>NC_134849.1:55449121-56074121 GCF_965363235.1 Mytilus galloprovincialis
TATCTTAGAAAATCTTACTGATTAAAATACTACAATAGGTAACAATTTGACAATTTAGTAGTGTCAACCCTGTGATTATGACCCGTGTATATAGCATATTAATCCTGAATACACCGTTTGGTGGTGCGCCTGTCAGATGCGGAACGTACAGATAAGGTAGAGAGTCTTACTGATTAAAATACTACAGTAGGTAACAATTTGACTATTTAGTATTGTCAACCCGGTGATTATGACCCGTGTATGTAGCATATTAATCCTGAATACGCCGTTTGGTGGTGCGCCTGTCAGATGCGGAACGTACAGATAAGGTAATAGGTAACAGGTGAATATACTATTGGTAACACCCGTGATATCGCGGGTCCGTGACCAAATTAAACATGTTAAAGTATATAACTATGCGCAAGCCTTATTTTAGTATTAGTATTGTCATCTGATAAATTCATACCGATTATAAGATACACAGTTTTCTCTGCTTTCAAATCTTTCTGTTTATACCCGTCGAACTGGAACTTATTCAATTATTGGTAATATTAATTATTTGGAAAACAAAAGGTCCTGGAATGGAGTATTTTTTAATCAACAGCATTTTCCTATATTAGTTATAGATAAAGTTGAATTATTTGATTCGCTGTTTTACGTCATGGCTGCTAACAAATTGAAAACTGTATCTATACGCATTATTTTTAGTCCAGATTTTTAGTATTCGTATTGTAATCTTAGAAAGTCTTACTGATTAAAATACTACAATAGGTAACAATTTGACAATTTAGTAGTGTCAACCCTGTGATTATGACCCGTGTATATAGTATATTAATTAATCCTGAATACACCGTTTGGTGGTGCGCCTGTCAGATGCGGAACGTACAGATAAGGTAGAGAGTCTTACTGATTAAAATACTACAGTAGGTAACAATTTGACTAATTAGTATTGTCAACCCGGTGATTATGACCCGTGTATATAGCATATTAATCCTGAATACACCGTTTGGTGGTGCGCCTGTTGGATGCGGAACAGGTGAATATACTATTGGTATTGGTATCGGACTCGACCCGGAACTTCTTAATTTTTGGCAATATTAATTACGTGGAAAACAAAAGGGCCTGGAGTGGTGTAATTTTTAATCTACACCTTTGTACTATATTAGTCATATATAAAGTTGAATTCTTTGATTCGTCGTTTTTACGTGATGACGGCTGACAAATTGGACCTCGTCATTTTAGTATTATAGATTTACACCGTCCGCCGTTGACCAATTGGTGATAACATAAATCAAGCTTGTCTTTTTTAAAATAACACACAATGGATAAAGACAGCTTTGCGTAGGGTGATAATTCATGTGATATAATTTTGGTAAGTTTACAGAAATAGAAGGTCCATAATGCATTAATCGAGTAAAAATGGAGCAATTTCAGAAAACTTTAATGATTTTTTAGGAGGTGTTGGAAATACCTGATGGGTGCCCCCATATAATGCAATGTTCATGTCCGTATCTTATATAAAGTAACCCCATAAAAGATTTTTACTAAAATTCGAAATATACGGTGCACAATACAGTCATTATCATTTATGATAAGGGAACCTAATAATATTAATTAATAGTTATATCAGTGACGGATTAAAAAAAAGGGGGATCCGGCAGTTTGAAACACTTTTTTAACTATCAATGCATTTGTATTGGAACATATATTTGGAATCCCCTTTTCTCCTGGATTGGACCCCCTCTCCATTTAAAAATGGCCGGAACCCCCAATGTATATTAAGTGGTTTATGAGGAGATGTGCTTACAAAACCGGCGAAACATATTGTACCATATATAAAGTTGAATTCTTTGATTCGTCGTTTTTACGTGATGACGGCTGACAAATTGGACCTCGTCATTTTAGTATTATAGATTTACACCGTCCGCCGTTGACCAATTGGTGATAACATAAATCAAGCTTGTCTTTTTTAAAATAACACACAATGGATAAAGACAGCTTTGCGTAGGGTGATAATTCATGTGATATAATTTTGGTAAGTTTACAGAAACACTTTTTTAACTATCAATGCATTTGTATTGGAACATATATTTGGAATCCCCTTTTCTCCTGGTTTGGACCCCCTCTCCATTTAAAAATGGCCGGAACCCCCAATGTATATTAAGTGGTTTATGAGGAGATGTGCTTACAAAACCGGCGAAACATATTGTACCGGTCCAACGGACGAACGGAAAGACGGACTTCTTTATAACTATAACCCCCCCCCCCTCCCCGCTTGACAAAGTGGTGTACAATTGAGTGTCAAAGAGACAGCTCTACATCTTAAACAAAGTGAAGGAACTGTGATCAATTATAGGCTACAGTACGGCCTCGAATATGTGTAAATACATGCATTTTTATATAACAACTAAATCTGTGTGTTTGTACAATTTTAAGTGTAACGGAGGACATTTCTGAAACTTATATACTAGTATACAAACCTTCCTCTTATTTTAGCAACATTTAAACATCCTAATACTTAATGTAGTAAGGCGAGTACACCCTATTAAGCTAAAACATGATTCATAAGTTTTCAGGATGTGAATGTATTGAAATATATTTGTGTTATTTTGAAAAATGCCGCCTTCTAATGTATCGTAAATAACTTTGAAATCACCACTAGAATACAGTGACATAAAGACTGATCATACAGTTTTAAAATATACAAGCCCGTTAATACAGTTGTCTGTCGGTCTGTCCTCTGCATTTCATTTTTAATTTTTTTTTATATTGCGGTTGTATATTGGTATCACCTTGACCCTGTCGTTGTAATCAGCTAGCGAAGTCCAAAGACATTTGGTTTCCAGACAATATCTTTACTTTAATTGAATAGAAATCTATGATTTAAGATTTTAAAAACTAAAAAGAAAATTTCTTCAAATAGTTTTTTTTTTTTTGCCAATAAAAAATGGAGGGAGTTAAATTTGCAACAGCATCATAGGTGGATCAAGGGAGGGGTGGTCCAGGAGTTGGACCTCCTTTTTTTTTTGGCCGATGAATGAATATGAATGGGAACATATACATTTTGTACATGTAGATGGAACCACCCCCCCCCCTTCCCCCAACCCCTTTTTACTCTGGGTTGGGACCCCCTTTTAAAAATGGCTGCATATGCCCCTGCAGATGGTGTATTGCACCATAGCAAAAAAAAATAATATAAATTCAAATCATTACCCAATTCTAAGTCTTTGATTACAGTTATTCTCTGTCAGAAACCTATTATATGTATGTGTCAAATATTTGATTACAATCCAAATTCAGACCTGTGTCACATGATCAAGTACAAATATTGTTGATTTATTAATTTCATATTTTAAGTTTTAAAAAGGTGGATTTTTCAGTTTTGAGCATTTATTATAACACTTAAGCTTTGGTGGCTGGGATTTATCTATTAAGATAAACTCCTTTTTATGCCCCACCTACGATAGTAGAGGGGCATTATGTTTTCTGGTCTGTGGCTCTGTTCGTTCGTTCGTCCGTCTGTGCGTCCGTTCAGGTTAAAGTTTTTGGTCAAGGTAGTTTTTGATGAAGCTGAAGTCCAATCAACTTGAAACTTAGTACACTTGTTGCTTATGATATGATCTTTCTAATTTTAAAGCCAAAGTCCAATTTCATGGTCCACCGAACATAGAAAATGAAAATGGGAGTTTCAGGTTAAAGTTTTTGGTCAAGGTAGTTTTTGATGAAGCTGAAGTCCAATCAACTTGAAACTTAGTACATATGTTCCCTATAGTATGATCTTTCTAATTTTAATGCCAAATTAGATTATTACCCAATTTCATGGTCCATGGAACATGGAAAAGGATAGTGCAAGTGGGGCATCCGTGTACTTTGGACACATTCTTGTTTTTTATGGATTTATGAAATTACATTGAGAAGTTATTGTCACAAAATTGAACTTTAATTTATTCTTTTATAAAAACAGGGTATCATGCTCTATTAAACCACCAAAGATTTTCAATTTGAGATCTTCTTTTTCGTTTATATGTTAGCTAAAAATGAAATGAAATAATATTGAGTCTCCCTTTTCTACATACTATTTCAGGTCATGCAAGTCTAATTGGAATTAATACTGGGAAAGTTGTAGAATTTGACGTCAAAACCAGAAATTGTAGTATTTGCCAATATCACATAGGAAAAAATGAACCAAAGCCACCACATGAGTGTAATGTTAACTGGACAGGTATAGAATAATGATTAACTCATTGAAAATAAGGGGTGGATTGTTCAACTTCAATATATGTATATGGCCTTCGCTATTTTTTATTATACTCCACCCGAATTTCATGATCAACTGAAAATACATAAGCATATAGTGCATGTGGGGCATCCGTAAAATATGGACACAATTTAATTTTTATGCCCCACCCACGATAGTAGAGGGGCATTATGTTTTCTGGTCTGTGCGTCCGTCCGTCCGTCTGTCCTGCTCCAGGTTAAAGTTTTTGGTCAAGGTAGTTTTTGATGAAGTTGAAGTCCAATCGACTTCAAACTTTGTACACATGTTCCCTATGACATGATCTTTCTTATTTTAATGCCAAATTAGAGTTTTTACCCCAATTTCACGGTCCACTGAATATGGAAAATGATAGTGCGAGTGGGGCATTCGTGTACTGAGGACACATTCTTGTTTTTAATGAGTTTTGCTCACATTTTAATAACAGTATATGGGAATGTTACACTGTTCTTATCAAATATAAAAAAAGAAGATGTGGTATGATTGCCAATGAGACAACTATCCACAAAAGACAAAAATGACACAAACATTAACAACTATAGGTCACCTTACGGCCTTCAACAATGAGCAAAGCCAAAGACAAGATTTCAAATAGTTTGGTATTTCTGAAATGTAAACAAACATGGTTAAACACACTGAGAAAGTCATCTGTCATATTTTTAGCTCACCTGGCCCAAAGGGCCAAGTGAGCTTTTCTCATCATTTTGCGTCCGGCGTCCGTCGTCCGTCGTCCGTCGTCCGTCGTCCGTCGTCGTCCGGCGTTAGCTTTTACAAAAATCTTCTCCTCTGAAACTACTGGGCCAAATCAAACCAAACTTGGCCACAATCATCATTGGGGTATCTAGTTTAAAAAATGTGTGGCGTGACCCGGTCAACCAACCAAGATGGCCGCCACGGCTAAAATAGAACATAGGGGTAAAATGCAGTTTTTGGCTTATAACTCAAAAACCAAAGCATTTAGAGCAAATCTGACATGGGGTAAAAATGTTTATCAAGATCTATCTGCCCTGAAATTTTCAGATGAATCGGTCAATCGGTTGTTGGGTTGCTGCCCCTGAGTTGGTAATTTTGAGGAAATTTTGCTGTTTTTGGTTTTTATCTTGAATATTATAATAGATAGAGATAAATTGTGAACAGCAATAATGTTCAGCAAAGTAAGATCTACAAATAAGTCAACATGACCAAAATGGTCAGTTGACCCCTTTAGGAGTTATTGCCCTTTATAGTCAATCTTTAACCATTTTTCATAAATCTAAGTAATCTTTTACAAAATCTCCACTGAAACTACTAGGCCACAATCATCTTTGGGGTATCTAGTTTGAAAAATGTGTCCGATGACCTGGCCATTCAACCAAGATGGCCGCCACGGCTAAAAATAGAACATAGGGGTAAAATGCAGTTTTTGGCTTATAACTATGAAACCAAAGCATGAAGAGCAAATCTGACAAGAACTTAAATTGTTAATCAAGTCAATATCTATCTGCCCTGAATTTTTCAGATGAATTGGACAACTGGTTGTTGGGTTGCTGCCCTCCAATTGGTAATTTTTAAAGAAATTTTGCCGTTTTTGGTTATCTTGAATACTATTATAGATAGCGATAAACTGTAAACAGCAATAATGTTCAGCAAAGTAAGATCTACAAATAAGTCAACATGACCTAAATAGTCAATTTACCCCTTAAGGAGTTATTGCCCTTTATAGTCAATTTTTAACAATTTTCATTAATTTTGTAAATTTATGTAAATTTTTACCAAATATAGTTCTCTGTTACTAATGGGCAAAGTTCATTATAGATATAATTGTAAGAAGCAAAATCGTTAAGTAAAGTAAGAACTTCAAACACATCACCATCACCAAAATACAATTTTGTCATGAATCCATTTGTGTCCTTTGTTTAATATGCATATAGACCAAGGTGAGCGACACAGGCTCTTTAGAGCCTCTAGTTTTAAGAGAAATGTAACTTAAGATTATGGGATGAAGTATGTAAAGGGACGAATTGACACCTTTAAAAAGAACAAGTTGTCATATAGTTTCCCTCCCCGTTCTGAATTTTTCCTTGTACTGGAAAGAGTTGACAACTTTGAAAAATGTCTTTGCAACCCTTTTAAGAAGAATTGATAGTGTTATTTGATTTAAAAGATGTATAATCGTGCATTTAGATAGTTGTTCGTATAAAAATTCAACACCTTTGACCAGTTGTAAGTGTTGACTAAAAGGTCATGTAATTAAGGGTGTATATGGTATAGGGATGTTAACAGTTACATATTAATTACTTTCCTGTTCCCCATGTTAATGTTTACTGTAATAAAGGCCACTCATGGGGGTGTCCAAGTAATCATAAATTCATAGAAAGTTTGCCAATATAATCACATGAACGCTCATTGATTTTTTTGCTTGACCTTGGAAAAAGTAGGGAGCATATTCGAAAAACAGAAAATTTATTTATTTTTTAATGAAATAATAAAAGTAAACAAAATTAAGTAAACAAATCCTTATCATTTAATATGTCTGTAAATGACTCATTCTGAGGTATGCTAAGGACTATAATTTCCTGACAAGACATTGGCTCATTTTAGACTTTGGCCACAGAAGAAACCAGTGACCATGTCTGTGTATAGCCCTTGAGTACACCTCAAGAAAAGTCAATAATGATAATGTATATCATGTGTATAATGTACCTCTAATTTGTCAACAGTTGTTCACAGTATTACAAATTATTGGACACACTCACTTTATTTTTATTTTGTATTGCAGGATCAAGCAAAGGTATGGAGCCAGACATGACATGTTTAATGATCCAAAGGCTTGCTGAGGATGGATATACGGTTGGGACTTTACATGCGGATAATGATGCTACAACCCAATCAAGACTGCCTCGTTCAATTATTAAAAAAGATGACAAAACACATGTGAAGAAAAATCTGTCCAAACGTCTATATGGTCTGTCAAAAAACTACAAACAGTTAAAATCAGCAAAAGTCATTCCCTACATAGTGAGGTGTTTTATGTATACTATTTCTAAACACCAAAATAGTAAACAATCAATGAAGACAGAACTCGCCACTATAGTGCCACATATATTTGGACACCATGAACAGTGCAGTCCAACTTGGTGTACATATGTTAAAGATCCAACTAAATTTAGGTAATTTATACCATGACATTGATCCCTGGCCGGATGAAGTGATCATTTAATGTTTCAATGCTGCAATAATTTTTTTACAAGTTTTTATTTCCTAGAGTTCAGTAAAGTATATGTATAATTACAACAATTGTAGGGCTGTGTGAACTATTGTCATCATTATGTATTAATCATGTATCCATCTTTGTCTTGGCCCATCTGATAACTTTCAAAACTTCTTTCTTCTAAAAGTACAGTGTGGATTGAAAATAAACTTTAATGATAAAGATTTAATTTTTCACATCAGAACAAAAAAGATCATTAGACTGAATAACATTTTTAGAATTCTGCTATTAGTGTAGAAAAAAAAACCAGTGGCAGTGCAATCTCATTTTCTGTGTGTTTATAAATATTACAGATTCAAACATTTACCAAATGGGAAAGCCCTGTCTGGAGACAAGCTGAGGGAAGAGCTGGACAAGTTGGCACAAAGTTATATTGAAAGAGCAGATAGGCTGTTAAATCTAGGGTCAACACAGTCAAACGAAAGTTTCAACAACAGTGTTGCTAGTTTTGCCCCAAAAAACAGGTATGCCTTACATTACTTAAGAATTTCTTTTGATTATGGTCAAAATCTCTGCAACTGTTTAAAAATTGAAATAGAAGTCTTTGTTTGCACAAATGTTCCTTATCTTCAATGTTGTAATTTAAAATTTCAAAGTAAAACAATTCAAGTTTTAAACAGAACTTTTTGTAAGACACATACAAATTGTCAGTGACACACTCTCTGGTATTCCAATAATGTGTGGTAACTGTGATTTCAATGCAATCTGGGGTGTTTAATGTTTAACTTTGTCATTAAAAATGGAAAACATGAATATTTTTTTTGTAAAATCATGTCAATGTCATTGATGTTGAAGACTGTCATAGCTCTGAATTCAAGCTCATCTTAGTTCCTTTACCATTATATTCATATGCCCCACAGTCACGATCCACTAACTGTCATTTTCTAGGACTAGCTGCAACAGAGAGACATATTTATGTGTTTTACTTTTGTGGAGCATAAACTATTTTGTTTGTATGTTGAACATTTATTTATGGGATTTTTTCAGGTTTTATGGAGGGACTAAATCATTAAAAGCTAGGGTGTCTTCAGCTGTGATGCAAAAGAATGAAGGCTATGGTTGGTTAAGCAAGGTAAATGTATTTAGGGGCTTTATTATGTATGCTTAGTTTAAAATTATTTTATTTGCTTAATTAAAGCAAAATGGATTAGACACAAGTAAATCATACTTATGAAGTCATCTCCATAATACAACATAAAATTACAATAATAGTATAATATAATGGACATGCATATAAAGCAAACAGTTTAAAGAATATAATACTAGCTTTCATAATGGTAAAAAGAGGAGAGAAAGTAAAAAGAGAAAAAGAAAGTTTGAAAAGTCGTATAATTCTGTGTATAAATGTTGTTATTTCACTCCCCTGACACCATACAACTGTAGGTTTTGTCATGATGTTGGATCAAAACAAATTGTGAAAAATATGGTTCCTTACATTTTCTACCTTATTTTCAGAAGAAAAAATGCCATTTGCCAGTGTTATAAAAAGAGTAAATTCCAATAGAGAAAAATATTTAACTCATGACCAAACAACACTGATAATTAACTCACACACTACATGTATACATTGGTGAATTGATGTGTAGTTATTCTATAATTATATTTTTTTTTAGATATTTTTTTTTTCAGATCTGTACTTTTTTCTCTACATTCTAAATTTTATATCTTTAAAGTAAATGAATCATTCAAAATACATTACATGCAAATGTCTTCATTCTTTTCAGGTGAATAAGAAGTCTCTACTCTCTCCTGGACATTTGACCATACTTCATGGAATTCGAAAGGATCGAAGGCGTAAACAGATAAGGAAAACACAGTCAACTACTAATTTCAAAAGAAAAAGACTCACAATAAAGGTAGGCCTTTTTAAGCTTGACTGGTCTGAAGGGCCTAGTGAGCCTTTCTTTTCACTTTGCGTCATTCGTCTGTTGTCGTCTGTTAACTTTTACAAAAATCTTCTCCTCTGAAACTACTGGGTCAAATTTAGCCAAACTTTGCCACAATCATCATTGGGGTATCTTGTTAAAAAAATGTGTCTGGTGACCCTGCCAACCAACCAAGATGGCCGCCATTACTAATAATAGAACATAGGGGTAAAATGTAGATTTTGGCTTATATCTCTGAAACCAAAGCATCTAGAGCAAATCTGGTGTGGACACATTGTTTATCAGGTCAACATCTATCTGCCGTGAATTTTTCAGATGAATTGGAGAACCTGTTGTTGGGTTGCTGCCACTAAATTGGTAATTTTAAGAAAATTTTGCAGTTTTTGGTTATTATTTTGAATATTATTATTGATAGAGATAAACTGTAAACATCATAATATTCAGCAAAGTATGATCTACAAAAAAGTTAGCATGACCAAAATGGTCATTTGACCCCTTAAGGAGTTATTGACCTTTATAGTCGGTTTTTACCAATTTTTTGTAAATTTTTGTAATCTTCTACAAAAATCTTCTCCTCTGAAACTACTGGGCCAAATTTGATCAAACTTAGCCACAAGTCTTAAAGTTTATTCACATTTTAGTTGAAAACCCACCGATGGAGAATTCTCTGGCTCTTAATTTTGATTGGAAGGAGACATTAAATGTTTCAACATAAAATAGCAATTATTCTAAAGATCCCACTGTGCATTTGCATAGATCTGAACCACTTCTTCCATAATTGTTCTTAAATTTTTTTATATTGTTTCTAGTCCAAGAAATTGAAAGATAATCAGCGAGAATCAGTAAAAGAGGGAGACACCTATGGAGGAGAAATAGAAGTGCAAGAACATATTGACACAGAAACTATTCCATCGAAGATGAAGTTTGGAGGAGAAGAATCAGTAGTAGTTTTTGATTTAGAAACAACAGGTAAGTGTAAACAAACAAATTGAATCACAGATATCAGGCTAAAATAATGGCACACAAGATACATGATTTGCCTACTTTCATGACTTTATTAGTGATTCTTTAATCAAATATTGATGCTTGGAATAAAGTTACCATGACCTTAAAACTTACATTGCTATTGTTAGTAAGTGAAATAAGCTTACAATTTAATTGTAATTCAGTGAAATAGATGAAAGTGACATAACATAAAGCGAAGTAAACCTCCATTGTATTGGGAATGCTTCAAGATTATCTTGGAATAAAGTGATATATTACTGATGTTTGTTGGGAGTTAAGTCCCTTAAGATTGACATGGATTACAATTTAACAGCATACACTATAGGCTTTGATTTAAATTTAGCTTTATTCATGAGGAACTTGACAAATATAATTAAGTTAGATGAAAATGAAATCGCAATATAATGTTCATATGAAAATAGGGTGCACTGCTAAAATTAGAACCTGCTGAAATTGAAACAATTTTTCTTGTAATCAAGAAATTTGACTCCCATAAATTTGGATGCGCTTTTCAAGAAGCCATAAGTTTTTAAAAGAGTCCACCATTTAAAACTTGCTGTCGCTTAAATTAAAAAAATTAACATGACAAAAACAGTATTTAAAGCAGAATTTAACCAAACTTGATATATGGAACAAGTCATCTCACATTTCGGGATAGATACACTTTTAATTATTAATGCAATATTTGTTTATTTTTGTTCCAGGATTATCAAGGAAGTCTGATATAACTCAGCTGGCTGCATGTGATGGAACCTCTGTTTTTAATGAGTATGTATCACCTAGGGAGGTTATTTCACCCAAATCATCAGAAATAACAGGATTGACTTTTGATTTTTCTTGTGATCAGATGTACAATCATGGTAAACCAGTTAAAAGCAGAGATATTCAGATTGTACTCCTGGAATTTATTGAGTTTATCAGCAAAAAGAAGAAACCAATTTTTTTCGGTCACAACATTGCTTCGTTTGACATTCCCATATTGATGAACAAACTACGTCAGCACAGTTTTCTTTCAGAATTCATGTTACATATTTTATGGGTGCATTGATACAATAAAATTGGCAAGAAGGAAATTCAAAACTAAAGACATAGGAAATCATAAACAACAAACATTGGTCACAAAATTACTTGGTGTAGAATATGATGCTCACAATGCATGTGCTGATGTCACAAGTCTATTTCAACTTCTTGCGCACTTTGAATATTCAGAAAAGGATGTTTTTCCATTCAATTCAGCTTTGCTAACAGATTCTTACATTCCCTTGATAAGGGACTCGCGCATCACCAAGCTAACAGCTAGAAGATTAGCACACAGTGGACTTTGTCTGAAACATCTACAGTTAGCATTTAACAGAGACAGTGAAAATGGCCTCAAATCTATTTTGTTAGAGCATGGCTTTAATGCCAAAACAGTCACATGTTTTACTAAATATTTAACATGTACTGAGGAATAACTTGTTATAGATGTAATACCACCAAATCATAGAAAGTTACATCCAGTTGCGTAGGAAAATTTTATTGGTTAATATCCAGTGATGGTTAGTTTCTTACATGCAATGTATAATGTACAGTTTCATCTTTTTCTATAGTATTAGTGCTGGACCTTACTCATGCTAAATATGGAAAAAAAAGATGTGGTATTATTGCTAATGACACAACTTTCCACAAGAGAACAAAATGACACACAAAATTAACAACTATATGTCACTGTACTGCTTTCAACAATGAGCAAATCCCATACCACAAAGTCAGCTATAAAAAGGCCCCGAAATGTCAATGTAAAACATTTCAATGGGGAAAACTAACAGTCTAGTTTATGTACACAAAATGATTGAGAAACCAATATATGTACATGTAACACATAAGCAAACGTCAACCACTGAATTACAGGCTCCTGAGTTAGAAAAGGCACATTAACACACAAAATGTGTCAAAGAAAGTATATTTTATTTGAAAAAAAAAAATTCTGCATATTAAACAAGGACTGTTTAGGAAAATCAATGGTAGATTACATCTATAGGTTACCAGATTGTATTGGCACAACCATTTTATGAACATAACATGGTATTCAGAATAGAGATTATGGCTAATCAGGTCCATATGAGTGCATGTTATTTTTTTATTATTAGAACTCACAGTTATTATGTACTTTGTGTTAGGAGTACCACAGATTTTCAACTGGAATTTGCTTTGTTTGTAATTATGTTTACATGTATTGCTTTATTGATATGCAAAGAAAATATTAAACTGTGGTTCTTTGTCCCAAATCTGTGTTTGTTCAGTTTATACTTCTAACTAAGAACCAGTTAACATATCCTGGGCCCTTTACTGATCTCTGATTAGTGTAAATCAGATGCTTCATTTGCACTGTATCTTTTCAGCGTTTGGTTAGGACTCCAAAAGGGAAAGCATCTAAGTATTCGCAACATAGTCCCTATTTAGAATAAGGAGCAATATATAGGGAGGATTGATTCTGTATCTTGAAAAAAGGCAACCATTGTTGCCTTTGGAGAAATTAATTGTTTATTACATTCAATCTATAGAAGTAAGAACCAATAATCATGAGTTGTCTGTTGTAATGTTATCACTTTTTGGTCTGTCTGAAAACTACTTCCTAATTGCTGGTACTTGTAACATTTTAGGTCGAATATTTTTTCTTTCAGAAAATACTTGGCAGAATTAATGACTTCATTATTCCTAATTGGCCAATACAACACCCTGACAGTGATAAGTTGAAACGTGTAGTTACTTTTTGGGTCTGTCCAATACCTTCATCCTGTTATCAATACTTTGAATTTTACAAGTGTGGGATAGTCATAGCATTATCATGTGTGCAAAGTTTTTGTCACTTTAAGACCTGCAAACAAAAATTTGTTTATATGGAAATCATTTTCACCTTGAAGTCTTTGTTCAAGGTCAACAATACTATGGTCACTATGGTGCATGACACATCTTCATGAATTGATTTACATTCATACAAAATATCAAAAGCAGCAGTTAAGCCTACATCAAAAGACAAAAGTTACAGTTCTAGAAAAAAAAGAATCATTAAATTGACCTTGAGGTCAAAGTTCAAGGTCAAAAGTCACTTATCATGGTAGTAACACATCCTTTGGAGCTGAGCTACCCTTATACCATATATATCAATAGCCTACATAAAAAGACAAAAATGTTACAACCAGAACCTGATCTGAACAGATTGACTTACGGACAGACTGATACCCAAAGGGCATCTTCTTTTTTTTTGGCAGGTCCATGATAAGGTTTGTTTATTTAGAATGACTGATAGAACAAACTCCCTTTCACCATACATTTTTCATCAATTTTAATTACTAATTTATGACAGTTTATCTATTAAATGGTATTTTAAGTCAATTTTCCAAATTTTGCCACTTTACTTCAATTATCAGTATACAGTACAGACAATAAATGAGGTAAGAAATGTATGTTCATATTATGCTTAAACAATGCTTAGGTATAGACCTTCAAAATGCTTGTATTTAAAAAAAAATCTATTGGGTGGTTTTTTGTACAGGGTGACCTAATTTGCATAATTGGCTCCTACAGAAGTGCCAATTTTCATCAAAATGTGTTATTTTTACCCCGTTCACAGATTGTAACTGGAAGTAAAGCACACATCCAATTATTATTATATGAAACAAATGTATTTTTTATAATTATGTAGAAAAAAAATGTTTTAACTGTAAAAAATAAAAAAAATAACATGAAATTAGTGTTTTATTGGGAAATTGAGGAAATCATCATTAGGGGGGATAACTCATGGTGGGTTATCTCCCTTATTTACCAAGAAAGTGGTCATAATACTTTCATATTTTTCTGAGGACACCCTAATCTTGCAAAATGATAAATATTGTAGAAATCTATTGGAGGATTTTTTTTTAACAAAACATCCTTATCCACCTTAAGTCAGGTTTTTACGTTACTCTGTACTCTAAGAGGGCAAACAGATAGTTTTTAGGTTCGCCGACTGATTTTTCTTAGAGATGCACTTGAAAATCTCTTGACTAAGGCAAAGATACGAATAATGAATGTGCGGAATTTAATTCTAAACCATTTGAGAATATCGATGTCGGCTGAATTAATCATTAAGCAATGTACAGATGATCAACTTACCGTTTAATTCAGTATATCCATCAAATTTAAAATGTGATCCAAAAAGTTCTCGCTTCGAAAATCGCGACTTCCGGATAGCGTACAGAATAGTATCTACACTGTGTCATTCAATATTCGAAAACACAAATTATCTACTTTCTTTTTATTTTCGTTAGCATTGCTAGGTCCCTTCTGCAATGTGTATAAGTCATATTTTTATATCCTGTTTGATGATATATATTCAGCTTCTAGTTAAATAAGCCAAACTGGCTTATAAACGTTTCGGTTAGGAAGTGCCTGCCTGATAAAGGGAAATGCAGACGTTTTGAAAGAACAAAATTTGTAAAGCATTTATTTCATTTACTAGCACTGAATATATATATATTGCTACAGCTGAAAAGGTTATCAAATATGGTATGATAAGCACATAATGCATTGTAATGGTACTGACATAATTTATAATATGCAAATTTATCTTTAATATATTCCCCCTTAATCAATTTATAAATTATATTATATAATTCCTAACAAACAATGTATTCACTGTGTATATTTCTGTCATTGTTAGTTTATTTTTCTTGTGTATCATTGTTCTATTTCTAATCGTTCGCATATTATCTGAATTTCTTATGATGTTTTACACATTTAATAGATTCCAACTAACTTCCAATAATTTTGCACTTTAGATTCTCGATTTCTATTTTAAAATCAGTAGTAACAAACTTTTACATCAAATAACAAATTTTAACATCTTTGTAATATTAAACATTTAGGTTCTTCTCGTTTGATCGCTCAGGTTTATATTTCAATTTAAAATCCATTTATTTTTATTTTCTTAAAGCGTATAATAAAACTTATCTTCTCATAATTCATTTAAAAATTAAATCTCATAGATCTCATTTTATTCACAAAAATTCATAACGAGGCATCTAATTTTCCTATGGGTTTTATTTCATATGTAGGAAGAAGAAAAATTAAAATATTCATTGCAATTTTTCTCTTATTTCAAATAAAGAACTTATAAATCTTGAGACTGACATATTAACATTTTCAGACTCACATGACAGGCGATACAGTAAAAATATCTCGTCAATATGTCTATCAAAATTTTAAAAGAATCTATATATATATATATATATAGCTTGACAATTTACGTTTATAAACATATATCCCGGTGTGAAATTTACATGATTTGTATAAAAACAATTTTTTCTGAATGCGATAAAATGTCTATAAAATCAGAAAATTATTGTTATCAAATAAAAAGCCAGGGATGAGTTCTTTTCTAATAAAATGCCCTCAGAAAAAAGCAATACCTTTGATATTTTTTTTGCGATTTCGAAATAACACTTTTAATATTTGTAGTCATACATAACATAACAGGATGCAAAATAAATCATTGCAGGCTCGTGAGGTCATTGTCTAGTTTAAAAAAATAAATGTGATGTTTAATACGAAGCCACGCCTGTTTTCCGACTAAATGTATCTCATTCTAAAGCAAAGCATCTTTATAAATATGCCGTCACATCAACCCTTCGACAGAAAACACCATTCTAAAGAAATGCATCCTTGTTCACTGTGTGGGATGTATAAATACGCAGTCACGTGTGCTATCCGACAAAACAACTCATTCTAATTAAATGCATCCTTTACTGTTGCTAATGTATAAATATGCCGCCACGTCTGCCTTTTGTTTGAAAAACCCATTATTATAAAATGCTTCTTTTCTGACGGTGTAGGATGTAATAATACGCAACTACGACTGTCTTCCCACTGAATACCCAATCTAAAGAAATGAATCCTTATTTATTGTTAAGGATGTATGATAACGCAGCCACGTTTGCCTTCCGACAGAGAACCTCATTCTACAGAAATGCATCCTTTTACTGTTTGTAATGTATAAATTCTCAGCCATGTTTGCCTTCCAATATAAACCCCAATTCTTGAAAAATGCACCAAAACTTCATTTTTAAAAAATGCATCCTTTTTTACTCTGTTGGATGTATAATTGGTACAGGCATTGTCATAGTTTCCAACACGTCAAGTGCACACAATTATACAACAATCTGTATTATTGTTAATAGTTTCCCACACTTCAAGTGCACACAATTATACAACAATTTGTATTATTGTTAATAGTTTCCCACACTTCCAGTGCACACAATTATACAACAATCTGTATTATTGTTAATAGTTTCCCACACTTCCAGTGCACACAATTATACAACAATCTGTATTATTGTTAATAGTTTCCCACACTTCAAGTGCACACAATTATACAACAATCTGTATTATTGTTAATAGTTTCCCACACTTCAAGTGCACACAATTATACAACAATCTGTATTATTGTTAATAGTTTCCCACACTTCAAGTGCACACAATTATACAACAATCTGTATTATTGTTAATAGTTTTCCACACTTCAAGTGCACACAATTATACAACAATTTGTATTATTGTTAATAGTTTCCCACACTTCCAGTACACACAATTATACAACAATTCGTATTATTGTTAATAGTTTCCCACACTTCCAGTGCACACAATTATACAACAATTTGTATTATTGTTAATAGTTTCCCACACTTCAAGTGCACACAATTATACAACAATCTGTATTATTGTTAATAGTTTCCCACACTTCAAGTGCACACAATTATACAACAATTTGTATTATTGTTAATAGTTTCCCACACTTCAAGTACACACAATTATACAACAATCTGTATTATTGTTAATAGTTTCCCACACTTCAAGTACACACAATTATACAACAATCTGTATTATTGTTAATAGTTTCCCACACTTCAAGTACACACAATTATACAACAATCTGTATTATTGTTAATAGTTTCCCACACTTCAAGTACACACAATTATACAACAATCTGTATTATTGTTACAACAATCAAACGATACACCGATAAAATTTGCAATGAATAATGTTACAGCGAGAATATGCTGGAACAGAGTTTATTGCCCTTGAAATAAACATATTATGGTTGATTTACCTTTAATAAATCTTTACGCTCTGAAAGCAGCATTGCGTATATCGTTATTTCACCTACTTTACCTTTAAGTTTTTAATGATTAGGATGCATATTTTGAAACACTCCGCTGCTCAAATGCACATATTTTAAAATAACCTATAGATTATGGCAAACTTGTTTATGTACTTAAAATATTTTGACGGAATCCAAAATCCTGGTAAGTTAAATTATCTAAGTACATATTTTGTTATTGGTGTTTATAAAAAGTTTTATGTTCTATCATTAAAACACAAAATCAGAACGCGGAAATCTGATGAAAAACTGTATTTTTTTATGTATCGGCCTACACCTGTCAATGATTTTCTTACATCAATTCTTCTTTGCATTTTATTCTTCTTAATTTTGATGCATTTTGTACATGGCATGTCATTGATAGGTTTTTGCTTTCAGAAATTACATATCTTCGAATTTTTCTGTTTTTGTATTAAACGCTTTACGATTTAAATTGTAATTATATTTTTTCTAGAAACATCATTCAATATTTGAAAATACAAATTATCTACTTTCTTTTTATTTTCGTTAGCATTACTAGGTCCCTTCTGCAATGCGTATAAGTCATATTTTTATATCCTGTTTGATGATATATATTCAGCTTCTAGTTAAATAAGCCAAACTGGCTTTTACACGTTCCGGTAAGGAAGTTCCTGCCTGATAAAGGGAAATGCAGACGTTTTGAAAGAACAAAATTTGTAAAGCATTTATTTCATTCACTAGCACTGAATATATATATATATATATATATATATATATATATTGCTACAGCTGAACAGGTTATCCACTATGGTATGATAAGCAAATAACGCATTGTAATGGAACTGACATAATTCATAATATGCAAATTTATCTTTAAGGTAGCACAATACAAAGATTTTTTCACTCCCAATCAGACAACTTTAAACTGATGTAATTCATTTCATCCTTCTTAATATTTTATAAATGAGGTACCAAAAGAAAGAAGAAAGATCAATCTTTCAAATTGTGATAATTTCATTATGACATAACTATTACATAATTAATTATGATGTAATAAGTCGCTATATTTTGATGTCCACACTTGAATGAATTTAGCGTCTTTGTTTTTCATAACATCCCAAAATATTTTATAGATTCTTGTACAACACAGCTTGACCTCCGAAACTATGTCTCAAATTTCCAAAATCATCAATAGAACAAATTTTATACTCAATTGAACTTAGTGGTCTCTAATGAATTGATGTTGCAAACTTCATTGAAGATTTATGAGAGAATGAAATACAATAGGACAAATCTGAGACATAGTTTTGGAGGTCAAACTGTGTTGTGCAAGAATCTATAAAAATTTTTAGGATGCTATGAAGAACAAAGAAGCTAAATTCATTCAAGTATGGACATCACAGAATGGCAACTAATTACATAACAATTGATTATGTAATAATTATGTCATAATGAAATTATCACAATTTGAAAGAATAATCCTTCTTCTTTCTTTTGGTACCTCATTTATAAAATTTAAAGAAAGATGAGTTGAATTACATCAGTTTAAAGATGTCTGATTGGGGATGAAAAATCTTTGTATTGTGCTACCTTAATATATTCCCCCTTAATCAATTCATAAATTATACTGTATAATTCCTAACATTCAGTGTATTCACTGTGTATATTTCTGTCATTGTTAGTTTATCTTTCTTGTGTATCATTGTTCTATTTCTAATCGTTCGCATATTATCTGAATTTCTTATGATGTTTTACACATTTTAAAGATTTCAAATAACTTCCAATAATTTTGTACTTTCGATTCTCGATTTCCATTTTAAAATCAGTAGTAACAAACTATTACATCAAATAACAAATTTTAACGACTTTGTAATATTAAACATTTAGGTTCTTCTCGTTTGATCGCTCAGGTATTTCAATTTAAAAATTTATTTTTATACATTTTTTTCGAGTGTGGTTTATAATGTATATTCTGTTAAAAATAATTATATATGCTTGCAAAGAGGGTAGCTTAAGTAGTTATTATATGATTATATAGTGATGTTTGGATTGATATTAACGCAATGGAACATGAAGAAAAATCTATAGTCATACGTATTAAAACTTAGTTTGGTTTTACAGTTATTTTTCGATAGGATTTATTGTGCTTTAATTTTCTATTAGAATGAATAAGATAGCTTGAAAGTAGTTTTTATTTGTTATCATGTATCATGTGTCCATACTGAAGTAAAAAAAAGAATGAACAAATAAAGACAGACTTTATTCAAACTAAGACTTTTCTATAAGTAGGATATAAAAACATTTCACAGAAACTCACTTCTGGACAAAAAAAAAGATTACCAAATGTAGTCATACTTTATTTAATATAATGTAAAACGTGTCACACATACGCACTTCGGAATAAAAAAATGAAAAACAAATGTAGTCATCCTTTATTTAAATAAGGACTTTTGTAGGTAGGATATAAAAATATTCCACAGAAACGCACTTCTGGACAACAAAAATCAAATTCACTCTATTAAATGTCTTCATCCGGAGTTTAAGACACAAAACTCTACGAAATCGACACTATTGATTCGTTTTTCGTGTACCTGTATATATTATTTACAGAAAATTAAACTAGATGAATATTTCGTAAGGTAATATATGTATGATGTCATTTTGTAACTTAAAAAGTGAAAATAAACTTAAATGAATATTCCGCCCAGAAAAATAGGTCCTGATATGTTTTAAAATTCTACATTTTCATTGTAAAATTCTATGTTTCATAAATTTCATACTGAAACTTATATTAATTGGTTATCAAAAGTACCAGGATTATAATTTTATACGCCAGACGCGCGTTTCGTCTACATAAGACTCATCAGTGACGTTCAGATCAAAATAGTTAAAAAGCCAAACAAATACAAAGTTGAAGAGCATTGAGGACCCAAAATTCCCAAAAGTTGTGCCAAATACTGCTAAGGTAACCTACTCCTGGGGTAAGAAAATCCTTAGTTTTTCGAAAAATTCAAAAGTTTTGTAAACAGAAAATTTATAAAAATGACCATATAATTGATATTCATGTCAACATCGAAGTGCTGACTACTGGGCTGGTGATACCCTCGGGGACGAAACGTCCACTAGCAGTGGCATCGACCCAGTGGTGTAAATAGTTATCAAAAATACCAGGATTATAATTTTATACGCCAGACGCGCGTTTCGTCTACATAAGACTCATCAGTGACGCTCAGATCAAAATAGTTAAAAAGCCAAACAAATACAAAGTTGAAGAGCATTGAGGACCCAAAATTCCCAAAAGTTGTGCCAAATACTGCTAAGGTAATCTACTCCGTGGGTAAGAAAATGCTTAGTTTTCCGAAAAATTCAAAAGTTTTGTAAACAGAAAATTTATAAAAATGACCATATAATTGATATTCATGTCAACACCGAAGTGCTGATTACTGGTATCTATAATAAGTCGTATTACAACAAGGTTGATGCCGATACTGGTACAGTTTCTTCTTCCAATGGTATCACCAGTTGGGAAGTCAGCATCAAGATAATAAAATCTTAAGAATTTTTTTTCGAATTTCCCTGTTGTTTTTATATATTTTATTAGGTTTGATGCCTTTGAATAAAAGACGGTATGCTGCACGACATGGACTTATAATTCGTCTATTCAGAATCTAATGCATTCTGGGTAATATTTTCAAACGTACTCGAATTCGTTGTGATTGGTTTAAAAAGTTCTAAACAATGGAAATTCAACGAAAGAAGTAACGTTATTTTCATTATGATGTACGAAAAATGACATTATCCATAGTTCTGAAAAGGCGAACTGTCTTGATATGATTGACTTTTGATGCGAATAACACTTTTTATTCACAGTTGAAAGCCAGTCGTCTTTCCAATGGTCCCAAAAAAGATTATGTACCAGGCGACCATCGCTATTGTACTATACTGTTCCCTCTACATATTCTTCTTGCTGAAACCATTTTACCAAGATCACAGAAATGCATTTAATACATTTACATTACAAAGAGGAGCAGTTCATCTTGAGCATCAAGATGACAAACAAGTATTTTCAAAGACAAAACCTCTTCTTACTATTTTTACAACATGGATTTCTGACAAGAAAAAAAATATTTGCCGAAATAATACTGTTCAAAACTGGAATCTTTTGCAGAAGAATGTTGTTAGAATCTTATTTACTAATGAGTCTGATTTGACTGTAAGAGTGAAGTCGATGGGTTGGAAGGTTCTTACAGTTAAAAAAGTAGCAAGCGTAACTAAGGTACCGGTGCTAAAAGATCTGTTTTACTCGAGTTTCAAGGCTGTAGATTCTACGTTTTATGCATATGCTAATGGTGATATCCTGTTTACAGATGACCTCATAAAAACATTGGAAACCATTTTGAAATCGATACTAAACAATTCAGACGATTTGTTGCTTATAGGTAGACGTACAGACGTACGGAATGTAACGCTCGAAGAAGCAAAGAATCACGTGACCCTGAAACATGCAGCTTATAATAGAGGATCTTTACATACACCATATGGAATTGACTTCCTCATAATAAAAAAATCCTATCCACTTTTTGACTTACCTGACCTGGTTATAGGCAGACCTTATATAGATTCATTTATTGTTTTGAGGGCAGTGAATCGTGTACCTGGTCACGTGATTGACATTACTGCGACCTCATTGGCTGTACATCAGGTCACATTACCTGGAAAGGAAGGGGTCGACGAAGGTAGTACGCATCTGGATAAAAATTACAATTACGATTTATTGAAATCAAGAAAACCGAATTACTCAAGAGGAAATACAAATTGTGCTCAATATTATACTAATCATACTTTGTTGAACAACAAAATAACCATTGCAATTGAAAGAAGGAGGCATCTTATAGACAAGAGATGTTTACCATTAATAGTTGACATTTTTAAAGTAACTGGTGTTTTACGAGGATGAAAAATGTTTACAAACTATATACATGTTATTATTTAAAACGAAAATAATCATATGTTAAAAGTTTGCAAAAAACAAGTAAAATCTCAAAAATACTGAACTCCGAGGAAAATTCAATCAGAAAGTCCCTAATCACATGGCAAAATCAAATGACAAAACACATCAAAAACGAATGGACAACAAGTGTCATATTCCTGACTTGCTACCAGCATTTTCGAATGTAGAAAATGGTGGATTGAACCTGGTTTTATAGCGCCTCTCACTTGTAAGACAGTCTCCTCAAAAGCCGTTATATTTACAACGACAGACATAATAAATAAAATAGTCAAAATATGTGTACAGCAAACACGAAAAATATCTGACGTTGGATAAAGAACCTGAACAAATTATTTAAAAAGCCTTATTTTAACCGTTACCTTACAGCAAATCAATAGGAAAATATTAAAACCTGTTGACATTAAAATTGATATACAAGTTGGATCAAAGCAACAACAAAAAATACAATACGTTCAACAATTTGCATATTATGAATTATGTCAGTACCATTACAACCTACGAAACAGAGTACCTATCTTAGATTACTCACAGTCTTTTAAGTTAGGGAATGAACTATATTTTACACAAACTTATTTTTAGAGGGTACACCCAAAAAGATGATGGGTAAAGAAATTATAGACAGTCTTAGAAAATCATGTGTGTCTGCAAAACATAGAATATTAACAATATCGAACTGAGGGAAAATTCAAAACAAAAATTATCTTATCGAATGACCAAATCAAAGCCTCAAACTCATCAAACGAATAGAAATCACATGCCATATTCCTGACTTGGTACAGGTATAACCTTATGTCGAAAATGGTGCATAAACCCTAATTGTTATACTGAAATACAACATGATGTAGGACAATAAAGGTTAAACATATGAAATCTCTAGTTTTAGATGCATATTAAAATATCAAATACGGAGGTTTGGGAAAACACTATAATATCAATCAATTCTTTCTTGTACTCTTCTTTGACCTAAAATCACCTACTTTTTTCTTGGGTCAGTGTCGGTAAGTCTTAAGTTTCTGTTAAGTTACTAGTAGAATGTTTATCTTTTTGTCATTTTCGAGAGGGGTTGTCGTCCTTTTGTCGATTTTTCTTCTACTTATTATACCTTTCTCTTTTGTAAAGCACCTTTTTCTTTTTGTATTAAATAATCTTTAAAAGAAAATTCAATAGTTTAAAAATATCTTATTGTTCAAAAGGACAATGTATGAGACAAAAGTTTTTCAACTGAGCATTGTCTTCGTCGACAAAAAATAAAATTCAATGAAATTTTTTACATTATACGAATAAATTGATATGCGAAATATCAAAATTGATTCTGTATATTTATATTACCAAAGGAACAGATATGATAAGAGTCCTTTTAGCCTCTATAATTGCACAGATAGATAAGAATTATTCTAATCTTTCAAATCATGATCATGTGTTCAGATAAATGAGCTTGTTGGCGTATTCTGGACCATTTCGTGTAGAGAGATCATTTATAGAAATCTTGAAATGACATATAGGAACGCAAGTGTCCATTTTTTTATTTGGCAAAAATAAATACTCACTCCAAAAAATATTTTAACACACATAAGCATCTTTTAAAAATGGATATGCATGGTTGTAAAATATCTTGATGGGTAAAGCATTGTTCTTTCTTCATGATAAATGATCAGCTCTCAAAATGATGCATTTTTTCAATACTGCTGTTTTCCATTCAATGTAAAAGTGTAAGGCCATAAAAGACGAGACACAGATGAATGTAAAGTAAGCGGCCGATTCGTTGTTCGATATTCGATATTCAATATCCAACCGGCTGCTAGCAGTCGGTTCGATATTCAAATTTTGTTGAAAATCATAAAAAATCTAAATATTTGATAACAAAGAAGCATGATTTTCATAGTTAAAAGGAGTGAGATGAAACGAAGGAAATTCTGTTTAAGCTGTCGTAAATTCTCGTTGTCCAGAACCATTTCGAAAAATAAATAGAAACATGTATCCCTCCCCCGATTTTTTTTTAAATTTCAGGACAAAGGGCTTTGAGCAATGGTGAGACAACCCTGATCTCTTAATCTTATAATGCAGTGTACACTTCCTGTCTTCTATGTTTCAGAGGGCCCAAAGTGCAATTTGGATATTCAAAATTTATAGTGAAATTATCAAGGTTGTATCAAAAGGATTAACCAAATAACATCATCTTTGATATATACTGAGTGCTTAGATTGTCACTTCAGTTAAAAATGTTTAAATTTCAGGACAAAGTGCACTGGGAAATGGTGAGACCCCCTGATCGACCAATCCTCCTTATAGTATGCAGATAGTTAGATAAGATGTGAATACAAACGTGACTTAAAGTAATTTGGGTACACTTTCTGTCTTTTATGGTCAAAAGTGCCATTTGGATATTCAAAATTTATAGTGAAAACCTATTAGACCGGAGACCGCTTCAATGACGATTTGACCCCTTGGTCTTTCAATGTCCAGAAAATTCGATGAAATCATAGACTTTGTATATATAAAGGTTGTATCATAAGGATTTTCCAGAATAAAGTCATCTTCGATATCTACAAAGTGGTTAGATTGTCACTTTTCACCTAAAAATTGTTAAAATTTCAGGACACAGGGCCTTGGGCAATGATGAGACCCCCCTGATATCTCAATCTTCATATATCATGCAAACAGCTAGTTATTATGAAAATACAAATTCGTCTCCAAATAATTTGGATACATTTCATTTTTTTCTATGTTTACGGAGTGACAAAAGTGCCAACTGGATATTTAAAAGTTATAGTGAAAACCTACCAGAGACAGCTTAAATGACGGTGAGACGCTCCTAAGTTTTTCAGTTTCCATATAACGTGTATAATTAGACCTCATAGACTTTGTGTATATAAATGTTGTATCAAAAGGATTTTTGTGGCGTTGATATTATCAAAGCTAAATTTCTAAAAATAAATAGACAGTCTAAAATGTAATAAGATAACAAAATAATGTTCCAGTTTTGTTTTTATTTCATATAATATCTTGAAAGACATTAATATCTTAATTTATATCACTGATTAAAAATAGTTCAGACTTGGAAAGTTATTGAACCGGAAAGTAGGCGATTCTGCTTCACAGTAAAATTGTTTCCCAAAATGTAAATGATCTTCCTTCCTATACCCCAGTTCCAGACTGAAGGAACACATCTCGTTGTCGTTTTCCATTCTGTAAATGAAATTTAATTTTCGATTGTCAATCAGTATACTTATTCTAAGCGGCATTTATTGATGTAAAGTATCAAACGAACATCGATAATTGGTATCCTCCCAAATATAATTCTTACATTCGAACTAAAAATCAACGTTTAAAAAAAAACTGACATACAGTTGTTGCACTCTACGAGATTCCAAGGGGTATGCTGACACAGAAAACACAATAAATGTAATCCATATGTATTAATTTGATATTGGAGTGTATTGGGAATTTTGTATTGTTCCATTACTGGTATAAACTAGAAACGTGAAAATTTGTAAACCCATGTTTTCGTACAAGTATATTACTGGATTTTAATAAATTTCCAACATTATATTCATATTCAGGTACAAATTATGACATACAAATTACATGTCTAATATATTTTACCAACGTAAATGTGGAGTACATCTTTGGACTATGATATACCTGGGTTTAGAACCATCTCAATGTTGTTTTGCATCTAGTGTGGGGGTTGTGGTCTTGTTGTTCAGTTTTATAAAATATTCCTTGTATTCAAATAGGATGTGCGAACTCGATTACGTGTAGCCATGTTTGGTTTTTAATTGGCATATTTAAAACAGGGCTTTGTATTTTGTACAAGTTGGTTTATAATGAAATCGCATTGACATGTATAGTCAAATTCAAGTATTTTTAAAACTTTTTGGAATTGGGGGTCCTCAATGCTCTTCAACTTTGTACATGTTTGGCTTTATAACTATTTTGATCTGAGCGTCACTGATGAGTCTTATGTAGACGAAACGCGCATCTGGCGTATACAATTATAATCCTGGTACCTTTGATAACTAATAAAACAATACATGCAATAATCAGTGTGCATACTACAGGTGTACAAATGTATCCATAAAGTAGCTACTTTAAAACTATGTTTTTAAACGTTTATCAAATTTGCCAACCATTATAAAAATCATACATTTAATTAAAGTTCATCAGATAACTTAAAATGACATAAGTGATAAAACAATATTCAGATATAATAACAAACTCAAATTACAACGTTGCAGTTTTGTCAAGTTGTGCATGGACAGCAAAATAGAAATTCAAAGATCACACCATAGATAGGAAACTTAACAACATAATCAGGATGATATATTCAATGTTGTTAGCACTTGCTTAAATAATATGTTGTTTTGATGAAAAAAAAAATCCTTGAATTATAGCAAGTATTCCATAACATAAAATGAGTGAAGAGTACCGTGTATCGCATACTTTTTTTACATTTTGTTGCGATATAACAATACAAAAACGAATCCTTTGCTGACATTATCATTAATGACAAGAATTTTAATCATATTTCAAATTTGAAATTATATTAATCGCCTACACAGCTAAACTGTTAAAATTTGTAAAGGTACCGTTTTTTTTAATTTGGACATTAATCTATGCTTTGTAACAGTTAGCTCTTTTGAGTGGATTGCAATTATTGATCTAAAATGTTATTAAATTGATTTCATTATTTATGAACAGTACGCAACATTCAGGCTTCTCGTGACGTCAATTATGCATTGGTAAATATAAAAAAAAGCTTGAAATAAATCGTTATTTTGAGTTGTAAGTCATGATTAATTATAAGAACTGAATGATTCCTATTCGTGATTCGATAGGTTGTAGAAACATTGACCGTTCGGAAATATATTAGTACAAGGTGCTTCAACGCTTTGTTCAAAGTGTGAATCTATAAGACAAAATTAAAATAAACAAAATAACATAAATAAAAAACCTAAAGTCCAGTCACGAATGGCAAAATCACAAGCTCAAACAAACCAAACTATTGGAAAACAACTGTCATACTATTCTGATTTATTTAAGACATTTCCTGATGTAAAAATGGATTAAACCAGCTTTATTGCTATCAAAACCTCTCACTTGAATTACTGTCGCATACAAGTGTATTATACTGACAGCAACTTGTGACAAAAACAATCAGACAAAATTGATAGGTATAAATTTAAAAAAAAAGGTAAAGCAGTCAACACTGTGTTATAATCTTTATCACTATTAAAATTTAATAATAAAGAAAAAACAAAATGGCACGTAGACACTCTAAAGGCCGTCTTACCGTGTTTATATATCCCAACCTATTCGATATGCCAGTGTCTGTAGTTACGTTTAGTATTTTAATGAGCGTAATCTTTGTCTTACTAGTAAATTAGTAAAGTCAGGAATTTCGTTACCAAAAATGATTAAAACCTTTCCTTAATTAAAAGATACAAATATTTGATTTGCAAAACTGGCTGTAGAAAACTTATTTCAAACGGAATAGCACATCCGAAATGTTATGGTGATGAAAAAAACCGAGCTTGGAAATTCAGTTACGATCCCGGTAAACTTAACCATCCTTTAGATAAACGTATTATTAAAGGTTACCTGATCAACACTATATAATTAAATCCTGGCATATTGTTTTTATGGTGTAAATATGGATTTTGTTATCAGTAAATTAAAACCATACTACATATGTAATTTCACGGTACTACCACCTATCGATACTTATAGTTTGGCATTGCACACATCATGTTTTAATTTGACTGTTATTGACGTCCTCACACTAAATCCATTTGATATCGGATGTGTACTGGTTGAAAATTTAGTCTAAGATACATGTTTTTTTCATTGGCTTTGAAACAGTTGTCAGTAACTGTACTCTCAGATATGTACTCAGTGTCCAATGTTTTTGGGATGTACAAGTACCCGTTCACGTCGTGTTTTGTATTTCAATGTGTATGCATCTAATGAGTTAAGCCTTTTTCAAAAGTTTTATGTCGAAGCCGTTTATAGCCGACCACACGGTATGTATTTTTCTCATTGTCGAAGGCCGTACGGTTGCCTGTGATTGCTTACATCCACTTCAATTGAACTTTTAGTCGACAGTTGTCTCATTGACAATCATACCACATCTCGTTATTTTTATAAAGCAGATAAGCAAAAATGAATGACAGGAATACAAAAAGTGACAATAGCACAATAATGTAAAGGATGGATGTTTAAATACAGAGAAATGACAAAAGAATAATACCAAAAATTGAATAAAACGTTAGGGGTAAAAATATACAAAGACAATATTTATGTACATATGACTAACAGCGTCTTCGGTGATTATGCAAATGTCCATTCATTTAAAAGTCATTGATTATTTTTGTATAACCTTACCCAAAATGAACATTCTTAGCATTTGAATTGATGTAAAGACATCTGGCAGCCTAAAATAAGACAATAAATAGATAAAGCACACAAATAAGAATCATAAGTAAACAAAAATAAAAATGTTAGATAAAAAAAATCATACCCAGAAGATAATAGACATTCTAAATGCTTGACATTCAACGTAAGATTATCTAAAAATATTCATGTTTTGGGAATAAATTTGAATATGAACTTTCAAAGACAATAGATTTGGTGGACAGAATTAATCAACTTTTTAGAATACCAAAAAAAACAGTTTTAACAGACCACATTGATTGTTTTAGCATTATTCTCATTAACCGTTGGTGATATCGGATGATCTAAAATATCGTATAGACGGGGATCTACAATTGAGAATGAAAGTATGAAATGTTTCCAAGAGACAACAACCCGACCAAAGAGTAGAAAACAGCCTGAGGTCACCAATGGGTTTTCAACAGAGCGAAAAAAATCCCGTGTCCAAAGGCGGATTTCAGCTGGTCCCTAACTAAGTATGTATGTAATGCTTACTTTGCATTCACATTATCAAAAGGGTGCTTGTTTTAACGTAAATACTTTAACGGTTTGCACCTTCTTGCATCAGAAGGGCGAAAGATACCAGATTGACACTCAAACTTTAAATTTATCTTTCCTATAATAGATGCTATTCCTTTAGACAAACAATAGAAAACAAATGTCAAATACGATATGTATTTGTAAACAACTTAGGGTTACCTTTCACAAATGTTGAAATGATCATGCATGAATTGTCTTATCATCGAACTAATAGAGAGCACCTACGTTGGTAATCGGTGTCGATATATGATTGACGATATTCAATTATCAAATGAAGGCTGAGTGGTAATTGAAGTTTCCTTATAGAAAGTCAGTCGATATTTAAAATCGTCAATTATTACTAACCAGTATGTCCCCATGTTCTATTCGCTTTGGTCCTCCAAGTACTTCATACCAGTTCTTAAAAATAAAGAAAATAAAGTTTATGACAGGATGAGAAGTTACGAAGAATGTATTGCAGCATGCAGTTAATCATTATTATAAAAATCGGAATAGATGTAATAGAAAGTTGGGTTTTTTTGTCTTTTTGATAGGAAGAACAATCTTTTAAGAATCATTAACCTTAATAACCGAATCTTGTAAATCAATTGTTATCTTAAATGACAGTAGCAGCACTTTTTTTTTTTGCACCAGATGCACATTCCGTCAATGAATGTGTGTTAAGTAAAACAGTTAATTTGATTTTAAAAGCTCAGAAAAAACTGAACATAAATAATAACTTTATTGCAAAATGTGAAACCCTGCTGTGTTAAAATGCAAACATAATATACACAAGTGACAAGAAACATAATACATGACAAATGCTTAAAATAATGATTAAGTTATGTTCAGTCTTTCATTTTTGTTTTAGATTTATCTACGCTGGTAAATTCAGTACTTGTCAGACAATTCGCCGAAAAAGGTACTGAACAGTGATAAAATGGCCGTAAGCGAAACGTCTGAACACGTATTGAATTTAAAACAAGAAAATATCTAAACATGCTTCAAAATCATATGAATTGTTTTCAAAAGTCGATTAGTTTTATATAGCTGAGTAGCTATGTTTTATTATCAAACAAGTATCAATGAACTTTACAATAAAAAAAATCCTAAGTCTTTTTAAATTCTTCAAAAATGTACTGTTATCAAATTATCGTCTTATTGTACTCTAATTCAGCGATAGTCTGTTCCGTTTGAAGTGACCTTAGCCACGAATTTACTCGTTAGAACTTCGCCATCCGAACCAATGCGAGAGGACACGGTATTTAAACGTGTTTAAAGAATGTAAAAAATCGTGCATTTGAAGGCAAATAGTGTTACTGTAAATAATTTTACTTTCTCTATTATCGCAGAAAGATTGGAGACGCGAAAATTGAAACTTCCGGAAATAGTTCCAGGAAAACTGATTCAAAGTATGAAAACAATCTGGTAACGTATAGCAATTGAATTGTCGCTCGATTACCTCATTTTATTTCCAGGTGCTCCATGATTTTGAGTTGATTGCATATCAAGGTTACGATCAGGTAAACTTCCGCATCAATCATGAACGTAAATAAGTCGCTTAAGTTCATAAGAACATTAAAGAGTTGTGATAAATGAAAACAATGTGCATAGAGAATTTAAGACAAGCAAAGAGCTTTTTTATCTCTTTAACTTAGCAAAAACAATATAACTTTAGCCCATTCAGAAATTTCACTCGGCAATAAAAGTACCAACATACATTAAATTCTTTAATTATGTGTATAAATTAGCTGCTTTGAATGCAATCTAAATAATGAGAATTGACACAATACCTTTGTTTTAGCCTGAGATAGAGCACTTCCTAGAAGAATCCACGTTCCATTTCTTATTAGAAATGCCTCCACATGAAAACCTTTAAATTATCAATGCAAAACATTTCAACGTTACTATTAGTTAACTCACAAAGAAGCTTGTAAAATGCATGTGAATTTTTTTTCTAGACACCCTCTGATTCATATAATGCGTGATTACTTAAATTTGCACTTTTATTTTGACCCTTTTCCCTTTCTGCTCGTTTAAAAATGTATATGTACGTTTATCAGAATTACAATAGCTCCATTGTAAAATCTGACATGACATGATAGCGTACATGTACGAATATCAAAATCATCGGAGTGAGCGCCATTAAATTAACCATCTGCACGACAATTGCCGTTAAACAAGTGTTCAGAGATAACCATAAATAAGTATAATGAAAACATTTTTTTTTTATCTAATATAATAAATATAGTATAATTAATATCATCTGTTTGCCTTAAATTTATCTTGTTTGTCAAAGCAATCGATCTCCGCCTTTTGAATTTCTTGTAATTTTAATCAACATTCTGCGCACATGTGCAATCGTAATCAATTCAGATTAATTCATAAGTTGCATGCATGTTATACAAATAAGGTCAACACAGCATTGACTGCTAAGTTAATGTTATTCAATATACCGTTTTTGTAGATGTTTGAACTTATATATTGTTACACTGTCGGAATCCTAGCTAACGACTAATCATATCGTTGGAAGAAAGGGGACCTGTATTATCAAATGCCACGAAGTTATTCAATAATACCCGTCTATTTTGTTTCATAAAAGGAATACAATTATGGTAACACTAGTTAGTAAGAATTTTTAGGATATTCTAATGCGAACATACAAGTCTGTTTATGTTTTATGAACTTTTGTGATAATCAGCTGATTAGAAATTAGATACTGTAACATTTAATTGTAAGTGGATCACAGAAAATTTAGTAAACGAAACGTGAAACGAAAACTGCATTATGAAAAAAATGTCATTTCCTTAGCTTATGCTATACAAACCTATATGATGCGTGTGTACTCGATAGCGGTAAGCTTTTACACTAGGCAATTCCCAACGACACGCAACATTTGTCAGGAATCCTGAAATAAAACATAAGTGCCAAGTATATTTGAAAAATAATCTAATATTATATTTTTTCCCATAAATCGAACACAAAAGAGACACAATCTATATGAAAAAGGTTAACAATAAACGTATAAGAGAAGATATGGGTATTGGTAAAGGGTTCTTTTCCCCCGAGAAAACACTTTGCTACGATGATTTATTTGATAGATATATACAGCAACGAGTGTTTAAACAAGACTCCGTCCCCCTTTGTGTTCATTAGTTTCGCAGATAAAAGCAATTTCTTATGAATTTATATATTCAGTTATTATGCACTTGAAAACACTAATCAAAGATAACTGACATTGAATTTCGAACAAAAGACGTCGGTTTCGTAAGTTCACTAAATCATAATTTGGCCCTTAAAATCAATATTTTTTTTCAACTTCGATAATATAATAAAAATTTGATAAAAACGTCTATGTTATAATGTCCATTCTTTCAGTTAGGAATTTTTTCAACGATTTGCATTATTTGTGATGTATGTGTGATGTCATATATATTTGTGAATTTATTTTAAACTATATTGTATGTATAGTTTGGCAACACTTTATCACATTATAGATTTTGAAAGTGTTGTTGTGTTCCACAAAAGAACAATGACCAATAGTCATTAAATGAATGAACTAAAATATGAATAAAGCACATTCAAAAGATGGTTTCATTCACCATTTTAGTAAAGGATAACGTTGTTCAATGCCACACTGTAAAATCTCAAAAAATCCATGGTTGTCATAAAAATCACACAGCATTGATGATTATTGCACATTTTTGTTACGTTAATTAGTGTTCTCTTGTGAAGTTACTGGATAATGTCAGCTTCCAGTAAGACTTTATTCCTAATACATGAATTTGTTCTGGATTTTGGCATTTGTGTTCTTCTATATCTTTAGTTCACTGTTTTACCATTATAGTACATAGTCCCATTTTTATAACTCTTACTGTTATACATTCATTTGATGTGTTTGAGCTTTGGATTTTGCAATTTGATTATGAATTTTCCTTTTTGAATTTTACTCGCAGTTCAGTATTTTTGTAATGTTACTTTTTACCTTTAGGTGTGTTACTTGGGATATATCCTCTGTTACCAATCGTATACAACTGAAATTGATACCGAGTCCTGAAATGAATCGATAATATTTCATATTTGGATTAAAAACATTTGATCAAAATCAAATAAAAACAGACAACTTGATCGTCATGGTGAGAGAAAAAAAAACGACGGAAAGTCAAATAACTAATTCAATAAAAACGATGAACAAAGCAACACGAACCCCAACAAAAAAAGTAGGAAAGTTTCAACGCAGATGCTCCAAAATGATAAATAGTTTTTTATAATAGATAATATAATTATTAGTAAAATGCATACTTGGCTAACGTATACGCCCACAATAACTCTAAAAAAAAACTTGATGTGTACAATTGGATTACAGATTGTTATTTAATTTTCGATAAGGATATACTAGTAGCAGACACAACTTGATACACATGTAGGGTGCGAATATGATAACAAATCAATCTAAGGTGAACCTCCGAAACCAATTTCGAAGAAGAAATGCAATTGAAAGTACAAAATATCATGTCAGAAAGAATCTTCCAACATTTCACATTATTTTTGGGGAGACATTGCGTATACAAACAGGAGATTGAATGTAAAATTAATTGACTCTCCCATCAATATCAACAGCAAACTTCAGTACGTGGGGCCAAAGGAAACGACTTGATTAAATGTATGGGTTATAGAAAGGGTTCAAAAATCTAAATATGCAGAAAAATAGTAAAAACTTATAGAAATCGTATAATACTTAAAACATAATCAAAGTTTTGTAAAAAAAAGACAGTAGTTGTCGTTTGTTTATGTAATTTATACGTTTTTCTCGTTCCTCTTTTTATATATAGATTAGACCGTTGGTTTTCCCGTTTGAATGGTGTACACTAGTAATTGTGGGGCCCTTATAGCTTGATGTTCGGTGTGAGCCAAGGCTCCGTGTTGAAGGCCGTACCTTGACCAATAATGGTTACTTTTATAAATTGTTATTTGGATGGAGAGTTGTCTCATTGGCACTCATACCACATCTTCCTATATCTAATAACCAAATAAAAGTTTAATTTAGCTATTTTGTTCCAAAACAAGTTACATGTTGGAGCATTGCCTTGGAAATCCTTTGCTTGTTGTTGTGTTTGGGTTGCTGTCCCATAAGAGATTATCTGTTTTATTCGTTCGTTGATTTTTAATTGTTTGATTAAACGTAACATTTAAGTAAGGAAAAAGAAACAATGTATACCAAAGCGACAAACATATTCATAAGTTACAGAAAACAGACAGGACACTTAAATGAAAAACAACGAAAAGACCAACACTGAACTGCAAAATTAAGATGGAGTTATGGTCATTAACTTGATCGATGTTCGAAAGCTCGTAAATTGGTTACAAATAGATAATGCAAGTAAACAATAAAAACCGAGAGAATCACAGCAACTCCAAAATGAGTAAGTCCAAGGGCAACAAAAATCCGAACGAAAACTAGAAATAATCATGAGTGATCAAGAAGGGTATTCAGAATCTTTTATTGGTTTAAAGATTGAAAGATGAAATAAATATATACTTACGGATAATCAGATAGTTGGAAAACAACTTTGGCAGCAGGTTTGGTCTGGTCTGGAAATAATCATTGATATAAAGATGTTTAGTCGATGGTATTTTTCATTTGCTTCATTGTACATATTAACCTGTTATTTCATTATAACTTTTGTGGAATGAAATTCAATTATTATTACTAACTAAAGGAAACTGTTTTTGTTTGTTTTGCCTCGTTTAAATCGCCTCTTCTCCGTATCAGTATATGCATTGTCCCTCTTCTGTCATGCCTTATTAATCAAATAGATGATTGATGCGTTTTGAACTTTTAATAAAATGTAAAACTTTGATTATTATGTCAACATGCTCTGATGTCCAAGACGTATGTCCGTTATGTGTATTATTTTTTTCTTTTATTACGTTATTGATTGTGTTTTCTAGCGGTTTGTTTTTTTGATAATATTTCCAGCCTATTAGTGTCAACTCCTACGCTAACAGAAAATACCGTTGATCCTTTAAGGTTTATAATATTTAATATTATTCCATGTAAAAAAGAAAACACGAAGGTGTTTATAATCCAGGGCATAGATCGCTTTGGCAAAAAAGGCATAATTGTGTTTCGGAAATTTTAAATTTAAGTCATCCACCACTTCGTTATAACTTTGATTTTCTAATTATTTTGTTAGTGCACCACTTATTGTATAGACCAGAAATTCTTTTTAAATCATAACTAATTTAAATCTGAAATAAATTGCAGTCAAACCAGTATAGAAAGGACTTATAGTAAGTATTCACTGTCGTCTGCAAACAAAGCGGCATACGTTTTGTGTTGCAAAATATAATCATAAAATTAATGTGCATATGTTTTGTATGTATATATGTATATATATGTATTACATGCTTACTTGTTTGCTTAGTTGTATAATGCAGCTGCAATACCAAGTTTTTCATTCGGGTTTTTGAGCCGACCTCAATCGACAAATCTGAATTTAAAATATACAACGCAGTCCTTCATAAATGGATTTGTATCAAAGTAATGAATAAAATCATAAAAGATAAAAAAAAAAAAAAAGGCAATAATGTCCTCGAGTATACACATCAACTCCTGTTCAAACTTAAAACGAAAGTTTGAAGCAATATTATCTATCATACGGACACTGCGAATGAAAAATAAAAAAAAATTAAGGGTATATGGAACATAAATGAGCCGATCTCTATAATTATTTGTTTATCACTGATATAGTCACAACTAAAATTCAACGAACTGCATAATAACCTAGCCCATGATATATAAAGTAATTGTTATACTGTCCGAAATTGGCTAACAATGATCTACATGTACACAATACACGTGATATCACAACAATATTCCGTACTTGTGTTTTTTATACACTACACAGCATACGGAATCGTTATATGTTAGACATGCAATTTCAAAAATTTGTAAATGATATTATATGTGAATATGGATTTTTCTCTCTTCAAAAAATGAAAAAAAAATAACGATCTTATATTTAACTGTTACTATGAGTCCCAGATAGGAAACAGACGTTGGTTCTTTCATGTCCAATGGCAAACATATCACACATGTTCAAGACGATAACACAATAATAACACATTTTGGTGAAAAATACAATAGGTAGATTTAGTAAAAGATGATGTTATGGATGAAAATTTGACTGACATGGAAGTGTTCCCTAACAACAGGCCACCTACGAACCACTCAAATAGTTGTTGAATTTTGCCTTAATGTGAAGAGAGCTTGACACCTTCTCTCTTAACGAGGAATCGGATTTAACGTCCCGATTATTACAGGTTTAGGCTACGCACTTATACATCCTGTTAAGCCTTATGGACGTCTCACTTTATCAAGTTTAAAACTGCCGGTCAAGAGAAGACAAAAAGTAACAATATTTCCATTCCCCAGTAATATTTCGGTTTCTAAACTTTAGATAACGAAATTATACCTACCGTTTGGAAATGTAAAGTCATGTTTATCCAATGTGTATTTATCCCAACCTCCAAATCCAGCTGATGCGCCGATACAATTACTGCCTTGTGTAACCTTACATCCCCTTTAAAGAGAACTAAGCTCTATGATGTATATAATACGGTAAAAAAATGTAGTTTAACGGAAATCACTAAAATCAAAAATCAATTTCAATACAATAAAAAAATGTCTATTTTCTCATGTTTGCTTAATATTTCAATGTTTCCTTTCTTTACACTGATCGTTAGAATATGTACATTTTTAACATTCTTTCCTTCCCGTGGATTTCAGTTGATTTATCAGTTAAAAAAAAACAAGGAATTGATCCTAAAGGAATAATCACTATCCCAAGAAACGAACTGTCAATGCCATGACAAAATAAAAACGATAAACGACCAACAAACAAACAGACAAATAGCAGAATACAAAACACAACATAGAAAGCTAACACGAACTCCATCGATCAATGCAGAGAATCATCGCAGGTGATCCAGAAGAGTAATCAGATCCAGCTATACCTGTTGTGTTAATAAACGCCATGTGATACCTCATAGGGGCAACATACATGTAAATGAAAATCAAAAATTTCAAGCTAAAAGTTAAGATCATGATTGCAAATCAAGCACGCTTGCCTATATTGATTTTCTATGTGGCTATATACTCCTATATCATACAAAGCTTGTAAACATATATGGGATGCATATTACTATTTTTGTCTGACAATGGTTGCATATCTTAATTTAATTGTTCCGTTATTTAAAAAAGTATACAGAGTACTTTGTAAGTAAGACCTTTTTAATTTGTAACTAACCCATCCCACCCCCACAATTTGTTTTTGGTTTAAGCAAAATGAATACTTCTTCCTTTTTTGGATTTAAATGGGGAAATATTGCATTGAAGTACTTTCTATGTCATTAAGTTTCTGTAAGAAAGTTGTCTCATTGGCACCCATACCATATCTTCTCATTTTATATAGACTATTATCTTACCTAAATACATCAATTGTGTCGTCACTTCAAGTGGGAAATATTTCATGCATATTTAGTGCAACCAAACATTTAGAAGTATCCATAAAACAAATTTCCAACGAATTACACAAAGTATCCTCAATAATCGGCGAAAATATCAAATTTTGACGTTACAAATTGAGACGTAATATCGTGCTAACCCTCATATGATACGTGTTACAAGAAACATTTAATATACAGAAGTAACAAATTTATAAAAAATGTTTGCTAGCTAATAAGTTTGTTATGTATGTTTGTAACTTAAGCCTGTCTATCAAATGTTTAAATGACATTAAAAAAAAATCATTACCATATCTCTTCCTTTGATATTGCTTCTTCGCAAACGCTTGTGGTCAAATGATGCACTCGGGAACGATCAACATCCATGTGAAGTCCAACTGATATTGCAAAATCAATTATGTACAATAAGAATAATAAATATATATATAATGTTGAAGGTTTTTACCTGACATTTGTATTTTTTCTATATTTTTTTTTTTTTTTTTTTTTTTGCTGTCTCGTTGAAGTTTACCTTGCAAGTAATTTGTGTTGACTTACAAACAATGATAACTATTTCAAGCTATTTTAGTCTCCAAATAAACGCAAAAATACGGTAGGGATGTGTGGCTCTACTTCCAAAAAAGACAACTAACATATTAATAACCAAATAAAAAAGATACATTCAATTGTCAGAAAATGACTATATAATTTGATCTAAGACAATAAAAGAAAACCAATAATGATAGACAACAGCCATGGACAACCTTTTAAAAACAGGTACCTTGCCTTAAAAAGCTCAAAAAGTGGCGAGGTTAATGATGTTGGTTTGGGATTCAACGTATTACCACGCCATAAAACCAGTCACGATGACATAAATAACATATGAAATAACAAAAGAAATCAGTTGAAAATTACTTAACTCATTTGATCGACACGAAGCAGGAAAAATAATAACACAATCCCTTAATACATTACGTATTGATCTAAATGTATTCTAAGTTTAAAAAAGTAAACTAGTCCTCAATATCACGTACGTGTATTGATATATATTTATATTATATATGCAAAGAAGACTCATCCAAAAGGCAGTTCGAACTCGGACTTAGAGATCAATAAACGTTTCCTCCTTTGATGATCTATGCTATAATAAAACTGGTAAAGTTTAATTAGGAGACTTTTTATAACTATTTGATAGAATGTAGGAATTTATTTCACTATAGTTAAGCTATCAATCCATTTACTTTATTTTCAACCAAGTTTGAAGAGACAAAATGAAAAAAATATCTATGACTTACCAATATAAGCTCTTTCATAGTCGCTGAAAGGAATAACTCTACACACATATGCTTCCTCCTGAAATTATTGACATCCTTTCTGAATTTCATTAGTACACATGTTCACACTGTATGGTTTAAATTAGCAAGGGTGTGATGAAAAACAGAGTTACAAGGAAAAACTACAGACATCAATATGAACACAGTATGTTATATTTTATCATATGTAAGTGGTTTCTATTTACTTACCTCCAGGGTATCGATTGAAGGCATTTCAACGGTAAACGTTTTGGAATGTGTTGAGCGCATCATTGCAAGAAAAGCGAAAAAAATAAAACAGTACATCATTGAATTCGCGTGATACATGTCTTCTCAATAGTATTGATCTGAAAATAAATCCCAATATTGCTATATATTGTGCTGTCCTCTCAAGATATCAAAGTATACTCGACGAACTATATATCTGTTTATTTACAGCTGTTATGTTCCCCCTCGCTTAAAACAAATTTATTCAAAACAAACGTTCGTCGACATTAATCTTGTTTATGTAATACGCCATTCGATCAGCAATGTTAACCTTGATCTACATGATAGGAACGAATAATATGTATGCCTAATAAGACTAGCTATTGGAATACTTTAGGTGTAATAAATCAGGTGCCTTGCAGTTACAAGTTAGTTTAAGTGAATGTATATACAAAGATATAAACACCCTAAAAAGGAGTAGATCAACACAAAATTAAAAAATTTAAACAAAACAATATATCATTCTGTGTTGACTTGAGTTATCATTGGTATGTTCATAATTATAAATTAACTTAACAAAACTTTGACTTTTTGAAAAACTAAGGCTTTTCTACCTCAGGAATAAATTACCTTAGCTGTATTTGGCAAAACTTTTATGAACTTGTGGTCCTCAATGCTCTTCAACTTCGAACTCTATTTTTCCTTTTAAACATTTTTTAATTCGAGCGTCAATGATGAGTCTTTTGTAGACGAAACTCGCGTCTGGCGTAAATATAAAATTTTAATCCTGGTATCTATGATGAGTTTATTTGTACAAGAATCAAGAGTAATCTACTTTCTTGTGTGGTCCATATAAGAGTGTAAAACAGGATTTCTTATCATCAGATTAGGTACTTTGAAATTGTTTTCATTTACTTCGATCATTCTCAAGTTGAAAATTATACATATCAGTTATTAGCAAAGCTAAAATTAACCTTTAACAACAAAACCTTGAACTTTATTTGGCTTTGTTATATTCTTCTGCGCATTTCACTCACTTAAATATGGTATTCCTTTATCAGTTCTTCCACTGATAAAACTGTATATATAGCCGATATACAGCGAAATTTGTTTATAACTTGCTATTTCTAGATTTCAACATGATCGTTCTTTGTTTGGTTTATTTGAGCATAAGCGGTAAGTTCATTGCAACACAAATTAATGTTAAAACTTCAGACACCATTGCATAAAGAGACAACACAATAGCGAATTTTCTCATTTATTCGTTTAATTGTTTGTTTTTTTGTTGTGCTTTTTTTTGGTTTACACACTATGTGAATCATAAATTTTTAAACTTTGAAGTTCATCTGATTATGCTTATATGATTATAACGTATAGAAAAGTTCCAGTAGATCTGACAACTTAAAACAAATCAGAATGTACTAATCTTTCAAGTTACATGCGTTTTTCTGATTTCACTTAAAGTATAAAAACGGGAAGATGAGAATTGTATTACTTTTGTGTTTGTATAGATCAATGCACAATCATAATGTGTTTTCTTCATCAATTTCAGTGTTTCAGTCGGCAATTGGTTGTAAGTTTATTTACCCTATTTTATAAATTCAATTTGATCTGATTCCATAAACGTATCCGAACAAATATTAGCTATACATCAATCTTGGTTTTAAAAAAATCATATGCAACATTCAATAGAGGTAGTATCCTGCTTGTAATGACATGTTTTTATTATTGTTGAAGGTTTACCAGGCAAAAACGCAATTCAATACCGATACTTTGAACTGATGTACATTAATCGTTTCTCCATAAATACTTCAGTAAATCTGAAATAAAATGCCCGCTTATTCCAAAACATAGTATATATATTTCTCTAATTCTTCGTCAATTTATCTCTTTCTGCACCCATTGTATAAAAAAAATTTAACCAACATGTGGTTCGTTTGATCTCAGTTCTTCATTGGTTAAAATCCGATTATGACGTCGACATTTCTGACGGCATGAAAAAAAGCTACCATGCCTGATGACGTCACATAGAAAGAACACATCTTTTTGCAGATCATTCGAAAAGAAGGAATACGTTTGCCTGCATATTGTTTGAAAATCTTCAGATAAAAAGATTCTACCACCAAATCTCATGTAATACGATATTTATCCACTCTCGACAGTTAAATTTCAAATATTTAAAACGCTCGGCGAGTCTCGCGTTTTAAATTTTAAAATTTAACTGTCTCGAGTGGATAAATATCGTATCACACTCGATGCAGTGGTAGAATCTATATATATATAAACAATATTTATAAATAATTCAAACTGATGTTCATTTATGTATTAATAGTCAACTGCAAATGAATCAACTGTAATTTGAGTAAACACAATACCTTGATAGAGTATATCTCCTGCTTAACATGCCACACCCTTCGAAACATTTTTGTGTATTTTATATTTTGTCTCAAATATAAACTTTGTTGTATGATAAAATCGATTATAGTTTTGTGTTTTCGTAATATAATATTGTCTTATTACAGTAAATGAACGGTATATTTACCCACAAACAGGCACGGTTTCTGCAGAAAAAGTGCACGAATGTAAGTTCTGTTTCAAAATATATCGTAATTATTTTATATATTTGTGAAAACATTAAATCTTGATCTTTCTTAGTAGTAAATTATTGTGAAATTATTGTAAAGTTCATTCATGCTATAAACTTTCTTTATTACGGATAATTGAGATTTTATTACACTTTCCTTCGACCTTTTTTCGTTATAGTTAACGTTTGTTGCATCGCTACATATAAGCCTCATGCAGCATAGGATACAATAATTGTTGATTCATTTCAAAAATGCAATTGGGATTGTTATTAGATTCACACTTCATACAATGAAAGAATTGTTTTCACAATTGTAAGGTTGATTCATAAACCAGACACAGTACTTTAGCCTTACGAAACTAATCTATTTCATCTAGCAAAAGATGGTTGTTTTACTTTAAAGCAGACAAATAATTCATTAAACGACAACTGTACCATTTAACGTCAACAATGTGGTTTTCTTATATAAAATCTGTTCTTATCCTTCTGATGAGTTAATATAAAAACAGAAGATCGGGTATGATTGTCAATAAGACAATTCTTCACAAAAGACCAAACGACACCGAAATTAACAACTATAAGTCACTATACGATTCAAATATTTGCAGGATTTAGGAATAAGTTGTTCAATGAAAATGCTGGGCTTTCTTTTAGATATTGGGTTTTTAATATTTAAATAGTATCTATGTTCAGGGAGATTGCCAAAGTCATAGTACCGTTAAAAGTAGGACTAACATAAAAGAGAAAACAATAATGAATCCATCATGTTCAGAAATGGGATAAAATGAAACCTCGTCTCAGTTGGTATCTTATGTCTGCATTGGATATATAACCCATCACTTGGTTCCAATGTCGGACATTTTCAGTAATAACAGTCAGAGAATAAATTTGTAGTTTTTTGTACGCTTTTGAATAGTTTCAATATTGACAACAAAAAGTCGCATCAAATTCCATTATATTTAGTTATCGTTACAAAAAAAAATGCATTAGAATGAAGAGTAACGTGTCAGTGTTCAATGTTTTTACATTGTAATGTAGCACTTGGCCAGAGAGGTGGACACTGTGTTTGTAGAACTTAAAACCACTTGTATATTTGTAAAAGTATCTACTTAGTACATCAAAATTAGTTTATGGTCAAAGTCCTACAATTTTAGACATATGCAAACCATACTTTGATTTTGTTTTGATTTTTTTCAATGAAGAATAGTCAGTTAGTAAACATTTCGACCTCTTGTTATTGCTAGTTAAGATCATAATTATATTAGAAATAAGGTCAGGGTATAATTTTGCCTCTTTTTACATTACAGTGGTGGACAGATATGCCTATCCACAAACAGGTACAGTATCTGTAGAAAGAGTGAATGAATGTAAGTATTAATCTTCCTTTTGATATTAAAGTTGTTAAATAATTTTGAGAATACAAGATTTAAACTAACATTTCAGTTTCTAATGCAAAATAAATTGAGATATGATCAACTTATATAGCATGTAAATAATGATAGATCATTCGTATGACAAATTCTAAACTGAACTATCAATGTACTTTGATAGGTTATATATATATCCCCCCCCCCCTTGTCAACATTAATCATGTACTATATTTCGAGTTTTGATTTTGAACTTTGTTGCATGATATCATTGATGATAGTGAAGTGTGTTAGTATTGAGTTATTTTTGTCTTTTTTTAACAACAAAGATATGTTTTAAATCCCTTATATTGCTTGTTTCGTGTCTACCTTAGTGTCAGAACGCCAGGGAGTGGGGTATTCCAGTGTTATACTTTCTGATTGGCCAAGAAAATACACAGAATATAATTTTGTATGACAATAAATATTATTCTATGATATTAATTCCTTTAAATTAAGGAAAATTACATTTTTTCTGATATCTTGTTTATCGAAATTGAGTTTTGTTTAAAGATGTTCTACTGCCGTCAAAAAGTCTTTTAAAAATTAACTTTGAAAAAAAAGGTAAATTATCTTCTTCCCTACTGTTTTACAAAAACACATGAACTATCGTTCGAAATTTTTCATCTCAACAGAGACTGCTTTGTAGCAATAATATACTATAATATAATATAACATGACTGAAGCAATTTCCATTTAAACATTTCATCTTCTTCTCTATTAAAAATTTGAATATAAAATCGTTTATGAATGATATATGTGGATAGTTGTTTATCTTTAAATAACTTATCCAACCATAGATTCAAACTAGATGTGTAAATTGTGTTCATCTAGTAAACAGGCTTAACTATCGTATAACATTTTATCATAAATATCTTTTGTTTTTGGATTTGTTTATTTTCTCATCTCTTGTTTATTTTCTCATCTCACTTCAATACTGATTATATTCTTGATATAATTTTCTTTTATTAGAACTTGCTGTCATTTCCTCAGGATGTAGGATGTTTATGTCTTAACCTTTACAAATCAATTTGACTTATCGTTTAATTTTTCTAAAGCAAAAACATGTGATCCAGTTTGTCGTTGATATTTATCAATCTACTTTCCATCCAGTTTTGAAATACAAGCATTTGTTGCAAAGTTTATTGTGTATATTTGAAAAGAGATCTTTAAATTTTATAAAACCCGACTTGAAATTACCTGCAAATACATTTTCTGTGTTTTTCCGAATTTTATTAGTGATCTTACATTAACTAAATTCATTTTAAAGACATGAGAAATTGTACTCTGATTTTTAAAACATTAGGCAGATGTTGTAAATCTGAAAATCCATGAATATTTCAGTGTCATAAATCACTTATCTTAGTCAACTTTTTTAATCAACCTCTTTGATATTCGCCGATAATAACATTTTTTTATACTTTGCAATTTTTACCATCTCTAATATATTTAAAACAACATTTATTTTTATTACAGTACTAAGAAGGTATATTTACCCTCAAACAGGCACAGTTTCGGCAGAAAAAGTGCACGAATGTAAGTTTAAATTTTTTTTCAGTTTGTAGTTTGTATTTTTATTTTTTTTTTTTCAATTTGTTAAAACAGTAGCTCCTTGTTTCTCCTTAGATGCACTTATTGTAAAATGCATATGCACTATCATATTTATATTTTTATGGGGAGTTGCTTACACTATTACCCTGTCCTTTGTTCGTCATATTTATCACTTGTCGTATTGGTATAGCTTGACACAGCACAGGAACACATAACAGCTGATTTATTTTCATAAGGCACATGGGATTGTGTCATCGTTATAAGATTTTGTATTTATTTCCTATATCTCGTAAGCAATGAACAAACAAATCAAACCTTGAATGTCATATTTAAAAAAAAACATGATAGATATTTAAACCAAATACTGGTCAAGGCGTTCTGTATACCAGATACCAGATAACTCCATTCTTTCTTGTATCTTCGTAAATAGTTTATGCCTATAGTATGCTTACACTCGCTACATTGAAGACCTGTTGGTGATCCTCTGCTGTTGTTTTGTTTATTTGGTCGGGTTGTTGTCTCTTTGACACATTCCCCATTTCCATTCTCAATTTTATTACACGTTTATTTAACAACCTTCCTTCTGGTTAATACTTCAGATACTAAACACTTATGGAAATAATACTCTTCTATTTTCGTCATGTGAAAGATGATTGTTTTACTTTTAAGCAGACATATTAGTCGTAGAAGGACAAATATAGATTGCCACTTTCTCGATTCAAATATTTAGGAATAATATGTCATATGAAGTCGTAATATTGGATTTTAAATTCTAGCACAAGATTAAGATATGTATATGTTCATTGAGCAGATCAAACTCATTGTACAAGTTATCAACAGGTCAAATAAAGAACTAAAAAATATTATCAACTTCAGAAAGAGAAACAAACAAAAACGCGACTAGGTAGACATCTTCTATTGATATCTAATCAATTATTTCATTCCAAAAGAGAACATTTTGTAATACTAGTCTGATCAGAAACATAAAATGACGACAAGTAACGTGTCGAGGAATAATTTATTTATATTGTCAATTTGCTGTTGGACAAAGAAGTGCATTCTCAAAAACCGGACATGGCATATGTAGAAATTAAAACCTATTTACAAATGTACACACACAAAATTCCTTGTTTATAATTGATACACTACAACCTTAGTATATCAATATCTTTTTTGTTATTTGTTATTTTCCAGGTTCTTACAAAAAAAGTAGAATAAAAAATATACTAAACCTATATTTTCATTCCAATACAGAATATTTCCTGTAATATTATTCAGAACAGAAACACAACATGACGAGTGACGTGTTGGTGAATTATTACATTACATTGTAAAATTGCTATTGGACACAGAAGTGCATTTCCAAAAACGGACATGCCCTATGTAAAAATTAAAATCCCTTTTCATATTTACACACAAACAAATTTGAAAGTTAATAATTGTGACACCACCTACTTATTATATCAACATTAAATTAGAAAGGGGTTATTTAAAAAAAAGAAGTAAAATAAAAAAAAAAACACAAAATCCACAAAAATATCTCAAAACGGAAAGTTTCCTTATCAAATGGCAATGCAAAAAGAACTTATGAATTATTTTTTTAAAACAAGAATAGTCAGACAGTACACATTTTCGTGTCGTGTTACTTCGAGTAGAAATCAGAATCACGGAAGTACAAGTTTCAAGATATAATTTTGACTAGTTTTCACATTACAGTGGTGGACAGATATGCCTATCCACAAACAGGCACAGTCTCTGTAGAAAGAGTAAATGAACGTAAGTATAAATCTTCAGTTAAAATTGATTATTGTGCAATCATTTATATATTTTCGCATCGTTCATTTATTCATGGAAAACAATATTTGTGAAATAATTTTCAGAATGCAAGATTTATCTATAAATGTCAATTTCTTGAGAATTGAATACAACAGAAACTTGCCAACTTTATATGTTGATTTGAGCAGGCGCAGATCCGGGTGTTATTTGCATTACACAAAATAACATCTTGCTTCCTTGACATATGCATACCAGTACATTCTTTAGCTTATAACTACGAAATGCATTTTTATAACGAAGGTTAATCTTAATTAACATTGTACAATTTAAATATGGTGTGCAGTTATAATTGCGAAGAATAGAATGTTTAAGAAAAGTAAGCAAGATTGTCTTTTAAGTCGTCATTTGAGATCTTCTGATATCACTAAAGATATCGCAATCGCCTGACTATTTATTACGTTAATCATAATAAAGCTCTGGTCTAGGTTGAAGAGACTCAATCTAGAAAAACAAGTGTAGTTCAAAGAGTGCAGTGCTAACAACAACAGCTAGATGAGTGTTATTTGGGGTGTACAATGCGCAGTTCCATATATTTCAAATACTTAACTACATGAACTAAGATTCCACAAATAACTTTTCCATCGGTATGAATATCAATAAAGCAAAATAAGACTCCACTGTTCATCCTAATATTGTAGAATTATCGGGTGTCTAATATATCTATTGATAATAATTATTGTGCTTCTTTACCTCATATTTTTGTGTCGCTTTTGTTTGCATTTTGAGGCGTAAACCAAAACATTATACTATATGTTATTCAAGTCTCACGCAGGGTATATAATGTGACATCTCATGCTTAGAATTTAAATTCTCTGAGCCGTTGGCGAAAGTGATATACACCTTAATACGGGAATGCCACATTATTACTGTTTGTGTTTGTTTGACTATTTTTTGTAAAAACTATATTGTGAAAACCCCACCCTGATTTTTTCTGCATTAGTGAAGGATTTTGTAATTTGCTTAAAAAAACAATCTTATCGTGTATGTAATATTTTATTAAAACACTTTAAAACATTATTTTTGGGAATTTAGAGTTTATATTGCATGATTTTGAATTGAAAACGTTTTATCGACGGATGCACGTCATTATTTCCCTCTCTGAGCGTTTGAATTCTTTAAGTATTCTGTATAGCTTTACAAATGGATCAACTTCAAACTTACTTAGCACAATACCTCGACAGAGTATATATATATTCTGCGCAGCATGCCACACCCGTCAAAAATTATAATGTTTGTTATATCAAGTGACGATTATAAACTTTATTGCATGATATAATCGATGATAATTAAGTGTATTCATAATCTTTTATTGTCTCATTACAGTAAATAAACGGTATGTATACCCACAAACAGGCACGGTTTCTGCAGAGAAAGTGCACGAATGTAAGTTTTTTTTTAATTTTAAATTGCAATTAATTGTTATAGATTTGCTAAAATATTTACTCTTGAACTTATTTAGTAGGTAATTATTGTGGAACTATTGTAAAATGTATTAATACTATAAACTTTTTTATTATTGATAAATGAGATTTGTTACACTTCGAACTTTTTCATCAATGTTTACGCTTTTTGGCATTGCAACATATGATAAACTAAGTGTTGATTCATTTTAAAATGACTAATGGGATTATAGCGTCGTTCTTAGATTCACTCTTTCTTTGTTAGAGGCTGGTAGAACGTGGATTCCTCCCCATTAAATATAGTTGTCAACATCCAAATAAAAATTATCGTTACAAACAAATTGCATTAGAATGAAGAGTAACGTGTCGGTTTTAAATGTCTTTATATTATAATGTAGCACTGTGCTAGAGACGTATAAACAGTTTGTGTAGCAATTAAGATATTTAACCTTGTATTTCATTCCAATAAAGAGTATTGTGTAATACTAGTCTGATCAGAAACATAAAATGACGACGAGTAAGGTGTCGATGAATACTTTATTTATATTGTCAATTTGCAGTTGGACACAGAAGTCCATTCTCCAAAAACGGACATGGCATATGTAGAAATTAAAACCTATATACAAATGTACACCCACAAATTGCATTGTTTATAATTGCGACACTACAACCTTAGTATATCAAAATCTTTTTTTTGTGTGTAATTTGTTATTTTCAAAGTTCTAACAAAAAAGTAGAATTAAACAAAAAAATCTATAAAATAACCAAAACGGAAAGTTTTTTTATCAAACGGAAATGCATACAGAACTTATAATTTTTTTTCATAAACAAGAATAGTCAGATAGTACACATTTTTGTGTCGTGTTACTGCGAGTAGAAATCAGAATCACGGTAGTACAAGTTTCAAGATATAATTTTGACTATTTTTCACTTTACAGTAAAGGTCAGATATCCCTATCCACAAACAGGCACAGTCTCTGTAGAAAGATTGAACGAATGTAAGTATTAATCTTCATTTAAAATTGATAAATGTGTAAAAAAAACTTCAAAGTTGGCTTTGATTGTTATTTTCCATCAATTGGAATAGCTACGAGATGTTCAATAGCGATTTCAAGAAAAATAATATACGGAAATTGATATACTAAACTTAAAATGCCAATTCTCATTTTTGCAAACCATATGCTGTCGTTACTTCGAAAAATTGTATGAATTTACAGTACTACAAAAAAAAATGCAGCTTTTTGTCTTACCACAATCAATAAATATATATCTTAAATAAGGTAATCATTGTAAAGGTAATAACAAGATGTAGAACTTTAGAAAATTTTATGCAAAATCTTTGAATCATGTTTCTTGCAGGACTTCAAATATTATGTAATAAGAACAGAGTAAATAATTATGACATTGATGAGGCAGGACAGCTATTTCATAATGTCTTTTCTGCTATCATTATCTTTTTTTTATTTTTTGAGAAATTATGTACCCCAAAAATTTGGAAATAAATCTCATTCGAAATTTGAGATCTCCTCACAACACCTAAGCAAAAGGGATGTTGCGCGTTTATTAACAAAATTAATCATGAGACACCTTAATCTGTTTAAGATAGTAAATCCGGAGATAAAAGGTTCAAACAGTTCAAAAGGTACAACCGTTATCTAGGACAAAGCTGACGAGGCAAGGCATAACATTGACCAACGAAAGCTATATTTGTATGTAGCCTATGTGGTCGAGTGGTCTAAGGGTATGGACACTGTTCAGGGAGTGTTGCCATGTTGTCACTGAAGCTAGGGTCCGAGTCCAGCTGCGGGAAGAACAAAAGTTTCTAGCTCAAATTTGAAGATAAATTATTGTTGGCCTATGTTTGAGACGAATTAAACCTATATATTTCATATTTATAATTCGTCCAAATATTACCCCAACAATGTTATTTTCATATTTTTGTATATACATATATTTATATTTAATTCAAAATGATGTTCATTTACGTTTCAATAGCCAATGCATCAACTGTAAAAGGAGTAAACATGATACCTCCATATAGTATGTATGTCCTGCTTCACATGCCAAACCTGTCAACGTATATCATATATGTTATATTGAGTCTGAAATATTAACTTTGTTGCATGATATAATTGATGATTATTAAGTTCATTCATAATCTTTGATTCTCTTATTGCAGTAAATAAACGGTATATTTACCCACAAACAGGCACGGTTTCTGCAGAAAAAGTACACGAATGTAAGTTTTGTTTCAGTCTATGTTGTACTTATTTGTTATAGATTTGGTCTTCTTTAGTAAGTATTTATTGTGAAATTCATTTATACTATAAACATTCTTTATCATTGATAAATGATATGTTCCCGCGACCTTTTCTATCATAGTAAACACTTTTCGCTTCGCTACATATAATCACGGTTGATACATTTTAAAAATTGGGATTTATACGTCGCAATTATATTCACGTTTTATACAATGTGAAAATTGTTCAAACGCAACATAAGAAAAACCTAAGAAATTCAAATCTAAAACACAACATATGCTCCTAAATGCTCTTCAACTTCGTACTCTATTTGGCCTTTTAATTTTTTTTTTATTCGAGCGTCATTGATGAGTCTTTTGTAGACGAAACGCGCGTCTGGCGTAAATATAAAATTTTAGTCCTGGTATCTATGATGAGTTTATTATAACATAAAATGTAGCTTAAAATTGGTGAAGGCTGTATCTGTAATGTACCAGATAACTCCATACTTCCCAGTTAAGAAATTTAATCGCTGTCCTAGGTTGTAGCCTGTTATTCGGTGGGTGTCGTTTGTTTTCTGTGTATCGTATTTGTTTTTCCAACATTATTTTTTACATCAATTATGCCGTTAGTTTTCTCTTTTGACTTGTTCTACATATTTCATTTCGGGGCCTTTCATAGGTGACTATACGGTAGGGGTGTTGCTCATTTTTGAAGGCCGTTCAGATACCTATATTTGTTAATTTCTGTTTCATTTTGCCTTTTCAAATAAAAGATGTTTCATAGTACCGTTAAAACCAGGACTAATATAAATCAAAAATCAATTATGAATCAATCGTCTATTTTCAGTAATACCAGTCAGAGGAAAAGTTTATACTTTTCGTACGCTTTTAAATGGTTCCAATATTGACAAAAAAAAAGATTTTTGAGGCACAAAAATGATTTTCTTGCTTATTATTTTAGACATTATATACCCAAAAAATTTGGAAATAAAATGATGGCTTTCTTAGTTACTGACCGGAAGGAACGTGAAATCTTACCTTTCAAAATACTTGTCAACAAACAAATTGCATTGGGAGGAAGAGTAACTGGTCGGTGTTTGTAATTTAGCTCTTGGCCAGTGAAGTGCATATCCACACATAGACAAATAAAGGCAACAGTAGTATTGCGCTGTTCAAAACTCATAAATCTATGGACAATAAACAAAATTGGGGTAACAAACTAAAACTGAGGGAAACGCATTAAATATTAGAGGAGAACAATGACACAACATAAAAATGTAACACACACAGCAACGGACTAAACATAAACAAAATCCGATGAGAATAACCAATATAACATCAAAACCAAATACATGAATTTGGGATAGAAAAGTACCGTGACACGTCTTATAGTAATGTGAATTCACACTCAAAAATAGGAGAAAACAAACGACACAACGGAAACACAACGAAAAAATGTTACACACTATTTTTGTTAAAAATACCATTTTTATATTAACACAAACAAATTTGATAACTGTAAAAATATTTATCCTGTACATCAAAATTAGGTTATTGTCAGAGTCCTTAGGTAATTTAGACCGCAATGCATACATTGTTATGATATTGATTTGTTTTATAATCAAGGATTGTCATGACTAAATTAAAAAAGAAAAACAATAATGAATCTATCAAGTGCAGAAAGCGGAACAAATGAAACATTGACAAGTTAGACATCGTCAATCTACTTTTGATATATAACCTATCACTTGATATAACGGACATGTTGAGTAATACCGGTCACAGGAGAAATTTTGAAATGAACAATAACCTGTGGGTATATATTGTCTTTATATTGTCGTTATGCAGGGTGGCAGAAAAGTGAATAACCACAAATTGACAATGTTTCTTTAGAAATTGAAACAACTTACATATTACCACAAACAATGATGTCAAATTACCAACTTATTACATCAAAATCTTTCTCAAAAGAAGGTAATTGTCAAAGTCCGTAAACATTCAGGCAGCAATTTTGATAGTCAGATAGTAATCATTTAATGTTCTTGTTATTGATAGTAAAAATCATAATCAAATTAGAAATAATGCCAAGGTATAATTTTGCCTATTTTTACATTGCAGTAGTGGACAGGTATGCCTATCCACAAACAGGCACAGTCTCTGTAGAAAGAGTAAATGAACGTAGGTGTTAATCTGCAGTTAAAATAGACATGTATGCTATCATTAGAATGTGTATTCATCATTTACTTTAATATTTGGTGAACATATTTCAAAATGCAAGATTTAGGAGATAACTGTATTATATTTTAAGCTCCGATGGCATCAATTGTAAATTTGATAATCGCAAATTAATTCGTAAGCGGAGCCAGTAAACAGGTATTTGCGACCACTAGATCACCAAATGATGCCGTCGGCGCTTAAAATACAATGTTGGTATCTCCATTCTTATGAAACTGATAGAAAACAACGTTAAAACACAGATTATTTCCACAAACTACAATTGTATATGTTTTCTGATATTTGAAAAATTATCTTTAAATACCGTTAACCCCATCCCACCACCACCACGCCCGCCCCCCTCCAACACCACCCTCCGTACCCCCCCCCCCCCCCCCCCCCACCCCGCCCCCGGTGTGTTCATCCGACGTGAAATTACCTGCGAATAAAATTCCTGTGTTTTTCCGAATTTTTATTAGTTATTTTACATCAATTTATCTAAATTCAGTTTAAAGTCTAGTAAAACTTTAATCAAGAATTTATTGAAATGTTTGGTAGGAATAATTTTCTAGTTAGGCAAATTGGTTGTTGTTAATTTGGAAACTCATGAAGCTTTCAGTCCTGTAAAATAGCTATCAAAATCAACCATTTTGAAATCCCTCTTTTACATATTCGCCGATAAGTATATTTCTTTTTACTTCGACTTTTTTACCTTTATATTTAGAACAACAGTTACCTTTTTTATTACAGTACTTAAGAGATATATTTACCCACAAACAGGCACTGTATCGGCAGAAAAAGTGCACGAGTGTAAGTTTGATTTTATTTTAGTGTGTAGTTATTTGTTTTGGATTTGTTAACAAAGTAACGCCTGGCTTTCATTAGTAAGTAATTATTGTGAAATTATTTTAAAATGCATGTGTACTTAAACCTTCCTTTGTCATTGATAATTAGGGGTTTGCTAACACTGTCTTGCGACCTTTTTTCATCATAGTAATCACTTTTGGCATCAAACTACATACAACATACGATAACATAATTGTTAAGTTATATCCAAAGGGCACATTGGCATCGTTACAGACAACTCCACGTTCAGTAATATCAGACAGAGGAGAAATTTTGGAATGAAGAGTAATCTGTCGGTGTATAAAGTATTGAGCACTTTGTCAGAGAAGTGGACACCAAAAAACGGACACTGTTTCTGTAGAAATTAAAACTACTAACATATTACCATAAACAATGTTAACAATTGTCAAATTACCAACTGCTTACATCCAAATCTTTCTCAAGAGAAGTTAATTGTCAAATTCCTTAAAATTTAGGAAGCAATGCAGATAGTATTTTAATATTGATTTTTCATAATCAAGTATATTCAGTTTGTAAACATTTTTGTTTATTGTTATTGCGAGTAGAAATCACACTCATATTCGAAAAAGTGTTAACGTATAATTTTGCTTATTTGTCACATTACAGTAAAGGTCAGATATCCCTATCCACAAACAGGCACAGTCTCTGTAGAAAGAGTAAATGAATGTAAGTATTAATCTACCTTGAAATAACAATTTTGTAATCATTAAAAAGTTTAAACATCGTTTTATATAATAATTGGAAAATAATTTTCAAAATGCAGGATTTAAAGTTATAGTCAGTTTATTGTGAATTTGATTTAAAAAATTCCAGCTTCACAATTTGAAACATGAGGCACTGATTCGAGCATACGTGAAATCGTAATAATACTAGTCTTATACAAAGTACAGCGTTTTCCTTGACATATGCACAAACAATTATTTTACTTAACACTTTTATCAGAATGTGGAATACCAGACATAATTCCTACTGAATAATGAAAAAAACTAAATCATTTTTGTTGTGCATTCATTGCTGTTATTTTTTAACAACGAACAACATTACGATATATTTGGGGTCATTACAAGAAGTTTCGTATTTGATTTTCAAGACAGTTATTCATGGAGGTACCCTTTTATTTTTTCAGTTGTTTGAAAAAATCGTATCAATTTTTTATATATGTCCATGAATTTCCTTTATACATTTTTCTTTTGTATTATTATTTACAATGTGGACCAATTGAATTTTTGTCATCACGAACACTGTTTTTATATCACTAGTAGATTAACTAGAAGTAAGTATCCTTTACATGGCTGAATTTTTATCTTAAATAAAAATGTTGGTGGAAAATTGAATACACATTACTTTGCATTAAGTTAAGTGATGTTGTTGAGCAGAATCTGCCAATTCTCTCAGAGCACCTGATGTCGCTCCTATTTTCTGCCGGTGTTCATGTTGCTCTTTCTGTAGTTTCGAACCCTCTTCTCTTCGACTTATTAAAACAAATTTGTAAAACTGAATTTCTCTTTTGTAATGATTTTATTTCTTTCAGTTGCAAAACGATTCTTCCTTGAGAGACTCGCCCAACGTCTTCGCGATCGTAAGTATAAGAATACTAAGTTATGGATACGTACTATGGTTAAAGGTTTTAAGTACTGAGAACTGGAAGGGTGTTTTACATTTACGGTTTAAGTTTGATTCTATCAGAGTGTCCCGTTTGTATTGTCCCGAGATAATAAGTTTCAAACTCAAATAGATATATGTTAACCTGTCATATTTGTTAAATGAGATAAACCAGAATGGTGTTTGGTCCAAAGAAAATTGTGTAGTAACCGAACTGACAAAAGTATTAATAAAATTTAGATATATTAAGCAGTAAAAATTCACATTTATGAATTGGCAGCCAATGCTTTGTTTTAAACAGGACAAACAGACTAGCAATAGTTTTCAAACAAAAAAAAACTGACTACTAAGCAGCCAAAAAAGCACTTAATGAACTTTGTCCAAATTGTCCGGGAAATAAACGACAGCGATCGTAAAACAATTTTCTCACACTCGATTTGAATCATTGTATTGCTGTACTATCTTCATTTATTCATGTTTGTGTGTATTGATAATGAATATAAAAATTATATTATACAAATCGTCAATATTTTTGCTTGCTTTTAAATGTTAATATTTTGTAAATATGAATAAAATGAGATGTTGATTAAAAGAGAATGCAGTCAACGTAAAATCGTTGTCAAAAATGTGTGACTTGAATGGAGAGTTGTTTCATTTGCACTCGTACCACATCTTCTTATATCTATGAATTAAGCAACAAAATTGGTAGTTACTTTCATATATCAAAGAACTCCAAATCAACAATAAAATCTTACAATCTAAAAACTGTACGGACTTCCGGATGGCAATAATATCTTCATATCGCCTAAGTGACTAGTATGTCGTCCAGAAAGTCAAACTTATAAATATAACCTGACACACTTAAATTAAAATACTCTCTGATACAAACATTAAATCAGTAAGTCTTTGAATAATTTGCCACTGATGGAACTAATGAATACAAAATTTACGAACAAAATTTAATTCAACTCTGTATAGCGTCAGATATTGAATATTTCGTTTTCGGAGGTTTCCTTCGCCCAGTAGACATTCCGTTAATTCACTGTTTATAACTTTGTTTAAAAATATTCGAAATACTTAGGTTTTCTCCAAGCAGGAATTATTTGCATTTATCATAGTTTTTGGGTTGGTTTTTTTTAAAAGCGCTTTAAAGTTCTATTGGTTTACGAAAATAAAGAGATATATATATAAATATATGAGTACGTCTAAACAACTGGCAATTCTACTTCAGATCCATCAATTGGATTACCAGTGATACACGGCTGAAAGCACACATTATATTCAAAATTACTCTAAATATCAGAACTACAATGTTGAATCTGCAAAATTGCGGAAGCAGGGAAGAACAAAAATGTTCGTCCGCATTTTTACAGATTTAACATTGTTGTGCTAAAATATATATTTATGGTTTATTCTCGATATATATTTTTAGATTAGCACTACTGATGAGTATTGGTAGTGCCAAAAACAATTCTGAGAATGGCATAATTGATGACATTGCCTGCCATTATAAGTAGATCAAAGAAAGTAAAATACTTGAACTTTGCTATGACCTCTGATTAGTTCTTGTTCAATTATCTTACCAAATTTCCCAATCTAATACTAATCAATAAGATTGTTGTAATAAATCATGATTAAATTGGCTGTTAATAAACATTCATTTGTTTGATGGGAGTTTACTCATTTATAACAACAATTCTGATCAATAATGATTTTCTTTATTTTTCAGTTGAAAACTAAGCTGATCTGTTGCGCCATTTTTCATCACATCACACTTGTACACACTTTATATGTTTATATAACCCTTTGGACATGTTGGACATATTGCAAAAATATTCACATGGTGTAAAATGTTTCTATCAGTATCTTTTGAGTCATTATAAGTTGAATATGCTAAACGAAGTTACAGCACAGACAGTGACAGAAATCTGAACATAGTTCACTTGCATGAAAGATAACACGTCATTGTTGGCAACTATAAACTCCTAATAAATAATCATTGCGCTTCTTGTTCTGCTTATTTGTAATCTTGTTACTTCCGATTTGACTTCGTCTATAGTTACGCATGTAATATTTATTTCTTTAATATTAATTATATACAGTTGTCCAGGTCTATATATTTATAACATGATGATAACAAAGATGTTTTATTTAATTCCATTTAGTATTTCATCTCTTCCAATGTATGCTTACTAAACATGTGTTTCTCTGAGCGACGACCAGCCGTCGCAAACAAAACAAAATAAACCTGTATTTTTAAAGAAGAGTGTACACGTTGATTTTTTCCAAGCCTTTCTCGATTGTTCATTGAATGTAATTATGAACCATCTGAAGATAAAAAAATCACCTACTTTAATTTTGTAAATTTCAAGAAATGTTTAACACATTTGAATGAAAATTTTTATGTAAATACTGATGTGTACTCTACAAAAGGATGTTTATTTTAATAAACACAAAAATAATCAAAACGTAATCTATTTGAATCTTCCTATCCATGGATATCGACTTTCCTCCTTCGTTTCGATTAATAATGTTATTTGCGATTCCGGAAACTGCGTGAATGATTTTTTTTATAATTGTATATCATCATTCTGGTCATTTATTTTGTATATCATCTGGGCAATTTTATTTTATTTTTTTATTTTTTTTGTTTTGTCTACTATTTTGAGAACTATATAAGTTAGAAGGACACTTTAATCACAAAAAATATCTGCAAGGGAAGATCTACTAATATGTTAAATATGCATTATTATCTAGCGGACACTTTGTCGGAATTTTTGCCCTTTCTAGTACAATTTTCACCTTTTTAGGTTTCGGGCGTATTCAGTTTTTTTTTAAAGTAACAAAATCTTTATTGCATATTTGCTGTAAAAAAATACTAAGTCTACAGCTTATACCTTATTAATTACTGATGTTAGTTTACAAAATAGTCTAGGGAAACACTATGTTGTAAGATATAACTCATAATATAAGTATCTGTAGTATAATTAATTTCACAAATGTATATAACAAATGCACATACAGATCTTGTCTTTCTTTCCTTTTTTGTACATAACTTTTCCGGAATCCTCTCCGTTACCGATATCATCATATGATCTGTGTTCCATTAAAATTTAAGCACAGTGCTGCTTCAGCAAAAATGTGCGATATCGGATGATGAATATGTCTAAATTTTCTTATTATAAATAGGATTTAACTTATTTGATAAAATTTGATGAGTATACAAATTAATTATGTTGTACGCCGACGTGTATATGTATTGCACAAGTTAAAACATTCATCAAGAATTCAAGAACGATATTTTTCAACACTATACATTGATAATCGTGAGGAAACATGTATGTTGTCTTTTTTATGTATTTTGTTTGTGAATCACACTTTATGAAATCTTAACAATACATATGTTAAATGTCGTTACTCATGCATGATTGAACATGCTTATAAACATATCTTGAATACATGCAGACCTGCATAGTTGAACTTGCGAATAGTCAAGACCATATTTTGCCATATTTTTTTATTATTCATACGTATTCATTGTTGATTATGCAAACAAGCTTTATAAGGCCCCTAGTTAATTGTTTGTCTGTTTGTCCTTTTCATTTTTAGCCATGTCGTTGTCAGTTTATTTTCGATTTATAAGTTTGACTGTCCCTCTGGTATCCTTTGTCCCTCTTTTACTAGTTCCGTGACAACTTTACATACAGGAATCTGAACACCGCTAAAACATGCCTTGGACCGCTTACAATCATTGAAAAGTCAAATCACATAAATACTGAACTGAAAATTCAAAAAGGAAAGTCCCTAATCAAATGTCTATATCAAAAGCTAAAACACTTCAAATGAATGGGCAACTGTCATATTCCTGACTTCGTACACTCAGGCGTTTTCTTATGTAGAAAATAGTGGATTGAACCTGGTTTTACAGCTAGTTTAACCTCTCACTTGTATGACACTCGCATCAAATTCGACTATACTTACAACGATGCATGAATCAGACAAACAGTCACAATAGGGTAAAATGTCAAAAATAGGGGTACAGCAGTCAACATTGTGTTATCATCTTAATATTTGTCAAATCAAACAAATGTAACAACGAAGCACAGAGAAATCATCCCTTCGTATAAATGACGGACGCCAACACAAGTTAAAATAAAATTGACAACGACATGGCTAAAAAAGAAAAGGCAAACAGACAAACAATAGTACATAAAACGCAACTTAGAAAACTAAAGACTAAGCAAAGCGAACCCAACCAAAACAATGGGGGATTTCAGTTGCTCCGAGACGGTAAATAGATCATGCTCGACATATGGCATTCGATGATCATGTTAGTACAAACCCGGTAATAAGTCTAATTCTGTAGGTCACATTCGTGAAAAGTGAACGGGATTGTAGGTGCGACATTAGAAACAAGTCCGCTGTCATCTATGAAACGGATTTTAAATAACGGTCAACCAACGCGTGATGGCGTCCGTCAAATTTACGAAGGAATGATTTCAACTGGTCAGGAATCGAACTCATGCTACTGAGATATCGTAGTACCAAATCGTCTTGCACTATGCATGACGCGCGAGACCACTCGACCACATAGAATCTATGTATATGGTCTTTTATTATGTTGTTGCTTATATTTTGGCATTGCAAATAATCGTGATTTTTTTTGCACTGCATTTGGAATAAAATATTTAACAGGAAAACATGTGAGTGCCGTTTCAAAGTGGATTTTTTAAATGCAGTTGAAACAAAAATACCGAGCTCCAAGGAAAATTCAAAACGGACATTCTGTTATCAAACCGAAAGTTCATACACACCAAGCGAATGGATAATAACTGGCATACTCCTGACGTGGAACAGTTATATATAAGTTTACCTTGAACTTATGTCGCAGTCGTCAGTATATCCCTTGGTGACATTATATTCACATAAATATGTTGATCAGAACCATAGTTAACAAATGTAAAAGATTTTCCTTGTCTTAGTTTCCTATTTTATTGACATATATGAAGGTCTTCACAGAAAATGTTAAATGTACATTTCTATTATTTTACCGTGTAAGTATTTCGTAGTCGACATAAAGTCCCTTTATGACTTTCTGACATATTATAATATGTCTATGAATATAATTGATGAAAATCAATCGCTATTAGACCGATTATATTTCACATGGGTTTCGTAGTCGCGGTTTATGTTAATACACAGTTAGTAGTGGTGTTGCAACCCTTTGTAAAAACAAATCTGATTTTTGTTAAGCCGACGAAATTGCTAAAAGATGATTTAACATATAAAACGTTAACAAGTTGTTAGTGATTTACATAAGATAACCAATATAGTAACTTTTCCGATGCAAACAGAAAAGGCGCAGACACATATTTAAAATAACAAAGCCGTCATGTGTATTCTTTTTAAAGAAATCTGATATTGCAGGGTTAATATTTAGAATGACATGTGACTAAAGTTTAGAAAGAATACATGAACAAAATGTGTGAACAATGTCCTTTAATTATTGGTTCATTCATCAAAATCACTGATTTAACCTTGATATTATCATTATAACATTCAATATATAGTAGAACTACATGAACAGGATGAGGTAGTATAAGTTTAAATCTAGACAAATGCTATCCTATATATTGAACTTCTTTTTGTGAATAAAAAATTAATTGACTATTTAGTTAACGAAGTGGTCATAATTATTTCTAAAGAAATATAATAAAACAAGGTTTATTTTTAGAATGAAGGTATATACGATCGTGAGCTTAAAACAAATAAAATACAAATATACAATTTGCTGCACGATTTCTTTTAGTTTTCATTCATGTTTATTACTGGTGTTTAACATGTTTAACTTGGACGGTTGATAAACAAAATGATTTGGAAAGAGTAAAAATGGTATTAATAGTTTGCTAAAGAGCAAGAAAGGTAAGAATAATTAGCTATCTATATTGCATTACTAGTTTACGATGGGAATAAAAACTGCTAAGTATAACATGAGTAATTAGCTATTTATTTTATATAAAAGAGAAAAATAATATGATAATTAAAAACCAATTGTTCAGAGAACAATTGAAAGTCTTTCCACACCAAAGAAATTTTCATAAGAAGATAGTTTTTCATACTGATGCAATAAATGATGGTTTGATTATCTTTTTGAGTGATATAAGGGAGATAATATGCTACTTCCGGTAAAATGAATGTCACATCCGGTCTCATATGATAGCTTCTTTCACACTGATTCCAAAAATATATAGTTTCTATATACTTTTGTATGTAGAATGGGAGATAATTGGCCACTTCCTGTTTGTTGGAAGTCATTTTTAGTCTTCAGTTATCTGTTTTATGTATCTATAGAACAAAATATATGGATTCTGGGTACTTTTAGGTGAAAAAAATTGCAAAAAAAGCTACTTCCGGTTTTCTCAAGGTCACTTCCGGTAGTCATTTTTCAAGGTCATTTGTCACCTAATCTTTTGTACAAGGTCAAATGCCTTTATAATGAACTTAGTTGAAGTCATAATCAAATAACTTCATATCAAGACATTTTAGGGGCAACAACTCCTATAAGATGCCATTAAATTGTATAAGACTAAATGTAGCATATCTTCATTACAATAAAGCTGACATTTTGCACTTGTTCTTTAGTATGTATCTTTCAAAGTGTCTGAGAAATTACAAAAACAAGTAAAAGTCACAATTGAGAACTTGACCTTGACCTTTGACCTTGACCTCATATTCTAAGTTAGGACTTAGGGGACTCAAATAAAAACATTCCAGGGTTATACGGTTAACTGTTTATGAGTTAAATTAACATACCGACAAATTTATTTTGTAAAGGTAGATAACTCCTATAAAATTTCATCGAATCACTTCGATCGAAATTAGCCAAAAATTTCTGAGGATGTAACGAACAATTTGTAAAAAGAATTTTGTCGCTATCTTTTTTTGTTACGAAGGAGATGCACACAGAGTTTAACAGTGAAAAGGGAGATAACTCTTACATAGAAAATGGATCGGCTTAGCAGGGTGAAATTTAAAAGAACATCAACTATACGATACTATATGGGAAATATCTAAGCGACATATTGCGAAACAAACATTTTGCGCAAGAACAAAATTTGGCGGAAGAAAAAAATAATAATAATAATAATAATCAGAAGAAAAACAATAAGTCTTTCCACAGAAAAGTGGAAAGACTTAATTAAAAACCAATTGTTCAGAGAACAATTGAAAGTCTTTCCACAACAAAGAAATTTGGATAAGAAGGTAGTTTCTTCATACTGATGCAATAAATGATGGTTTAATTATCTTTTTGAGTGATATAAGGGAGATAATATGCTACTTCCGGTAAAATGAATGTCACATCCTGTCTCATATGATAGCTTCTTTCACACTGATTCCAAAAATATATAGTTTCTATATACTTTTGTATGTAGAATGGGAGATAATTGGCCACTTCCGGTTTGTTGGAAGTCATTTTTTTGTCTTCAGTAATCTGTTTTATGTATCTATATGACAAAATATATGGATTCTGGGTACTTTTAGGTGAAAAAATTGCAAAAAAAAGCTACTTCCGGTTTTCTAAAGGTCACTTCCGGTAGCCATTTTTCAAGGTCATTTGTCACCTAACCTTTTGTATGAGGTCAAATGTCTTTATAATGAACTTAATTGAAGTTATAATCAAATAACCTCATATCAAGACATTTCAGGGGCAACAACTCCTATAAGATGTCATTTAATTGTATAAGACTAAATGTAGCATATCTTCATTTCCATAAAGCTGACATTTTGCACTTGTTCTTTAATATGTATCTTTCAAAGTGTCAGAAAAAATGCAAAAACAAGCAAAAGTCACAATTGAGAACTTGACCTTGACCTTTGACCTTGACCTCATATTCTAAGTTAGGACCTAGGGGACTCAAATAAAAACATTCAAGGGTTATACGGTTAACTGTTTATGAGTTAAATAAACATACCGACAAATTTATTTTGTAAAGGTAGATAACTCCTATAAAATTTCATCGAATCGCTTCGAGTTATCTACCTTTACAAAATAAATTTGTCGATATGTTTTTTTAACTCATAAACAGTTAACCGTATAACCCTGGAATGTTTTTATTTAGGGCTCCTAGGTCCTAACTTAGAAAATGAGGTTTAGGTCAAAGGTCAAGGTCAAGTTCTCAATTGTGACTTTTGCTTTTTTTTGCATTTTCTCCGACACTTTGAAAGATACATATAAAAGAACAAGTGAAAAATGTCTGTTTTATTGTAATGAAGATATGCTACATTTAGTCTTATACAATTTAATGGCATCTTATAGGAGTTAGTGCCCCTGAAATGTCTTGATATGAGGTTATTTGATTATCACTTCAACTTAGTTCATTATAAAGGCATTTGACCTTTAACAAAAGGTTAAGTGACAAATGACCTTGAAAAATGACTACCGGAAGTGACTTTGGGAAAACCGGAAGTAGTTTTTTTTGCAATTTTTACATATTAAAGTACTCAGAATCCATATATTTCGTCATATAGATACCTAAACTAATTACGGACGACTAAAATGACTTCCAACAAACCGGAAGTGACCAATTTATAAAAGGAATTTTGTCGCTATCTTTTTTTGTTACGAAGGAGATGCACACAGATGATAAACAGTGAATAGGGAGATAACTCTAACAAAAAAAATGGTTTGCCTTAGCAGGGTGAAATTTAAAAGCGCATAAACTATACGATACCATATGAGAAATATCTAAGGGACATATTGCGAAACAAACATCTATCGCAAGAACAAAATTTGGCGGAAGAAAAAAAAAATAATAATAATCAGAAGAAATACAATAAGTCTTTTCACAAAAAAGTGAAAAGACTTAATAATCAGAACAAATACAATAAGTCTTTCCACAGAAAAGTGGAAAGACTTAATAAATATCTATCTTGCACTACTAGTTTACTATAGAGAAAAAAGGTAAAACTAATAAACTATGTATCTTTTTTAATCAGAGTCATCAATATTGCTACTTTTTATACCTCCGTCTTTGACGGAATGCATTGCGATATACAGTATAGCTGCCATTGACAAAGAGCATGCTTTGATATAAATTTATGAACCCTGTATAACTATGAAAATTTTTAATGATGTAAATACCGATCCACGCCCAAAGGATATTTACAAAATTGGATTAGATATTAATGTTCAAAATATACAATGACAAATTTAAAAAGGAAAATGTTTTAACACGTATTCGAGATGATAAACAACGTCAGTGCCTAGAATTTATACTTAAGACCATTATGTATTATTTGTGAAGTTGATAAGGAATATTTCAAAACGAAAAATGTTCTTTGGTAAAGCACCCCATACCCTACCCCTTCCCTTGCAACGAAATTCTTCCTCAGTCACGAATCATTGAATATCATGGTAGAAATATGTTTGAATATATTTATTTTTGGTAAGAAAAAGAATTGTGTATTTTATTTTATTTTGATGAATTAAACATAACTTAATATTTGTTTCTTTATTTTACATTTGTGAAGAGCTATGCGCAATATCTGCTAAAGTTAAATTCATATAAAAACAATCATACCCCTTTTCCTAATTTCATATCATATACTAAATGTGAGTTGCAGAATCATAATTTCCTTTTCCAATCAAAACTATTCCTTTTTTGACTTGATACCGATCTTTCTTGCTTGCATGGAATGACTAGTGAAATACTGTCGTCATTTGTTTTAATGCATATAATTTAACATAATTTATCGCACATTGGTACAATTTAAAATTAAAGATAGTACAAATAGGTCGCATTCAAATTTATTGTTTTCTCGATTAAATGCAAAATATTTGAACTTATATGTATGCAGTGGATATTGTCAATTATAGAAAAGAAAAAAAATATTATGATGTTCCCCTGATGCATTTCTTATTCAAAGGAACACATTGGTTCTCTACGTCCTTTTTTAGATTTGCAATGTCCATATACTGTTAATCAGTATATTCATGATGATATAATACAAACTACACTATCGTACAAAATACAAAAAGAGGCGAATGCCATACTTTATTGAACATAATTCTATGAACGTACATAGTTAATTCCCCGAGGGTATTACTAGCCCAGTAGTCAGAACTTTTGTGTTGACTTGAGTAACATGTAATATAGATGTGGTCATAGTTAACTGTTTGCTTTATTTTGCCTTTTTAACATATTTTTATTCGAGAGTCACTGATGAGTCTTGTTTAGACGAGACGCGCGTCTGGCGCAAATATAATATTTCAATCCTGATATCTATGATAAGTTTATTTATATAATTTATACATGCAGTTTAATGAAAATAGTTTTATACTGGTCATTTGAGAATCATTTTTTATTTTAAAATAGTATCTGCAATATTTGTTACAAATTACAATGGATTACTAAAAGGATGTATTGGTGTCCGTTTATCTTCAATGAACTTCGGCTTGAGATTGAGTGTTAATTTCCGCCAATTGTCTGGATCGGAAATACTTAATCGCTTGTTGAAACTTAAAATCATACAATAGGATTCGGACATAGACGGGTCAGTCGTAATTTGTTTATAATGATTTGTAATGGACATTAATATTAATTGAAAAAAAAGAAGTATTTTTTTTCAATTAATATTAATGTCAATTATGAATCTTTTGTTTTAATTTATTATAGAAAAAGGCCGATTCAACAAAATCTAAATAGGCATAAATAAATAAATAATATGGCAATCGAACAGCATGTATAAGCAAACTTTAAATAATTTTTCATTTACAAAGCAACAAATCTAGATCTCTATAGTATGTTCTTCTTCAGTACATCTATCCAACAACAATCCTCGTCATACATACATAAATATACAATAAAGAAAATCATCTTTCTGCTAATAATTTGTTAATGGTTTTTCATTTTTAAATTTTGTCATCTTTTCAAAGTATTTTATATCAAAAAAGAGCTGTTATTGATATAATAATACTGTACAAATTAAAAAAAAATGCATTTTCAACCTTTTAAACTCTTATTTTTTATTACCTTATTTGTGCTATATTCTACAATTTCGGCAACCTAGAAACATAAATTTATAATGGTATAGTTTTTATCGTGTATTGCATCACTGTATCATAGTTGGAATAGGATCCCAGTTTAGGCAACCCGTCCGGTATGTAGTTCTTAAAAAAAATATGTAACTTTTGTTATAAATTGTGTAGTGTTATCATTTCACTAGTTCTGTAACTGAATGTAGATTTATTTGAAAGGATAGGCTTTCTAGTTTGAATTTCTGTAAAACTTTTGATTGATTTAAACAGTGTTAAATGTAATCTGGCGTCAGTACATATAGTTAATTGCCTAAATTATAGCCTTTATTCTTCCCCGGAAGTAGACAGACTGACCCTGTTGTCAATAAAAACTAATTTTTGCAACGGAATGCCGAGGTTACGTGTTTGTGTTGCTTAATCTCTATTTCTGTACAGTGTTTTTTTTTAGTTTTGGAAGGGAGAGTTGCGCGAACCTAGTGAGAAAAGAAATAATAAAAAGCTTTCCTTACGGCAGTTCGCTGCTCAGTTTCAAAATAAATGATAGCTTTCCATAACAGAAGTAAAATATTGATAGCGGATTTATTAAGGAATCAAAAAATCAAAAAAAATATAGGGGTCAATGTGCTTGTTTTCGAGATATCAGCTGTTGAAATTTTCTCTCTTGATTTTTCATAGTTTTATCATTGACCAGTTAAAGTTCTCAAAACATATTGAAAAATAAATAAGATTGTATAATACTTTTTCAAATGGCTAATTATTCATGCTATTATGCATGTAAAAGATTTATGAAAAGAAAATGGGGGTCCATGGGCAACATTAAGGCATTTAAATGGATACAACCAGAAGATTTCGAAAATCTGACAAAAAAAATTTCTTGTCAAATTTTGCTGTTATAGAATTATAGTAACTTTATTCTCAACATGGTGGAGTCTTTTTTTCAATTCATGGGTTTTAAATGCACCTGATTTCTTTCAGAATATATAAACGAATTTTTGAAATAAGACTTTTAATGTTCCCTTCAATTTACTATGCATGGAAATTATGAATGCATCATAAGCTACCTTGATTTATCATTTTCAAAAGAAGAAACTTATGATGCATTCAAAAAATTCTATTTATAAATTAAGAAGGTAATCTGGTTGTCTCTTAGGTACAAAAAGTACACGGATGTCGATGAGCCCAAATTTAGATTTAATGCAAATGAAACGATTTCTTTGAAACGACGATTGTTTTTCAATTCTTCAAAAATAAAGAAGACATATGTTTTCAAATTTAATTATCAATCAGGTTGTCTGTGAACCAAATTTTTAATTAAATGCATGTCAAAAGATTTATTAGAATTATTCAAAAGATTATTATTTTATTCTTTCAGAAAATATATTAAATAATTCACTAAAATTTTCTAAAAAATCACCGATAACAAGAAAACGAGAAAACATACATAGACAACAGGACTGGGAGAAAGAAAAGAAAAAACGGGAATCAGCATGACTCGGAATATCTTTATTTATATCTTTTTTCTTTTTTAATGTGCTAAAAAAAATATTTTATTCTTATTGCATTAATTGTTTTAATATTTAACACCCCTTTAAACTACATTGATTGTTTTATATTAAGCGCTTATGGTAATTTTAAATAGATAATGCGCTTTATCAATAATGATAATAATAATAATAATAATAATAATAAACTTTAAGTTATTATTTTTCCACGAGTGACTAAACAACACATTAGTTCACGAATGCGCAAAGCGCATGAGATTATTATCAATGTTTTTCAGTCAGGAGTTGAATATTTTTCGATATTTGAATTCTTTGATAAGTTATTTTTTTTATTTCATTGGCAATAAAGAGAATTACTAAATTATAGTAGACAATGTTAGGAACTATATTTTTTTCTAATAGATAAATGAAGATGTGACGTGAGTGCCAATGAGACAACTCTCCATCCAAATAACAATTTATAAAAGTAAACCATTATAGGTCAACGTACTGCCTTCAACACGGAGCTATGGCACCGAACAACACGCTATAAAGGGCCCCAAAATCTAAGCCTACACACTTTTTTTATTCGACGTCATGACAACGCCTTTTGTTGTATAACGTCTGAGGAGTGAAATAACCAGATTTATTCACATGTGAAATTATCGGTTGTTATTTCACTGGGAAATACGTATAACTAATTGCAACCAATGAAATAAATACCGTTTACATTATTAGGCAAGATTTTAATATTTTCAAATTTAAACAAAACTGCAGACTATTTTATTCAGAGAGGGAGGAGTTGCGAATACAAAAAATATTATCATATAAAAAATGAACGACTCCATATTACTGTATACCACCCGCGTTTATAAAGTTAGTTGTACGCCACGAAATGCAGTGACGGATCAATAATTTTCATAAAAAAGGGGAGGCACTGACTGCCTAAGAGGGTACCCCCTCCGTTAGTTCTCTAAATAACCAACAAAAGGTCTCCCTCCTGAGGGATGGGTCCGGCCTCCTGAAATCGCCTCTGAGAAGTCCATGATGTCATAAAACACATATTCTTCGTCATCTGATTCTTACCCTGATAGGCCTAGATTAACAATCCAAGAATTATCTTTTACAAACAAGGAATTTATAAGCAATGATTACACTTTTGGAATGGGTGAGATGTGGTCACTAGGTTTCAAAGCAAACGACAATCCTTTGAAAGATGAAACTGTGGAAACGTAACGACAAAGTGTAGTCGATGTAAATTGTCTCTTCAGACAGAGAACCTGTCGGGATAATTAGCTCTCCGAGGGAAACACAATTCTTCTTTTGTATTATAGTTACAATCGTATCCGTATTATCATATGAATTCTGACATATATGCTGTAAATGTTTCGATTACCAAAGAATGAACACATAGACGTATACCTAATTAAAAAATAAACACAGATAACTGTCTTATTTATTGGCCTTTGTTTTTGGACGATGGGCATGCAGAATTGACAAGAGATGGACAAAACTTTCGTTTGCTATAAGTTTATCGACAGAAAGTAGTTGACCGATAACGGACCCCTAGAACAGTATTTTGCTGGACACAGACGTCGTCACTATATTCACAATTGCGTTGTAAAATTAACCGAAGACAACTTACATTATGTTAAGTACGAATATCTTTGCATACAGACAGCAATATGTGTTGATCAGAAGTATGACAACAATTGCCTTTCCTGTATGAGCTTTAATGCTTGGCAACAAAAGATATCTGAACAGAAATCCAGTACTGAGACCTTACATGAGACAAACCACAGAAATATGCAGACCAGGGAATGTAGAAAATCAAATACTAGTAGACGTATTATACACTATTAGAAAAAATAATATCACAAAAATACTGAACTTCGAGGAAAATTCAAAAACGGAAAGCCCCTAATCAGAGTAAAGGTTGACCATGCCATCGGAAAATGAAAAGAAAACAAGAATTTAAGAGGACTGTTTGACGATTCACATCTGTGAACAAAGATTTTTTGCCTTTGTGTGAAGTCGGAAGACTTATTTACGTGATTATTTCATTTAACTATGTATCATAATTGGATTTATATTTTCATTTTGGGAAGACCCCTTATTTTTCGTTATATGTAATTGTAAGTCTAAGTGTAATCCTAGTTTCCATCAATGTCTACCAACCCTATATGGAAAAACACGGTAATCACAAGGTTGCTTTGTTACCAATCATATTCTTATTCATTTCGCAAAGGAGGTTTCATAGTGCAAGATACTCTTATTGATAAAAACAAAAATCGGGGCAATATCATGTACTAAACTACCATGATAATTTAATAATTATATATTAAACTTAATTACATTGCATTTTAGATGATTTGAATTATTTATCCAGCATTTAAAAGACAGACCAGAAAATGGGTATAGATCTGGTACTTCTGTTGGTCTTATGGATTTTGGCAGGTAAGTTGGATGGATGGGCTTTCTGTCCTGTTCCAGCATTTGTCCAGGATATAACAGTATTATGTATTATCTGTGCTATTTTTTATCCAAGTTATTAATTTATTCAATGATGATGGATGTCATAATATTGCAGATTACTAGAAGAATGCACATATATTTGTCTTCATGAGCGATATGTATTGAATTCATTATCTTCATTGAAACGTTTTGTTCGTTTAACGGAGTTTGTGAAATGGGGGTTTAATCTAATTTGGGAGCAGATAAACCCATTTTGACACTGCACAAGTATGAAGTAAAAGTACAAAGCACTTTAGAAAAAAAAACGAGAAAAGGTCACCAAACTTCAGGATGGACCCACACCAACTTAAAACTATGAAAGTAGAGTCAAAACGTGTTCTCTATTATGGAAGTTTAGCAGAGGTATCCACAGGTATGCGGTGATTGCATGGGTTAAATAAACAAACGTAAGCCATATTCTGCATGTGCTTACTTTAAATCAAGAGGATGTATTTTGTTTGTTGATTTACACTTTAATCAGGATGTTGGTTTTCTTGTTCTAATCGTCCTACATTTTGGAATGTTGAGACATAAAATAGCTTTCTATGTGTAATAGATTATCAATCATCTTTAAAGACGACTCTAAATGTGCTTCATTTAACTGCAAAACATTTTGTTTTTCTTATTTTAGTTGTATGCGTAGCAGCCATAGGTAGTCCAAATACATTGTTATGGACGTCTGTTCGGGAAACTGCAATGGATACAAATCAAGATTTGCTTTTACCAGGTAATACCATTTTGTGCAATTCAGTAAAGAGAGAAATATTTACTCTAATTTAGGTACATTTAAACAAGCAAGATATGTTATTTCATTTTACTTAAGTAAAAAAAAACATCAGATAAGTCTTGGAACGTATAATACAATGAGCAAGATGTTTTCAATTATTCCGCATTTTGTAATGTCGGGTACTGTAATAGCTGATTATGCGGAATGAATGAAGTTTATCATTGAACCTCGTACAGTAACCTTAAATGATTAACTTTCACGTCATTTTACACTGTAGTGAAAAGTAAAATTACAAAAATACTGAATTCCGAGGACAATTCAAAACGGAAAGTCCCTAATAAAATAGCAAAATCAAATGATAAAACACATCAAACAAATGGACAACAACTGTCATATTCCTGACTTCGTAAAGGTATTTTTTAAATGTAGAAAATGATGGATTGCATACTAAATAAAACATATATGCCGTTTCTAAGTACCAATTTCAATATAATCGGCAATCAGTCTGTTCAATGTGTTATGTAGAATACAACAAAAAACTATGTTTGCATTTTGCCAATTATTCTATAGTAAGCTTATGTTGAACGATTATATAATCTATTCATATTGTAGATGATCTCAAAAGTATTTATCGAATTCACTTTATACTCAAAACTAAGTCGGATAATGTTTATTTTGCCGATGATTTAAACAAGTATGGATGTTGGTGTGCACAAAACGGAACTAGCTATCCTGTTGACGAATTAGACAGGTACTTATTTTATCATTTTATATTCGATACTATTGGAACTACATCTTCCCATCGTGAATTTCATTTCGTTTTATTCTGGGCTCAGAAAACCCTTAACAAATTATAACCAATAACGTAATGGTGCAATAGCAGGATAATTAAAGCAAATAACGACGAAATAGTTATCAAAGGTATCAAATGGCAAAATCAAAACTTTATAAGACTTTAACATTTAAGTGATTCCTTAAAATGCAGCTTTTTATCTGTAGATGCTGTTTAAAGCACCAGATGTGCCTTAAAGAGATATTATCAAAAGGTTGTCCATTATCATCTAGATACTACTCCTATGAGCAGTGCTTTGGCTTAATATTTAAATGTAGTAAGTACAAATATTTACATCTTGTTATATAATCTTAATGCATATTAGGCAACAAAGCCGCGAAGTGGACTAGAAATTTGTAACGCAAAATTAAGTATCATGAAAAAAAAAGTTGGTTTACAAATTATTTTACATTCCGTATCAAGTCTCCTCAGTTTATCTGGACAATAATGTTAAGATCCATGTTTATGATGATTTTCATAAATTAGTGGTTTTAAAACATAACAAAAAACGGGTCCTATACTGAGACAAAAATAGAACCTTGTGTAGTAAACACCCTCACTTGATTACAGTCGCATAACATTCCATTTTATTGACAAAGTTGTGTAAACAAAACAATTCAAAACGGAAAGTCCCTTATCAAAAGGCAAAATCAAATGATAAAAAACATCAAACGAATGGACAACAACTGTCATATTCCTGACTTGGTACATGCATTTTCAAATGTAACGATACACAAAAGTCACATAGACAAAGCACATTTAATTTAACAAAAATGAAAGACAAGAATTCAAAACTGTACCATAACACAATGACGGGATATATAAGTAAAAATTCACGTCATATGTCGAAAAGAAACACAAAAGACATATATTAATATTAGTACAACGCACAAAAATTTACACGTCATGGTAAATCTCAATTTAATCTGTAAAAAGTTGATCCCTTTAGATATCATCTCACTTGACTGTTACTCTTTTTATCTTAGACACCTGAATTAATATGCATCTATATCATTATTATTCAGCTGATGGTGAGCAGTGCAAACAAAAATTCTGTACGTGTGATATCGAGGCAGCAAACTGTTTGTCAAATAAGAAACTTCTTTATAATCAACGATGGAAGAAAGGAAATAAAGATTACTGTATCAAAGCATAAATTCAAGAACAACTAAATCGAACAATGGAAAACAATGATTACTAACGCTGGTGCTCTGTGGTACAGACGTGTCTTTCTTTTTTAAATCATTCTCATTTTTTCGAGTTTCGAATGTTGCGATTGTTGTCTTTGTTCTGAATGCTACAGATTCATTTATATTCATAAATATATACAATTATAGTGTTTACAATTTTATTCTTTTGAATAGATTTTGGTTTGCTTATCTAAAAGCGAGAAGATATTGAGGGGCATAATAAATAGATGGGAATGAATCCTACTCTAATATCTGCACCCGCTTTTTTGCTAATGGCGTGCCGAAGTATGGTGACCAAACGCATATAATTAATGTCATCATCTAGGCCAGTGTTGAATTTTATAATGATAAGAGGAACACTTCGAGGGCATTCATGCCAACGACTATCCATCACAGTCAATGAAATCATGATTGTATTTTCGAAGCAATGAAATATGATTAACGCAATTGGCCTCACTTTGGGTTTGTCACTTTATTTACTTCTTTTCAAGTTGGTATTGGGCTTTGGATCTTTTTTTTTTCTTGCGCATCACTGAAGAAAAATCAATAGAGGAAATGCGCAACGTTTACACATAAATGTTAACTATTAATAATTCTACCTATAATACAAAGAGGCATACGTATATGTTATATACAAATATGTTATATTAAGTTAAAAAGATATGAAAAAGCATAATTCCTAATACAAATCAATGGCCACATGTGTTTCAGTTCATTTTTTGTACTCTGATATTATAGTCAGATTTGTTTGGTCTTCTTCAATACAAAGGGTCATTTAGTAAACATTTCTGGGAATTCGCATCAAGAGCGATAACCTTTTATAAAGCATAAATGCACAAATATTAAAAAAAAAAGTAATAATAACGTTAATTTCACTTCTGTAAGTATTCTACTTGAATTTTAATTGAATTATTTTCATTTTGTAGATATGGTTTTTATTCAAGTAGTGTATGTAAACATTAAATACTTTATTTTCATATTTTGCAAAACATATTATAAAAGAACTATTTGAAATTCCTGTTAGTAAGTTTATAAAGGTAATCGACATAAACTTCATTGATGTTTGTCAATTATCTATAAATACAGAATGTGCCTTATATACACGCTGAATGCAATATAACATATTTACATGTTGTATCAGTTTATTATGTTTTTATTACTTTTTATTTTTTAGTTTATTACTTTTTACTTTTTATTTTTGTCGTTTCTTTATATCTGTTAGGCCACTGTGCTAAACATATCTGTTTATTATTATTTTATTTTCTAGTAAAATTTAATTTTCCGCGCTTACCTAAAATATTACAAAATTGCTTTACTCAAAAATAGGTCTTCTTTGACACACACACAATCTCATTTATTTCAACGCGTCTCATAAAATTGAAACATTAAAGGCACATGCGTATGTCCGTTTTGTAGTTATGTCTAACGGGTATTTAACTTCATTAACAAAACAAGTTAAGTTGAAACTTTTATATTGCTTTCGTAAACACTTATTTACAATACTTTTAGAGTCCCTGACATGACTTGCGATACTTTTGTCTGATAAAATGCAAACTCAGATTAGTTTAGATGAACATAATGTTTATGTGAAGGATATTGGCTACTCTGTTTATTTTTAAAATAACTATTATCAATTGATAGTATATCAACTCTGAAATATCCTTTATGTGTTAATTCCTTGTGTTCCTTATAGCCAAGCATGTGCCGACCAAAGAATTGTGACATTGACCATCTCACCTTTATTAATAGGAAACCTTTTGAACAAATCAATCTAAAATTTTAAGAAAACCTCATCAAAAATAAGAATAAGATTGGAACTAAGTAGACTTCAAGTCGAAAATTACATTACAACTCAATCTATTTTATACCGTGCTAGACTTAATATTGAGAATCTAAATCCATTATCAAAAGTGGACTTCAAACTTTCAAATCCCTTGATCTACAAGAGGTATATTATTAGTACACATATGGAAAAAAAATTTATCTTGTCTTATCTTATCATATGCTTTAAATGTCTTACCAGACAATAACCTTTAAGACAAAGTGGCCAATTGTTAGACAATTACAGAGCATCGTTTGTGAACATTCTGGAATTGAATGTGACTCTCATGCAAGTAAGAGGTGTAGCTAGCTATATAACAGGTTTCATCTACCATTTCTACATATAAAAATGTCTGTACCTACTCAGAAATATGACAGTTTTTTATCCATTCGCTTAATAATTGAGTTTTTGATTTTGATTGTGATGAGTGATTTTTCATTTAAATTTTCCTCGGAGTTCGTTATATATGTTATTACTCTTTCTAGGTAGTGACGAAAAGCATAACATTAATAATTTGTATATGTTAACCAATTTGATTCTTTCAGGGATTGTCACATGTTAGACGGTATTTTCGAAGGAAGATAGAAAATGGCGCATAGCAAAAGTGCTATTGCTCAGTCATTTTTGGAATATCTAAAAACCGAGATACTTTGTGACGTCATCAAATGAATGTCATGATATTGTAAAAATTTAAAAAGTAAAATCAAAAAAATACTAAAGTCCGAGGAAAATGCAAACGGAAAGTTCCTAATCAAATGAAAAAACCAAATGATAAAACACATCAAACGAATGAACAGCAACTGCCATATTCCTGACTTAGAAAATGGTGGATTAAACCTAGTCTTAAAGCGCTAAACCTCTCACTTGTATGACAGTTACATCAAAATATAAATATATTTATGAAAGATAATTTGAAGAAGAAAAAATATATAAGATGGACACAAAAAAACATGAATGATAATACAGTGAAACCTCTTTTGGAGTTAAGATTTTGTTCCATGTTGGCCGATGTTCGGGTTAATCAGGTCTACAACGTATACAATTTGATATGACAGTGCTGTAGAACATGTTTGGTTATATACAGGTTATCGGTTTATACAGGATACAGCCTTTGTGTTAGGTTGATATAGGATATATCTACCCAAAGAAGTAAATCGACCTTGGACTTCATCCTCATTCGTTTTTTTTTTTGTGTCAATATATCCTTGTTTTTACCTCCTACAAAGGCTATAATTGTATCGTATAAATACATGTAATGCAAACTACAACCAAAATTAAACAAATATTGAAAAATTGAAGAAGTGGGAATTGCTTTGCTTTCGAAATAGGAATGAACAACGAAGATACCAGTACCTTGTCTTATGGAGGGATAAATCCTACTTTGTAAAGAATCACTCTGTTTCAAACAAAAATTTATCTGAAACTGACATTATCAAGATGCTTGATTTCTTGATTGACAGCTTATTTGTAACATTTGGTTGACTTGTTTTTCAACAGACTGTCACCATTCCAATGGGAACCAATTGTGCCCCTCTTCTTGCCGATTTGTTTCTTTATTATTATGAGGCTACCCTCATACAGGTAATTCTAAGGAATTCGAAGACAGATAAGAAGTTAGCAATATCCTTTAACTTTACTTTTAGCTATATATATGATGTTCTCTCACTAAATAATTCAAAATTTGGTAACTATGTTGAATGCATCTATCCCATCGAAATAGAGATTAAGAGTATAACACATACAGTTAAGTCGGCCTCATATCTTGACTTACATCTAGAAATTGACAATGAGTGTCGGTTAAAAAATTAAACTTTACCACAAAAGAGATGATTTCAGCTTCCCAATTGTGAACCATTCTATTTCTATGTAACAACATTCAGCAGCGCCTGCATACGGAGTATAAATCTCTTAACTGATACGATATTCCCGGGCTTGTATGTCATATCAAGATTTCCTTGTTAAAGGGTTGAAGGTCACAAGGAAGCTAGTAAACCAAGAGTTTCAAATGGTGAAGTTGAAATCATCCCTTCGTAAATTTTACGGACGCCATCACGAGTTGGTTGTCTGTTAAGGAATAATCGTTTCACAGATGACATGGGATATGCTCCTTATGTCGGAACTACAATCCCCTTCCCTTTTTACGAATATGACTCACCGATTAAACTGTTTACAGGGTTTGAATAACATGAGCAACAAGACGGGTGCCACGTGTGGAGCAGGATCTGCTTAGCTTTCAGGGGAACTTAAGATCACCCCTAGTTTTGGTAGGGTTCGTGCTGCTTAGTCTTTAGTTGTCTATGTTAAGTTCAATTATTTCTCTGTTTTTTTTTCTATTTGAGCCATGGCGTTGTCAGTTTATTTCGATCTATATATTTGACTGTCCCTCTGGTATCTTTCGCCCCTCTTTCTAATAAGCTGTCTAAATGGTTGTGTAATTCTGATATAAGATGTCTTTTTGTTGTGGTTTTATAAAGAAAAGTTCATCGTCACCTGCCAAAAGAAGCTACATGTAATCTTTCTAATATAAAAATAAAGAAAAATTATCTTATTCGTTGTTGCACTAATAACAAATGTAAAAACTATTCATAACGGGATAGTCACAGCTAAATGCAGGATTGGCTTTCATTTCAGATCTGCATTTAAAGAATTGTACATATGTCTCATACGGGTATGAATAACATTAGGTTTTCTATCATCACAACTAATATAGGAGGGTGGCTGTATCAATTGAAGGGTTGGTGTTTACCGCTACTTTCAACATTATTGTGCTTTTCGTGGCGGTCAATTTTTTTTTGTGGAGGAAGTCCCAGGAAAAAACACCAATCCTAGTCATTTAAATTATAGTCGGGTGCACCTGCACGAGTGGGGTTCGAAATCACTTATACTTATTAAGATTTCATCTGTCATTTAAATATATTTAAAAGTGCTTATGTTAATCCCCTATCTCAGTTTTGTATTAAATCATAGACTTATTATGTTCATATTATTATAATAAGACAGATGTACAACCAATAAAGAATTGTGGATGCACATTCGTCTTTTTTTTGTTTGCATGTTTTTTTTTTTTATTCATTTTGTCGTTTTATATTCGAGAAGCTTGCCTCAGTATTCTTATAGTTTCTTTACTTTTATTTGATCACGGTTCGTGTGTGGATATACAGAACGTTTACGCTCGACTATGGAAAAGCAAATAACACATTAATTAACAATCGGCGTCTCAAAAACGTTTAATCCTTTTGTATTTTATCGTGCGATTTGAACGATTGAAATGAAAGAAGATATAATGAAATATAACTAAAGTCGTCTTCTTACTTCGAGATAACAAGAATCAACTATAACTATTTATTTTCACTCTTGTAGCATAAAACTGTATTTATAAGAATGAAATTTTCAATCATATTCGGAAATGTCTACCGTCTTATGGAATGGATGCTTGATATACCCTAAGCTTCTACGATCTTTAGAAATTAAAGGTGTTATCAGCTTTTGGTGCAGACCACTAAATTAAACAAAGAAATGTGTTGGTGATTTCTTGTTCATTAACGAGTAACAAAAAAGAGGCTGAATATAATAAAAGGATATTAAAACAAATCTCGAAATCAAACTTAAAATAAACACCAAAATACTACAAATAACAGTTTATTAAAAACCAGTTGTCATATAATGAACGTATTTAAACTATTGATATTTAGCCTCCGAATGACCTTAGATCCACTCCGAATCACCTGTTTGACGTCAAGCAACAATCACTTTTAAATTGTGAGGTCAAATGTTTTGAATTATGATGGCAAAGTTTACAAGAACCTGTGTGATTTAACATAATGCGGACAAATTTCCAAACAAGTATAAATACGTATATTGACACTAATATTATCAGAGCTAAATTGGTGGACCGAGTCCGCCTTGTAATTACAACAAAATATGGAATCTTTATTTTTTCTTGTTTTCGATAATGAACAGATGTTGATTTGTGAAGAACAGCACTGATTTTCAAAACAGAAACACCGTGGATAGTATCTTCAACATGCCGATTTTTTTTGGAAATAACATGCAAAGTTTTTGATTAATATTTAAAATTACTTCAGTATCACAGTCGGTAAAGATGTACACACCAACTGTCAAATATCATCTGTCCATCATATTATTTGTCCAACAATCTGGAAATGTGATTGTTGATGAATAGCATAATAAACGCAAAACAGAAACAGAAACAACAAAAATCAATGTATCATACATATCTGTTCAACTCTTTTTTAAATCATAAGCCAACCAAAATATCTGAAGGACAAATATACTAATTGTAAATTTCCTGCCAAAACTTTATCTTCCTTCATTTAAATATTCATAAAGTATAACGTGAAGTGGTGTAGTGGAGAGATGTAACGAGTGTTATTGTATCTCCATCAGGTAAGGTTTATAGCATTGCAGTAAAAGTTTTCATAAATCGTTTAAATACATGTACATATTAAGGATGTTGGCTACTCTGTTTCAAAATAACAAGCCTTTTAAAAAAATCTGTTAGAAATGGGTAGTAAAAAAATAAAGGACCTAAACAAGGAGAATCCAATTTAGATCCGTGTGCTTGTTTTTGGAATATAAGCCATTGAAAATTTGGAGAGAAATAATTTTTCTGGACTTTCTTACAAATAAAATTGACACCCTTTTTCTTTCAAAAATAATGATCAATTAAGTATTTTCAAATATAGATTTTTTTAAATATTTGTAATTAAATTATAAAAAGAAATGTAGGGGTTTGTGGGGAGTTTTTTTCACTGGCAAACATTAAAAAAAGAGGAGCGAATATTCTTAACATAATATTTTATCAGATCAAGTTACATGTGAGAAAATAAACATACTGGATAAGGTATTCTTATCTCAGAAGAAGAGGATGTATGTGTGACATGTCAACATTGTAATAAGATGCAATATGACTAAAGAGGAATTTTTGGAATTAATTATTTGGTACAACACAGACTATATGTTCTTACTTCATACAAAATATTTACATCGGTGATGTTTGTATTACAGATACAAAGACAGTTAGATTTGAAACGTAATCACTGAGATTGAGTTTCATTTTTCTTTTATGTACATTTTTTCAAGTGTTTAAAACCTATGCTTGTTAATTTCGATCGTACTGATTATATACCTACATAATGATGTTTTACAGAATAATAAGTTTATAATTTTTGTATAAAAAAAATCTTTTTTTTTCTTTTTTTCAATTTTCCGTTCAATTGCCAATGAGAAAGTGTCGGAAATATATGATTTTATTGACTGTGATCCATGAATAATCTATTTGTAGAAAACAATTTCAAATGCTTAACAGATGTGACTATGTATATACTGTAAAATATGTTCCTATCTTTGACGTCCTACATGTTAAATTTTGAGGTAGTGAATCCTACTAATAATTTAAAAATTGAACGCCAATATTTTTTTATGAAATTAAGTGCTAGTACTGTGTCTATTTGTCAAATACATGCGAAACTACCATTGTCAAATTGTAAACGATTGTTTGTATACGTCCAATCAATGACTAATTTCTATTTGATGAAAAATAAAAAAATTAAAACCTTAATTTAACAGATATATTCTTTGTACATAACGACGCACAGGAACTAAGAAACAACTTAGGTGATCGTTTATGTGCTGCCATGTTTGGTGATTCAAGTCAAACATCGAATTATCCATTAATTCAAGTTTAAAAAGTTGATGGATATGATCTGTGTCTAATTAATTCACTTCTAATATGTATTCATTGTATTTAATCATAATATAGACCAATAAGGGTCTGTTCTGAAAATGTATCATGTTTGTCATATTCACTATTGTTAATTTCTGATTGGGTGCGGATTAGCATCATGTGTGATGCATGCATAGAGAGAGAAAAAAAACGTTGATCAATTACGTTTTCATTCATTTGTGTAGTCTACATCACGTCTGAGTCTGTCTCTCTTGAACTGTGTCATATTTTGTATTCTTATACTTCACATTTAAATGCCATATTTGTATTGGCTAATTCGAGGGTGTTAATTTACTCTATCACATGGCTGAGAGGGTAACAATTTTTTTTATGTCACCCTCTCGTCTACACCAATCAAAAATCTATAATTTGAAGGACAATGAATTGAAATTTCATCGACTTATTAAAGACAATGCTTAAGTTCTACGTTTTGGCTCAGATTCTATTATTTGACTGTCAAAAAAAAAACAAAAAACATCTATCTTCACCTCTGTTGATTTTTCGAATACCTGTGACGTTGTGATGTACTTGACGTCATAGAAAATACTTTTAATAAACTTCATCTGTAAAGACATTAATGATAGGACATCCAGTATAATGAATTAAATAATACATAGCTGAGAGGGTGATAGAGCAGATTGTTACCCTTCTAAATAGCATTGTCAAGCTTTGCTTCGACGCGGTTGACAATGTTTTCTCGGAGTACCAATCTGCTCTATCACCCTCTCAGCTATGTGTTATTTATATAATATCGGGCATTTAACAGCGTATATATTTACATAGGTATTGGTGATGTCATCGTTGAAAGCAGTATGGTAACATGTACTGCTTCAACATTGTTGTCCTGCAGGTAGTTGACACGTTTGTAGTGAAAAATACTTACATCCATCTGTTTGTAGATCGGTCTTAGGTTAGTTTACTTTTGCCTTTAATACTTATCACGTAGCATGTCCGAAAATAACTTATCAGATACAATATGATAATAATCGCTAACAGAAGTCGAGATTAAGAGGGCCTGTCCTCCTTTTTAGCAGGAAATAATTGGTTGATTATATTGGGAATCAATGAAGAACGACTTGGCGGGACCCTTTCCAGGCAGTAAATTTCTGAAACAGCCACTACCTAAAATGCTTGTGACATGTTATCATATGACCAATATTGTAGGTAATAAAAATCAACACTAGAGAAAGGTTTTGCGTTATGCTTAAATAAATTGTGTTTCGATTTCCTTGTAATCATATTAATACAAGTGTTTAATACTTGTGTAACACACATCCTTGTTTTGATACCAACAAAATCAGATAGTAGATTTACAAGAATTTATATTGTTTTAACAGGAAATTTTTCCCGTTTCGTTCCAAGAACTTCAAACTACTACTTTAAATTACTCAATTGATGTTGTGAATCAACAAGTACAGTCAAATGGCTTTACAACTATTTTGATCTGAGCGTCACTGATGAGTCTTATGTAGACGAAACGCGCGTCTGGCGTCAAAAATTATAATCCTGGTACCTTTAACTATTGGTACAGGTATTTTCTCATTTCGAAAATGATGGGGAAACTTGTTTGGTTTACATGTCACAAGAAAACAAGTTCGGTGACACCGTTTTTTTCTGTTTATTTTCTTAAAGCGTATTATAAAACTTATCTTCTCATAATTCATTTAAAAATTAAATCTCCTAGATCTCAGATTATTCACAAAAATTCATAACGAGGCATCTAATTTTCCAATGGGTTTTATTTCATATGTAGGTAGAAGAAGAATAACAACATTTATTGAAAATTTTCTCTTATTCAAATAAAGAACTTATAAATCGTGACACTAACATATTTTCATTTTCAGACTCACATGACATGCGATGCAGTAAACATCTCTCGTCCATATGCACTATCAAAATTTTAAAAGAATCTATAGCTTGACAATTTACGTTTATAAACATACATCCCGGTGTGAAATTTACATGCTTTGTTGAAAAAAACAAATTTTTCATTTTTCATTACTGAAAAATAACAAAACGAAAATGAAGTCTGAATGCTATAAAATGTCTATAAAAGAGGGACGAAAGATACCAAAGGGACAGTCAAACTCATAAATCTAAAACAAACTGACAACGCCATGGTTAAAAATAAAAAAGACAAACAGAAAAACAATAGTACACACGACACAACATAGAAAACTAAAGAATAAACAACACGAACCCCACCAAAAACTAGGGGTGATCTCAGGTGCTCCGGAAGGGTAAGCAGATCCTGCTCCACATGTGGCACCCGTCGTGTTGCTTAAGTGATTACAAATCCGGTAAATAGTCTAATTCGGTAGGTCATATTCATGAAAGGGAAGGGGATTGTAGTTACGACGTAAGGAACATATCCGATATTATTTGTGAAACGGTTATTCCATAACGGTCAACCAACTCGTGATGGCGTCTGTAAAATTTACGAAGGGATGATTTCAACTTCACCATTTGGAACTCTTGGTTTAATAGCTTCCTTGTGAGCAGCAAACCTCTATCAAGAAAATCATGATAGGAAATGCAAGCACGGGAATATCGTATCAATTGGGAGATATATACCCCGTATGCAGGTGCTGCTGGAATGTTGCTACTTAGAAATGGAAAGTTCACAATTGGAAAGCTGAAATCATCTCTTTTGTCGTAAAGTTTTGTTTTCAACCGACCCTCATTGTCAATTTCTAGATGTAAGTCAAGATATGAAGCCGACTTAACTATATCTGTAGTATCCTTTATCTCTAGTTCGATTGGATAGATGCGTTCCACATAGTCACCAAATTTTGAATTGTTTAGTGAAAGAACATCATCTATATAGCGGAAAGTAGAGTTAAAGGATATTGCTAACTTCTTATCTTTCTTCCTAAGAAGTTCCTGCATGAAGTCAGCCTCATAATAATAAAGAAACAAGTCGGCGAGTAGAGGGGCACAGTTTGTTCCCATTGGAATGCCGACAGTCTGTTGAAAAACACGTCCTCCGAACGTAACAAATATGTTGTCAATCAAGAAATCAAGCATCTTGATAATATCAGTTTCAGAGAATTTTTTGTTTGAAAAAAAATCATAAATTTATTGTTATCAAATAAAAAGCCATGGATAAGTTCTTTTCTAATAAAATGCCCTCAGAAAAAAGCAATACCTTTGATATATTTTTTGAGATTTCGAAATAACACTTTTAATTTTTTGTAGTCATACATAACATAACAGGATGCAAAATAAATCATTGCAGGCCCGGAGGTCATTGTCTAGTTTAAAAAAATAAATGTGATGTTTAATACGAAGCCACGCCTGTTTTCCGACTAAATATATTTCATTCTAAAGCAAAGCATCTTTATAAATATGCCGTCACATCAACCCTTCGACAGAAAACACCGTTCTAAAGAAATGCATCCTTGTTCACTGTGTGGGATGTATAAATACGCAGCCACGTGTGCTACCTGACAAAACAACCCATTCTAATTAAATGCATCTTTTACTGTTGTTTTTGTATAAATATGCCGCCACGTCTGCCTTTTGTTAGAAAAACCCATTATTATAAAATGCTTCTTTTCTGACTGTGTAGGATGTATTAATACGCAACTACGACTGTCTTCCCACTGAATACCCAATCTAAAGAAATGCATCCTTATTTATTATTAAGGATGTATGATAACGCAGCCACGTTTGCCTTCCGACAGAGAACCACATTCTAAAGAAATGCATCCTTTTACTGTTTGTAATGTATAAATTCGCAGCCATGTCTGCCTTCCAATATAAACCCCAATTCTTGAAAAATGCACCAAAACTTCATTTTTAAGAAGTGCATCCTTTTTTACTCTGTGGGATGTATAATTGGTACAGGCATTGTCATAGTTTCCCACACTTCAAGTGCACACAATTATACAACAATCTGTATTATTGTCAATAGTTTCCCACACTTCAAGTGCACACAATTATACAACAATCTGTATTATTGTCACAGTTTCCCACACTTCAAGTGCACACAATTATACAACAATCTGTATTATTGTTACAACAATCAAACGATACATCGATAAAATTTGCAGTGAATAATGTTACAGCGAGAATATGCTGGAACAGAGTTTATTGCCCTTGAAATAAACATATTATGGTTGATTTACCTTTAATAAATCTTTACGTTCTGAAAGACAGCATTGCGTATTTCGTTATTTCACCTACTTTACCTTACGTTTTTAATGATTAAGATGCATATTTTGAAACACTCCGCTGCTCAAATGCACATATTTTAAAATAACCTATAGATTATGGCAAACTTGTTTATGTACTTATTTTGACGGAATTCAAAATCCTGGTAAGTTAAATTATCTAAGTACATATTTTGTTATTGGTGTTTATAAAAAGTTTTATGTACTATCATAAAAAACACAAAATCAGAACGCGGAAATCTGATGAAAAACTGTATTTTTTTATGTATCGGCCTACACCTGTCAATGATTTTCTTACATCAATTCTTCTTTGCATTTTATTCTTCTTAATTTTGATGCATTTTGTACATGGCATGTCATTGATAGGTTCTTGCTTTCAGAAATTACATATCTTCGAATTTTTCTGTTTTTGTATTAAACGCTTTACGATTTAAATTGTAATTATATTTTTTCTAGAAACATCATTCAATATTTGAAAATACAAATTACCTACTTTCTTTTTATTTTCGTTAGCATTGCTAGGTCCCTTCTGCAATGTGTATAGTTCATCTTTTTATATCCTGTTTGATGATATATATTCAGCTTCTAGTTAAATAAGCCAAACTGGCTTTTAAACGTTTGGGTTAGGAAGTGCCTGCCTGATAAAGGGAAATGCAGACGTTTTGAAAGAACAAAATTTGTAAAGCATTTATTTCATTTACTAGCACTGAATATATATATATATTGCTACAACTGAAAAGGTTATCCGCTATGGTATGATAAGCACATAATGCATTGTAATGGTACTGACATAATTCATAATATGCAAATTTAGCTTTGATATATTCCCCCTTAATCAATTTATAAATTATATTATATAATTTCTAACATACAGTGTATTCACTGTGTATATTTCTGTCATTGTTAGTTTATTTTTCTTGTGTATCATTGTTCTATTTCTAATCGTTCGCATATTATCTGAATTTCTTATTATGTTTTACACATTTAATAGATTCCATTTAACCTCCAATAATTTTGCACTTTCGATTCTCGATTTCCATTTTAAAATCAGTAGTAACAAACTTTTACATCAAATAACAAATTTTAACATTTTTGTAATATAAAACATTTAGGTTTTTCTCGTTTGATCGCTCAGGTATTTCAATTTAAAATCCATTTATTTTGATAGATTTTTTTCATGTGTGGTTTATACTGTATCATGTGTATATTCTGTTAAAAATTATTATATATGCTTGCAAAGAGGGTAGCTTAAGCTCAGTTGTTATTATTTTTCTTCTTCTTCTTCTTCTTCTTCTTCTTCTTCTTCTTCTTCTTCTTCTTCCTCTTCTTCTTCCTCTTCTTCTGCCACTTTAAAAAATGAACTTGTCCGCAGCGTTTCTCCAAAACCGCTTGTCAGATTTACTTAGGGTTTCATAAAATGTTTGACTAATATGTCTAGGGAAGCCATCAATCTTTCGTTTGTGCATTCGGGTCTATTAAGGGGTATTTTTTGGGGGGAGGACAGAAAGTAGGGACGGGTTTACTATAGAACCCTATGTGATTTCCTTTTTGAAAATTTTCAAATGAATATAACTTGAAAACTTAAAAATAAAGGGGAATCCTTGGGGGTCATCCCCAACCCCATTAATTTGACAATTTGCTATTATCTTGTAAACGGCGCAAATCCCCACCCCTAAACCATATATATGCTAGAATGGGAACATAAAACAAATTAAATGATATAAAAGGGAAGTCCCTGGGGTCCCCCCACCCCATTCTATTTGAGAATGTGCTATTATTTTGTAAACAGTCCTGATCCCCACCCTAAACCATATATATTCTTGTAGGGGACAATAAAACAAATGAAATGAAATAAAAGAGCGGTTCCTAGGGGGTCACCCAGCCCCCTCTTATTTGAAAACTTGACGGTCCACATTCTCACATTTAAACCATATGTAATCTTGTATATCGACAATAAAACACATCAAATGAAATATAGGGAGAGTTCATAGGGGTAACCCCCACCCTGTTCAATTTGAGAATGTGCTATTATTTTGTAAACGGTCCAGATCCCCACCCCTAAACCATATATATTCTTGTAGGGGACAATAAAACAAAAGAAATGAAACAAAAGGGAAGTCCCTAGGGGGCACACCACCCCCTTTTGTTTGTAAACTTGTAAACGATCAAGATCCCCACCCCTAAACCATATATATTCTTGTATAGGACAATTAAACAAATCAAATGCATATGGGACCATAGGAATGTTGAGTTATGGGACCTTTGTTTTGGAGACTTAGTAACAGCATCCTGTTACAATTACTTCTTGTTGACATTAATAATATGAGGCAGGCATTACCTGTAAATGGGGACGAAGTTTGTTTAAATTATTTTTTTTTTGTATTTTAAATATTTGTTAAAAAAAAGATACGGAAATACCGTAACGTTTCCGATTTTGGTTCTGTTGTTAGGGATTTTACTTGTGACGTTATTTAAGTTATGACGTCATGTTAAATGTAAACAAAGAAACGCAATGCATCAGGTAGGCCTAACGTTTATTCATACCAAAGACAAAAAATGATTAAAAATGAAATATTGGTATTGTGTTCCTTGAGTTCCTATATTTCAATAGACTAATCAAAGTCTCACGACAACAAGACCGGAAGAAGGAAGTAGAGTTTTGTGTTCTGCGCAGATCCGGAAATTAAAAAACACGACAAAAAAAATTGAACGATTTTGAGTTCATTAGTACAATGAAAAATTCGGGAAATTTTCCCGATTTTTTTTTTTTTTTTTTTTTTTTTAATTTTCTACTGTAATAGGGGACTTCGTCCCCATAAAAATTGAAAAAAATGTATTCTTTCTTCGTTCAATTAATTATAGAAAGAAAGCGGATTCAACAAAAAATAATAAGGGATAAATAAGTATATAATATGGGAACCGAACAGAATTTATAAGTAAACTTTAAATAAGTTTTCATTTAGAAAACAACGAATCTAGATCTCTATAGTCTGTTCTTCGTCCGTACTTATGTCCAACAGTTAACAATCCTCGTCATACATACATAAATATACCCTAAGGTAAATCATTTTTCTGCTTATGATTTGTTAATTGGGTTTTCTTTTGTCACTTTCGTCATATATTTTAAAGATTTTTATATCAAGATAGAGCTGTATTTGTTTAGGTACTCTGCATACCATGAAAGATTGCATTTTCAACCATTAAAACTCTAATATTGTATTACCTTATTCTTGCTATCTCCTACAAACTCCGCGACATCGGTGAATAAACAATACTGCTATAGGTTGTACCATGTATTGCCTCACTGTTTGATAATTTTAATTATCGCTATTTTTTGCATTTTTCTTTTGATCTTTTTTGTGATAATTTTCATATCATGCTTCTCGCTTGAGATGGAAAATTATCGCTAGAAACTAAGGAGGCCACGTGGCGTTGCTAACGAAATTGACATGAAATTGACAACGTTGTCATAGGTAAAATAGCGATAAACAGATTAGCGTTGGTCATCTCAACTCGATTGCTTTTCTCGCTTTCACCATACCGGTTCAAGCGAGAAAATCAATCTCGTTGAGATGATCAACGATAATCCTATAAATAATGACAGATTCATGCGAATTGCGATCATCGGATTTTTACCATGAGGGTCACGCTAAGGCCACTTGCATACGGAAAATATGTCGACGAATTGCAGAAAAAAAGTATATGTGCATAAGTTTTATACTGATCTCTATCCATTTAGTTATAAAAATTATATCCATCATTTTTTTTTAATTTTAGGTTTCATATGACTTTTATATATCCTTAACGATTTCTGCAAGTTATAAAGCTGCTGACTTGATACAGTATCTTTTAACCATATTTGTGTAACTTGATAAATGCGTTATAACACCATACATGTAATTTTAAATATAAAAAGGGAGAAAACTCCGACATACCCTCGTAATACAAATTTACATGTTACATCATGTCGCAACTCAATGTAATCCAGAAACAAACGCACTTCGTGTGCACAAAACGTATTTGGTTCTTTGTTAAAAGCTACTAATTCAATGAAATACTAAGCTTTGAAATATATTGTCCTTTTTTGCCAAAATGAATACTTAAACTGGCTTTGATTTGAAGTAGTAAATCATGACATCACTTCATTAATTAAACATACTGTTACCTTTATGCACCAGGTTCAGATATAGAAAATCCCTTGAATAAATTATTTGGAAATTATTTGTCTTTGATATGTATGGAGTGCCATTTAATTTACAAATATATTGCATACTGGAATTTGAAATCGGCGAAGAGACAGAGAAAGTTGTGTGCTTGATATTTAAAGCAAAATATCTCATCGGTAGGCAATTATCCTTCTTTCTGGTTTTGAAGACATAAAACTTTGCTCAGTGCTCGGAGCACAAACAAAAATCATGCTCGAAACATGAAATCCAGCATTTTAATTGGTTGAATTTCGAATACGAATACACACAACTGACTCGAAAGTTTTATGACCGCAGGGCCAGGTATTGCAGTCTAATATCAAATTGATTAAGATTATTATCCCTTTTATTTTTTGTGCTAATGATGACCATATTCTATACCATAGACAATTCTATGTGATAGGGATATTTAGAAAAATTCATATCAATAATCTTAAAAATAGTAACTGCAACGTCCTTTAAAATAAAGACACTGATGCAGTCTGCATACATAATACATATTTCATTATTTCATTGGTTATTTCATAAAAGACAATCATATTTTGGAGGTAATTTTTTTTTTTTTTTTTTTTTTTTTTAGGTTGGGGTGTTGTTTTGGGAGGGGGATACAAACATGAAAAATTGCAGGTTTAAGTGCACCTTTTTAATGGTTTAAGGAAAGTATTCAAGCATATTTTATTCTGTTTATCTATCAAAAGATTTTAAATAATGTAGTGTGTCAATTTCTATTTATATATATTAGCATATACACCTGTGTATTCACCAGATTGTTAAAAGTGTACTCTATCATAATGAGGATGTTGTGAATATTGAAATGTTTATTATAGTATTGTTAATGCATATGAAACAAACAGGAAATATATTTATTGTTCTAGACATGGTATTAAAAGTATTTATTAGTAGTGAATTAATCTAAGTATTTTTAAAATTATTTCCACATAGATAAGGTAAGTTTGTTTCGATTTGGTTATTTTATTTTATGGGTATCACAAGCCCAATAGCCAGTACTGGTAAGAAAATACGATTTTTTTTTCTTGTCAAATGTTGCTGTTATAAATTATAGAAACTTTATTCTCAACATGGTGGAGTCTTTTTTCAACTCACTGGTTCTAAATGCACCTGATTACTTTCAGAAACGAATTTTTCAAAATAAGACTTTTAATGTTCCCTACAATTTACAATGGATGTAAATTTTGAATGCATCATAAGTTACCTTTATTTGTCCTTTTCAAACAAAGAAACAGATGATGCATTAAAAAAAAAAATTATATTTATAAATTTAGAAGGTAATCTGGCTGTCTCTTAGGTGCAAAAAGTACACGGATGTCGGTGAGCCCAGTTTAAGATTTAATGCAAGTGAAACAATTACTTTAAAACGACGATTGTTTTCAATTCTTCAAAAATAAAGTAGACATATGTTTTCAAATTAAATTATTATTCAAGTTGTCTGTGAACATTTTTTTTTTTATTAAATGCATGTCAAAGATTTATTCAGCAGATGATTATTTTATTCCTTTAGAAAATAAATTAAATGATTCACTAAAATTTACTAAAAAAAGGCACCGATAACAAGAAATAGAGAAAACATACACAGACAAAACAGACTGGGAAAAAGAAAAGAAAAAACGGGAATCAGCATGACTCGCAATATCTCTATTTCGGTGCATGTCACCTGTTCCCAATCTTGCATTAGCCTCTGTTTAATCTGCCGCTATTGATATAAATTTTTATCAAAGAAGACTTCGTATGTTCCTAGACAATGCGAAAACCGAAAATTTATATCAAATATCAAAAGCTTTTGTAAAATTATCTATTCATTTTTTAATCTTTGTTCCTTTTTTTATATGTGTTCAAAATTTTATTTCATTCTTATTGCATTAATTGTTTTATTGTTTAAACCTCCTTTTAACTGCATTGATTGTTTAATGTTAAGCGCTTATGGTAATTTTAATTAGATTAAATGCGCTTTTTAAAATGATTTAAAGGATGAATAATAATAATAATAATAATAATAATAATAATAATAATAATAATAATAATAATAATAATAATAATAATTCTAAACTTATTATTATTCCACAAGTGACCAAACAACACAATAATTCACGAATGCGCATAGCGCATGAGATAATTATCAGTGCTGTTTCGGTCAGAAGTTGAACGTTACTACAAAGTGTAGTCGATGTAAATGGGCTCTTCAGACAGATAACCTGTCGGGACAATTAGCTGTCCGCGGGAAACGCAATTCTTCGTTTCTATTATGGCTAAAATCGTATCCGTATTATCATAGACCCCTAGAACAGAATTTTGCTGGACACAGACATTGTCACTGTATTCACACTCGCGTTGTTAAATTAATCGAAGACAACATATATTATGTTAATAGATATAGGAAGATGTGGTGTGAGTGCCAATGAGACAACTCTCAATCCAAATAACAATTTAAAAAAGTAAACCATTATAGGTCAATGTACGGCTTTCAACAAGGAGCCTTGACTCATACCGAACACCAAGCTATAAAGGGCCCCAAAATTACTAGTGTAAAACCATTAAATTTCTGTTCCTACAGGCAGCAATATGTGTTGATCAGAAGTATGAAAACCATTTCCCATCCTACATGAGCTTTAATGCTTGGCAACAAAAGATATCTGAACAAAAATCCAGTATTGAGACCTTACATGAGACAAACCACAGAAATATGCAGACCAGGGAATGTAGAAAATAAATAGACGTATTATACATTATTAGAAAAAAAATCACAAAAATACTGAACTCCGACAAAAATTCAAAAACGGAAAGCCCCTAATCAGAGTTAAGGTTGACTATGCCATCGGAAAATGAAAAGAAAACAAATGAATTTAAGAGGACTGTTTGACGATTCACATCTGTGACCATAGGTTTCCTGCCTTTGTGTGAAGTCGAAAGACTTATCTACGTGATTATGTCATTTAACTGTGTATCATAATTGGATTTATATTTTCATTTTGGGAAGACCCCTTATTTTTCGTTATCTGTAATTTTAAGTCTTAGTGTAATCCTAGTTTCCGTAAATGTCTACCAACCCCATATGGAAAAAAACACGGTCTTCACAAGGTTGCATTGTTACCAATCATATTCTTATTCATCATGTAAAGAAGGTTTCATAATGCAAAATACTCTTATTCATAATTTGTTTTGGCAATATTACGTACTAAACTACAATGATAATTTATATGATAAATATTGCATTTTAGATTATTTGAATTATTTATACAGCATTGGTTAAAGACAAAACAGAAAATGGGTATAGATCTTGTACTTCTGATGGTATTATGGATTTTGGCAGGTAAGTTGGATGGATGGGCTGTATGTCCTCTTCCAGGATATAACTGTATTATTTTTTATCTATACTTATTTTTGACCAAAATATATATTTATTCAATGATGATGGATGTCATGATATTACAGATTACTCGAAGAATGCACATATCTTTGTCTTCGTGAGCGATTTGTATTGAATTCATTATCTCCATTGAAACGTTTGTTCGTTTAACGGAGTTTGTGAAATCGGGGTTTAAGGTAGCACAATACAAAGATTTGTTCACTCCCAATCAGACAACTTTAAACTGATGTAATTCATTTCATCCTTTTTTATATTTTATAAATGAGGTACCAAAAGAAAGAAGAAAGATTAATCTTTCAAATTGTGATAATTTCATAATGACATAATTATGTAATTAGTTGCTATATTGTGATGTCAACACTTGAATGAATTTAGCGTCTTTGTTCTTCATAGCATCCCAAAATATTTTATAGATTCTTGTACAACACAGCTTGACCTCCAAAACTGTGTCTCAGATTTCCAAAAACATCGCTAGAACAAATTTTATACCACATTGAATTTTAGTGATCTCTTATGAATTGATGTTGCAAACATCATTAAAGATTTATGAGAGAATGAAATACAATAGGAAAAATCTGAGACACAGTTTTAGAGGTCAAACTGTGTTGTGCAAGAATTTATAAAATATTTTGGGATGCTATGAATAACAAAGAAGCTAAATTGATTCAAGTGTTGATATCACAAAATAGCAACTAATTACATAACAATTAATTATGTAATAATTATGTCATAATGAAATTATCACAATTTGAAAGATTAATCAGTCTTCTTTCTTTTGGTACCTCATTTATAAAATTTAAAGAAGGATGAGTGGAATTACATCAGTTTAAAGATGTCTGATTGGGGATGAAAAATCTTTGTATTGTGCTACCTTAATCTAATTTAGGAGCAGATAAACCCCTCTTGTCACTTCACAAGGATGAAGTAAAAGTCCAATGCACTTTAGATAAAAAATGAACAAAGATAACCAAACTTCCGGATGGACCCACACCAACTTAAAACTATGAAAGTAGAGTCAAAACGTGTTCTCTATTATGGAAGTTAAGCTTAGGTATTTACAGGTATGCGATGATTACATTGGTAAAGCTTTGCATCAGACGACTCTTAGTCTGCGTCATGTAACTACAAAACACTTTTTTCTTCTTTTAGTTGTATGCATTGCAGCCAGAGGTAGTACACATGTATTGATGTGGACGTCTGATGGAAAAAATGCAATGGATACAAATCAAGATTTGTTTTTACCAGGTAATACCATTTTGTTCAATACAGTAAAGAGAGAAATATTTACTCTAACTTATGCATATTTCAACAAACAAGATATGTCATTTCATTTTAAAAGTTAAGAATACCAGATAAGTCTTAGAACTTATAATACAATATTTTCAACTATTCCACATTTTGTAATGTCGGGTACTGTCATAAGTTTTTGTAAACCAACCTATTTGCGAGGATACTTTATATCGCGTGTTTCTCTTTGTAGACCACTTCGCGGCTATTTAATTTCGCGATTTTCTGACCGACTTCATGAAGTTAAACAAGGAATGATCCAAGTCTTAAATATTAAAGACGATTTAAATTCGCGTTATTCTTCTACTTGCGAAAATAAATCGCTCGCGAAAATAAGTTGGTTTACAGTATGCGATATAAGTGATGTTACCGTTGAAACTCGTACAGTGACGCGTCATTTTACATTGCATACTTAATAAAACTTAAATGCCCTTTGAAAGTACCAATTTCAATTTAAACGAAAACCAGTCTGTTCAAAGTAAAATACACCAACAAATTATGTATATATTTTGACGCTAATTATACAGTTAGCTGCTGTTGAAGGATTAAATAATCTATTCATTTTGTAGATGATCTCAAAAGTATTTATCGAATTCAGTTTATACTCAAAACTAAATCAGATAATGTTTATTTTGCCGATGATTTAAACAAGTATGGATGTTGGTGTGCTCAAAACGGAACTAGCTATCCTGTAGACGAACTAGACAGGTACAAATTATATTATTTCTCTACCTATTTTATACTATTGGTAACACATCTTCCCATTGTGAATTTCATTTATAGTTTTTCTGGGCTTAGAAATATTTTGGTGCAATAGCTGGATAGTTCAAGCAAATTACTACGAAATATTAATATCGCATTCAATGTAGGCACTAGTAACCCGAATTTAACTTGATCGGATAAAAACGCATTTACGCTGTTTAAATGAGATTAATCGTCATTTGATAAAGATTGACAAAAAATAAAAATCATATTTAATTTATTTCAATGCATATCAAATCATGTTAATGCCAGTCAAATAGATTCGCTTGCAGTCGTTCAATTTAATTCAAGTTAGTGATAAGTTACGTCAAACAAGTAGGCCACGCCCCCGTTAAACTATTTCAAACTGGTATTAATTCGTTTTAAACCGTGTTGAGACCCGAGCTTTTAACAGGTAAATCACTCAAGCAAAACAACATCGATATATCTTTCGTTTATTTGTTTCAAATTTTATCGAATTATATGTGTATTCTTATTAATTAAAGTCACATACTTCACAATTTAAACAAATGAATGATCGATACACGTAACATATAAGGAATTTAAATAAAAACATTAAAATATTGATGCACGGTTTAAATATGCAAAACTTGTCAATCTGTTAAAAAAAAATAGTTAGATGTTTAACATATTTCTAATTTGCCCAAATGCAGTAGATCTTTATTTCACACATTCGTTTCAAAACTTGTTGAGTTCTATAAAAAAATCGTGACATGTAAGTAACGTCCAAGGCAATGACTTACGAAACTTCAAGTATTCCTGTATATTTCTGTTTCTCTTTTTCTGTCTTACCATAGTGTACTCGTAAATTAAATACAGACACGGAAATTAAAGTAACTTACAAAAATTATTTATTTTTTACATAGTTAAAATCGATGTATCTTCTATTTTCGGTCAACAACAAATATTCCCTAGCTGTATATTGATATATGAAATAGCTTGTAATAAAAACTCTGTTGTGTTAAATAATAAAATTAATGAAGATAATGCTGACATTTGTTGAATTTAATAAACAGTTAAGTTTTGCTCAAACTGTAAAAGAAGTAACAGCTCAATAAACTTTTAAAACTGTGCCAAATTGTAATACCGGTCACTGACGCAAAACGGGCGTTAATTGTGGAAAAGAAGCACAATACGAAAAGTGAATTGTGGTTTCGATTCTGTAAAAGGATTATTGTTCTGTTTTGCACCGTGACGTACAAAAAGTCTTGCTATAAATGAACATGCATTCTGTTTATATGAGATACATTTTAGTCTGCGATAACGATGGGTAGGTTGATCAAAGTTTAACGACCTTGACTTGCTCTAAGTCGACATTCTCTTACGTCTAATGCATTTAAAAAAAAAACGTGTATTTACGTTTCGGGCATTTAATATATTTCTATCTACCAGATTAAAATCAACATAAACATTATTAAAATCAACAAGAATGGAAAAGAAACAATTACGCATTGTTGCTCTGATATAATTTATATTAACTATATTTTAGCGGTAATTTCTAAACAAAAACTTATTGTCGTATAAATAAAATATTTCATCTAGGTGCTTTCGTTGAAGTTCGCGTTACATATCAAAACGAATTTCATTGGTCGGAACGTTTGCAAACTTTCAATCCAGGTGTTCTCATCGAGGTCCGCGTTCATGTTTCAATTCAATACACAATAAGTCCAGTACGGTAAAAAAAATTAGACTCTACGATGTCCGATTAAACAAATAGAATTTAGAAAAATACCACAACAAAAGTATCAATCTTTTTCGCCAAATAAAATTATTACCATTTATATTAGAACAAGGATTTGTATACAATGCAATTTATTGAAACAGATATATTAATATATCTGTTCGCACCCTTCAATTTAGGGTATTGAATCCAAATAACTAAATAAAATTAATTGTATATTTTTAAAATTTGATAAACTAAAAGAATTGCTTCCATATTTCTATTAATCAATTAATAAATTGCAGCACTAAATTGAATACAACATAAATAAAAAACACGGACAAATTAAAGCATTTTTAGCACCATAATGCGGATGCGTGAAATTTATAAAGTGTCGTTTTGTGAGGGGATCAAAACGTAGGGTTGTGAATGTTTTTTTTTTATATGTGCAATACTTCCCGTTCCAGCCTTCTAATTAAAGTGCAAATCTGCAGTTGTTTCATGTATTTGATATGCAAATTATAGCAAAATTAAGAGGATAAGATGGATGAATTAATAGTTGATCGATTAACGTCCAGTGGCATATATTATAGATTCATCAAGAGGGGTGGAACAATAGTTATGATGTAAGATCATGTAATTATGAAAATTGGCATTCATATCACAACTTCTTTTTAATAAGGATGTATAGGTGTAGATTGTTGTCTTATACTGTTAACGTCATTACCCAAGGAGTCAAAGCCGAAATAAAACTTGTGTAAGAGCCTGAAAATTACATTTAATTGGTTAACCAATATAAAGAAAAACAAATAATACCGTTTTGAGGTAAAATAAAAAAAACAAAAAAAAAACAAAGGCAATCCTTTATACAAGTCAAAAGATGCTGGTAGGGTGGTCCATTTAACTTGAAAAAAGGTTGGATTGGTCACTCCATTGTATGGAGCTGAAACCTTAATTGTGGTTACGATTCTGTAAAGGGATTATTGTGCTGTCGTGCACCGTGACGTACACAAATTCTTGCAATACATGAACATGTGTTCTATTGATATGAGGTAAATTTTAATCTGCGATAACGATGCTAGTTTAAGTTAAACAATAATTTTTTATAAGTCTACCTATCAAATTAAAATGAACACAAACTGTGTTTTAAAAAAAAATAGAATGGAAAAGAAAAGAAACAATTATGCATTGTTGCTCTTATATAATTCTATTTGCTATATTTTAGCGGAAATTTCTAAATAAAAACAAATTGTCGTACAAATAAAATATTTCATCTAGGTGCTTTCGTTGAAGTTCGCGTTACAAAGTAAAATGAATTTCATTGGTCGGAACGTTTGCAAACTTTCAATCCAGGTGTTCTCAACGAGGTCCGCCTTCATGTTGCAATTCAATACACAATACGGTAAAAAAAAATCAAATTTATACTCTACGACGTCTGAATAAGCAAATAAAATTTAGAGGAATAGCACTTTTACGATTCTTCCAACACAGCAAAAGCTAGTATCTATCTTTTTCGCCTATGTAATTTATTACTATTTATATTAGAACAAGGATTTGTATACTATGCAATTATGCAATTTATTGAAACAGTAATATTAATATATTATTGTATTCGCACCCTTTCATTTAAGGTAATTAAATCCAAATAACTAAATAAAATTAATTGTATATTTAATTATATAACCTAAAAGAATTGCTTCGATATTTCTATAATCAATCAATAAATTTCTGATGCATACGAAACGTTAATGAATAATTATCGTTTGTATTTTTTCAAAAAAACAATTATATCCGATAAAAATGGGAAAATCTATCGGATAAAAACTTCCGATTTTTCTATGAGACAAAACTTATCCGTATTGGAGTCAAATTTTTAATATGGATTCATAAAGGACAAAACATATCCTCAGTAACGGAACAAACAAAAAAAAACCCATGGTAAACATAAAATCCGTCATTCTTTTAGAATAGTTCTCGAAGGTTAACATATACTTATATAATGCAGCGACTCTGTGGGATTGCGACGTCAAAGACGTTATATCTGCCACTGAACATGTACAAAATGAGAAAAAAAATAACTTTCTTAAAACTGCCGAATAAATGTTTTGGAGACAACAAACAAGTCAAATAAAAGTAGATATCTATGAAGAAAAGATTGCATTTTGTTTCAAACTGATATATATGTGCATGAAATAAAAATTGCCATCATATTTAATTTAGGGTATTTGCGATTACGAAAGCGTGTTGAACGCGACGTTCGGTAAAGACGGCCGTTTTTTAGCAGCACTAGTTAGCCTATTTCGTCTGTTCTCGCTTCAAACCAATCCATCTTAGATACACCAGAGATTAATAAAATAAAAGTCTTTTAGCAATGATTTTTTAGGAAGGTATTAAGCTTTAATTCGACCATTAACTACCGTAAAGTTTCGTTTTTTTCAGTATTACGAAAAATATGTTATAATCTCTGACCTTCCTGAAGCTTATATACTTCGTTCATTCGATTGTATGAAAGTTTTTTTTAGAAACCGGTCTTTTACTGCCAAAATAAAATAAAAGATAAAAGCGATTTCTGTTTGAAGAAACGAATGTCATTCTAAAAAAGAAACTTTTCACTGTTTACGTCGTCCTGATACAAACGTCAAAGTTGAAATAAAAATTACACTTAGGAGATTATCCTAAATATATTTTGCTAGCTGTGTTTAGGTATGAATTTATCAATCGTTCATTTGCAAGCACAAAAAAATAATTATGCAAAACATGTGATAAAACTTCCCAATTTAAAATTGAGAAAAATCCAACTTCAGAGTATGACGTAAATCGATTTGTTTACGCTAGCTATGCAACCAATAGACAAAATAAATCTTGCCTCCCCGATAAAGACTATATATTTAAAGACACGGAATAAAAAATAAGGAAATAATAGCATGTTAGATTGGTTACAAACACATTTATGAAAACATGAAGCAGCTGTTTCTTGACTGAACTGGTCAGTTGTAATACAAAACCGGGGTTTAAAAAAAATGAAGAAAAAGAAGCAGACATTTTAAAGTTATAAAAAAGCAAATCAGAAATAGTGTTTAACTGAAATTGAAAAAAATTATAAATTATAAAAAATATAGTCTATAATATGTAAATATTTATTTCAGAAAGCTAACAATAAAATGAAAGTAAAATATGTGATACTTAAGAACATGGGACGGGGCCGTAACAGCCTCATGTTGGAAATTTAAAAAAAAGTTGAAACAAAAGCTGGTCTTCATCATTGTTCATCATATCAAATTGTTTTCACGGCGAATGATTATGTCTTGCAAGAAGCAAACTCCCATTAGTCCGGTGTCTGCATGTTTTGGATGATCCATGCATGTTTAAGATTTACTTTTAGTTTTTAATGTTGATCGTCTTTTGTTGGTACTTATGTGTATTATCTGTACCCCATGATTCGGATTTGTCTTTTGTCCATTTATTGTCCTACTTTATGGCTATGATCTAAGTGTTAATTGCCATTTGTAGTTTTCTGGTTTTGCAATTATGCATGTCCACCGATATCCAGACATTGTGCGAAAACATATTTTAAAAATATATGATGCTATACTGAATGCAATAGTATAAAAATCCTTGTTCTTATATAAATAGTTATAATTATTCATCGGCGAACAGAATAGAAATTTTATTGTGTTTGAAGTTTATTGTGTTGGAAGAATCGTGTAAGTGTTTTATTTTCAAAATTCTATTTATTTACTCGGACATCGTAGAGTTTAAAATTCCTTTTTTTTACAATATTGGACTCCATATTGTGTATTTTAAAAATTGAACACGAACGCGGACCTCGATGAGAACACCTGGATTGAAAGTTTGCAAATGTTCCGACCAATGAAATTCATTTTACAATGTAACGCGGATTTCAACGAAAGCACCTAGATGAAATAATTTATTTATACGACAATAAGTTTTTATTTAGAAATTACCGCTAAAATATAGTTATTAAAAATTATATCAGAGCAACAATGCATAATTGTTTCTTTTCCATTCTTGTTTATTTTAATAATGTTTCTGTTGATTTTAATTTGGTAGGTATACTTATATTAAATGCCCTAAACGTAATCATATTTTTAAATGCATTACACGTAAGAGAATGTCGACTTAGAGCAAGTCAAGGTCGTTAAACTTAAATCAACCTACCCATCGTTATCGCAGACTAAAATGTATCTCATATAAACAGAATATATGTTCATTTATAGCAAGACTTTTTGTACGTCATGGTGCATGACAGCACAATAATCCCTTTACAGAATCGGAACCACAATTCACAATTTGCGTATTGTGCTGCTTTTCTACAATTAACGCCCGTTTCGCGTTAGTGACCGGTATTACAATTTGACATAGTTTTAAAAGTTTATTGAGCTGTTTCTTCATTTACAATTTTGAGCAAGACTTAATTGTTTATTAAATTCAACAAATGTCAGCATTATCTTCCTTAATTCTATTATTTAACACAGCATTGTTTTTTATTACAAGCTACTTCATATATCAATATACAGCTAGGGAATATTTGTTGTTGACCGGAAATATAAGACACATCGATTTAATACATAATTTTTGTAAGTTACTTTAATTTCCGTGTCTATATTTTATTTTCGAGTACACTATAGTAAGACAGAAGAGAAACTGAAATATACAGGAATACATAAAGTTTTGTAAGTCATTGCCATGGACCATACGTTACTTACAAGTCACAAGTTTTCTTAGCACTCAGCAAGTTTTGAAACGAATATGTGAGATAAAGATCTACTGCATTTGGGCAAATTAAAAATATGTTAGACATCTAACTATTTTATTTTTAACAGATTCACAAGTTTTGCATTTTTTAAACCGTGCATCAATATATTATTGTTTTTATTTAAATTCATTATATGTTACGTGTATAGATCATTCATTTGTTTAAATTGTGAAGTGTGTGACTTTAATAAAAATACACGCATTTATATATATAGAAGTCGATAAAGTTTGAAACAAATAAACGAAAGATACATCAATGTTGTTTTGCTTGAATGATTTACCTGTTAAAAGCTCGGGTCTCAACACGGTTTAAAACGAATTAATACCAGTTGGAAATAGTTTAACAGGGCGTGCCCTATTTGTTTGACGTAACTTACCACCAACTTGAATTAAATTGAACGACTGCAAGCGAATCTATTTGACTGGCATTAAAATGATTTGATATGCATTGAAATAAACTAAAAGTGATTTTTAACTTTTGTCAATCTTTTTCAAATGACGATTAATCTCATTTAAACAGCGTTAATGCGTTTTTGTCCGATCAATTTACATTCGGGTTACTAGTGAGGACACTTATTTCGCAAAAAAGTAAAATAAAAAAAATATCGAAATCGGAGGAAAATTCATAGCGGAAAGTCCCTAATCAAACGGCAAAATCAAATGATGAAACACATCAAAAGAATGGACAACAACTGTAATATACCTGAATTGGTACAGGTATTTTCAAATATAGAAAATGAGGGATTAAACCTGGTCTTATAGCGCTAATCCTCTCACTTGAAATTGCCTTAACGGACACGCTTACAAACAAACGCAACGATAAACAGAGAAATTGACAGAATCAAACGAAACAGAATGCATTTAGACAATTAAAAAATGAATGATTATATAGTTTTAATTCCGACTAGTTCCAAACTGCAAATTGGTAGATGTGGATTTATCGTCATCCACTTAAATCAAAATAGTTTTAATTCCTAATTTAATTTGAAAGGGAATTTTGAAGAAAAAAAAACCCAACTCAAAGGAAAATAAAACAGAAAGTCCCTTATCAAATGGCAAAATCAAAAGCTTATAAGACTTTTATATTTAATTGAATCCTAAAAATGCAGCTTTTTATCTGTAGATGCTGTTTAGAGCACCAGATGTGCCTTAAAGAGATATTGTCAAAAGGTTGTCCATTGTCATCTAGATACTACTCATATGAGCAGTGCTTAATATTTAAATGTAGTAAGTACAAATGTTTACATCTTGTCATATAATCTTAATGCATATTAAGCAAAAAAGCCCGCAAAGTGGACTAGAAATATTAAACGCAAAATTAAGTATCATCAAAAATAAGTTGCTTATAGTAGCAGATACTATAAAAATATTTTACATGCCGTATCAAGTCTCCTCATTAAGAACACTCGAAATAAGCAAGAGTTTATCCGGACACTATCAAGATCCATGTTTACGATGCTTTTCATAAATTAGTGGTTTTAAAACATAACAAAAAAAGGTCCTATACTGAGACAACATAGGAACATTATGTAGTTAACACTCTCCCTCGTTTACAGTAGCACAAAATTCCATTCTTTTGACCAAGTGTGAACAAAACAAGCACACACAATAGTTAAATATGTTAAAATTGATGTACATTAATCGTCATTGTGTTATTATCTTAATCACTATAAAACAAAGACATATTTAGAAAAGAAAATGACACATAGACAAAGCAGAGTTCAAAAATGTACAATAAAACAATGACGGTACAAAGTCACGTCATTTTTTTTTTACAAAGAAACACAAAAAGGCATATAGAAATATTAGAACAACACATAAATTTACACGTCATGGCAAATCTCAATTTAATCATGTAAAAATTGGATCCCTTTAGATGTTCTCTTACTTGACTGGTATCTTTTTATTATATATGTATATATCTATAATACTAAAATTACGAGGTCCAATTTGTCAGCCGTCATCACGTAAAAACGACGAATCAAAGAATTCAACTTTATATATAACTAATTTAGTACAAAGGTGTAGATTAAAAATTACACCACTCCAGGCCCTTTTGTTTTCCACGTAATTAATATTGCCAATAATTAAGAAGTTCCGGGTCGAGTCCGATACCGATACCAATAGTATATTCACCTGTTACCTATTATCTTATCTGTACGTTCCGCATCTGACAGGCGCACCAACAAACGGTGTATTCAGGATTAATATGCTATATTGACGGTTCATAATCACAGGTCAAATTGTTACCTATTGTAGTATTTTAATCAGTAAGACTTTCTAAGATAACAATCTGAATACTAAAAATCTGGACTAAAAATAAGGCCTATAGGTACAGTTTTCAATTTCAATGTTAGCGGTCATGACGTAAAACAGCGAATCAAAGAATTCAACTTTATTTATAACTGATACAGGACAATGCTGTTGATTAAAAAATACTCCATTCCAGGACCTTTAGTTTTTCAAATAATTAATATTACCAATAATTGATAAGTTCCAGTTCGACGGGTTTAAACACAAAGATTTGAAAGCAGACGGAAAACTGTGCATCTTATAATCGGCATGACTTTATCAGATGACAATACTAATATTAAAATAAGGCTTGCGCATAGTTATATACTTTAAATCAGTCACGGACCCGCGATATCACGGGTGTGTTCTAGTATTTTTTATATTTCAGACACCTGAATTAATATGCATCTACATTTTTATTCTTCAGCTGATAGTGAAGAGTGCAAACAAAAATTCTGTATGTGTGATATCGAGGCAGCAAACTGTTTGTCAAACAAGAAACTTCATTATAATCAACGATGGAAGAAAGGAAATAAAGATTACTGTATCAAAACATAAATTAACGAATAACTAAATAGAACAATGGAAAACAATAATTACTAACTCTGGTGCTCTGTGGAACAAACGTGTCTTTTTTTTTAAATCATTCTCATTTTTTCGAGTTTTGAATGTTGCGATTGTTATCTTTGTTGTAAATGTTACAGATTTTTTTATATTCATAAATATATACAATTATAGTGTTTGCAATTTTATTCTTTGAATAGATTTTTGTCTCCTTATCTAAAAGCGAGAAGACATTGAGGGGTCATAACAAAAAGATAGGAATGAATCCTACTCTAATATCTGCACCCGCTTTGATGTTAATGGCGTGCTAAAGTGTGCTGACCTAACCTATATAATTAATGTCATAATCTAGGCAACGAGAATGCAATTGCATTGCGATAAGTGGAATATTTTGGGGGCTTTCATGCCATCGACTATTCATCACAGTTAATGAAATCATGATTGTATTTTCGGACCAATGAAATAAAATTAACGCAATTGGCCTCACTTTGAGTTTGTCACTTTTTTACTGCTTTACAACGTTAATATTTGGTTTTGGATTATTTTTTCCTTGCGCATCACTGAAGAAAAATCAATAGAGGAAATGCGCAACGTATGCACATAAATGTTAACTATTAATAGTTTCACATATAATACAAAGAGGCAGATTTTTCAAATGTGTTATATTAAGTTAAAAAGACACGAAAAAACATAATTCATAATACAAATTAATGACCAAATGTGTTTCGGCTCAGTTTCAGTACTCTTATGATTATAATCATATTTATTTGGTCATCTGCAATACCAAAGGTCATTTAGTAAGCAAGTTAGTAAGTTGAAGTCCAAATTGATACAGCCACCTTCCTATTTTAGTTGTGGGGATGGAAAACATAATATCATTCATACACGTTTGAGAAATATGTTCAGTTCTTTAAATTCAGATTTACATCGTGTTAATATTAAACCCAGTCCCGCATGCAGCTGTGGCCATCCTGTTGAGGATAGTATACACTATTTTTTAGAGTGCGTTTTTCACAACGAAGCAAGAGAAATACTGTTTTCAAAATTAGAAAGATATGCTATATCTATTGATCTTCTATTAGCTGATGACGGTGACCTTTCTTTTCAGCAAAACAAAGACATTTTGAGTCCGTACAATTTTATATCAGAATAACACAAAGATTTAAAACAATCAATTAACATTCTAAATTTCTACTTTACAACCCTTCACTCCAGTCCAGTTTTTTCATTATTAATCCTTATCATATTGTATTTTTTTTTCCTTTTTATTTCTAATTTTCGTTTGTAGTATGTATTACATGCATTCCTACTATGTTTTTTCGTCATTATCTAATGTTCTTTGTGTTTATTTTTATATTGGGAGAGGACGTCTCTAATGTTGTTATAACTTGTGTTCAATCCCTTTTGCTACTTTTGCAAATAAAATGTGTTTAAACTAAACTAAGCAATTCTGTGAAATCGCGTCAAGAGCGCTAACCTTTCATAAAGCATATATGCATAAATATAAAAAAAAAAGTAATAATAACGTTAATTTCACTTCAGTATTCTACTTGAATTTTAATTGAATTCTTTTCATTTGGTTGATATGGTTTTTATTTCAGTAGTGTATGTAAACCTTAAAGAAATTATTTTCATATTTTGCAAAACAAATTATAAAAGAACTATTTGAAATTCCTGTTTGCAAGTTTAAAAAGGTAATCGAAGTAAACTTCATTGATTTTTGTCAATTATCTATAAATACAAAATGTGCCTTATATAGACGCTGAATGCAATATAACATATTAACATCAATTATCTGTAATAATAGACCAAATATGAAAAATTTTGGCAAGATTTTTTTTTTTCGATTACTTTTTTTTAAGTTAAAATGGTCCAAACTAACAGTCAAATTGAAAAAAAATAAATAAAAAAATCTGTATAGTCTGGTTGCCATGAAAACAACGTGACATCATATGTTTATATTAGTATAGCAAGGAGAAATGGCTAACATTGTATTTTATGGTAAAAATGAGATAAAGCATAACATTTTCTGTTATTTTCATTGGTATAAGAGACCATTTCAATCATTTAAACTGCTAACTGACACATTTTTCGAAAAAAAACAGTTTTTTGATACATAAGGTGGTCCACTTAACACAAAAATCGGAATGATATTTGCCGATTTTCGACATTTTTTACACCTGATATTACTGAAAACGCAGAAATCCTCACATAAAAGACTATATAATATAAAATTATGGATGTTTTGTCAACAAAATGGTGCAAACAAATTCTTGTGTAAATGTTGCAAAAATTTGCCAATAGAGAAATTCTAGTCATTGTAATTTATCCTGAAATTCCCACTTTTGTTGGCTCTAGTTGTTAATAAATATGTCATATGAATAGTCCGTTCTTATAAACAAAAATATTTTTAGATGTGTTGAGGGTAATTATATCATATAACATATTCCAGCAATTGAAAATTTCATGCTCAAACTAATCTGGATGTAATTTTGAAAAAATTAGTTATTTCCCCTGCTTTTTGAAAAAAAACTATATTCTACACATAGTGACATACTAGTTATAAATGTTGCCTGTCCATTTTTAAGACAATTTTCGGACATAATTTGTGACATTTATTACACTGAAATATCAAGCGTTATATGCCCAGAAATTTTCAGATGAATTGGATAACTGTTTGTTGGGTTGCTGCCCCTGAATTGGTCATTTTTAGGAAATTTTGCCGTTTTTGGTTATTATCTTGAATATTATTATGGAAAGAGATAATCAGTAAACAGCAATAATGTTCAGCAAAGAGAGATCTACAAATAAGTCGAAATGACTAAAATGGTCAGTTGACCCCTAAGGAGTTATTGCCCTTTATAGTCATTTTTTACCAATTTTTCGTTATTTTTTGTAATCTTATACAAAAATCTTCTCCTCTAAAACTACTGGTCTAAATTTAACAAATCTTAGCCACAATAATTATTAGGGTATTTAGTTGAAAAAATGTGTCCGATGACCCATCCAACCAACCAAGAAGGCCGCCATGGCTAAAAATAGAACATAGGGGTGAAATGTAGATTTTGGCTTATAACTCTGAAACTAAAGCATTTAGAGTAAATCTGACAGAACTAAATTGTTTATCAAGTAACTTTCTTTCTGCCCTGAAATTTTCAGATGAATTGGTTAACTAGTTATTGGGTTGCTGCCCACAATCTCATTTATTTCAACGTGTCTCATAAAATTTTAACAATCAAGGCAAATGCGTATATCTGAATCGTAGTTTTAGGTAATGGTTAATTAAATTCGTTACCAAATAAACGTTATGTTGAACCTTTTATACTGCTTTCCTGAACACTAATTTACAATACTTTTAGTGTCCCTGAGTCCCTGACATGACTTGCGATATCTTTGTTTGATAAAGTGCAAACTAATATTAGTTAAGATGAATATAATGTATTTGTGAAAGATGTTCGCAACTCTGTTTTTTTTAGAAACTGTTATAAATTGATAGTTTATAAACTCTGAAATATCCTTTAAGGATTATTTCGTTGTGTTCCTTAGAGCTAACCATAGAGCGGACCAAAGAATTGTAACATTGACCATCGCAACTTTAATAATAACACACCTTTTGAAAAAATCAATCTAACGTTTTAAGAAAACGTCATCAAATATAAGAGTAAGATTTGAACTAAGTAGACTTCAAGTTGAAAATTGTATTACAAACCAATCTATTTCATACCTTGCTACACTAATTATTGAGAATCTAAACCCATTATCAAAAGAAGCCTTCGAACTTTCAAAATCCCTTGATCTACAAGGTGTATATTATATATTGGTATACAAATGCTAAAAATGTCTTACCAGACAATAACCTGTAAGACATGTCGGCCAATTGTAAGAATATTACAGATCATCGTTGTAAACATAATAGATTTGAATGCCACTGTCATACAAGTGAGAGGTTTAGCTAGCTATATAAATAATGTCAACAGTAGTAAACCGCTGTTCGAAATTCATTAATCGATTGCGAAAAATAAATAAGCCGGATTACATACTATAACTGGGGCAAACACATAAAAAATAAGAGCTGAACTACAACACAACAAAAACACATTATTAAAATGTTAACTACGACACACACAGAAACGAACTAAAATATAACAATGGCAATTTTCCTGACTTGGTACAGGACATTTTAATAAACAAAATGGTGGGTTAACCCTGGTTTTGTGGCATACCAAACCTCCCGCATTACTGGTTATGTTAAAAAATATAACATTAAAACGACAACATTACATGATAGAACTACAATACAAATAAATAGGAGAACATATAGGACATAAAAACACGCATATATAACAGGTTTCATCCACCATTTCTACATAAGAAAATGAGTGATTCAGGAATATGACAGTTGTTATCCATTCTTATGATGTTTTTGAGCTTTTGATTTCGACATCTTACCGTTTAATTTTTCCTCGGAGTTCGGTATATTTGTTTATCTATTTTCTAGTTAATGACGAAAAGCATAATATTAATAATTTGTACATTTTAACCAATTTGATTTGTTCAGGGATAGTCACATGTTACAAAGTGTAGGAAGTTCGAAAACGGCGCATAGCTGCAGTGCTATTGCACGGTCATTTTATTAATATATAGAAACCGGTGTACCTTCCGACGTCATCTTATGAATGTCAAGATATTGTTAAAAGTTTGTATAAGTGTACATCGCATTACATTAACCATGCTAACTAAAGCATTATGAAAAAGTTATTCAACACAAAACTTTCATGAACATTTGCAAACGTGTAAGGTGCAAATGTGAAAGGAATGAATGAAAAAGAGAGCACATATGATTTTTTTTCTTCAAATTCATAAGATGAACCCAAAAAACATAAAAGGTAATTGGTATAACATCAATATGTTGTTAATGTCAATAGGACAATATTTTTTTTTAATTCCAACAAAATTGAATGGTCGAAAAAAGACCATGACATGGACTAACGATATCGATACAAATATGCTCGAAAATTATTAATATAACATTTAAAGCCTTTGTTTTAGGTCAGTATACGATATATCGACCCAAGGAAGCATATCGACCGCCGAATTCGTCATTAAAAAAAAATTCGTGTTTTGACCTGATACAAAAGCTATGATTGTATCATCTGCAGACACGTTATACAAAGTTTAAAAGAAAAAACAATATAGTATGGATTATTGCACACAAGACTGGACTGGAGTGAAGTGTTGGATGTAAGAATACAGGTTTCTAATAAATCTTTGGGTAATTATGATATAGAAGTGTTTAAACCTAAAAATGTCTTTGTTTTTATACTGAAAGGAAAGGTCACCGGCCATTAGACGCTACATGTTATCTTTTTAATTACTTATACATATATCTTTTACACGTTGTGGCAATCTAAAATAGTCAATACTATTCTTAACAGGATAGTCACAGCTCCATTGTAACACGGTGCATGTCTGCATTTAAATAATTGCACATATGTCTCATGCGGAATAATGTTAAGTTTTATATCACCACAACTGGCTGTATCAACTGATTAGTTGATTGATTGATTGATTGGATGGCTGATTGACTTATTAATTACTTGGTGTTCAACGCCACTTTCTACACTATTGTACTATTTCGTGGAGGTCAGTTTTTTTGTGGAGGAAGTCGGAGTCCCTGGAGAAATCACCGATCTTCGGTAGTAAAACTATCAATACTAATTAATTAAATTGGAGTCGTGTTCACCAGCACGAGTGGGGTTCAAAATCATTTAATCAATTTCATCTTTAATTTAAATATATATTTATATTTCTGAAAGTTCTTCGAGTTAACCTATAAATTATTCATAAATAATGATTAGAAGGGAACATAAAACATAGCCTCTGCAGAACTCCAGCATAACTTATCTTAAAACTCCAATACGAACTTGAAAAATAGCTTAGTTTTTCATTTGCAATATAACTTCCAAACCATTTGTACAAATTTACATCAACACTGATTACTTTTTTCTTTAGTATGTCACGTCCTTTCAAAAGCTTTCGTGGTATCATTATGTATAAGAGATGTGTAAACAGCGAAAATAAAGTGACAAGTATATTCTATAATAAGTGTTTTTAAATATATTTCTTTCATATTCAAATGTTCAAAGGCATTCTGAGAAATTCATTGACACCATTACGAGTAATAAAAGCTGATTTATGTCTAGTTCAGAATTTGCGGCTGCACTTCACAAATTGTGTCAAATACGTTTTCTAGACGGGGAATTGGAAATGATCAATTTTTTGTTAGAAGGTTGAATTTTCTGAAGTCCACACAAAATCTGTACTGCTGACGCTGACCCGGTGCAGTTTTCTTTTTCACTAATATAACAGGTGAATGATACTCACTGGTTGATTCTTTAACGATGTTATTTTTCTTCATTTCTACCAAATGCTTTTCTTTTTCTTTATGCATATGAGGAGACTGATTATAGAATCCCATTTTGACTGGTCTGGAATGAATCCCTAAAAGTTTCAATTCTGTGCTTGTACCTATTAGTACAACCTAATTCTGATAAATTAGTAGCAAAAAAATCTCTATAGGAAGCAAGAAATGTCTGCATTTTCTGTCTCTGTTCAGAACTTAAATCAGAAGTGCTGAAATCAAAATTAATAGGTTCTTTGGCTTCCCTTAGTTTGCTGTTTACTAGCAACAGATGGCATGTTATTATCTAAATCATGAATAAAATTTGAATCAATGTCTGATACAGAAGCTAGCACTTTTGTTGCGGGAATGTGTGTTTCCTGATTTGTAGGATTCATCAATCTTATGACCGCTCTTTTCTTAATAATTTTGACCAAACATTTAGCACTCGTAAGATTGGAATCTACTAAATTACTTACGGGTTCCAAATGAACTATTTCTCCTGAATTTCTTTTTGAAATTTTGACACCACTATTCATTTCACAAAATGGAAAAATAGTGAAAGGGTAATACGTTCTAGCAAGGCCAGTACTAGAAGTCTGTATCATACATACTTTAGGAATACTAATTGTTGGTTGGGTATTAGGCATTATGATAATGTGCTTATATCGAAAGTATGGACAAACTGTTGATATCTGAAAGAGGGACGAAAGATACCATAGGGACAGTCAAACTCATAAATTGAAAATTAACTAACAACGCCATGTCTAAAAATGAACAAGACAAACAGACAAACAATAGTACACATGACACAACATAGAAAACTAAAGACAATAACATTCAAAACCAAGTAGTAAACAAAGAATCTAATAATCAAAGGACATTTACATCAACAGTTATAAATAATAAATAAGAAACAACACGAAATCCACTAAAACTCGGGAGTGAAATCAGGTGCTCCGGAAGGGTAAGCATTTCCTGCACCGTATAACTGTCGTGTTATTTCTTTGTTAAGTTCGGTAATGATGGAATGTTATTATGACTGAGGAAGAATATCATTTATGATTTCTGACACACTTTTGTCATAATGACCAATCAGCTCATGATGGCAACCGTAAAATTTCTTGAGTGATGATCTTAATCTGATTGATTCATAGCCCTGTCTTAGCAACTTTTGAGAAAGCAGTATTCCTCTTCAACAAAAAAAGGGTACTTTGGGCTAGCTCTAGAGTAACGTATCAATTGAGACACATTTACTTCATATGCTGGTGCCGCTGGCAACACGAACTCTACCAACAACTAGGGGTGATCACAGGTGCTCTGGAAGGGTAAGCAGATCCTGCTACACATGTGGCACCGGTCGTGTTGCTTATGTGATAACAAATCCGGTAAATGGTCTACATCGGGAGGTCACATTCATGAAAGGGAATGGGATTGTAGTTACGACGTAAGGAACATATCTAAACATATTTGTGAAACGGTTATTCCATTACGGTCAACCAACTCGTGATGGCGTCTGTAACACTTACGAAGGAATGATTTCAACTTCACCTAATTGTCTGCTTATATTTTGTACATTTAATTTAATGTCTTTTTGGCGTGCAGCCCTAATCTCAGTTTTGGAATACAACTGTACAGTAAAAAGTAAATTGTATTAACACAGGGACTTATTATTTTTATCTTATTATGATATGACTAGTGTACGTACAGTCAATGAGGAAATGTAGATGCACTAAGAATTTATGCAATTTTATTTGATAACCTTTTGTGGCATACTTTCTTTTATTCATTTTGTCTTTTATATTCGAGGAGCTTAGTTCAATGCTCCTACAATTTCTTTACCTATATTTGATGACGGTTCGTATATGTATATTGAGAACGTTTACACTCGACATTTCGTATATGTCACTAGAGTATTCTATAGGTGGTATACCAGTTGTTAGGCCGAGAAATATCTGTTGACGTTTCTGCGTACATCAATTTACTGACATTACATATAAAATGTCAATTTGATCATAAAAAAAGGTTCAAAAGATACCAGAGGGACATTCAAACTGATATGTCAAAAATAAATAGACGACGCCTTGGTTAAAAAGAAAAATACAAAACAAAACCAATAGACAAAAAATAGTACACAAAACACAAGATAGAAATTTATAGACCCCGGAAGGATAAGAAAATCCTGCTCAACATGTGGTCATGTTTTATATGTAATTATTCAAATGCGGTAGGTAACATCCGGAAATAACGTCTTGATATACTGGAGTGTTCATCTGTTGTTTTTAGGTACTGATGTTTAAGTTTTTTCTTTGTTATGATATTTTTAAGAGAGTTAAAGTGGTAGGCATTGTCTAAATTTTACATGAAAATATTCGTTTCATTATAATCTGCGATTGTGATTACCTGAAACAATCGTTAGACACTGCACAGTAATTGTCTTTCTATAAAAAAAATAATAAAAAAAATAGTGTGAATAAGACATTGTAAAACAATGGCAAACCGTCACACAGCTTTAAAACCAGGTTTTATCCACCATTTTCTACATGTGAAAATGCCAGTACCAAGACCGGAACATGACAGTTGTTATCCATTCGTTTGATGTGTTTGGGCTATTGGTTTTGCCGTTTGATTATGCACTTTCCGTTTTGAATTTTCAGTATTTTTGTAATTTAATTTTTGACAAGATTATCATAATAGGATGAATAAGTAATATCATTATACCTCAAGTTAAAATGCCAGATTTTGATTGGCTTACACGAGGGTGTTAATCAACTCTATCATATTGATGAGCGGGTGACATTTTTTTTTTTGAATTTCACCATCCCGTCTAGACCAATCGAGAATCGATAATTTTAAGGAATAAGGATTGAATTGACATCAAGTTATTAAAAACAATGCTTAAGTTCTACGTTTTGGCTCATGTTTTATTATTTGACTGTCAAAATAAAAAGAGTAAAACAACTTGTTTTACTTCCGTTTATTTTTCTAATAGCCAACTGTACATAAAGGCAACAGTAGTATACGGCTGTTCGAGATTCATGAATCAATTGAGAAAAAAACAAATTCGGGTTACAAACTAAAACTGAGGGAACCACATTTGTAACTCTTTTTTTTTCAAGGTTGTGGCATAAAAAATATAATGATGAGAAGAAAATAGTCAAACATATTCTCAAATGTCTACTGTTTTATGCTATGAATGTTATTTATACCATCAGCTTCTTCGATCTTCGACAACTATAGATGCTATCAGCTTTCGATGAAGACCACAAACAGCTCTAATGTTTTATATTGATGTGTTGATGAGTTCTTGTTCATTCACGAGTAACCACAAAGAGGCTGAAAATACTAAAAGGATATTAAAACAAATATCAAAATCAAACTTATGGGACCGTCGTAAAATAAAAAATATAAAAAAATACAAACGACAGTTTATCAAAAACCAGTTGTCAAACAATTGACACTACTAGCCTCTGTGCTCAATTTGTAGATCGAATACACCTTATCATTACAACAAAACATGGAATCTATATTTTTCATCACTTCGGTTATGAAGAGTTTTTGATTTGTACTGATTTGTTAAACAAAAACACAACATGCTATAACGGATATTTTGCCAATACCATACGAAGAGTGTTAACGTTGAATTGATATTTCAAAAGCCATTTGGTATTAAAATCCTTAAAAATATACATTCCAAATGTCAAATGTTATCTGCGAAATAGACGATTTATATGTTAAACATGTCCAACAATCTGGAAATATGATTATTGATGAATAACATGATAAAAAGCAAATCGGAAACAACAAAAGTAATGTGTCATATACAGATATAGGAAGATGTGGTGTGAGTGCCAATGAGACAACTCTCCTTCCAAATAACAAATTAAAAAAGTAAACCATTATAGGTCAATGTACGGCCTTCAACACGAAGCCTTGGCTCACACCGAACAATCAATTATAAAGGGCCCCAAAATTACTAGTATAAAACCATTCAAAAGGAAAAACCAACGGTCTAATCTATATAAAAAACGAGAAACGAGAAACAAGTATAACTTACATAAACAAACAACAACTACTGTACATCAGATTCCTGACTTAGGACAGATGCAAACATTTGCAGCGGGATTAAACGTTTTAATGGTACCAAACCTTCTCCCTTTTTCTGAAACAATAGTATAACATCACAACACAGAAAAACACACCATAAAATATCAATGGGAAGGCTTAACTCAATCAAAAAACGTAAATTAACACATTATGAACGAATAAATTTGATCTGCGATACCTAATTGCATAAACATAGTTAATAAAATATAAGGGACAAACATTCAATGCTAGAAAGCAAACAAACAAGTCCAAACAAACAAAAGACACCATCGCGAAATACTTAATAACCTTAGAAAATAATCACTTTTGAAAAAAAACGGTTTTTCAACTTTGTACTTGTTTTGGCTTTATAAATATTTTGATATGAGCGTCACTGATGAGTCTTATAATCCTGGTACCTTTGATAACTATTCATAGTATACACGGGTAAATGAAAAATAACTTTGTCGTATTAGGTATACTACTTCTGTGTGTATAAAATTTTCCAGTAATTAGGAATACCTGGAAAGTTCTTTCAAATAAATACATAATTTAAAACTACATACATATGGGGTGAAAATCAACAATAAAATTATACACTTAGAGCTAGATAAAACTTCCCTGTACAGATCTAAGGAGAATAATCTTGATGTTCATAGAAATGTAGTACCAAGAAGTGAAAATTAGCAAATGATGAAGCTGGTATATAGACAAGATCCATATTAATATAAAAAAACAAAAAGAGATATCTGTTTATCTCTTCTTTAAATCAAAAACCAACCAAAATATCTCAAGAACAAGTATGGTAATTGTAAATTTCCTACAATAACTTTTTTTTCCTTCATTGTCATATTCAAGTTCAAGTACAACGTGCAGTGGTAAGCGCAGCTGTAACGACTGTTATTGTAACTTCATCAGGTAAGGTTTATCTAATTGCAGTAAAAGTTATAATATATCGTATAAATTCATGTACAAATTAACATAATGTTCCATCAGATCAACTAACATATCAGTTTCACAGATGATATTATATAATGTATGTTCCTTATGTCGTGGGTACATCAGTCATCATCGTATAACAAATTTAAAATTGCTGGAAAATATTATATCTTCATGTGAGGGCCACCTTTATTGGCAAAACCTCCATTTTTAGGCACAGGCTCATATAAATTTTACTTTTGAATAATTATGCTAAGTCTGATATACCAAATGAGTACTCTATTGCTTTTAATACATGATATATTATATATTAAGGCATTTTAAAAGTATTTTTTTGCAATATTTTAATTTTAAAATCCCCAAATGTTGATAGTTGAATATTCTCAATTTTAACGTCTAAATTTAACACGCAAAGTTGAATACAGAATTAATCATATTGTCTATAATATATATCCTATTGCTATGAACTTTGTAAGCAGTCTTATAATATATTAAGCTTTGGTCATACCAAGTTTTATTAAGATTGGTCAACTTTTTCTATCCTATTAGGTCCGAGTACACAGTTATCGTCCTTTGATTTTCCTTGTCCACGAATATAGTCCTTAGTTTAGACAGTGTGTTGCTTGCCAATTTTTTTTATACCCCTTCAAAATTTATTTCTTTATGTTTTATGCCTCATATAGCAATCATGGGGATGAAATGACATTGTTAAAAAATTTGGGTCATAAATATTAATGTAAAGTAGTGATTAGGTCCAGCTGAAAAAGGTAAAAAATTAGCACTTCGGAAGCTGTTAAAAGATGTCAAGTCCCCCTTAACATAGAATTGTCCATATTTTGAGTTAGAGCTGATGAAGTTTTCTATAATTTTGACATAATTTGTCCCAAAAGTAGTACACTGTAAAAAATATTATTGAGAAAGAGCAAGTGGGAATTTTTTTAATATTCATTTATTGTCTAAAAGAAATGCACTACGAAATAACTGGGTTAGATTACTTTTGCCTTTAATATCTATTACGTAGCATTTCACAAATAAAACACTGCTAACTGAAAATAACTTATCAGATACAATATGATGAGAATCGCTAACAGAAGTCGCGATTTAGAGGGCCTGTCCTCCTTTTTTGTGGGAAATAATTGGTTGATTATATAGGGAATCACTGAAGAATGACTTGGAGGGACCCTTCCTAGGCAGTAAATTTCTGGAACAGCCACTACTTAAAATGCTTGTGACATGTTATCATATGACCAATATTGTGCTCCACATGTGGAACAGGATCTGCTTACCCTTCCAGAGCACTTAAGATCACTCCTAGTTTTTGGTGGGATTCGTGTTGTTTATTCTGTAGTTTTCTATGTTGTGTCATGTGTACTATTGTTTTTCTGTTTGTCTTTTTCATTTTTAGACATGGCGTTGTCAGTTTGTTTTAGATTTATGAGTTTGACTGTCCCTTTGGTATCTTTCGTCCCTCTTTTTGTATGTAATAAAAATCAACACTAGAGAAAGGTTTTGCGTTATTCTTTGATAAATTGTGTTTTGATTTCCTTGTAATCATATTAATACAAGTGTTTATTACTTATGTAACACACATCCTTGTTTTGATACCAACAAAATCAGATAGCAGATGTACAAGTATTTATATTGTTTTAACAGAAAAAATTTCCCGTTTCGTTCCAAGAACTTTAAACTACTACTTTAAATTACTCAATTGATGTTGTGAATCAATGAGTTCAGTCGAACCTCGTCGTGTCGAAAACTCGGATGAGTCGAAGTTATTTCTAATTCCCGTTAAAATTCCGTTTTGATAAATGCATAATTACCTCTAATGCGTCGAACTCGGTCAATTCGAATACTCGATTAAGTCGAGTTAATGTTTTGGTCCCGTCAATATAAAATCAATGTAAAAAAAAGGAAAAATTATATAAAGGAATCATTGACAAAGGTAAGATGTTATAAAAAGTCAATAACTGAATAAATAAAAAGTTTTGATGGAGTATGAAAATGTGTCGACACAACCAGTCTTATTCCTTTCGGAGTTAAAAATAACAGCAATGTATAAAGTATACTGAACTCCGAGAAAAATTCTAAAACGGAGAGTCCCTAATCAAATGTCAAAATAAAAAGCTCAAACATATCAATCGAATATATAACATATGTCCTATTCCTGACTTGGTACAGGTATTTTCTTATGTCAAAAATGATGGATAAACTTGTTTGGTTTACTTGTAACAAGAAAACAAGTTCGGTGACACCGTTTTTATCTGTTTAATTTCTTAAAGCGTATTATAAAACTTATCTTATATAGATTATAGGAAACTTGTTTATGTACTTAAAATATTTTGACGGAATCCAAAATCTTGGTAAGTCAAATTATCTAAGTACATATTTTGTTATTGGTGTTTATAAATAGTTTTATGTACTATCATTAATAGTTATCAAAGGTACGAGGATTATAATTCAGTACGCCAGACGCGCGTTTCGTCAATCGGTGAGATCCCGAATTACGTACGAATCACGAACGTATCACCTAATTTGCCCTATGACACGAAGCGGGATCATTAATTTCAAGTTAGGATGCCTAAGTATTCATGATTATCTCGCCTTAATTATCAGTGCATTTTTTATTGATTGATATAATACGCGTACTGTCTGTTTTATTCTTTTTATTTTGAATGTCGTCGTCAGTCACGGAGCATTTTCTGGCGGGAGACTGAAGGAAACAAATGGCTAGAAATGGAAGGGACAAAAATTTATTTCTGACTAGAAAATTGAACATGCCCTTCCTTGAATATGCCCTTCCCCAAGCCCCATTTTCAGTTTAATTGGCTGGTCCCTTAGTTTAAAATTTCTGCCCCAATCATAGGTTTGCCTGATAATTTTCGCCTAGTCATATATTAGGCCTGACATTACCGGCCTAGTCATATAATAAGGTTTAAATTTCATACCCAGTCATGTAGTTGAAAAATGACCAATTCTAGCAGAACGTCTGTATATAATTTAATATAGGAAGTGACCTTGGGTGCATACATGCAAAGCTTAAGAATGAATTAACTTAAAATTTGTATTAATCCGGATCATTTTTTAGAATGAGCAAATTAAAAAAAAGGGGGGAGATTCCTTGTGCTCTTTGCACTTAGGGAAAAAAACGAATACCGAATACTATGTGTTCTTTCGCAGAATAAACGATAAATAACCAAATAAGATATACTCATATAATTTTATAATTCCAGCGTATTAAGTTCAATTTTATTTTTTTTAAGCGTACTATTCTTTTTTGCCGGACTAAATATCTGAAATAATACCAGCAATACCGCAAATGGGGGTTAGGGGACGACCCTTTGATTTTAGGATCAGAGCTGGCAGATTAGTAAATGAATTTATTGGTCAGGAAAAAATAGTAATAAATATGCTGGCTTCCACCTAAAAAAACCTGGCCTCCAAATTCTATTAAACAGAAAATGATACATGTGTAATAAATAATCTTGCGTGTAGCAGTTGAATTTCTTTTTCTAATATAAATAATCTGACTGACCAAACCTGCCAGACCGGCCCCCTCAGAATCAAATGTGTGCCTCCTTATACCCTCAAAGATAGATGGTCGATACCGGGGCCCGCTATAACTGCGATATAAAATAATATGTAGGGAAAAGACGGGAATAAAATTGGGCAAATGATTTTTTTTTTTTATTATTTGTTGCAAATTTCTTATTAGGGACAGTCCTTTGCAAGAAATTTGTCCCGGACCGACCATTTAACATGAAGAGGTGGGCATGTTTTTTTCGGAAATAATATACTTGATTCTAAATTTTGAGAAAACAATTACATGCCAAAAAATTGCCTCCGTTGAAATTCTGCAAATACCCATGGAGCAAATTAAATGGATGCTAAATATTGACCATTTGGTATATGGCCGTATTCTAAACGACACGTACATTGTACATGAAGGTCATAAATTAATTTGTTGAATGGAATCAAATCTTTAACTACTAATGAGTGCCGTAGGAGGTCGACCGGATTTTTTAACGAGGATTTCTTGGCATGTAACAGATAGAAAACTCAGGGTAAGAATTCATAGAACAGAAAAAGTGCAGTGGCAAATATTTCGTGTATATTTCAAACACAGAGAGGATAACCCCGGCATCCTTTGACAAAAAAAACCTTCATTTTCTTATTTGTGCTTTTGGACATTATGTAATGAAGTGCAGTTTCACTTTCCATATTAGGTATTCTTTCTCATGAAAGCTCCGCGTGGTAAAAATCACGTTATGCAGGAATATAGTAAAAAAAAAATTGTCGCGCTGCATAAAAAAACCTTCAAGTTAAAGGGTTGGTCCCTACTAGTTTAAATGTTTATTTTTTAACAAGTATATATTCAATATCTTCTATATGTTTTCTATCAAACACATGCACCGTGGTATTTAAAAGATTTTCCCCATGATTAAATCATGCTATCATTCCACGTGACTACTAAAAGTGTAGAAGGTGATCACCACAGGTATACATTTATACGTACTGTTTCGTTTCAATCCGTACATAGGCACTTCCGGTATTCAACTGTCATGTTAAAAATACAGTCTTATATATCCATCCTTCTACTTGAAAGCTGGTATTTTATCATTGTTTTCTAATAAAGGAAACTTTTTGAGGTGTCAAGGGGTATTTTAGTCGATAATTCGATTTTAATGAGCATTAGCCAAGATGAAAATCACTGCTCCCAATACGTTCGCTCGTTATTATTCGTCGGTTCGTGATCTCACCGGTTACCTCTCAAAGGACTCATCAGTGACGCTCAAATCCAAATATTTATAAAGCCAAACAAGTACAAAGTTGAAGAGCCTTGAGGATCCAAAATTCCAAAAAGTTGTGCCAAATACACCTAAGGTAATCTATGCCTGGGATAAGAAAATCCTTAGTTTTTCGAAAAATTCATAGTTTTGTGAACAGGAAATTTATAAAAATGACAAAACATAATAATAAAACACAAAATCAGAAGGCGGAAATCTGATGAAAAACTGTATTTTTTATTCTTTTTCTAATCGTTTGCATATTATCTGAATTTCTTATGATGTTTCACACATTTAATAGATTCCAACTAACTTCCAATAGTTTTGCACTTTAGATTCTCGATTTCCATTTTAAAATCAGTAGTAACAAACTATTACATCAAATAACAAATTTCAACATCTTTGTAATATTAAACTTTTAGGTTCTTCTTGTTTGATCGCTCAGGTATTTCAATTTAAAATTCATTTATTTTTATTTTCTTAAAGCGTATTATAAAACTTATCTTCTCATAATTCATTTAAAAATTAAATCTCATAGATCTCAGTGTATTCACAAAAATTCATAACGGGGCATCTAATTTTCCTATGGGTTTTATTTCATATGTAGAAGAAGAATAACAACATTTATTGCAAATTTTCTCTTATTTCAAATAAAGAACTTACAAATCCTGAAACTGACAAATTAACATTTTCAGACTCACATGACATGCGATACAGTAAAAATCTCTCGTCAATATGTCCTATCAAAATTTTAAAAGAATCTATAGCTTGACCATTTACGTTTATAAACATATATCCCGGTGTGAAATTTACATAATTTGTATAAAAACAAATTTTTCTGAATGCGATAAAATGTCTATAAAATCATAAAAGTATTGTTATCAAACACTTTGTAGTCATAAAAAACATAATAGGATGCAAAAGAAATCATTGCATGCCCGTGAGGTCATTGTCTAGTTTAAAAAAATAAATGTGATGTTTAATACGAAGCCAATCCTGTTTTTCGACTAAATATATCTCATTCTAAAGCAAAGCATCTTTATAAATATGCCGTCACATCAACCCTTCGACAGAAAACACCATTCTAAAGAAATGCATCCTTGTTCACTGTGTGGGATATAGAAATTTGCAGCCACGTGTACTATCCGACAAAACAACACATTGTAATTAAATGCATCTTTTACTGTTGTTAATGTATAAATATGCCGTAACGTCTGCCTTGTGTTAGAAAACCCATTATTATAAAATGCTTCTTTTCTGACTGTGTAGGATGTATTAATACGCAACTACGACTGTCTTCCCACTGAATACCCAATCTAAAGAAATGAATCCTTATTTATTGTTAAGGGTGTATGATAACGCAGCCACGTTTGCCTTCCGACAGAGAACCTCATTCTAAAGAAATGCATCCTTTTACTGTTTGTAATGTATAAATTCTCAGCCATGCTTGCCTTCCAATATACACCCCAATTCTTGAAAAATGTACCAAAACTTCATTTTTAAGAAATGCATCCTTTTTTACTCTGTGGGATGTATAATTGGTACAGGCATTCTCATAGTTTCCCACACTTCAAGTGCACACAATTATACTACAATTTGTATTATTGTTACATCAATCATACGATACACCGATAACATTTGCAGTGAATAATGTTACACCGAAAAAATGCTGGAACAGAGTTTATTGGCTTTGAAATAAACATATTATGTTTCTTTACCTTTAATAAATCTTTACGCTTTAAAAGACAGCATTGCGTATTTCGTTATTTCACCTACTTTACCTTCAATTTTAAATGAATAGGATGAATATTTTGAAACACTCCGCTGCTCAAATGCATATATTTTAAAATAACCTATAGATTATGGGAAACTTGTTTATGTACTTAAAATATTTTGACGGAATCTAAAATCCTGGTAAGTTAAATTATCTAAGTAAAAATTTCGTTATTGGTGTTTATAAATAGTTTTATGTACTATCATTAAAACACAAAATCAGAACGCGGAAATCTGATGAAAAACTGTATTTTTGTATGTATCGGCCTACACCTGTCAATGATTTTCTTACATCAATTCTTCTTTGCATTTTATTCTTCTAAATATAGATGCATTTTGTACATGCCATGTCATTGATAGGTTCTTGCTTTCAGAAATTAAATATCTTCGAATTTTTTCTGTTTTTGTATTAAACGCTTTACGATTTAAATTGTAATTATATTTTTTTCTAGAAACATCATTCAATATTTGAAAATACAAATTATCTATTTTCTTTTTATTTTCGTTAGCATTACTAGGTCCCTTCTGCAATGCGTATATTATTAAGTCATATTTTTATATCCTGTTTGATGATATATATTCAGCTTCTAGTTAAATAAGCCAAACTGGCTTATAAACGTTTCGGTTAGGAAGTTCCTGCCTGATAAAGGGAAATGCAGACGTTTTGAAGGAAAAAAAATTGTAAAGCATTTATTTCATTTACTAGCACTAAATATATATATATAGCTACAACTGAAAAGGTTATCCACTGGGGTATGATAAGCACATACTGCATTGAAATGGTACTGATATAATTCATAATATGCAAATTTATCTTTAATATATTCCCCCTTAATCAATTCATAAATTATATTGTATAATTCCTAACATTCAGTGTATTCACTGTGTATATTTCTGTCATTGTTAGTTTATTTTTCTTGTGTATCATTGTTCTATTTCTAATCGTTCCCATATTATCTAAATTTCAAGAGATGTTTTACACATTTTAAAGATTTCAACTAACTTCCAATAATTTTGCACTTTCGATTCTCGATTTCCATTTTAAAATCAGTAGTCACAAACTATTACATCAAATAACAAATTTTAACGACTTTGTAATATTAAACATTTAGGTTCTTCTCGTTTGATCGCTCAGGTATTTCAATTTAAAAATTTATTTTTATAGATTTTTTTCGTGTGTGGTTTATACTGTATATTCTGTTAAAAATAATTATATATGTTTGCAAAAATGGTAGCTTAAGTGGTTATTATATAATTATATAGTGATGTTTGGATCGATATTAACGCAATGGAACATGAAGAAAAATCTATAGTCATACGTATTAAAACTTAGTTTGGTTTTACAGTTATTTTTCGTTTGGATTTATTGTGCTTTTCTATTAGAATGAATAAAATAGCTTGAAAGGAAAGTAGCTTTATTTGTTATCATGTATCATGTGTCCATACTGACGTAAAAAAAGAATGAACAAATAAAGACATACTTTATTCAAACTAAGACATTTCTATAAGTAGGATATAAAAATATTTCACAGAAACTCACTTCTGGACAAAAAAAAGATTACCAAATGTAGTCATATTTTATTTTATATAATGTAAAAACGTGTCACACATACGCACTTCGGAATAAAAAAATGAAAAACAAATGTAGTCATCCTTTATTTAAATCAGGACTTTTGTAGGTAGGATATAAAATTATTTCACAGAAACGCACTTCTGGACAACAAAAATCAAATTCACTCTATTAAATGTCTTCATCCGGAGTTTGAAACACAAATCTCTACGAAATCAACATTATTGATTCGTTATTCGTGTACCTGTATATATTATTTACAGAAAATTAAACTAGATGAATATTTCCTAAGGTAATATATGTATGATGTCATTTTGTAACTTAAAAAGTGAAAATAAACTTATATGAATATTCCGCCTAGAAAAATAGGTCCTGATATGTTTTAAAATTCTACATTTTCATTGTAAAATTCAAAGTTTCATAAATTTCATACTGAAACTTATATTAATTGGTTATCAAAAGTACCAGGATTATAATTTTATACGGCATACGCGCGTTTCGTCTACATAAGACTCATCAGTGACGCTCAGATCAAAATAGTTAAAAAGCCAAACAAATACAAAGTTGAAGAGCATTGAGGACCCAAAATTCCCAAAAGTTGTGCCAAATACTGCTAAGGTAATCTACTCCTGGGGTAAGAAAATCCTTAGTTTTTCGAAAAATTCAAAAGTATTGTAAACAAAAAAATTATAAAAATTACCATATAATTGATATTCATGTCAACACCGAAGTGCTGACTACTGGGCTGGTGATACCCTCGGGGACGAAACGTCCACCAGCAGTGGCATCGACCCAGTGGTGTAAATAGTTATCAAAAGTACCAGGATTATAATTTTATACGCCAGACGCGCGTTTCGTCTACATAAGACTCATCAGTGACGCTCAGATCAAAATAGTTAAAAAGCCAAACAAATACAAAGTTGAAGAGCATTGAGGACACAAAATTCCCAAAAGTTGTGCCTAATACTGCTAAGGTAATCTACTCCTGGGGTAAGAAAATCCTTAGTTTTTCAAAAAATTCAAAAGTTTTGTAAACAGAAAATTTATAAAAATGACCATATAATTGATATTCATGTGCTGACTACTGGGCTGGTGACAGTGTTGAACTCTTCTATATAATTCATAACCTGGTATCTATAATGAGTCTTATTACAACAAGGTTGGTGCCGATACTGGTACAGTTTCTTCTTCCAATGTTATCACCAGTGAGGTCGGAAGTCAGCATTAAGACAATAAAATCTTAAGATGTTTTTTTTCGAATTTCCCTCTTGTTTTTATTTATTTTATTAGGTTCGGTGCCTTTGAATAAAAGAGGGTATGCTTCACGACATGGACATATAATTCGCCTATTCAGAATCTAATGCATTCTGGGTAATATTTTCAAAAACGTACTCGAATTCGTTGTGATTGGTTTAAAACGTTCTAAACAATGGAAATTCAACGAAAGAAGTAACGTTATTTTCATTATGATGTACGAAAAATGAGATTACCCATAGTCCTTTAGATTCTGAAAAGGCGAACTGTCTTGATATGATTGACTTTTGATGCGAAAAACACTTTTTATTTACAGTTGAAAGCCAGTCGTCTTTCCAATGGTCCCAAAAAAGATTATGTACCAGGCGACCATCGCTATTGTACTATACTGTTCCCTCTACATATTCTTCTTGCTGAAACCATTTTACCAAGATCACAGAAATGCATTTAATACATTTACATTACGAAGAGGAGCGGTTCATCTTGAGCATCAAGATGACAAACAAGTAATTCCTAAGACAAAACCTCTTCTTACTATTTTTACAACATGGATTTCTGACAAGAAAAAAAATATTTGCCGAAATAATACTGTTCAAAACTGGAATCTTTTGCAGAAGAATGTTGTTAGAATCTTATTTACTAATGAGTCTGATTTGACTGTAAGAGTGAAGTCGATGGGTTGGAAGGTTCTTACAGTTAAAAAAGTAGCAAGCGTAACTAAGGTACCGGTGCTAAAAGATCTGTTTTACTCGAGTTTCAAGGCTGTAGATTCTACGTTTTATGCATATGCTAATGGTGATATCCTGTTTACAGATGACCTCATAAAAACATTGGAAACCATTTTGAAATCGAGGCTAAGCAATTCAGACGATTTGTTGCTAATAGGTAGACGTACAGACGTACGGAATGTAACACTCGAAGAAGCAAAGAATCACGTGACCCTGAAACATGCAGCTTATAATAGAGGATCTTTACATACACCGTATGGAATTGACTTCCTCATAATAAAAAAATCCTATCCACTTTTTGACTTACCTGACCTGGTTATAGGCAGACCTTATATAGATTCATTTATTGTTTTGAGGGCAGTGAATCGTGTACCTGGTCACGTGATTGACCTTACTGCGACCTCATTGGCTGTACATCAGGTCACATTACCTGGAAAGGAAGGGATCGACGAAGGTAGTACGCATGTGGATAAAAATTACAATTACGATTTATTGAAATCAAGAAAACCGAATTACTCAAGAGGAAATACTAATTGTGCTCAATATTATACTAATCATACTTTGTTGAACAACAAAATAACCATTGCAATTGAAAGAAGGAGGCATCTTATAGACAAGAGGTGTTTACCATTAATAGGTGACATTTTGAAAGTAACTAGTGTTTTGCGAGGATGAAAAATGTTTACAAACTATATACATGTTATTATTTAAAACGAAAATAATCATATGTTAAAAGTTTGCAAAAAACAAATAAAATCTCAAAAATACTGAACTCCGAGGAAAATTCAATCGGAAATTTTTAATCACATGGCAAAATCAAATGACAAAACACATCAAAAACGAATGGACAACAAGTGTCATATTCCTGACTTGGTACGGGCATTTTCGAATCGAAGAAAATGGTGGATTGAACATGGTTTTATAGCGCCTCTCACTTGTAACACAGTCTCCTCAAATTCCGTTATATTTACAACGACAGACATAATAAATAAAATAGTCAAAATATGGGCACAGCAAACACGAAAAATATCAGCCGTTGGACAAAGAACCTGGACAAATTATTTGAAAAGCCTTCTTTCAACCGTTATATTACCTTACAGAAAAACAATAGGAAAATATAAAAACCCGTTGACATTAAAATTGATATACAAGTTAGATCAAAGCAACAACAAAAAATGCAACCTACGAAACAGAGTACCTATCTTAGATTACTCAGTCTTTTAAGTTAGGGAATGAACTATCTTTTAAACAAACTTTTTTTTAGAGGGTACACCTTAAACAGATGATGGGTAAAGAAGTTATTGACAGTCTGAGAAAATCATGTGTGTCTGCAAAACATGGAATATTAACAATATCGAACTGAAGGGAAAATTCAAAACAAAAATTATCTTATCGAATGACCAAAGCCTCAAACTCATCAAACGAATAGAAATCACATGCCATATTCCTGACTTGGTACAGGTATAACTTTATGTGGAAAAATTGTGGATAAACCCTAAGTTTTATTGTGACATACAACATGATGTAGGACCATAAAGGATAAACATATAAAATCTCTATTTCTACATAGGTTGTAGATGCATATATTTAAATATAAAATATGGAGGTTTGGAAAACATGAAAATATCAATCTATTCTTTCTTGTACTCTTCTTTGACCTAAAATCACCTTTTTTCCTTGGGTCCGTGTTGGTATGTTTTCAGTTTTCTTGAAAGCTACTTGTAGAATGTTTATCTTTTTGTCATTTCCGAGAGGGGGTTGTCGTCCTTTTGCCGATTTTATTTTTCTACTTATTATACCTTCCACTTTTGTATAACACCTTGTTCTATTTGTATTAAATAACTTTAAAAGAAAATTCAATGGTTTAAAAAATATCTTATTGTTCAAAAAGGACAAAAATATATAAGAAAACATTTTTTTCAAATGAGCGATATTCGATAGCAGTCGGTTCGATATTCAAATTTAGTTGAAAATCATAAAAAATTAAAATGTTTGATTACATAGAAGCATGATTTTCATAATTGAAAGAAGTGAAAAGATACGAATGCCATTGAAAGACAAAGGGGTTTCGCCGTCATTTAAGCGGTCGGTTTTCACTATTTCACAATTTTGAATAACAAACTGGCACTTTGGACCCTCCGTAAATATAGCACACAAGATATCTACTTATTTTCATTTTAGTTACGTTTATTTTTACATATAAACTTGAAAGTAAAATCACAAAAATACGGAACTCAAAGAAAAATCAAATCGGAAAGTCCCTAATCATGGCAAAATTAAATGACAAAACACATCAAAAACGAATGGAAATAAACATGTTGTTAAGTCAGATAGAGGCACAATTAACAGAAAACTCATTAGCCCTGCAAAGATGGATGATAGCTTGACAAGAAATGGCAAGACTTGCTAAAAAGTTTACGAAAAGGGGCGAAAAAGTAAAATCACAAAAAAAATGAACTCAGAGAAAAATCCAATCGGAAAGTACATAATCACATGGCAAAATCAAATGACAAAACACATCAAAAACGAATGGACAAGAACTGTCATATTCCTGACTTGGTACAGGCATTTTCAAATGTAGAACTTGGTGGATTAAACCTGGTTTTATAGCGCTAAACCTATCCTTTTGATGACAGTCTCATCAAATTCCGTTATATTTACAATGATGTGTTAACTTAACAGACATAATAAATAAAATAGTCAAAATATGGGTACAACAGTCATCATCGTAAAAGGTACAAGAGGGACAGTCATATATCGATTTCTTGATGAAGAGGACACAACTGACCATGAGCAAAAACTAAGTGCTCAAATGTCGTTTATCCATGATGTATGTTCTGTGGTAGAAGAGTTAGGAAATCAATTTCTTGAAGACAGCAACGAACTGCTTGTTCTGTATACCCATAAAAGATATTGCTCCCTAAGCAGTTGTTGATACAATTCGTCGTTCATGGAATAGAAATAGTTAGACAGTACCAGTATGAAAAGTGTATCTAAGAGGAAATTTGAACGAGTTCTTTCAGGAGGAAAATCAATTTGTGTGTATTTTAATAAAGTAGATTCTGCTTCCTTGATGGACATTTGTGTTTATTGGTATCCACATCACTGGTCAAGTCAACCTCACTTTTGGCAATTGTTGGCTTTGGACAAATGACATCTTTATTAGCCGCGCTATAACAATATTCCCTGATTTGTTCGTACAAATACCACTGTCCGGCTGCATCTAATCCCTTTGATGTTAAAGTGTTTGGCATAGTAAATTTGAAATTATAGTGTTCTTTGTTAACAAATTGATGGTTATAGGTGCAGAGTCACATGACTCTTTAAAAACAACATATCCTGGGTTGGTTGAATCAACTATGAAGTGGTGATAGGTGCTAATATGATTAAGTGTTTTAAAATACTGCTGAAGGTATCATAAAATATGACCGGCTTCTCCATATCTTTAACTAACTGGGAAATATTATGACCAATGCTGCTGGATTTGTTCATACGTTCTGCAATCTGCAAGATATAACAACATTTTTGCTATTACACAATCAAAATGTAGTATGCATGTAGTTTGATTTAAATGTATTTAGAAGGGACAAGAAATACAAAATGGGTGTGACATGACTTTTTTTTTCCTGCAATGGATATACTAGAAATGTTGACATGCATACATGTATCTATACTATTAAACGAGAAGATCTCATTTTGTGTGTCGCTTCTTTTTCCACAACCAATTAATCATCATGCTTCTGTGTCTTATAGGTACAGTGCATAGTCGCATTTGCCATTCATTCATATGACTATTCAGATTGAGTTATTTTGGGAGAAAAACGAGAAAAAAGGTGCTCGGCTAAAGTGTCCGTCATAGGGCAAAGTTGTAAGTCAGGTAATACTTCAGGTTTGTGTTTTCTGTATACCTTGAACATAAATATACTTCGAATAAAGTGTATTTTCTATCTGATATCATAATTATATGGATCATTATGTAAAAATAACAATGAATAATAATTGCAACTAAACCATCAATGCAATTTTCAAATTTAATATGTTAAGAACTGACTGTCTCTATGAATACTTATAAAAACAACATTAAGAGGATTTTTTACTTTGTTGAATTTATGAAAGTTAAAGATTTTACATTTTTAAGTTTAGAGGTGATTCATGTTTTTTTGTTCATTTAAAGAGAACTATAAATGTATTGTAAATATGTAAAGTGATATTATGGTTTTTTTTTATAAAATCAGGACATCAGTACCATATATTTGACCTTGATAAATGTAAATTACTGGTGTTTAATGTTTAATGACACACTTAATAATTGTTTTGGTCACAATTTAGAATGTTAGCACGGGTGACATATTTTCACATTTAATTTGAAATATAAATTCGGTGTTCTATTAATATAAGTTGCATCTTTGTTAAAAAATTCTCAGATTAAGAATGGTCATGGTATAACAAAATCACACGTATTTTCAATTCATGCTGTATTAGCATTGTATTACCCTTCCAAATAAAAAAAAATAAAAAATAAATAAACAAATAAATAAATAAACCAAAAAAATACCAAAAATCGTCTTTATCTTTAAACGGAATGCTCAAATCATCAAAAAGAAAACAACAACGATACAATGTATATATCGAAAAGGGACCTTCCTGCTATTATTCTGTGGTTACATGTAGTAGCGACTTTTATGTTACTCATTTGTTCGTTTCACAGAAATGAGTGTTCTTGTGTTTGTCATGTTTGTTTGTGCTGTATTTCTGTCATGTATGTGTCATTTTAGCGATGTTTTTTTTTTAATATTGCTATATACGCAGTTTATTTAGCTAACCATTAATCCTGATTCAACCGACCATGTTTTTCTTTAGATGTCCTGTCGTTTGCACTTTTTTTTTGCTGCACTTCAGTGTTTTTTTTTATATGTAGTTTTCTTTTTATCAATAAAAGTAGGTTTTCCAGGTATATTCTATACAAAATAAAAGTAATTTTGCACAACCTATATCTTGATAAAAAAAAAACGGTGATCCATACTATTTAATAACTCGTTTGTATGTATGTTGGCATTTGTTTTTGTAGAGGTTCAGTGTTTCTGTTGTTCCGTTGTTTCTCTTATAATTGATGTATTCCCATCAGTATTTGGTTTGTTATCCGGATTTGTTTCAGTTAAACCGATTTATGACAAATGAACAGCGGTATACTACTATTGCCTTTATACAATACATTTTGACACAAATTATTAAAAAGATCTACGGAATTTAATTTATACCCCCCTTTTTATCTTAATGTTGTATGTTTCCTGATTTTAAGTAGTTAAAGAGACATTATGTTCTTATTACATGTATGTTACATTTGTAAGTGTTTTGATTTTGGTTGGTTGCATTTATTATCCTTTGAGAAAAGAGAGGTATGCGATCTGTCGTTCAATATGCAAGACAGTTTAATTGAGTTTTCCTCCTGTTTGAAAGCGTTTTATGATATATTATTCTCTATTAGCTATTACCTTTGGAACTCCCTTTTTTTTTCTTTTTTTCTTTTGTTCTTTTGTTCTTTTTTTCATTACTTCCATACTACATGTACTAGTCTGTGACAATATCTTAATGGTTAATTGCTTAACTCGGAATCATGAAGAAGAAGAAAAGACCCTAGGCAGAGATAGGTCTTGAAGATACATGTAACTAGTTAACACTTAACATAACATACACCGACTCCGTCATCATCGCTCAGATTTTCACTTTGGGAACTTTCTATTTGGGTAAAATACAATTCGTCGACAATATGTAGCTCTTCAATAAACTCATCGTCTTGTTTGTCTGTTATTTCCGATGGAATACTTGAGCAAAACGATACAAATCTAGCTTGACTCATGACGATGACATTTCACTTCCACTTTCGATTTCGGAAAGGGAAGTAATTATTTGGGATAAGGCTAAAATACGGAATCAGGTTAAAAAATAGATATTGCGGACTTTAATTTAAATAGATAATAACGATAATCGCAAACGTGGTAAGCATCTATCACGATATAATAAGTAAAGCTACATTGTTTTTAGTCAGCAATAAATTAATTTTCAGGTGCTCGTCGACGTTAACTTTGCAACGTCATAGCCTTTTACTGCACCTGGGCCCATTTTGTCAGACGTCGTCACAAATATGAATATGAAAAATCTATCAAATATGCCAACAAACGTCACTTTTCAGATGGTTTTTGTCAAAAATGAAAGTGGTCGCATCCGTGTTCATCCTCAATCTTTATATAGTTATCAAAGGTACCAGGATTATGATTTAGTACGCCAGACGCACGTTTCGTCTACATAAGACTCATTAGTGACGCTCATATCAAAATAGTTATAAGGTCAAACAAGTACAAAGTTGAAGAGCATTGAGAATCCAAAATTCCAAAAAAGTGTACATGTGCCAAATACGGCTAAGGTAATCTTTTTATATATGTTATGTATCATCATCAAATACAAATTACATTTCAATATTATGAATGAACACGAATGCAGCCACTTTCATTAAAGACGGAAACCGTCTAAAATTTATCTAAAATGCTAAAATTGTGAAGATTGCAGTAATTTAGCATGACTAGTTTAGCTAGTACACGATATATGTGCATTGTATTGTCAAAAACAGCCCATAAATATGTTACAGAAGCATTTCACTTTTCAATAAATAGCTAAAAGGTTACAATTTCACAATTTTGTAAAAGTGCTAAATTTTGGGGCCAAAATGGTTCTTACTGAACCTACTCCTTCGGTCCCAAGACTGGTATTTTTCGCAAATGCCCTTCCATAACATTGTATGTTTGTGTAATTACACCGAATAGACTTTAATTGAAACTGTCTGTATATGTGACAAATCATAGTACCGCGCGAATTATACATGTACTTATACGCGTGAGTGTTGTCCTTTTGTAACGTCATGGTATCTATATGTGTAAACGTCATTGTTATTCTATCATTAAAGCGTTCATTTGTATAGACGTTTTTCCCCCTCTTTACATAAATATATCAGCCAGTTTTCGATCTAACTCAATCAATAGTGCTTAACCATATTGTTTCAATAATCGGGGTAAACTGAGAAAGATCCCGAATAATTTTGGCGGGAAGGCAGAAAACTCAAATGCTTTCAAAACATCAATGTCACAAATCTCCCTGTTATTTGGCTGTCTAATAGGAAAAGTAAGATGACAGAAGCAATGTTCGATTAAAAGTGTGAATTAAATAGTGAGACGGAGGAAGATAAACAATATTTTGATATAGACAATGCATCATGTCATTCTCATGAATGTTGTAAAGTTGAGTTTTTGCCTCTGAACACAAGTTGAGTTTTTGCCTCTGAACACAAGTTGAGTTTTTGCCTCAGAACACAACTTTGTACAGTTGAGTTTTTGCCTCTGAACGCAAGTTGAGTTTTTGCCTCTGAACACAAGTTGAGTTTTTGCCTCTGAACAAAACTTTGTAAAGATGAGTTTTTGCCTCTGAAGACAACTTTTAAACTACTGCCACTTGATTTATGAATCATCCATGCCTTTTAAAGCACGCTACAGTAAAAAAGCATGTGAATCCATCGTCTATCAAACATTGAAAAGTATGTAACTGTTACAGAACTACCAAAACAAATTTCCGTCCTGGACGCATTAAACTTTATCAATAAATCGGGGAACGATACAAAGACACCAGCAATTTTGTAATGTTGATGCGAAGCAGGTTTCCCACTGGTTTTCTCGATGTTCCTTATGCTAAAGTTGACGACGACATAGATGATGACATCCCACTGATTGGCTAAAAAAACGAATTCATTCTGAAAATGTGGATAATGAAACGGAACTTGAGAATGCGATCCCACAGAGGAAAGTTATGATGTTGACTGGGAAAAAACATGATGAACAGTGGTGTGGTAAAAAATCCACTGAAACATGTAAGGAGAACGAATCGGATGAGGATGATGAACAGCTGTCGGAAGTGACAAAAACAGATCACACATACAAAACTTTGATTTGTTCACGGAAGTAAGATAATTTGTCAAAGTGAACAAGTACCTAGATTCAATACAACAATTAATAACTATAACAGAAAAAAAACTATTGTACAACAGAAAATTTTGATAATTTCATTGAAAAAAAATAACTTTTACCTGACATGTAGTTTAAAATATGTATTGTGGTAAAGTTATGATAAACGTATTTCATCCTATAAATGATCACATTGTTGTCCAAACGTGAAACATGAGTATTCCGACACCCTGTATAATTCGACACAATTCTCTTGTCCTTCAGTAGTGTGTCGGATTAGACGGGTTTAACTGTATGTATATATACTATTTTCTTGTATTTGGTACGACACGCATTTTGAAAATCTTGCTGGTCCGTTGTGGTTTTGTCCCTTCTTTTCGGATTTAGTTTATAGATTTGTCACAATGTGTGTATAAGGGTTCACTAATACAAACAGATACACATTTATCTATTATACAAACAGACAGCATTTTGTTTAAATGTTTCATTAGTGACCTTTGAACTAACGTCAGACACCCGAAATTGTTTCTTTTAAGATTGTTACACGATGATGACTGCTGTATCCACATTTTGACTATTTTATTTAGTTCACACATCATTGTAAATTTAACGAGAGTTGATGAGACTTTCGTACAAAGGGAGAGGTTTAGCGCCATAAAACTAGGTTTAATCCATCATTTTCTACATTTGAATATGCCTGTACCAAGTCAGGAATATGACAGTTGCTGTCCATTCGTTTTTAATGTGTTTTGTCATTTGATTTTACCATGTGATTAGGAACTTTTCGATTTGATTTTCCTCTGAGTTTAGTATTTTTGTGATTTTACTTTATACTACGAAGGCCAACTGCATTACATCAAATAAAAGAACACTGTAGATCCAATGGTCCATAAATATATTCTAAATATGGCTAAACAATACCATGAGATGAGTAACCACAAAAAAGAGGCGAAATATATTCATACTCATAAGTCGAAAATAATCTTTCTACATATGGTAAAAACCGAGGATTTGCCACCGCTTCAACTCCAATATTCAAACAGACACTCACAATCTAATTATTTGATTGGTCAATTTTCAGCTGTGATGCAAGCATGAAATTATGTATGCCATGACGAAAATCGATCATAAGACAAATAACAGCAAACAACACTCAAAATATAAATTGATAAAAATTGTGCAACACTTACCCCACCAAAAAAACAGGATAGTTATCAAAGGTGACAGACGAATGATTTCATACACCAGACGCGCGTTTCATCTACATAAGACTCATCAGCGACGCTGAGATAAAACAAATTAGAAAGCCAAAAACGTACAAAGTTGAAGAGCGTTGATGACCACAAAGTTGTGCCAAATACAGCAAAGTTTATCTATGCCTGGGATAAGAAAGTAGTATGATTTCAAAAAATTCATACTTTGGCAAGCAGTCAATTTATAAAAATGACCACATAATTGATATTCATGTCAACACCAGAGTGCTGACTACTAGACGTCCATTAGCAGTAGCATCGACCCAGTAGATAGTTGTCAAAGGTAACAGGCATATAATTCAATACGCCAGACGCGCGTTTCGTCTACATAGGACTCATCAGTAAAGATCGTATTAAAATAATTAGAAATTACAAAGTTGAAGAGCATTGATGAATTCCAATGAGTTGTGCTAAATACGGTTAAGGTTAATTATGCCTCGGATAAATAAATCCATATTATTTTGAATAATTCATACTTTGCAAACAGTAAGAAAAAAGACCATATAATTGATAATTAGAAGTGCTGACTACTGGGCTGGTGATACCCTCGCTCTTATGTGCCGCGGAAAGGTAAGCAGATCTTTATCTACATCTGGCACTTGATCTGTTGAGCACACTTTGTTTTGTCAAAACCATGAAATCATTTCAAACAAAAGTACAATATTTTATAATACATAAAAAACCAATACCAATACATCTTATCAGTTCAGTATCTTAACGTCACTAAGGCTATTTAACTTCTAGAGGGGTTATACTTTGTTGTCCAAATGTTTGTCGCACATAGCGTAAACGTTTTTATTTAGCTCACCTGGCCCAACCAAACTCCACAATTATCATTAGGGTATCTAGTTTAAAGATGTGTTCGATGACTCGCCCGTGAACCAAGATGGCCGACATGGCTAAAAATAGTACATAAGGTAAAATGCAGTTCTTGGGTCATATCTCTGAAACCAAAGCATTTAGAGAAAATTTGCTGTAGATACAAATGTTCAGTTGGTCTATCTGCCCTGAAATTTCCAGATGAATCGTGCATTTTGTTGTTGGGCTGCTGGCCCTGAATAAGTAATTTTAAGAAAATTTTGCCGTTTTTCGTTATTATCTTGAATATTATTACAGATAATGATAAACTGTAAACAGCAATAATGTAGAGCAAAGTAAGAGCTACAAGTTAATGAATAAGCCAACTTGACCAAAGTGGTCGATTGACCCCTTATGAGTAATTGTCCTTTATAGTTAATTTTTTTAACAATATTCATTAATTTAGTAAATTTTTGTAAATTTTTACAAACTATTTTCCACTGCTAGTAGTCTAACATGTCTTATTTTACGCCTTATTTAAAGGTCCTTCATCTACAACACAAAATTAAATGATCTGTTTTTTTTTTCATCGTTTGGGTATAAATAAACTCATCATAGATACCAGGACTAAATTTTGTATATACGCCAGACGCGCGTTTCTTCTACAAAAGACTCATCAGTGACGCTCAAATCCAAAAAAGTTAAAAAAAAAAACAAAGACCAAATAAAGTACGAAGTTGAAGAGCATTGAGGACCAAAATTCCTAAAGGTTTTGCCAAATTCAGCTAAGGTAATCTATACCTGAGTTAGAAAAGCCTTAGTATTTCAAAAATTCAATTTTTTGTTAACAGTTAATTTATAAATGTAACCATATCAATGATAATTCATGTCAGCACAACAACGTTATAAAGAAATCGTGATTCATGCTGGGCTTCGTTTTATCAGGATGTCACTGCCCTGATAAACAAATACATCGGTAAAAACAAAATTAACTGAATACCTACTCGGAAGTGACATGCGAGAACTGTTATAATTCTCTTAAGACGTGTCTATACATTTCCTACTGACATTGAGGCTAATATATTGCAATAGGATGTAATTGGTGTTGAACTTTTGCTACCTTTTTAACGTAGTCAGTACGTCGGTACTGACATGATTATATCAAACCTTTCAAAAACTGTCTGTTTATTAATTTTCATATCATAAAAAAACTAAGGTTTAAACACCACGAGGCGAAATTGACCTTCAATGTCAGTGTCATTTTTGTTCATATACCATTCATAGTTGTCGTTCTTGGATTTTCAAATGTTCGACTTTGACAAAAAATGTTTGAGCGTTCTAAATAAAGAAAATTCATTAAAGATCTAGACTAAATTTTGTCAGTCATTCAACAATCCAAGATGCCAATTATATACAGTTGTATTACATCCTATTTGATTTGTTTAAAAGTCACGACTTAATGGAAATAAAATTTCATGTATGTCAACACATTTTGATGGAACACAATTTCGTATTTCTTTGACAGGTAAAATATTGATGACATTTTAATGTTAAAATAAACAATTTTTATTAAACTGCATCCCAACATAACGAACTATCTTTGTACTCATGTAAAGCTGGCATAGTTCAAAACAAATCTCTTACAAAATTGTAAGTTGCTTCACAAGTCAGAGATAGCAATCTTAAGTTGGGTTTGAATTGCGGCTAAAGTATTAACCGACTTTTATATCTCATAAATCGAACAAGAATAGACAAGTCAAGGTCACAAACAAAAAACTACTGAGAGTGCCAAACCATAAAACTAATAAAAATGTTTGTTCGTTTAACATTTTTCAAATTTCAAAACAAAATGAAAATAAAAGTTGAAGACTGAAATGACAATCTGCTTCAAATTATAATGTACCATAGACAACTACAAGCTTTAGTCTGAATGAACTTTTTGCATATCAATGGGAAAGTGATTATTGATTCATAACTGATCCTTATATATTATTTCAAACTTGTAGTGATGCGATTAATAATTGACATTGAGGTTTTATTGAGATTAGCTTCTTTGAATACAGATGCTACAATGCGTATAGCAAGGTTTTACAAAACAATAACAACAGTTTCTATAAAACAATTTATGGATTTTAACGTTAACCTTGATATTGATATTCTTTTTTACTTCAAACTCACTTTTCGCATCAACACCACTTAACAACATTTTAATTGGTCACTTGACATGATGTATTTTAGAGATGCTGCAGGTATACGGAGTAGTGTAATATTCAAAATCATTTCAAATAATTTATTGTAAAATGCTTCGGTATTTTACAGGGAATAAAAATTACACTCAAAACCTTTCAACTCGCAATAATAAATTTGACATTGATTATTTTCCATAACCCTATAGAAGAATTAAGGAAATCCTACATACTCAGTAGTTAAAATGCTGAGATCTACTTGAAATTTAAAACGCATATTTTAACAAAAAAGGCAAATAATCAATCATATGCTCATATGTTATATAAGCATAACTTAGTGTTAAATTACCAACATATACTTCCCAGTTTATCTAAATAATGTTCACGGAAAAACTGACAGCTGTTATCCTAATGCTAGTAAATTTAACTTTGTTTATTTATATTTTTCGCAGATGTCAATCTAAATTACAATGCTAGAGCAAACATTTATACAAACAAAGCAAGCACTCTAACCAAACCCTCAACTTACTAGAATTTGGAGATCAGCTGCAAGGAATGAGATATATACATTTCTGTTGAAAAAATGTGTAACATAATGTATTGTATCTAACTTTCAGGTAAAGTTTCATGCTAATTCAGTGTTTTGATTGATTTCTTGTGGTATTCCTTTAGCTTATTACTGGTGGCAAGATTTTACTAGTAGAAAAAATCGTAGTAAACAGAGAAAATAAATCAACTTTTCACAGGCAAGTTCAAAATTAATACCATGGAAACTAAGATAGAACAATTCGAAGCGTTGAAGACAAACATATATTAATTTGCTAGATTTGAAATAATTCCTGTCGACATATCTCATTTCTATTCTGATATTGCTACCTTCAAACTTGCAATTTCTGCCTTCTAACATGCAGTTTTTTCCTTCAAACTTGGTGTTCCTTCCTTCAACTTTCAATTGCTCACATTCAATTTGACATTTTGCAGTTTAAATTGACAAGATAAATTATATGCGTTTGAATAGATAATTGATTTCCAGGAAAAGAAATATTAAGTATGTTCGTTAAAGAGACTTCATACGCCTACAGGTAACAGAAGTAAGCCGTATACCTCTTTTTCTATTTTGTGTATGTAAAACTGATATGAGACTGTTATTTTTCTATTCCGCATTTCAGATTACGGTACAAAATATTCTAACGTAGTACGTTGTTACTTTATAATGATTAAAAACATTCATATACTAGGTAGTAGTACATGTTAAAAGTCTGTTAAGATACTTACCCCGCACATAAATAAAGGCAACAGTAGTATACCACTGTTCAAAACTCGTAAATCCTTGAACAAAAAATAAAATCGGGGTAACAAACTAAAACTGAGGGAAACGCATTTAAAATAAAAGAGGAGAACAACGATAAATGTGTTTATGTGTAGCTACTAATACCTCCTTCTATCCGTTTGTTTGTCTGTCCAGACGGATGGCAATCGCAACCTCCTGTTATCGATAAGAAGGATATTAATGAAAGTTTACACAGTTGTAGAGGACTAAATAATAAGGTGCATGCAAAAATATGATAGTGATCATAAATGGTAAGTGGAGAAAAATACTTAGATATAAGGAAAATGATCTGGTGCCAGATTCAAGAGGTAAATTGTATAAAAATTTGCAAATATAGTGTATAATAATGTCATCTTTTGTAAGGCGGGTGTACAAAGTTTCAGATACTAAATTGCCAGTTTAAATACTACACTGGTCTTTTATCTAAGGATCACTTAGAATTACACAAAGCAAGATATTTTACATTTAACGTACAGTTCAATTTTGCAATATTTTACAGAACAGTTGATTTTCCTTTTAATATATTTTCATTTGTTCGATAATGATGGTTTACGCTGATATGTTTAAATAGGTACACGTAATAAGTATAAAAAAGAAGATGTGATATCCATGCCTATCAAACAACTGTCCACAAGACACCAAAATTACACAGAAATCAACAACAATAGGTCACTTAAGAACATATTTGGTTTATGCAGGTTTTCGGTTTATGCAGGATTCGGTTTAGCCAGGTTTTACTGTATATTATTGTATTATAAGAAGTGTGACGTTAAGACACATCTATCACTATCCATACTAGTTTTACGAAAGCATTGAATACTAATTTCATTAGCAATGTCCGGAGAATAAATACAGCTTATCCTCAAGGCATCGTGTCGTGGTATGTTTTGCAAGGATGAATTTAAAAATGCAAATTATCTAATTAACAAAAGATGATGAAAAATTAAACCACAATTATTGTTTAATTTATTTTGCATGAACAATGATGAACCCTTTTGTGTATTAATGTACATTTGTCAGCAGATGTCCGACATATAATGATTTGTTAATCATTGTAGGTTTATTTTGTTAATGCTGAAGTTTCTGTGTATGGACTCTTGTTTCTTCCTTATTCATTGTGTTATCGTTGTCCTACCGGCAAATTTCAAAAGAGAGGGGGAGACACATAAATCAAAAAATATAAACGTTACGAAAGTTATAAAAATATTACAGAGACGAAAAATAAAGGAAACAAAAATGTGAATTGGCATAGATATAGGAAGTTACAATAAAATACTGTTTACCTATCAAAATCAAATCAATTTCATAATAAGGATGTATCATATTAACTAAACCGCTGTGACATGGCGTAGTCCTCAACGGAATCCATAATTATTTTGAAGTTATGGTTCCAATTGATGTGTTGGGGTTCTCTAAACATAGGACCATGAGAAATCACCTTTCAGAGATTTTCATGTTGAATTATGTTTAGATGCCCAGTTATAACATGACCAGAGGGGTTGTTATTATAAGGCGAGTGGAAACAGTCACATGTCGGAGGGTTTTTTATGTATTGTTCTAAGTCAATGTCCTGCAATGCTTGTTTATAGTTAAATATTTTAGGTGCAATGGTTTTGGTGTTACTGTAGGATACAATAGGAACAGACTGATTTTGAAAATAAATAGGAATTTTAGATGTTACCTCCTTGTGATGTAGAACGTTGCAGATATTGATTGCATCAATTCCTCTATTGGCAAAATCAACAGGAAGGAATTTCCTCTTTTCCTCATGTAAAGGTTCCGATCTTACTGGTTTGATAAGACGGAAAAGAGCTACATCACAAACAATACTGACTAGTCTGTATATTGCAGAAACGTATTGGTGCCTCCTTTGTCAATTGCATAGTCTCTAAAACGTTTTAGAAAATTTACTGGCAGTGAAAAGAGAATAGTTCTTATGTAATGTAACTCTAGTGGGTGATGAAGATGTGAAAGAAGGTCATCAAAGCTCCCAGAGGGTGATCTAGATTTGAAGAATTTTTTACATTAGACCGATGGTAATGTTTTTGCCCATGACTACGTTGTTGTCGTAAGGTAGTATTAAATAAACTCATTACATTAACATCACTGCAGGCAGGACTTGACAAATTTCTTACTCCTTTAATTTTATCATTGCAACCATATGGCATTGCAGCCCCAACTCCCTTATCCAGCAATTTTCTCTATCTTTGCGGAAAAGAGTACTTAGTACAGGGCTATTTGTGTGGTGGTGAATTTTCTTAATGATGCGTAGTTTCATAGATAAAGAAGGATCCTGATCCGGTTGATTAAAGTGGTTATAAAGAACCCTAAATTGAGGATCTTTATTATCAGACCGGTGTTTATTCATTCTTTTACGCAAAGTTTGACGAGTTTCACCAACATAAAGTAGTCCACACAAAGTACATTCGATTCCGTACACGACATTGTCCGTGGAACAGTCCAGAGCTCGAAAGATTTAGTATAATATGTTTTAGATGTTAAATTACTAGTAAAATCAGAAGTCGTGATTAACATATATCATGTATTACACGTCCTCCTTTTTCCTTTTTTATGTTTACAAGAAGAAATGATAGGTGTTGATTCACTTGTTGCAGGTGTCTTCAAACAGTCAAAAATATTAACGCAACAAGTCTTTAATTTATGAAAGGTATCTGGATTTTTTAAATAATAATTACCTTCTGGCTGAACATCAGTCAAATCAGGGTTATCCCGAAGGATATTCCGTGGAACACACAAATCAAATGCTACAGTGTTCCATGCAGCAAAAGAGGACCTTGGTAACCCGGGCGACGTCCCGGCCGGTTTGTTCTTCGTATTATTTGTATTCATCATGCATAAAGCTACCAAGTTAATGATGCCCTCGGAGAATAATCCACAAGCAGGAAGAAACTTGACATCGACTTGGTTGTAGTAAAACGTAAGATCACAAAAATACTGAACTTAGAGGAAAATCAATTCGGAAAGTCCATAATCACATGGCAACATCAAATAACAGAACGCATCAAAAACGAATGGAAAAGAACTGTCACATTCCTGACTTGGTATAGGCATTTTCAAATGTAGAAAATGGTGGATTAAACCTGGTTTTATAGCGCTAACCCTCTCACTTTGATGACAGTCTCATCAAATTCCGTTATATTTATATTGATGCGTAAACTAAACAGACACAATAAATAAAATAGTCAAAATATGGGTACATAAATACATAAAAAATTAGAGAGTACGACAGAGTAATAAAGAAGCTGGACGTATAATCTGGAATTTTTTTTATGGTTTTGATTCGGTTAAGATGTTACGTTACATTTGAACTAATAGCTTTGATGTTTAATTTGAGCAAAACTTTAATTCATAAAGCTGTCAATGAAATTGTTTATGAAGCAATTAGATTAACGATAACAACTGGAGAATAGAAATTGAATCTATTGGTGGTACTTATATTACCTTACTAAAAACAGGCATTTTTTTATAGTGGACATTGTCATATACACTGTATTAATACGCCAGTCATAATAGACATAGAAAAGAAAATCAGATACATCAAATCTGGTTTCCTAGATCATACCAATTACGCAATGACTTGCACATTGATGGATGCGATCGGTCTACACAAGATATTTCCGTTTCCTCGTGATTGTCACTTGGTGATATCCATCTGAAAATCATATTTCATCGTCATATACTGCAAGGCAGCTATGCATTCAAAATGCAAAAAATCCGAGATGAACGCAAATGTTTCAATGAATAGATTCGTGCAAGAAGAGTTAATGTAGAACATTCCATCAGACGAATTGTACAGCTCTTTCTCTACGACGATACCGATGGTTGAATTTACGTTTGTTTTTTTGATAGATTCATTTGAATTGATGAACTGAATTACATAGTAATCAAAGGTTAATAATTTGATACGCCAGACGCGCGTTTCGTCTTCATAAGAATAATTAAAAAGACAAACAAGTATGAAGTTGAAGAGCATTGAGGACCCAAAGTTCCAAAAAGTTGTGCCAAAAACGACTTAAGTTATCTATGCCTGGGATACGAGAATTCTAAGTATATCAAATGATTAATACTTTTGAAGTGATACTAGTAATCCCTCTAGTGTATTCAAATTTCAAACAATACAATGGAGTTCAAATGGTTGAGTTAATCAACATTATGAATATTTATCATTTACTTCACTACTATTGTTGGTTTCGGTATCGGCTTATGGTGAACATGTCTAATATTAGTAGTTTGGATCGAATGCTTAACGTTCAAAGTAATATAAATGAATATTCATTCTACTTCTGAATTTGGAAACACACGTATTTTGTCTACGTTCGAATAGAAATTATCATATTTCAAAATTTGATGTTGCGTAACATGTTTGAGGTATTCAAGTCATTTTATCTGTCAGCTTTTATTTCAAACTAACGTGTTCAGCTTTTGTTTTCAAATTTCTGTTTATTTGTAAGCATAGATGACATTTTAATTGAATTCAGTTTATTCTGTTCATATGTAAAAAAAATATTATATCTAACTGTAGTTGCATGCCGCAATATTTTGAAAAGTATAAACATGTATTTTAAACAGATACTTACTACACTCGTCACGATCAGTTCTATAGAGATAAAATGATTTACTGTTATATAGAATGTCACTGACAAACTAAATAATCATACAATTACTTCTAGTACTATTACCAATATTTCTATTTCTGTCTCAGTTTCATTCAAAAGGAACGGATTGAGCAACGGATATTCGTCCCCTTCTGGAACACCTGAGAGTATCTTTAGTGTTTTGGTAGTGTTCGTTTTGCTGAGTCTTTAGTATTTTATGTTGTGTTTTGTGTACTATTGTTTTTTCTTTTTGTCTTACATTTGTATTTAGCAACTTGACAGCCATTCTAATAAACTCTTACTTTTGTTACCATCATTCTGTTCATAGTGCTATATGTACCTTACGTTATTGTTGCTTAATTATTCCTTCTGAGTTTGGGTAAATGTTTCGCTAGTTTATTTTAAGGTTTGAAATTTAAACAGAATGTGAAAACTGATATAAAACTTCTCTACTTTAGATGAACAGCTGTTTTTTATGCAGTTGCTGAATGTGAATTTATGATAGTAACCATCTAATATAGTACACAACGTTAATGCACTGCTTATCATTTTGAATGAGTTGAGAAGCATATAAAACTTTGCGGTTCACAAATGTTTACGACAGAAAACAAACACGAGTATACAATTTATATTCAATACGTCTTTGATACCCCTTTATAGTCATTATCTTTCCAGTAATTGCATTTATATTCTATCCAATGATATTTATTTGTTGGTTTCTATACAGTGACACCCAAGGCTTCGTGTTGAACGTCGTACTTTGACCATTAATTGTTAACTTTTTATACATTGTCACTTTGATTGAGAGATAGCTCATTAACAATCATACCACATCTTCTTGTTTGTATTTACAATACCAATTGTACTTGACTGACCCTGAACTACTATGTACTGTTATGTGTATGCCCTGAGAGACTTACAATGTACAGTTGTACAGTAGAGTCATCGACTCACGGGCTAAAATGACATTAATGGTTCGAAAGCTACAAATGTATTTTCTGTTTGTTTTGTTTACAAATGCTTGTCAATGTAATGGAACTTTATATGACTGTTATACAAGTAAGGTACATGTATTTCATTAACAGACTAAAGGCTGGTCAGTAAAAAATGGTAAATCAGTATCGTCATTATGTTTGTAGTACATATGAAAAAAAAACATACATTCAATAATATTTTTACAAAAACAAGTATTTCCATGGGATTGAAACAGTAACAATTGCATTTGAATGTTCATTCATGTTAAACTTTTAACTGTTCATTTATATATACAAGTGTGGCTGTTTGGGCTGTATATCCTTCTTATACTTTTTGCAAAGGATTTTAGATTCAATGTTTAGCTTCCTGTTTGCGCTTGCTACACTAAGTTTGTATTTTGTCTTTCATTTTTTAGACATATTATTTCTATTAGCCTTTCGTTGAATGACCCTCCAAAGATATCCAAAATGGTCATAAGTAGACGAAACGCGCGTCTAGCGTATAAAATATTCAGCTTGGTACTTTTGATAACTATTAATACAACGGAGTCGATGCCACTGCTGGTGGAAGTTTCATCCCCGAGGGTATCACCAGCCCAGTGGTCAGCACTTCGGTGTTGACATGAATATCAATTATTTGGTCATTTTTATAAATTTGCTATTTACAAAAATATACATTATTCAAAATACTAAGGATTTTCTTATCCCAGGGAAAGATTACTTAACCGTATTCGCACAATGTTTTGGAATTTAGATCATCAATGTTTTTCAACTTTGTACTTGTTTTTGCTTTCAAACTTTTTTATCTGAGCGTCACTGATGACTCTTATGTAGACGAAACGTGTGTCTAGCGTGTGAAATTATAAGCTTGGTACCTTTGATAACTAATGTTGCTATACCAGTATCTGTGTTTTATTTATCATTGTATTGTACTATTCAATGCATTTACGTTATGATCTGCTATACTACATCACTTTTTAATCGATTCATAGAAGTATCAGATTAGTTTTGCTTAATATTTATTTAGAATACATACACTTCTATTGCGTGATTGTATTGAAAAGTAAAGCCAGACATCAGCATAAAGCCATATTATTAATATTGTACTGTTTGTTTAATAGTTCCTGCTTATTTAGTTTCCAATGTATTTTTAAAATAAAATACTTCGTCTGTTTAAAAATAGATAAACAACTATCTTAATATTCTAAATCCAAATATAACCAAACGATTTCTTTTACGATGCATTTTAATCCAGGTTTTAATTTGATATCGTTGACTCGTCACTTTTCTCTTTACGTACATTTTATTAACAAACAAAAAAAAAACATTTAACATTATACATGCTTTATTTTTATTGTATGTTTTTCTATGTTTTGATGTTATGCTATTGTTTCAGAAAAAGGAAGAAGGTTTGGTATCATTAAAACGTTTAATCCCGCTGCAAATATTTGCCACTGTCCTAAGTCAGGAATCTGATGTACAGTAGTTGTCGTTTGTTTATGTAATTTATACGTGTATCTCGTTTTTGTTTTTTATATAGATTAGACGGTTGGTTTTCCCGTTTGAATGGTTTTACATTAGTAATTTTGGGGCCTTTATATTTTGTTGTTCGGTGTGAGCCACGGCTGCGTGTTGAAGGCCGTACATTGACCTATAATGGTTTCCTTTTTAAATTGTTATTTGGATGGAGAGTTGTCTCATTGGCACTCACACCGCATCTTCCTATATCTATTTGTTTGTAATTTCAGGCAATCTTACAAAAAACAACTTAAAATGTTGTATGCACATACAACTTAAAGGTACTAGTGAAGCCAGATTAAATTTATTTAACCATATCATTCTCCAAGAATTTTATTTTACACGGACATAAGAAATTTAGGAATATGCTACGATATTAGTACACCAAAAGAGATCATCATGAAAATGTACAAATGTGTTTAGTTGTTTAAGATTTTTATTTTACAATGGAAAGAGAAAAACAATTCCGCTGCATGATTGAAGGAATGCATTAATCTACACAACAGAATATCATATGATAAAATTATCACACAATTACATCTGAAACCTATCAATTGTCTTTCTGAAGTAAGACTATTGGCAATTAGAAAAAAAAAGGCTATTTCACTTTGAACTGCACACCCCATGCAAATGTTTAGAATTGATATTTTGATCATTTTCATATTTTGTTTTGTAAAAAAAGGGTGTCACTGACATTTAATATTTAAATCTAACCAATTTAACTTGTTAATATACAGAGATAAAAAAAAAAAATTTCTGTAACACTGAGTTATTCACATCAAAATATAACACCCGAATGAAATGCTTGATTACACAACAATGACATCTTTTGCTTTACCTAAGTATAAAACTATTTTTATCACCTTAAAAGTATGTATGTTAGGTGGAATGGTATTTTCTATATTTAACTTGGAACTTTTGCTCTATATTTAAATTGAGAAATTTTAAATCTATATAAATAGCAGTCATGATTTCATATTGAAAATCCATGTGCAGGTTTTCCAAGTTATGAAATACACGTCTTTCGTCACTTGTTTAATCTTACTGTGTTTGAAACACATTGTTTCTGCATTACCATTCATGAATTTCGATGGGAGTACTTTTGTGTTGATTCTTACGGTTTATACATTCTTTACAACATGTACAAGTAAGTCACTCAATAGTTTAACCCTTAGATGTGTGTAATATTTTGGTTGTTTATTAAGGTTTACTGATTTATATATTTCACCATATTTTCTTTTCGAATGAAAAACATCTTTACTTATTTTACAAACAACCCTCTCTCGTATGTGAAAAAATATCATGTTTTTGATAATTGTTTAATCAAAAATAGATTTAATTCAAATGAAAAGGTTTATATTTTGGTTCACACAATTGTACATTCAATAATATGTTTCGTCATTAACAAACATTATCTCTATCCAAATAACGTAATTCTATTAATTAAGATTGGCTTTAAGCTGAATAGTAAAACACACAGTTATATTTTTAAAATTCCTTTATCTTTCAACATGCAAAGCTCTGACAGATTGAGATATTTTTAATCTTACAAAGTGTGATATGTTCCCGGCAAAAGAATTTAATAAAACAAAATAAAGAGGTAAATGCTAAAACGAGAAGTACTAAACTTTTCAATAAATATGTACAAAATAAACCTTCTTGATTTTTAACTATGCAATAAACAAAGTCATTGGTTAAAATAAGTATATGTTTGTCATGTACTGAGCCCGTAGTGTAGTGTCTGTCATATTTGATTTTCGTTAATTTATATTGTTATAAATTAGATCTTGAGTTTTCTCAATAGAATTTTTTTTCATGTCGGGCCCTTCTAAAGCCGAATAAACGGTATTGTTTTTTTTTTCCTCACAATTTAGAGAGCCGTACGGTTGCCTGCAATGCCTTTCCTCCTCTTCATTTGAACTTTGGATGTCTGATCGACATCTGTTTTTTTTTTAAATTGAAGGTTGTTTAGCCTTGGTTGTGTTCTTTTTGTTTGCACATAACTGAAACAAATTAACCACAATAACATGCAATTAAGTTCATATGTTTAGACAATTTATAACTTACAGCTCAGGATTAATCAGTTTTGGTAGAACATGATATTTAAAACACAAACACACAAAAGTTAACTTGAACATTGAGTAGATCACTAAAATGTGTAATCATTTTGAAATTCGCGGTTGTGCTACCTTGTTTTAATACCCTTAGCAATGTACCAGTATCTAGTTTTTGATATATAAATTGACAGAAAATCATAATTACTCCATCTACATTCTTGTCAATTATACAATCATTATTTCAATTTTGTTGCTTACCTTTCAGCTGAAGCAAATGTTCAAGTCAAAACAAGATCGGGAAACAGAGCAGTTAATATCCAGTTTTCAAATACATTTAATTCAATAAGTTGCCAACTTGCCGATTATAAAAATAATATTGTCTATTTGATTAAGTTTTCAAAAGAAATAAATGGAAGTTATTTGGATATTGTTGATGTTCATAAGAAAGGCGAAAAGAATTGTACTAAATGGTTTCCCGACACAGACCTTCCATCAAGATCTTCTAATGTTGGTTCAGATTTAAACACCGCTAAATTAGTTTTAAACTTACATTCAAGTACCATCAAGGAATCTGACAATGGAGTTTACAAATGTGAATTCGATACAGTCAAAGGTAGCTATAGCGATACGCTGACAGTCGATTGGAGAGGTATGAACGTTAAGCATTAAAAGTAATAACTAACATGAGCAACACAACGGGTGCTACATGGGGAAATGATCTGCTTACACTTGTTGAACATCTGAAATCAACACAAGTGTTCGTGTTGCTCAGTCTTTAATATCTATGGTATGTTCCGTGTGCTATTGTTTGTCTATTGGTCTTCTTTTAGTCATTTAGTTGATTTTCGTTAACTTAGTTTGAATGTTCATCTTGTATCTTTCGTCTCTTTTACATATCGGATATGTTCCTTACGTCGTAACTACAATCCCCTTCACTTTCATGAATGTGACCTACCGAATTAGACTATTTACCGGATTTGCTATCACATAAGCAACACGACGGGTGCCACATGTGGAGCAGGATCTACTGACCCTTCCGGAGCACCTGAGATTACCCCTACTTTTTTTGGTGGGGTTCGTGTTGTTTATTCTTTAGTTTTCTATGTTGTGTAGTGTGTGCTGTTGTTTGTTTGTCTTTTTCATTTTTAGCCATGGCGTTGTCAGTTTGTTTTAGATTTATGAGTTTGACTGTCCCTTTGGTATCTTTCGTCCCTCTTTTACACTGAGGATTAAATATATCTTATGTCAAAAACTGTGCTGTAATGGAACAAACAAAAATAAAATGTATTAACAAATAACAAGTTAATGAAGTTTGATATACAAATCATTGAATGAAATAAATATGTTTCGTTTCACAGTACAATGTTACTAAACACTTTTCTTTTATTAAGTTTCAATTTTAAATGCTATAGCTCAATTCAAATATAGGCTTGTAACTGAAAAGTACAGTAACAAGCATTGTTCGTATCAGGTTCCAATTTTGATTGCCTGCTTTCTTAATTTCAAGCAGTTATAACATCTATTTATAAGGAAAAAGACAATCACTGAAATTTAAGCAGGCGTCTTTGGGTCATAATTTGATTATCTGTTTTTCCTAAACCTGGGAATTATCAACTTTAAATTTGCAATTTCAAACTTAAATCTTGTAATTCAACTTTAATCTTGAAATTATCAACATTACTCATGAAATTATCAACTTACATTTTGGAATTACGTGAAGCTCTACAGGACTCAAAATACATGCATATTTGTCCTTTACATTTTTCCAAATATTTTGATGCAAACTATAACTAAATATTGTGAAACACAATAAATTATAATCTAGATGTAAAACATCAATCATTTCTAAGATTAAATTTAATAATTTCAAGATTAAAATAAACAAATAAAAGACTAAAGTTGATAATTCCAAGATAGAGATAGATATTCCAAGTTTTAAAGTTGATTATTTCAAAAGAAAAGTTCAATAGTAAGAAAGTTTTTCAATTTTCGTTTTCATGGTTCTTGTGTTGTATCAACATTTGATAGGGTAGATGAATTTAACATTGAGAAGAACTCGTCCTCATCCTAAAATGATTGATTACAAAGTAATATAGACTTTTTCTTTTGCAGAGGGCAAAAACAACTCATCTATCAGACATTCGGAATCGGCTTTACTGTACCTCACAGCTTTTTTGCTGGCAAAGATCAATTTGTATTAGTGTAATTAGAAACAAAGATATTTCATCCCAGGAATAAAAGGTCAAGCATACAGTTTCAAAGACAATGCGAAATGTTGAATTTGTTAAACTTTGTAGTTTGATAGTGGCTATGTGATTACCGTGTGTGTAAATTGCATTGTAAACATCAGATATCTTTCATTAATTTATCATATATGCCATTGCTTATTATTACGGTGGAACAATTATTGTGCGATTGCATCTGTTTTAAGCATTTAATTATTTTTCTCTCTGTCTATTTATAATTATTTATCAAAATATCTGTGATATTTTATTTTTTTTATATTTTAACGATTTACATTGTACATTTTTTTTTTATTGAGAATGTAATTGTAATCTATTGTTTTCTTTCTTTAATTGAGTACATTATTTGAACATCGATACATGATCACAACTAGGCGACTTTAAGTTAAAGTATATAACGACAGAGATGATTTCAACTGTCAAGTTATCAATTTCCCATTAGGCAGCAGTGCTATGTCCGTCGTATATTGTTAACATATCTTATTAATATGTCATACGCGTGTTTTTCCCAATGTGTGGAACGCCGGCCCTCACACAAAATTACTCCTATACGTAATGATAAAGATCAACCGAATAGACTCTATATAAATTTAATGATCACCATCAATAATCGGTTGACCGTTACGATATATATATGATTTACTGCCTTTCAATTCACATTTTGTCGTAGTCTCAAAAGAAAAGCGAAAGATACCATACGGACATTCAAACTCATAAGTCGAAAATAAACTGACAACGTCATTACTAAAAACGAAAAGGACCAACATACAAACAGTAGTACATAAAACACAACAAAGGAATCTTCAACCTTAGCTACACAAACCTAGATCTGAAGATAATAGAGGATATGTGTCACTCTACTTTGTAATTTTACCTACAGTTTCCATTATGTACAGGTTAAATGCACGATTTTCTACATAATTATGTACTAAGTCAGGAATATAACAGCTGGCTTCCATTCGTTTGATGATTTTCGGAACTTTGATTTAACCATTTGATAAATGAATTTCAATCTTGACTTTTCCTTGGAGTTCGTTTTTTTTTCTTTACTTTATTCAGGATTATCAGATTTCGACCGGTGTGACCGCATGGCCGATGATGAATGCATACATTGTACCAGTAGCGGCTCAACCTTTCAATACAGCCGACCACGTGTTGTTTGGAGATCATACAAATCCCTCAGATTTTGTTTGTTATCTTGAGTTGTCTTCTTAATCAATTAATTCTATTTTATAAATTTGTTTTGATGACGTTACGCGCGATGTTCGTACCTCATTGGAAATTCGGTGTAGTTGGCAAGATGTAAGTCCAAAATATATAATTTTGTGATACCATATTCATTGCTATTGTACGCATTTAAAAAAAAAACTAAAACAATAATTGTTGAAACTATGTTTTATGCTGCATGCAACAAGCTTCATTTTTAAAAAACGGCGATTTTTAGGTTGTCCCGCGTAACATATTTCATTTATTGTAACCACTAAACTATGATTTTCGTCAAAACTATTTAATATTTTGAAAAACTTTTTGTTCCATTATAAACAGAATGGATCCTTCAGTCTTTTGTGCATTTTTTATGACGTTATGATGACGTCATAGAACAAAAACGCGTTCCATACTACAAGGGCAAATTTGTCCCACGGGGGAAAAATTGGGATTCCAGATTTGAGAATCAAAAAACATTTATCTTAAATGATGAAAGTTTAGTATTTGTATTCATTACATCAATGTTAATTTGCTTAATTTCATATATATTTAAAGACGAATATCCTGAAAAATAATATATGGTAATTTATGAACGATTTTTCAAAGGCCTACAACATTGTTTGACGTAAAAACGAACTCAACTCAAATTTACGTCGATTGTTTGTTTATCAGTGCTCTTATAATGGTAGAATTTTATGATTTTTTAAAATGTTATTTTTCTTAATTTTTCAAAAAACTAAAATACATCAATTTTCGATAGGTAGTTAAAAAGCACCGTCGATTTTGCGGAGTCTTACAAGAATGTCGCACTTGCTTAAAAACAAGGTTTCAGTGGAATTGTTCGGTTTGAACGTTACGAAACATTCGCGACGTTGTGTTACGCTTACATGTACGAACATCGCGCGTAACGTCGTAACATTTCCAAATCTGTAACTTACCATGCATATACGACGTACGGAATATTATAGGTGGTCGAAAATTTAAAATAAATGTAGATGATTGTTGTTTTTACATATGGAGTACTGTGGATTCATTTATTTTCGTGGGTACAAACTTAACTGGTTGGAGGAAAACTTGCATTTTCGTTGATATTTGATTTCGTGGATTTCTAAAAATTTGCATATAACCATACATGAAATTTGTAATTCGTTACACATTTAAATTCGTGCTTTCATTGTTCTTAAGACATCTACAAGAATTGGTGTACAACAAATAGAAGAAGTTTTTTTTTGTGTCCATGTTATAATATTTTTTTGCTAGAAATGCTCAATGGCAAGCCTAATTGTTTTACTCATGTAAGATAAAAGGGCAGTGTTAAGTCACAAACAAGAAAATCCTGCAACAATATGATTCTTAAACCATCTCGGTTTAACGTACTAGTAAAAGAGGGACGAAAAATACAAGAGCATTCACACTCATAGACCGAAAATGGCTGACAGCACCATGGCTGACAAAGAAAAAGAGAAACAGAGAAATGATAATTAAAAAACACACCATAGCTAACTCAAGACAAAGCAACACGAAACACCACCAACAACTGGTGGCAATTTCAGTTGCTCAGGCAGGATAAGCAGATCCTTTATTAAACTGACGTCATTGTTTTCTTGGTCATTAATGTAACATTTATATGCGTTAATAGAAATGAGCAGAAATTAATGAATACTAGTTGGAAATAAAAGTAAAATCACAAAAATAATGATCTCTGAGGAAATTTCAAAACAGAAAGTCCTTAATCGAAAGGCAAACTTAAAAACGAATGGATAACAACTATAATAATCCTGACTTGATGCAGGGATTTTCTTTTGTAGAAAATGGTATATTAAACCTCCTTTTATAGCTTGCTAAACTTCTCACTTGTATAACAGATGGATAAAAGAAAAAAGATAAAAAGAAACATTAAAAACGCATAAGACAAAAAGAAAACTGAAAACGGCAAAACACTATTAAAGATAACGACAAGAAGAAAAAATAATAAAACAGTCAGTAACAAAGACACGCCATACTGGGTAACCCAAATATGACTAATCTAACTACATCTGCTGTAATCCATTAGTAGTATAGGAACATTATAAACATGTATTCCAACATTAAAACAACAAATTATTACAGAAATTAGATGTCATTTCATATAGTGTTTTTTTTTTTTTTTTTTTTGTATTTACATATATCAAGAACTGCACAATATTATATATACATTTATAGCAAGGAAGAGAGTAGAAATGAGTACCAGCGGGACAGTCACTCTCATAAACCGAAAATAAACTTACCATGGCTAAAAAAGTAAAAACAGACAAACAATAGTACACAAAATCCAATATAGAAAAAATGAAGACTAAGCAACACGAACCCAGACAAAAAATGGGGATGATTTCATGTGCTCCGGAAGGGAAATCAGATTCTGCTTCAAACGTTGCACCCGTCGTGTTGCTCATATTTGTACCAACCCGGTGTTAAGTCTAATTCGATGGATCACATTCGTGAAATGGGGACGGAATTTGGGGGACGACATAACGACTAGACAATGCAATTGGGGGTAAGCGTCAACACTTTGTGTAATATCAACAATATATAAGCCATTTGTTATTTCCTTGTTTGAGTAATATATAAAAAAAAATACAACGTAGAAAAGAATACTTATAATTAATTATTAGATACACTCAAAATACTGTATCTTCTGGTCGGGTAATTGTCCATTCTTAGACTCTTACATCAGTCTCTATTTCTTTCGAGAATAATTAAAATATCAACGCGATGAACACTACTTAGATATAAAAACAAAATGGAAAATAAAACATGAATACGTAAGAGGTTTTTTTTCAGTCGTATTGATTTTATCATCTTTTAATGTTTGAATATCCCTTGGGGTAATGGGTGTTCTACTATTTCGGCTAAGCTCAAACATGTCATACTGTTTATCGTAATTATATAGTAATGAATGAGGTCTTTTTATTTTCTTGCTTGAATTGTTGACATTTCTCATGCCGTAGCATTTCATAGGCGATATGATGCATTTTTTCTTATTGTTGAAGGTGACGTTAATTGTTTGTGTCTTTGTTATTTCAACTCTGATAGGTAAATGACCAATAACATCTTATTCTATATAGAATGGTAAATAGATGAATTTGTACGAAGCCACCCCACCTGCATTGTACCTATTAAAAAAATCGATTTAGCCTTATGCTGTCACAACATATCGTGTTTCTTTGATAATATGAAATTTGAAAGAGCTGCATGATTGCCAATGAGACAGCTATTCATTACAGTTCATCAAACGTTGATTAAAGAAACTATAGTTTACAGTTTTATTAATCACAAATTAAATGCTCTATGCTTAGTTGATGTATAAAAACAATGCTGCCAAACTATATGAGATTTAAAACATTTGCTCCGATCGAAGGAGCCAATACAATATGCTTACGGGTTTGAGGTTGAAAGTTGCTTTTAAAGGTATTAGAAAAACAGCAAGGGTAACTTAAAATGGAAAAAAAAATGAATGTGTGTAAAATTCTATCGGTATTTTGGAAATCTTGAATATAAAATTGAGAATGGAAATTGGGAATAGTCTGTTTTAATTAGATAGTGTGTCTAATATCCGTCAGTGTTTTGTTGTTGTTCTTTTAATATTTACAATGTGGATTATTCCTGGTTTTCATTTAATTCAAACATATTTATTTATTGTGGATTGATGTTTTGTAACTAATATTAATCCCTTTCTACTTTGTGATTGCGAGTGCTGCCTTTAAGTGGCATTATACTGTTGTTTTTTTTTTTAAATCTACCTTGTTGTCTTTTACGTGCTTAGTCAAACCATTTAATGAGATTTCCCAAGAAATAGCTAATATATCTTACAATCGGATCACAATTCATAACTGTTTCAATCAGTAACCAAACACTTGACGTGACAATACTTTATCATCAAATAATTTATCAATCAATCAATTAGTTGACTGATGACCTTTAAAGGTATGTCTGAATTATAGAAGACGGATCAATACTGTGCTTCATGGAAAGTCGCAAGTTATTATCTGTTCGTGATACATAAAAATTACCAATTTCAAATAGAGAAAAAAGCTTTATTCCTTTTTTAACAAATATTTAATAGACGTTTGATATTTTTAATCTACCAGAATCTAGTTCAAAACAGTCTTAACTTCAGCAAATACCCCAAAAATCATCGAACATGTTTAAGCCATAATTGGCAAGAAAATCCGAAATCTACAATATTATATAACTGAATCTGATCTACATTAAACGACTGCAGACTGTAAAAACATTATCTAGAATGTCTAGGGGTCTCGGTGGCCGAATGGTCTAAGTAGTTACTATTGTAATCACTAGTCTGTCAACACTGAGGTTGTGAGTTTGAAACCCTCTTAGCACTCCGGCGTCCTCCATCAATAAAATCTGGCCACTACGAAGAAGCCCAACAGCAATGCTTAAAAGCTCCGTTTAAACACAGGAAAGCAAATCAAATCTAGAATGTCTTAATTGCTTCTGAACTAATTGTGACGAAAATATGATTGGCAGTATTATCAATATGTAACGTCTGGCGTCTGTCGTTACTTTTATTCAATATTTTATCGTTACATACAGTATTATTCATAAGTCAACTAGTTATGTGTTAAGAACAATATACGTATTTAAGTACAACTTTTGTAATCAACACGCACCAACATGATGTCTGATCATCTGCAACGTAACGATTGTTTCTGAACGAGCTAATAATAGATGGCATGTATTTATGTTATCTTAGTTTAAACACTAAATAATCTAGAACTCAATAATCAGTACCAGCAGTAAGGTCTTTAAACGTGTACAACATATTTTGATATCAAAATGAGCTTAATTACAACATTGTACATTGTAGTTTTTTTTTTTTTTTTTTGTTGTTGCACTTCAATGTTCTGTTGTTTCGTTGTTTTTTCTCTTATAGTCGATGTATTCTCTTTGATTTTGGTTTTTTACCTGGATTTGTTTTCTCTCAAATGATTTATGACTTTTGAACAGCAGTCTAGAACTGTTGCCTTACTTTGTTTCTGTAATTTGCAATATCCGTAAACAAAAGCGCATGTAATGATACAAGAGCGATAACTCCATTTCACTGAATGTTTAAAACTAGCATGCTGTACATTCTGACAAAATTAGATCGTAAACTATAACAACATTAAAATATTTGTATTAACGATGTGTAAGGCAATCTTGTGTTTTGTGCTTTTTAAGCTGCACATGACTGATCAGTGACGCTTGAATGCAAAATCCTGAATACCCTAATAGTACGACGTGAACACATGTTGAAGAGCTTTGCGGACAATTTCATATAAAAAAAGAAATGCGCTGATAACCAGATATGTGCACCAAAACTAAAAAAGTACTTTATTTTAACGGTATTCATTTTTATGAACCTGAAAACCCTGTTACAAAAAACACACAATTCTAGTGTTTTTCCTTTTCCACTCATAACAAAAAAAAAAGACAAGTTAAAAATTATTCGTACATTCGATAAATATTTACAATTCTTTATTTTCTGTGAACATGTGTGATGCAATGTCATGATTATTCATTATTGATTCATTAGATATAGGAAGATGTGGTGTGAGTGCTAATGAGACAACTCTCCATCCAAATAACAATTTTAAAAAAGTAAACCATTATAGGTCAATGTATGCTTCTTTAAGGTTAGCAGCAATGGCAGCATAATCTAGCTGTCGAAAAGATTGTACTGTTGTATGTTAGATAATCTGATTATATCTTGAAAAAAAAACAGAATTGTTCCTATATAATGTCATAAGTGAACAGATAAGAAGTTAAAACCTTTTCAGTAATAGAATTAAAGGTCATATTATATAAAATTTCTACAAAAATATCCATGCATTGTTATCAATTGAAAGATATATAAATGTATACTAATTTGAAGCTTCAGATCATTTCAAATATAAAAAGAGATGTGGTATGATTGCCAATGAGACAACTCTCCACTCGAGATCAAATGACAACGAAATTATCAACTATAGGTCACAGTACGGTCTCAACAGTAAGCAAAGCTTTTGACGCATAGTCAGCTATAAAAGGTCCTTCGAACCAGAAAACTAAAGGCCTAATTTATGGTTAAAAAATGAACGAAAATGAAGTATGTAACACATGTATAAACAAACAACAACCCCTGAATTACAGGCTCTTTACTTTGAAAAGGCAGATACATACACAATGTTGTGAGGTAAACATGGTAGCGGGATCCCAACCCTCCTTCTAACCTCGAACAGTCGTGTAACAGTACAAAAAAAGAACGAACTATGAAAATCATTTGAAAAAGGCTTAACTTATCAGATGGATAGAAATCCAAATACTACACAGAGTAGACGTGACCGAGTACTTGTATATCCTATCAACAATAAGAACAGATGTCAAAGCTTTTCCTTTGATACTATATTTTGTTTCTGACCAGATGTCTCTTTTATGAATTGTTAAAACTAGTATCATGCTCAATCACGTCAAAGATTTATGACATCACCGTATACGTCTAATTGAATTGATTCTGACTTGTCATGATGATCGCACTATTTGTAATATTGTCTCGGTTATCTCAACTGTCTTGGGAAGACCTATCGTCTTTTATTAGGCAAAAGTCGGATGTATATCTGTCGTCTTTAATGAGGTCTCAGATTTTGATTTCACAAAAACAGTGGTTACTCAGTACAAGGTTTTCATTACATTTACCACTTCCAAGTTTCATATGCAGTCACTTTTACTCTCTTAGTGAATAAGGGGCAGCATTACATTGGAAACAAATGAACATCATGTTCCCTGTTTCTCGTTCTTAATTTGGCCTAATGACACATATGCTTGATTTAAGTTGAAATACATACATATAAGCGGAAATATTCAAAATAAATCAACTGCTATGTGTTTGCTTTGTACTAATGTCTCAATATGAGCTGAAGATACATGAATTAATATATTTTTAAGTCACGATCAATCCTATATATTGAACTTCACGATGTGAACAGAAATAAATAGAAATTTAAAAGACAAAGACGCCTTTTTTACAGACATCTAATATTACAGCGTTTTTTCGAGTGATAGGTGACTAAAATCGTGAACAATTTTCAAATCATTCAAAGAAATCTAATATGGCAGGGTTCGTATCATGAATAAAAGGCTATTTCAATCTTGATTTAAGATAGCAATACATAAACAAAACATCTGTATTTTTTCTTTTGATTTTCGATTCATTCATCGAAATCGCCATTTTTATATGGTACAGTTTGTAACAAAATCTTTTACAAGATTGCATTATACTACAGAGAAAAGGGTAAGACTAATTATATTATACATGTTATAGCGATCTTTCTACAATATCGTTCTGAACTAGTGATATATTTGCCACTGGACGCTAAGCAACCAACAATCAATCGATCAACTATAACCTTTCCTAAAACCTTTCCGCAGCACCTGATTTCACCCCCGGTTTTTATTGGAGTTCCTGTTGTTTCTAATTTATTATTTATAAATGTTGATGTAAATGTCTTCTGGATTTGAGAGTGTTTTTTACCACTTGGTTTTGATTGCTATCGTCATAATAACGAGAGACTAAATGACATGAAAAGGTAATAAACGTTTCAAATGCCCGTCGTAAAAGACATTTTTTGTGGCTTTCAGTCTGATGGTTAATGATCAAAAGCATGTTTCAATAAAATCTCATGAACTTTATTAAATAAAGTTGGATTTGTTTTTTCGGACTACAGGAATTTAACATGTATATGAATGCAACTGGTTAATATTTCGATTTCAAATTTATATTGATAGCGAGCTAGAGTCAGATTTTCTTGAGATTAACGATACCACCGACACAGATAAATCAACTTCATATTTAGACCTTTTTCTCGAAATGACTACTGATGGTAGGTTGAATACCCAAATTTATGACAAACGCGATGATTTTGACTTTCCAATAGTCAACTTTCCATTTCTGTGAAGCAACTTCCAGCGGCACCAGCATATAGAGTATATGTGTCTCAATTGATATGTAACTCTAATGCTGGCTCAAAGTACGTTGATTGTGTTATACGAGGAATACTGCTTTCTCAAAAGTTGCTAAGACAGGGCTATGAATCAATCAAATTAAGGTCATTACTCAAGAAATTTTACGGTCGCCATCATGAGCTGATTGGCCATTATGACAAAAAAGTGTCAAAATCATATCTGATATTCTTTCATAATCATAATAACATTACAGCTTTACCTGAACAAAGAAATAACACGATGGGTGCCGGATACGGTTTAGGAAATTCTTACCCTTCCGGAGCACCTGATTTCACTCCCGGTTTTAGTGGAGTTGTGTTGTTTCTTTTTTATTATTTACCACTGTTGATGTAAATGTCTTTTGGATTTGTGATTCTTTGTTTACTTCTTGGTTTTGATTGTTATTGCCTTTTTTCAAATGTAATCATGGTAATAAACATGTGGTATTTGGAAGAATTCAAACATTGATAACAATATTAAAATAAGGTGACTTGCCGATGTTCAAATCTCGTAAACCGATTAGGAACAGAAACATGAAGATAACAAACAAAACTTCATGAAATCTCATTAACTGGAAACGGAAGTAATACCTGTAGCATCGATAGGGTACAAGTGCATTGTCACTATGTAAATATACTGTAAGTGCAAATACAGAATAGGACACAATAGGTAAAATTACATATATGACATCTATACTGGTATTTAAAGATCTAGGACAGCGCTATGTCTGAATGAATCTTAACAGAACTCAGATATGTGAACACAACAAACAGACATAATTGGTAAAAATGTCAAAAAGGTACACAGGCAACATTGTTTTATAATCTTAATCACTATATAAACGAACAGATATGTAAAAAAAAGAAGCGCAAAAAGACACATAGACTGCAGCAAAAATCAAAGACAAGAATACAAGAATTTACCATAGCACAATAACACAATAACGGAATATGCAAAGTAAGTTGACCAGATGTTATCAAAGTCAACATCTTTGTCAAGAGAATCAATGGCATCAAAATAAACATCTGTTTTAGGTTACCATGATGAACTAAAGTCAGCATCTGTGGAAGGCTAGTCGAGTTGGTCACAATCAATATGTTTGAGTAAGGTAATCAGAGGTTAACAAAGTCAGCATCTGTTTAAGGTTACCAGAAGTTACAGAGTCAATATATGTATAACGTGACCAGTAACAAAGATCCTTTATTTGTTTTTTTTTTTTTTACGTTTCGACACTGGTATTATAAGGTCTATTACATGTAATTTAGTTGTACAGTGTTTTGAACCGTATAGAAAAGTTAAACATGAGATATATAACACATGAAGAAATAACATAAAAAAAAATGTGGTGCACACTGTTAAATAACCCGCTACGCGCGTTATTCACTGTGCACCAAATTTTTTATGTTATTTCTTCATAGACAGAAAAAATATTACAGTCATTCCTTAAATATTTGTTTTTTCTCCGGTAGAGAAATATTAGTAACCGTTTCATTTTGGTTTACCTATGAACTCCTTTATGCTGAATAATTATCCTTGAACTGACAAATTATCACAAAAAAGTAGTATGTGGAAGGCAAAAAAAGGAAAAAAGTGAATGATTGATGAATTATAACGAATAGAGAATATTGTGAGCAAGGTAAATTAATGATAGAAAAGAAAACGAATTCTAAATTCTAACGAACAGAAAATAGTGTGTAAAAGGCAAAACAAATAAAGAAAAAAGAAAAATAAGGTATATAAATATGTACAGTAATGAGTGACACCATTCAGATCCTCTTTAATGACATTCCATGTGTTTCTTGCTTTTACAGAAAAAAATTGACACTTCAATATCAGCACCCGTTATATACACAACAGATCAATAAGTAGTTCACTATGACATGTTTGATACAGTAATATATACTCTGATTGATTTCTTTATAAGACATAAATATCTATATAGATGATGTGTTATATATCAATGAAGGTAAGCACAGGTATGGTTTTTATTTTGTTGTACATACCCACCTTTTATTTTATTTATTTAGATGTGGATAAAATGTATAGTTTGTTTCTCTTTGCTTTGAATTTTTAATAAAATTGAGAATGGAAATGAGGAATGTGCCAAAGAGACAACAACCCGACCATAGAGCAGAATGTCACCAACAGGTCTTCAATGCAACGAGAAATTCTCGCACCCGGAGGCGTCCTTGATAAATATTTTGGGTTAATAGTTTCTGCGTTCAGAAACATTGTTTGTTTCATTGACAATCATACCTACGGAAGCGTATAAGGGCCATATTTTTTAAATTTTAAAATTATGAAATTTATTCTTGGAACTTCTAACATGAAAATGGAATTATCTAAATTAATCTAGGAATTATGAACTTTAAGATAAAAGCTGTAAATTCCTAGCTTAAGATTGGTAAATGCCAATTTTTTATTGCAACTGGACATTAGTTAACTAAAAAAAATCATGATCTTATCAGGACGAAATCGCAAAAGACTGGGTAACAGTTTTTCACTGTTTGTGATCTGTTTTTAAGAAACCAAATCAATGGTAACAAAAATACAGTTGTGAGGTCCAAGAAATCACTTCAGAAAACCCTTTCCTTTTCAATTTCTTATGGCGTTTAGATTTGTGATGTTTTATCCTTGTAATACAGAACTGATGAAACGATAAAACATTCGTTTGCTATCAAATCCAAAAAAATCAATGTACTATGATCTGCCGATCGTTTAACCTGATGTCAGTATATTCAAAATGTCCACGAAAAAGAAGAAATTATGGCTAACAAGTGGGAAATAATTGAACTGAAAAACACAATAATTGTGTATTCTTTATTGTGGAAGAGATATCTTAAAATAGATACTTTATTTTCAACAAACAAATTCAAAGAAAGAACAATTACATTATAGTTATAAATAGAGGTCGGTCATTTAAAGACGTATCAACCGTATCACATACGTTGACGTATACGCATCTGTAAATTTACCAATAAACATTACGTGATCCCTAACTTTATTTTTTTATACTTTCAACAACGCAGATGGACAACTGATTAATTACTAATGCAAGTATTTATTTGTTAAGCTGGCTTAATTATTGTAAAAGAGGGGCGAAACGTGTAATAGTCTTAAGCTCGGGATCACATATTATCTTACCTCCTATACATTTCTAGGAAAATGATTGCTTAAAAGCCTCCACGTGAAGACCGTGGTATTTAATATTAGGTTAGTAGGGAGGCGGAGCTTAATTCAATACACGGTTAGTAGTGGATATACGACTTTGGTACTGTTTGTTTATTTAAAATTATTGAAAGTGCTGTTTAATATTGTTATATCAAGGTTATTGATACTATTTAGTAATAGTTATCGTTTGCATTATTTTTTAGTACAGACCAATTGAAGAAGGTTTTTTAAATTGAACACTTTAACACTTTAATATAGAAATAAGAAGATGTTATGATAGCAAATGAGACAACTCCAGTGTAAATTCAACAAATAAAGATAGTCGGTAAGATAAATTCGTTACATAGTGTGCTAGTGACCTAATATGATATATACGGGGTAAGTAAATTCCATAAGGGGTTCGAGCTTCGCACTCAACCCATATGGAAATTACTGACCCCGTATATATCATATTAGATCACTGACACACTGTGTAACTAATAATATCATTTGGTATATCTGCAGATGCGTATACGTCAACGTATATGATACGGTTGATACGTTTTTTAAATAACCGACCTCTAATACAATAGTTGAGGGTAAACAGCTACAGCTGTAAAATGAAGTATGGTTCAAAGAAGCTGTCTTCTCACATTTATTCATTATTATAATGGTTTATCCTGAAATTAATAATATGTGTGCTACACGCTCAAGAGAAATTTAAAAGATTAATATAACCGAGCCTTAATACTATTTTTGAAATGCAAAGTATGGAGTATGTTACATTCAAGGATATTTTTGAAAAGAGAGATCTTAAACCAGGAGGTATGATTTTTTCTGCTTAAATCACACAAACTGGATGTTGAACTTTTAAAAAAATCAACAAAATCAAGCGCTGTATAGGATTGTCAGACTGAAATGAGAAAGATTTAGTGTCTTGCTAGATGTTGAATGCTCAAGGAAGTGTTGTCCGATCAAGGATAAAAAGATATAAAAACAACATAAGTCACAAATGACAAGTTTGATTGAGGTCGTATAAACACAGATTGAAACGAGAAAGAATTATTGACATGTATAGTAAAGTGGTATAAGGCAAAGTGTGTTTTTTTAGGATAATAGCTTTTCCTAAAATTGAAAAAAGAATGTTGTGAGCAGGATCTGCCTACCCTTCTGGAGCACATGAGATCAACCCCCCCCCCCCCAGTTTTTGGTTGGGTTCGTGTGTTGTTTAGTTCTTATTTTTTCTATGTTGTGTGTTTTATACTAATACTTGTCTGTTTGTCTTTTTCTTTTTTAGCCTCGGCGTTGTCTGTTTATTTTTGATCTATGAGTTTGGGGGTCCTTTTTGTATCTTTCATCCCTCTTTTGTCAAATGAACATGTTTTCTAACATTTATTCATTATGATAAGGTGTTGTTAAAAACAAATAATAAACAGTGTGCTATACAATCTTACACAATTACACAATATTGACTGCTGTATCCCTGTTCTTGACATGTGTACCTATTATATCTATTTGTTTTGTTCACACATTGTTGTCAATATAATGGAACTTTTTACGACTGTCATTCAAAGGGACAGGTGTAGCTAGCTAAAAAAAAACAGGTGTAATCCACCATTTTCTACATAACAACTATGCCTGTACCATGTTAGGAATATGACAGATGTTATTCATTCTTTTGGTGCGTTTGAGTTTATATATTGCCTTTTGATTAAGGCCTGTTCGGTTAGAATTTTCCTCGGATTTATTTTACTTTCTACATACGTGCATTCTCCTCAGAATTTGAAAAAAATCCAAAAAATCGAGACCAACCAGAAAATTATAAGTACTATTTTTAAAAATGCATAGGAGCTTGGCTATGGATAATATAATATTCCAAAATATTCCTGCTTATAGATATATTTAACCATTAAGTGCGCGTCTTCTGTCGACATTACACAAACTGAATGCTGAACTAATAGAAAATTCGACAGAATCCAGCGCTGTATAGGATTGTCCGATTTAAATGAGATAGATATATAGCCTTGCTTTATGTTGCATGCTGATGTATGTGTTGCTTGTTCAGGGATACAAAGAGAGAAAAACAACATGTGTCACGAATCATTAGTTTGATCAAGGTTGCTTGAATACAGATTCAAATCAGATTTAATTAATGACTTGCACAAAAATGGGGTATAAAATATGTCATTTTAAGTTTTCTACTGTGGAATTATAAAAGATTTTCACACTATTAAGAGGTTTATACTATAACATGCATACAACCAAATTTAATTCATTATGTTCTAGTCAGGATATGGCAATTGTTCTCCATTTGCTTGAAGTAAATGGTTTTTGATTTTTCTTTCTGATTTGAATTTTCATTGAGTTCAATTGTTTGTTTGTGTTATTTAACTTTTTTATTAAGAAGTTTTTCCAACACTTGATAGAAAAATGTGATTTAAAAAAGATGTAAACCTTTTCAATTATCCATTGAGATAATGTTTTTTCCTGTAATTGGTTAAAGGTGTGGTGTAACGAAAGAAAATGAAGTACATTTACAGATTTAGTTATTTAGATAATAAACCGTTCTGAATTTGATAAACGGTTTACTAATTTCAAGCTATATATTCGTCACAAACTGTTTATTTATTTCACCTAAAAAGGGGAATGTGTGTCACAGTGAAGTTTCTGGCTATACATATGCATTTTACCTATATATAAACTATATGCAAGTGAAACCAGAACCAGTATTGGGTGAAGCAGCATCCACAGGGATGATTAAAACGAAACAGAAGGACAAAAACACGTCAGTGTTGACCATTGTACTTGCTGAAAAATATTTCTTCACCGTATTTAACTGAACCTCCACACCACTACCCCTCCCCCAAATGGACTTGGAGCAAAATATTGCTCCCCCGTATTGAACGGAACCTCCACACCACTTACCCTTCCCCACCCAAAAAAAAACCAAATCTGGAGAACAAAGGAGGGATATATTTTCAATGAATTGTATTTCGACTGAAAATATTTGTAAACTATTGCAACAGTAACATGAGTAATAAGCAGATTTAATGTAAAAAGAACACATAACCAAGAAAAAGAATATGTTCCATTAAAATAAAATAATAGATAGGGTTCTCTTTTGAAGATATATTAGCAAAGCGTTTTATGGATGTCGGTACCATTATCTAACAAACATACCCAATTAAAACGTTTGATTTTCTTCAAACACTGGACTCGAGTATAACAACGGCTATGTGAATTAGAGTGCAATGAATGACTAGAAAAATCAAATCTTTAAGTTTTTCTTCAAAATAAAACTGGAATTTCTACATGTTCACTTTTTATTGGCAATCTTTTTAAACTTTATAAAGTTTTTGTTAATTTTTATATATAATGCCTTGCACTGTAGCCCTATATCAAAATAATTTTTTTGAAATTCGAGACCTAACACAAACGTTCAAGAAAATAAACCAACGAAAAAGACCACATTTACACCAAAATATGACGACCATTCGGTTACTCAAAGCAATTTATTGATAAAATCTTAACTTTAAGATAAGTTGATAATTCAAGTTAATTTTAAAACCAAATTTAGTATATTTTTGTATTTATGATGAGTTTATTTGCAACCACTGGGTCGATGCCACTGCTGTTGGAGATTTATTTTTCCAGAGGGTATCACCAGCCCAGGAGTCAGCACTTCTGTGTTGACCTGAGTTATCATTGATATGTTCATAATTATAATTTAAGTGTTAACAAAACTTAGAATATTTGAAAAACTAAGGATTTTTTACCTCGGGAATAGATTTCTTTAGCTGTATTTTACAAAACTTTTAGGAATTTTTGGTCGTCAATGCTCTTCAATTTCGTACTTTATTTGGTCTGTTATAACAGTTTTGATTAGAGTGTCACTGATGAGACTTGTATAGACGAAACGCGCGTCTGGCGTTAATATTAAATTTTATTCCTGGTATCTATGATGAGTTTATATTCTTCATACATACACTAATGACTTCATATCAACCAACAGTATAACTTTGTTTATAAAATATAATGTGAGTTATACAAGATACACATAAATTACAGTATATTGCAAAATAAAATAAAATACGAACCGAACCGAAAATGCTATACTTGAATGTTTCGAAAATGCTATACTTGAATGTTTCGTCAAAACTTGTTAGACCTGTAGCAAAAATCAATTGAATAAGTTAAAGAAAATTATGTAATTTTATCTCCATTGAATTTATATCCGAAATTGAACGTCACCTTCCGCCAATTGTTGATAACGGATGTTTTGATTGCGTATTGATATTCATTTGCCAAACAATTCGAACAGACACAGGTCAGTCGTAATTTTATATTATAAATCATCAATCTACTCTAATTATATACAGGAAAAGACATTATTTTATTCGCAATTGAAATTAAGACAAACGATACAGCAGATACAGTCAAGTCTTATATCATTACAAAAAAAATAGTTTTTCTCGTTTGAATTGTTTTACATTGTCATTTCGGGGCCTTTTATAGCTGACTACGCGGTATGGGATTTTTTTATTGTTGAAGGCCATACTGTGACTTATAGTTGTTAATTTCTGTGTCATTTTGGTCTCTTGTGGACGGTTGTCTCATTAGCAATCATACTACATGTTTTGTTTTAGTCAAGATGAATTGAGAATAATTGTTTAAGACAGATGAAATAATTCAGCTTTCCAATTGTGTTTTTCCCATTTCTACGTAGCAACCTGTCAGTAGCGCCTTCATACAGATTACATATTTCCCAGTTCATACGATATTTACATTTAGTTTAAACATATGTATTTATAGTGGATAGGTAAACAAATTATTGCAACTTATATTAATCACTTTCCACTTTTCGGATGCGAGAGCTTCCTTGTAGCAGCATTTGTATGATCTTTTTCGAAATCTGCAAGAGTGTCTCTCTCATAACACGGTTCAGCCATTTATCGTTCCAGTCCGATGGACTATCATCGTTTCAAAGACTCGCAAATGACGTCAAGAAAGAGCCAAAAATTCAGTTTTCTTCCCGGAGCGGGGATCAACCCAGGAACCTTTGTATTAGTAGTCCGATGCGCTATCAACGACATCACAGCTGTCTATACATTTCCTATCACGATGTTCTGGATATAGGGTTGCTACTTACAAGGAATCTATCAAACCAATAATTTTCAACTGGTAAAGTTGAAATTCTCGATTCTAAAATTTTACGGACAATCCACACCAATTCTCGAACAGGTCTACGAAGATTTATTTCAAATGTTTCACACATTAACTCTGAATCTCTTAATTATATATATGTCGGGCAGGATTGTCGTGAAAACAAATCAAGAAGATGTTTCTGTCTATTTCTGTAAATTGACAAAGATGTTTAATTTGTTAAGATTCTGATAGGGACCTTTAGAAGAAATATTCAAATTACCACACAATCTATAAAAAGTATAACAACAAAAATACCGAACTCCGAGAAAAATTCAAAACGGACATTCGGTAATCAAACCGAAAGTTCGTACACACCAAGCGAATGAATAATAACTGGCATACTCCTGACGTGGTACAGTTATGTATAAGTTCACCTTGAACTTATGTCGCAGTCGGTAGTATATCCCTTGATGACATTAAATACTCATAAATATCCTGAGCAGAGAAGAACCATAGTAAAAACAAATATAAAAGATTATCCTTGTCTTTGTTTCCTATTTTATTTACATATATGAGGATCTACAGAGAAAATATTAAACGTACGACAATTCCATTATTTTACCGTGTAAGTATTTCGTAGTCGACATACTGTCCCTTTATGACTTTCTGACATATGAAGAAGTGGTGTTGCGACCCTTTGTAAAAACAAATCTGATTTTTTTTACAGCCGACAAAATTGTTATAGATGATTAAACATATAAAAAGTTAACAAGTTGTTAGTGTTGTCTTTTTTGTATTGGCCAATTGAAGTATGGTCTTAGTACTGAAGACTCGATCATTTTGATAGGCCAGTGGTTTAAATACTTCATTTTAAGATAGTGGATAAGATACATTCATATCACATTAGAATCGTTCGAATCCCCATATGGTATTTACTGACCACAAATATATCGTATTAGGTCACTAGAACACTATTTATATAACTAATAGTGTTAACAAATACTTGACCGAATATATGTTTAAATCACGATTAATTATTTGCATAACATATCAAAGATATTAAACTTTCCAATGCAAACAGAAAAGGCGAAGATACTAACTTTAAATAGCAAAGCCGTCATGTGTTTTTTTTTTGTTTTTTTTAAAGAAATTTGATATTGCAGGGTCAATATCAAGAATGACACGTGACTAAAGTCGTGAGTTTAGAAAGGATACATAAACAAAATGTGTGAACAATGTCCTTTAATTACTGGTTCATTCATCAAAATCACTGATTTTTTAATCTTGATATTATCATTATAGCATTCAACATATAGTAGAACTACATGAGGTAGTACAAGTTTAAATCTAGACAAATGCTATCCTATATATTGAACTTCATTGTGTGAATAAAAATAGAATTGACTATTTAGTTAACGAAGTGGTTAAATTATTTCTAAAGAAATCTAATATAACAAGGTTAATTTTAGAATGAAGGTATATACGATCGTGGGCTCTAAAAAAATACAACGATACAATCTGCTGCACGATTTAATTTAGTTTTCTTAATCATTCGTGTACATTACCAGTGTTTAACTTGGACGGTTGATAAACATAATGATTTGGAAAGAGAAAAAAGTGCATTACTAGTTTGCTAAAGAACAAGAGAGGTAAGAATAATTAGCTATCTACCTTGCATTACTATCTATCATAGCTATCTATCTTATATAAAAGAGAAAAATAATATGATATTAGCTTTCTATCTTACATTACTACTTTACTATGGAGTTAAAGGGTAGGAATAATTAGCTAGCTATAATGCATTACTAGTTTACTATGGCGAGAATCAGGTCATCATGCATTACTAGTTTAACATGGGTTCAAAATCCGTTAAGAATATTTAGCTCTTTATCTTATATAAAAGAGAATAATAACATGATAATTAGCTATCTATCTAACATTACTACTTTACTATGTAGTAAAAGGATAGGAATAATTAGCTAGCTATAATGCATTACTAGTTTACTATCAGCACAAAAACAGCTAAGAATAATTAGCTATCTATCTTATATAAAAGAGAAAAATAATATGATAATTAGCTATCTATCTAACATTACTACTTTACTATGTAGTAAAAGGATAGGAATAATTAGCTAGCTATAATGCATTACTAGTTTACTATAAGGACAAAAACAGCTAAGAATAATTAGCTATCTATCTTATATAAAAGAGAAAAATAATATGATATTAGCTATCTATCTAACATTATTACTTTACTATGGAATTAAAGGGTAGGAAGAATTATAGCTATCTATCTAACATTACTACTTTACTATGGAGTAAAAGGGTAGGAATAATTTACATATCTATATTGCATTTATAAATTTACTATGGCGAGAATCCGGTAATCTTAATTAGCCAACTATCTTATATAAAAGAGAAAAAGGTTTTGATAATTAGCTATCTACCATACATTACTAATTCGTATTGAGTAAAAATGTAAGAATAATAAATATCTATCTTGGTTTACTAGTTTACTATAGAGAAAAAAGGTAAAACTAATGAACTATATATCTTTATTAATTAGAAAAAGGTTATGATAGTAAGCTATTTATCTTACATTACTAGTTTACAATTGAGTAAAAATGTAAAAACAATAAATATCTATCTAGCATTACTAATTTACTACAGAGAAAAAAAAAGATAAAACTAATTAACTATGTATCTTTATTAATAAGCGTCATGAAAATGCAACTTTTGATACCTCTGTCGTAGATGGAATGCATTGCGATATACAGTATTATTGCCATTGTCAAAGGGCATGCTTTGATAAAAATTCATAACCCTGCATTACTATGAAATGTTTTAATGATGGACACACGTATTTGAGATGATAAACTATGCAGTGCCTATAATCTATACTAAAGACCATCATGCATTATTTGTGAAGTTGAAAAAGAATATTTCACAACGAGAAATATTCTTTGATATAACACCCCCATCCCCACCCCCTTCTTTGCATCAGAATTCCTATTCAGTCACAAAGCTTTAAATATTATGGTAGAATAATGTTTTAATTTATTCATTTTCGATAAGAAAAAAAAATGTGTGTTTTTTTTTTTTTTTTTTTTTTGATAAATTAAACATAACTAAGTATTTATTTCTTTGTTTTATATTTAGGAAGAGTTATGCGCAACATCTGGTTAAGTTAAATTCTTATAAAGACAATCATACCCCATCTCTTGATTTCATACCATGTACTAAATGTCAGGTTCAGAATCATAATTTGCTTATTCAATTTAAACTAGGCCTTTACTGATTAATTAATGCCGATCTTTTTTGTTTAATTGGAATGCAAAGTGAAATACTGTCGTCGATTTTTTACAAAAACATATCGCATGTTCTATGAGAAAATGACAGCAATAGCATTTTGTTTTTAAATAAAAGTATATCGGTTATTGTCTTAAACAATAATATCGCAACCATTACAAAAAATGCAAAAAATTTCAATCTGTTGCACGTTATCATGGCTTTAAATAATCACAATAATATCCCATACCACTGTTCTTGCTATATAATTCATCGTTCATTTGTACAATTTAAAATTCAAAAAGTAAAGAATATAAATTTACTATTTTCTCAAATAAATGCAAAATATTTGAAATTATATGTATATAGTGGATGGGAAGTATACAGACGTGTCTTTTGTTAAATACGTCCATTTTAAAACAAAGTAATACTATCAATTACAGGAAAAAAATGTTCACTTTTTCTTATGTTCCCACAATTCATCTCGTATTAAAAAGAACAAATTGGTTCTCTACATCCTTTTTTTATATTTGCAATTTCCATAAACTGTTAATCAGTATATATATGTAGATATAATACGAACTACACTATTGTGCAATATACAAAATAAAGAGGCGAATGCCATATTTTTATGAATCCAAATATGTGGAAGTACATATATAATTTATACATGCGTTTAAATGAAAACAAATTCCTACTGATCATTTGGAAGTTATATTTGATTTAAAAATATTATCTGAAATATTTGTGACAAATTACAATGGATTAGTTAAAGGATATAGTGTCCGTTTATCTCCAATGAATTTCTGCTTGACATTGAGTGTCATTTTCCGCCTATTGTTTGGAACGAATATATTTAATCGCTCGTTAGAAATTATAATCATACAATAGAATTCGGACATAGACGGTCAGTCGTAATTTGTTTAAAATGATTTGAAATTTACAACAATATTAATTTGAAGAAAAAAAATCTTTCTTGGTTTGATTTATTATAGAAAAAAAGCCGGTTCAACAAAAACTAAATAGGGAAAGATAAATGTATAATATGGGAACCGAACTGCATGTATAAGCAAACTTTAAATAATTTTTCATTTACAAAGCAACGAATCTAGATTTCTATAGTATGTTCTTCTTCAGTACTTCTATCCAACAGTTAGCAATCCTCGTCATACATACATAAATATACCATAAAGTAAAGCATGTTTCTGCTAATAATTTGTTAATTGTTTTTCTTTTGTACATTTCGTTATCTTTTTAAAGTATTTTATATCAAAATATAGCTGTATTTGTTAAAATACTCTGCATACCAAGACAGATTGCATTTTCAACCGTAAAAACTCTTATAGTTTATTACCTTATTCTTGCTACCTCCTACAAACTCTACGACTTAGATGAATAAACAATAATGCTATATGTAGTATCATGTATTGTATCACTGTTTGATATCATAATCGGGAAATATTGAGTATTTGCTTGTCATTAGTAGTACTACGTATTCATCCATGTCCAACCACAGGTTCTTTTTATTTCATTATTTATATTATGTTCGTGTTTATTATGTTGAGGTTAGGGGTTTGTGCTGCTTAATTTTTATTTCTGTTTTTTCTTTTTTTTTTTTTTTTTTTTTTTTTTTTATTTTATTTTATTTTAAGGGGTAGTTGCGCGTACCTCTTGAGAACAAAAGTAATAAAAAAAAACTTTCCTTGATGTCTTCAATTATAAACTCTTATATAAATCAGATTCGCTTTTACCAAAAATAAAATAAATAACAATTGACATTTAAAATATCCTTAACGATTTCTGTAAGTAATAAAGCTGCTGACGTGATACAGTATCTTTGAATCATATTAGTGTTTCTTGGTAAATGAGTTATACCGCTATACATGTAATTGTTAATTCAAAAAGGGAGAAAACTCCCATTTACGATCAACGTACCCTCTTTATCAAAATTAACGTGTAACTACATGTCTCAACTCAATGTAACCCAGAAACAAACCACTTTATGTGCACAAATCTTATATGGTTCTATTTAAAAGCTACTAATATAATACAATAAGTAGTATTATAACATGATAGTTTTGAATTTTTTGTTCATTTTACCAAAATGAATACTTAAACTGGCTTTGATTTGAAGTAGAAAACCATGACATCACTTCAATAATTAAACATACTGTCACCTTTATGCACCAGGTTATTAAAGACATAGAAAATCCCTTGAATTACTATTTAGAAATTAATTGTCTTTGATATGTATGAAGTGCCATTTAATTAACAAATATATTGCATACTGGAATTCGAAATAGGCGACGAGACAGCGAAAGGTGTGTGTTTGATATTTAAAGCAAAAACATCTCATCGATAGGCAAATATCCATCTTTCTGGTATTGCAGTCTCATATCAATTGGATTAAGCTTATTGTCCCTTTTGGTTATTTGTTTTACAGCCGATTTCATTGAGTGTGTAGCCAAAAGTTATATCTTTGCTTAGCTTGCTTGTTAGCTGAACTGTGAAGTCATTGGTAGGTTAGGTAAACTACCCTTCGTTAAGAGTAGACTAGTTCAACATATAACAAATCTATCTGTCTGTAGGACGAGGCTACTATCCCTTTATGACTTTCTGACATATGAAGAAGTGGTGTTGCGACCCTTTGTAAAAACAAATCTGATTTTTTTTCACAGCCGACAATATTGTTAATAGATGATTAAACATATAAAAAGTTAACACGTTGTTAGTGTTGGCTTTGTTGTATTAGCCAATTGAAGTATGGTCTTAGTACTGAAGACTCGATCATTTTGATAAGCCAGTGGTTTAAATACTTCATTTTAAGATAGTGGATAAATACATTCATATCACATTAGAATCGCTCGAATCCCCATATGGTATTTACTGACCACAAATATATTGTATTAGGTCACTAGAACAATATTTATATAACTAAAAGTGTTAACAAATACGTGATCGAATATATGTTTAAATCACGATTAATTATTTGCATAACATATCAAATATATAAAACTTTCCAATGCAAACAGAAAAGGCGCAGACACTAATTTTAAATAAACAAGCCGTCATGTGTGTTTTTTCTTTTCTTTTTTTCTTTTTAAAGAAATTTGATATTGCAGGGTCAATATCAAGAATGACACGTGACTAAAGTCGTGAGTTTAGAAAGGATACATGAACAAAATGTGTGAACAATGTCCTTTAATTATTGGTTCATTCATCAAAATCACTGATTTTTTAACCTTGATATTATCATTATAACATTCAATATATAGTAGAATTACATGAGGTAGTATAAGTTTAAATCTAGACAAATGCTATCCTATATATTGAACTTCATTGTGTGAATAAAAATAGAATTGACTATTTAGTTAACGAAGTGGTCATAATTATTTCTAAAGAAATATAATAAAACTAGGTTTATTTTTAGAATGAAGGTATATACGATCGTGAGCTTAAAACAAATAAAATACAAAGATACAATTTGCTGCACGATTTCTTTTAGTTTTCATTCATGTTCATTTCCGGTGTTTAACTTGGACCGTTGATAAACAAAATGATTTGGAAAGAGTAAAAATGGTATTAATTGTTTGCTAAAGAACAAGAAAGGTAAGAATAATTAGCTATGTATATTGCATTACTAGTTTACGATGGGAATACAAACTGCTAAGAATAACATGAATAATTAGCTATTTATTTTATATAAAAGAGAAAAATAATATGATAATTAGCTATCTATCTTACATTACTACACTACTATGGAGTAAAATGGTAGGAATAATTAGCTATCTTTATTGCATTACTAGTTAACAATGGTAAATCAGGTAATAATAATTAGCCATCTATTGATGTAAAAAAGAAAAAGGTTATGACAATTAGCAATCTATCTTACATTACTAATTAATATTGAGTATGTAAGAATAATAAATATCTATCTTGCACTACTAGTATACTATAGAGAAAAAAGGTAAAACTAATAAACTATGTATCTTTATTAATCATCAATATTTGCTACTTTTTATACCTCCGTCTTTGATGCATTGCGATATACAGTATAGCTGCCATTGACAAAGAGCATGCTTTGATATAAATTCATGAACCCTGTATAACTATGAAAATTTTTAATGATGTAAATACTGATCCACGCCCAAAGGATATTTACAAAATTGGATTAGATATTAATGTTCAAAATATACAATGACAAATTTTAAAAATAAAATGTTTTAACACGTATTCGAGATGATAAACAACGTCAGTCCCTAGAATTTATACTTAAGACCATTATGTATTATTTGTGAAGTTGATAAGGAATATTTCAAAACGAAAAATGTTCTTTGGTAAAGCACCCCATACCCTACCCCTTCCCTTGCAACGAAATTCTTCATCAGTCACGAATAATTGAATATCATGGTAGAACTATGTTTGAATATATTTATTTTTGGTAAGAAAAAGAATTGTGTATTTTATTTTATTTTGATGAATTAAACATAACTTAATATTTGTTTCTTTATTTTACATTTGTGAAGAGTTATGCGCAATATCTGCTAAAGTTAAATTCATATAAAAACAATCATACCCCTTTTCCTAATTTCATATCATATACTAAATGTGAGTTGCAGAATCATAATTTCCTTTTCCAATCAAAACTATTCCTTTTTGGACTTGATACCGATCTTTCTTGCTTGCATGGAATGAATAGTGAAATACTGTCGTCATTTGTTTTAATGCACATAATTTAACCTAATTTATCGCACATTGGTACAATTTAAAATTAAAGATAGTACAAATAGGTCGAATTTAAATTTATTGTTTTCTCGATTAAATGCAAAATATTTGAACTTATATGTATACAGTGGATATTGTCAATTATAGAAAAGAAAAAAAAATATTATGATGTTCCCCTGATGCATTTCTTATTCAAAGGAACACATTGGTTCTCTACGTCCTTTTTTATATTTGCAATGTCCATATACTGTTAATCAGTATATATATGTAGATATAATACGAACTACACTATCGTACAAAATACAAAAAAGAGGCGAATGCCATACTTTATTGAACACAATTCTATGAACGTACATAGTTAATTCCCCGAGGGTTTTACTAGCCCAGTAGTCAGAACTTTTGTGTTGACTTGAGTTACATGTAATATAGATGTGGTTATAGTTAACTGTTTGCTTTATTTTGTCTTTTTAACATATTTTTATTCGAGAGTCACTGATGAGTCTTGTTTAGACGAGACGCGCGTCTGGCGCAAATATAATACTTCAATCCTGATATCTATGATAAGTTTATTTATATAATTTATACATGCATTTTAATGAAAATAGTTTTATACTGGTCATTTGGGAATCATATCTTATTTTAAAATATTATCTGAAATATTTGTTACAAATTACAATGGATTATTAAAAGGATGTATTGGTGTCCGTTTATCTTCAATGAAATTCGGCTTGAGATTGAGTGTTAATTTCCGCCAATTGTCTTGATCGGAAATGCTTAATCGCTTGTTGAAACTTAAAATCATACAATAGGATTTGGACATAGACGGGTCAGTCGTGATTTGTTTATAATGATTTGTAATGGACATTAATATTAATTGAAAAAAAAAGAAATATTTTTTCAATTAATATTAATGTCAATTACAAATCTCTTGTTTCAATTTATTATAGAAAAAGGCCGATTCAACAAAAACTAACTAGGCATAAATAAATAAATGATATGGCAACCGAACAGCATGTATAAGCAAACTTTAAATAATTTTTCATTTACAAAGCAACGAATCTAGATCTCTATAGTATGTTCTTCTTCAGTACTTTTATCCAACAACAATCCTCGTCATACATACATAAATATACAATAAAGAAAATCATGTTTCTGCTAATAATTTGTTAATTGTTTTTCATTTTTAAATTTTGTCATCTTTTCAAAGTATTTTATATCAAAAAAGAGCTGTTATTGATATAATAATACTCTACAAATTTTTTTAAAAATGCATTTTCAACCTTTAAAACTCTTATTTTTTATTACCTTATTTGTGCTATCTTCTACAATTTCGTCAACCTAGAAGCATACATTTATAATGGTATAGTTTTTATCGTGTATTGCGTCACTGTGTCATAGTTGGAATAGGCTCCCAGTTAAGGCAACCAGTCCGGTACTCACGAATGTAGTTCTTAAAACAATATATAACTTTTGTTATAAATTGTGTGGTGTTATTATTTCACTAGTTCTGTAACTGAATGTAGATTTATTTGAAAGGGTAGGCTTTCTAGTTTGAATTTCTGTAAAACTTTTGATTGAATTAAATGTAATCTGGCGTCAGTACATAGAGTTAATTGCCTAAATTATAGCCTTTATTCTTCCCCGGAAGTAGACAAACTGACCCTGTTGTCAATAAAAACAAATTTTTGCAACGGAATGCCGGTCATGGGGCACTGAGATTGTGCTTGACACTTCAAAATGTTCTTTGGTAAAGCACCCCATACCCTATCCCTTCCCTTGCAACGAAATTTTTCCGCAGTCACGAATCATTGAATATCATGGTAGAACTATGTTTGAATATATTTATTTATTTTTGGTAAGTAAAGAATTGTGTATTTTATTTTATTTTGATGAATTAAACATAACTTAATATTTGTTACTTTATTTTACATATGTGAAGAGTTATGCGCAATATCTGCTAAAGTTAAATTCATATAAAAACAATCATACCCCTTTTCCTAATTTCATATCATATACTAAATGTGAGTTGCAGAATCATAATTTCCTTTTCCAATCAAAACTATTCCTTTTTGGACTTGATACCGATCTTTCTTGCTTGCATGGAATGAATAGTGAAATACTGTCGTCATTTGTTTTAATGCACATAATTTAACCTAATTTATCGCACATTGGTACAATTTAAAATTAAAGATAGTACAAATAGGTCGCATTTTTCTGGCGTAAGAAATTATAATCCTGGTACTTTTGATAACTAATTAAATTTATTGTTTTCTCGATTAAATGCAAAATATTTGAACTTATATGTATACAGTGGATATTGTCAATTATAGAAAAGAAAAAAAAATATTATGATGTTCCCCTGATGCATTTCTTATTCAAAGGAACACATTGGTTCTCTACGTCCTTTTTCATATTTGCAATGTCCATATACTGTTAATCAGTATATACATGTAGATATAATACGAACTACACTATCGTACAAAATACCAAAAAGAGGCGAATGCCATACTTTATTGAACACAATTCTATGAACGTACATAGTTAATTCCCCGAGGGTATTACTAGCCCAGTAGTCAGAACTTTTGTGTTGACTTGAGTTACATGTAATATAGATGTGGTCATAGTTAACTGTTTGCTTTATTTTGCCTTTTTAACATATTTTTATTCGGGAGTCACTGATGAGTCTTGTTTAGACGAGACGCGCGTCTGGCCAAATATAATATTTCAATCCTGATATCTATGATAAGTTTATTTATATAATTTATACATGCATTTTAATGAAAATAGTTTTATACTGGTCATTTGGGAATCATATCTTATTTTAAAATATTATCTGAAATATTTGTTACAAATTATAATGGATTATTAAAAGGATGTATTGGTGTCCGTTTATCTTCAATGAAATTCGGCTTGAGATTGAGTGTTAATTTCCGCCAATTGTCTGGATCGGAAATACTTAATCGCTTATTGAAACTTAAAATCATACAATAGGATTCGGACATAGACGGGTCAGTCGTAATTTGTTTATAATGATTTGTAATGGACATTAATATTAATTGAAAAAAAAGAAGTATTTTTTCAATTAATATTAATGTCAATTACAAATCTCTTGTTTCAATTTATTATAGAAAAAGGTCAATTCAACAAAAACTAAATAGGCATAAATAAATAAATAATATGGCAACCGAACAGCATGTATAAGCAAACTTTAAATAATTTTTCATTTACAAAGCAACGAATCTAGATCTATATAGTATGTTCTTCTTCAGTACTTCTATCCAACAACAATCCTCGTCATACATACATAAATATACAATAAAGAAAATCATGTTTCTGCTAATAATTTGTTAATTGTTTTTCATTTTTAAATTTTGTCATCTTTTCAAAGTATTTTATATCAAAAAAGAGCTGTTATTGATATGATAATACTCTACAAATTTTTAAAAAAATGCATTTTCAACCTTTAAATCTCTTATTTTTTACTACCTTATTTGTGCTATCTTCTACAATTTCGGCAACCTAGAAGCATAAATTTATAATGGTATAGTTTTTATCGTGTATTGCATCACTGTATCATAGTTGGAATAGGATCCCAGTTAAGGCAACCAGTCCGGTTCTCACGAATGTAGTTCTTAAAAAAATATATAACTTTTGTTATAAATTGTGTAGTGTTATTATTTCACTAGTTCTGTAACTGAATGTAGATTAATTTGAAAGGGTAGGCTTTCTAGTTTGAATTTCTGTAAAACTTTTGATTGATTTAAATGTAATCTGGCGTCAGTATATAGAGTTAATTGCCTAAATTATAGCCTTTATTCTTCCCCGGAAGTAGACAGACTGACCCTGTTGTCAATAAAAACAAATTTTTGCAACGGAATGCCGGTCATGGGGCACTGAGATTGTGCTTGACACTTCAAAATGAATACCTAACAGAATTCCCAAGGTGGCTATCAAAATTATTTATTGAACAGAACCCCATGTACTTACTATAATTTTCAATGCGTTCCAATGGGGCAAATAATTGGGTCCCTGTTCCAGTTATTATCGGAAAATATCGGATGTTTGCCTCTCATTAGTAGCACTACAGGTTTATCCAGGCCTACACATGATTGGGTTTTTTTTCGTTTTTTTTTTATTATTTTCGTGTTTTTTTTTATATTTGGAGGTTACGTGTTTGTGTTGCTTAATCTCTATTTTTGTACAGTGGTTTTTTTTTAGTTTTGGAAGGGAGAGTTGCGCGAACGTAGTGATAAAAGAAATAATAAAAAGCTTTCCTTACGGCAGTTCGCTGCTCAGTTTCAAAATAAATGATAGCTTTCCATAACAGAAGTAAAATATTGATAGCGGATTTATTGAGGAATCATAAAATCAAAAAAGATATAGGGATCAATGTGCTTGTTTTCGAGATATCAGCTGTTGAAATTTTCTCTCTTGATTTTTCATAGTTTCATCATTGACCAGTTAAAGTTCTCAAAACAGATTGAAAAATAAATAAGATTGTATAATACTTTTTCAAATGGCTTATTATTCATGCTATTATACATGTAAATGATTTATGAAAAGAAAATGGGGGTCCATGGGCAACATTTTTAAGGCATTGAAATGGATACAACCAGACGATTTCGAAAATCTGACAAAAAAAAATTTCTTGTCAAATTTTGCTGTTATAGAATTATAGAAACTTTGTTCTCAACATGTTGGAGTCTTATTTTCAATTCATGGGTTATAAATGCACCTGATTTCTTTCAGAATATATAAACGAATTTTTGAAATAAGACTTTTAATGTTCCCTTCAATTTACTATGCATGGAAATTATGAATGCATCATAAGTTACCTTGATTTATCATTTTCAAAAGAAGAAACTTATGATGCATTCTAAACATTCTATTTATAAGTTAAGAAGGTAATCTGGTTGTCTCTTAGGTACAAAAAGTACACGGATGTCGATGAGCCCAAATTTAGATTTAATGCAAATGGAACGATTTCTTTGAAACGACGATTGTTTTTCAATTCTTCAAAAATAAAGTAGACATGTGTTTTCAAATTAAATTATCAATCAGGTTGTCTGTGAATCAAATTTTTAATTAAATGCATGTCAAAAGATTTATTAGAATTATTAAAAAGATGATTATTTTATTCTTTTAGAAAATATATTAAATAATTCACTAAAATTTACTAAAAAAAATCACCGATAACAAGAAAACGAGAAAACATACATAGACAACAGGACTGGGAGAAAGAAAAGAAAAAACGGGAATCAGCATGACTCGGAATATCTTTATTTAGGTACATGTCACCTGTTCCCAATCTTTCATCTGTTTAATTTGCCGCTATTGATATATGTTTTTATCAAAGAAGACTTCCCATGTTCCTAAACAATGAGAAAACACAAAAATTATATAAAATATTGAAAGCTTTTGTATAATTATTTAATTTTTTTTTTTATCTTTTTTCTTTTTTTTTATGTGCTAAAAATTTAATTTCATTCTTATTGCATTGATTGTTTTAATATTTAACACCCCTTTAAACTACATTGATTGTTTTATATTAAGCCCTTATGGTAATTTTAAATAGATAATGCGCTTTATAAATAATTCAAATAATAATAATATTAATAATAATAATAATAATAATAATAATATAATAATAATAATAATAATAATAATTAAAAACCAATTGTTCAGAGAACAATTGAAGGTCTTTCCACTGAAAACAATGTATTTTAATATGAAAGTTGTAAAATTAAGTTTAAAATGTCATTTCAATCGTCAACTGATAGATTATTGTACGCTGATTCCAGAAATATATGGTTTCTATACATTTTTTTTTTAAATAAGGGAGATAATTTGTTACTTCCGGTTTGAAAAATGTTACTTCCGATAATATTTGAATATTTAATTGACAGTGATTCCAAAAAGATCTGGTTCTATATACTTTTTTATTAATAAAGTACAAAAAAATAGCTACTTCCGGTTTACACAAGGTCACTTCCGGTTATTTTTTTCAAGGTTAAATGGTTTGATACCTTTCGTCAAAAGTCTCATAGCTATATCATGTATACATATGACCTGAAAGCAAAGGTCAAAAACTAGAACGTCAAATTAATCTATGACCTTGAGATCAATTTCAAGGTCATAAACCAAGGACCTAAAATCAAAAGACCATAGGTCTTAATTATATTTGGTTAATCAGTTATATCACCATACGCGTATTTTTAAATACAAGAGGGGAGAAAACTCACTTTTAAGTTCAACGTACCCTTGCAATCAAAATTTACGTGTTACGACATGTCGCAACTAACAATTTAGAAAAAATAATTTGTCGATATCTTATACGGTTTCTGGAAATTAGTGGAAATAAGCCAAATTCAAAAATTAGAATATGACCTTGACCTTTGACCTTGACCTATTTTTTATTTTTTTGGACCAAGGACCTCAAATCAAAAGATCCTAGGTCTCTATCACTTATGATTTATAAGATAGAAATTCATATCACTTATATCAGATGCATAAGGGGAAATAACTCTCATATGGAGCGGTCATATCGCTTCGGTCAAAATAGGACAAATCATGCGAAGGATATAACGAGCAATTTTGTAAAATAAATTTGTCTTAATCTTTTACGGTTGCGAAGGAGATGCGCTAACAAGGAAAACAGTGTTTGGGGAGATAACTCCTACAAAGAAAAGTATTCGTTTACGCAGGGTAAATTTCAAAAGCGCATAAACTGTTCGATATCATATACCAAATATCTAAGCGACATATTGCGAAACAAATGTTTATCGCAAGAGCAAAATTAGGCGGAAGAAAAAAAAAAAAAAAAAAATAATCAGAAGAAAAACAATAGGTCTTTCCACAGAAAAGTGGAAAGACCTAATAAACTTATTATTTTTCCATGAGTGACTAAACAACACATTAGTTCACGAATGCGCAAAGCGCATGAGATTATTATCAATGTTTTTCAGTCAGGAGTTGAATATTTTTCGATATTTGAATTCTTTGGCAATATACATTGGCAATAAAGAGAATTACTAAATTATAGTAGACAATGTTAGAAACTATATTTTTTTCTAATAGATAAATGAAGATGTGATGTGAGTGCCAATGAGACAACTCTCCATCCAAATAACAATTTATAAAAGTAAACCATTATAGGTCAACGTACGGCCTTCAACACGAAGCTGTGGCACCGAATAATACGCTATAAAGGGCCCCAAAATCTAAGCCTTCACACTTTTTTTATCCGACGTCATGACAACGCCTTTTGTTGTATAACGTCTGAGGAGTGAAATAACCACATTTATTTCACATGTGAAATTATCGGTTTTTATTTCACTAGGAAATACGTATAACTAATTGCAACCAATGTAATAAATACCGTTTACATTATTAGGCAAGATTTTAATATTTTCAAATTTAAACAAAACTGCACACTATTTTATTCAGAGAGGGAGGAGTTGCGGATACAAAAAATGTTATCATATAAAAAATGAACGACTCAATATTACTGTATACCACCCGCGTTTATAAAGTAAGTTGTACGCCAGGAAATGCAGTGGCGGGTCAATAATTTTCATATAAAAGGGGAGACACTGACTGCCTAAGAGGGGACCACCTCCATTAGTTCTTAAAAATTATCTTTTACAAACAAGGAATTAATAAGCAATGATTACACTTTTGGAATGGGTGAGATGTGGTCACTAGGTTTCTAAGCAAACGACAATCCTTTGAAAGATGAAACTGGCAACGTTATCACAAAGTGTAGGCGATGTAAATTGTCTCTTCAGACAGAGAACATGTCGGGATAATTAGCTCTCCGAGGGAACCACCATTCTTCTTTTGTATTTTGTATCCGTATTATCATATGAATTCTGACATATATGCTGTAAATGTTTCTATTACCAAAGAATAAACACATAGACGTATACCTAATTAAAAAATAAACACAGATAACTGTCTTATTTATTGGTCTTTTTTTTTTTTGACGATTTGCATGCAGAATTGACAAGGGATGGCCAAAACTTCCGTTTGCTGTAAGGTATTCGACAGAAAGTAGTTGATCAATAACGGACCCCTAGAACAGTATTTTGCTGGACACAGACATCGTCACTGTATACACAATTGCGTTGTTAAATTAATCGAAGACAACATACATTATGTTAAGTACGGATATCTTTGCATACAGACAGCAATATGTGTTGATCAGAAGTATGACAACAATTGCCTTTCCTGTATGAGCTTTAATGTTTGGCAACAAAAGATATCTGAACAATGATCCAGTACTGAGACCTTACATGAGACAAACCACAGAAATATGCAGACCAGGGAATGTAGATAATCAAATACTAGTAGACGTATTATACACTATTAGAAAAAATAATATCACAAAAATACTGAACTCCGAGGAAAATTCAAAACGGAAAGCCCCTAATCAGAGTAAAGGTTGACCATGCCATCGGAAAATGAAAAGAAAACACGAATTTAAGAGGACTGTTTGACGATTCACATCTGAGAACAAAGGTTTTCTGCCTTTGTGTGAAGTTGGAAGACTTATCTACGTGATTATTTCATTGAACTGTGTATCATAATTGGATTGATATTTTCATTTTGGGAAGACCCCTTATTTTTCGTTATATGTAATTGTAAGTCTAAGTGTAATCCTAGTTTCCATCAATGTCTACCAACCCCATATGGAAAAAACACGGTAATCACAAGGTTGCTTTGTTACCAATCATATTCTTATTCATTTCGCAAAAGAGGTTTCATAGTGCAAGATACTCTTATTGATAAAACTAAAATCGGGGCAATATCATGTACTAAACTATCATGATAATTTATATATTAAACTTAATTATATTGCATTTTAGATGATTTGAATTATTTATCCAGCATTTAAAAGACAGACCAGAAAATGGGTATACTGGTATTTCTGATGGTCTTATGGATTTTGGCAGGTAAGTTGGATGGATGGGCTTTCTGTCCTGTTCCAGCATTTGTCCAGGATATAACAGTATTATGTATTATTTGTGCTATTTTTTATCCAAGTTATTAATTTATTCAATGATGATGGATGTCATAATATTGCAGTTACTAGAAGAATGCACATATCTTTGTCTTCATGAGCGATATGTATTGAATTAATTATCTTCATTGAAACGTTTTGTTCGTTTAACGGAGTTTGTGAAATGGGGGTTTAATCTAATTTAGAAGCAGATAAACCCATTTTGACACTGCACAAGTATGAAGTAAAATTACAAAGCACTTTAGAAAAAAAACGAGCAAAGGTAACCAAACTTCTGAATGGACACACACCAACTTAAAACTATGAAAGTAGAGTCAAAACGTGTTCTCTATTATGGAAGTTTAGCTGAGGTATCCACAGGTATGCGGTGATTGCATGGGTTAAATAAACAAACGTAAACCACATTCTGCATGTGCTTACCTTAAATCAAGAGGATGTATTTTGTTTGTTGTTTTACACTTTAATCATGATGTTGGTTTTCTTGTTCGTATCGTCCTACGTTTTGGAATATTGAGACATGATATATCTTTCTATGTGAAATGGATTATCAATCATCTTTAAAGACGACTCTAAATGTGCTTCATTTAACTGCAAAACATTTTGTTTTTTTTATTTTAGTTGTATGCGTAGCAGCCATAGGTAGTCCAAATACATTGTTATGGACGTCTGTTCGGGAAACTGCAATGGATACAAATCAAGATTTGCTTTTACCAGGTAATACCATTTTGTGCAATTCAGTAAAGAGAGATATATTTACTCTAATTTAGGTACATTTAAACAAACAAGCTATGTCATTAGAATTTACTTAAGTAAAAAAAACATCAGATAAGTCTTGGAACGTATAATACAATGAGCAAGATGTTTTCAATTATTCCGCATTTTGTAACGTCGGGTACTATCATAACTGATTATGCGGTATGAGTGATGCTTATAATTGAAAGTCGTACAGTAATCTTAAATGATTAACTTTCACGTCATTTTACACTGTTGTGAAAATTAAAATTACAAAAATACTGAATTCCGAGGAAAATTCAAAACGCAAAGTCCCTAATAAAATGTCAAAATCAAATGATAAAACACATCAAACGAATGGACTACAGCTGTCATATTCCTGATTTCGTACAGGCATTTTCAAATGTAGAAAATGGTGGATTACATACTAAAACATATATGCCTTTTCAAAGTAACAATTTCAATATAAACGAACATCGGTCTGTTCAATGTACAGTAGTTGTCGTTTGTTTATGTAATTTATACGTGTTTCACGTTTCTCGTTGGTTTTTCCGTTTGAATGGTTTTACACTAGTAATTTTTTGGCCCTTTATAGCTTTTTGTTCGGTGTGAGCCAAGGCTCCGTGTTGAAGGCCGTACATTGACCTATAATGGTTTACTTTTTTAAATTGTTATTTGGATGGAGAGTTGTCTCATTGGCACTCTCACCACATCTCCCTATATCAATTTATGTAAAGTACAACAAAAAACTATGTATGTATTTTTGCCACTTATTCTACAGTAAGCTGATGTTGAATAATTAAATAATCTATTCATTTTGTAGATGATCTCAAAAGTATTTATCGAATTCACTTTATACTAAAAACTAAGTCGGATAGTGTTTATTTTGCCGATGATTTAAACAAGTATGGATGTTGGTGTGCACAAAACGGAACTAGCTATCCCGTTGACGAATTAGACAGGTACTTATTTTACCTTTTTATATTCGATAATATTGGTACTTCATCTTCTCATAGTGAATTTCATTGACGTTTTATTCTGGGCTCAGAAAACCCTTAACAAATTATAACCAATAACGTTATGGTGCAATAGCAGGATAATTTAAGCAAATAACGACGAAATAGTTATCAAAGGTATCAAATGGCAAAATCAAAACTTTATAAGACTTTAACATTTAAGTGATTCCTTAAAATGCAGCTTTTTTTCTGTAGATGCTGTTTAAAGCACCAGATGTGCCTTAAAGAGATATTATCAAAAGGTTGTCCATTATCATCTAGATACTACTCCTATGAGCAGTGCTTTGGCTTAATATTTAAATGTAGTAAGTACAAATATTTACATCTTGTTATATAATCTTAATGCATATTAAGCAAAAAAGCCGCGAAGTGGACTAGAAATGTTTAACGCAAAATTAAGTATCATCAAAAATAAGTTGGTGTACAAATTATTTTACATACCTTATCAAGTCTCCTCATTAAGAACACTTGAAATAAACAAGAGTTTATCCGGACAATGTTAAGATCCATGTTTACGATGCTTTTCATAAATTAGTGGTTTTAAAACGTAACAAAAAACGGGTCTCAACTGAGACAAAAACAGAACCTTATGTAGTAAACACCCTCACTTGATTACAGTCGCATAACATTCCATTTTATTGACAAAGTTGTGTAAACAAAACAACCAGAACAATTCAAAACGGAAAGTCCCTTATCAAAAGGCAAAATCAAATGATAAAACACATAAAACGAATGGACAACAACTGTCATATTCCTGACTTGGTACATGCATTTTCAAATGTAACGAAACACAAAAGGCACATAGACAAAGCACATTTAATTTAACAAAAATGAAATAAAAGAATTCAAAAATGTACCATAACACAATGACGGGATATATAAGTAAAAATTCACGTCATATGTCGAAAAGAAACACAAAAGACATATATTAATATTAGTTCAACGCACAAAAATTTACACGTCATCATGGTCATGGCAAATCTCAATTTAATCTGTAAAATGTTGATCTCTTTAGATATCATCTCACTTGACTGTTATTCTTTTTTATCTTAGACACCTGAATTAATATGCATCTATATCATTATTATTCAGCTGATAGTGAGCATTGCAAACAAAAATTCTGTACGTGTGATATCGAGGCAGCAAACTGTTTGTCAAATAAGAAACTTCTCTATAATCAACGATGGAAGAAAGGAAATAAAGATTACTGTATCAAAACATAAATAAACGAACAACTAAATCGAATAATGGAAAAGAATGATTACTAACTCTGGTGCTCATAAAATTGAAACATTAAAGGCACATGCGTATGTCCGTTTCGTAGTTATGTCTAACGGTTATTTAAATTCATTAACAAAACAAGTTAAGTTGAAACTTTTATATTGCTTTCGTAAACACTTATTTACAATACTTTTAGAGTCCCTGACATGACTTGCGATACTTTTGTCTGATAAAGTGCAAACTCAGATTAGTTTAGATGAACATAATGTTTATGTGAAGGATATTGGCTACTCTGTTTATTATAAAAATAACTGTAATAAATTGATAGTATATAAAATCTGATATATTCTTTATGGGTTAATTCCTTGTGTTCTTTATAGCCAAGCATAGAGCCGACCAAAGAATTGTGACATTGACCATCTCACCTTTATTAATAAGAAACCTTTTGAACAAATCAATCTAAAATTTTAAGAAAACCTCATCAAAAATAAGAATAAGATTGGAACTAAGTAGACTTCAAGTCGAAAATTACATTACAACCCAATCTATTTTATACCGTGCCAGACTTAATATTGAGAATCGAAATCCATTATCAAAAGAGGACTTCGAACTTTCAAATCCCTTGATCTACAAGATGTATATTATTATTATACATATGGTAATAAAATTTATCTTGTCTTATCTTATCATATGCTTTAAATGTCTTACCAGACAATAACCTTTAAGACAAAGTGGCCAATTGTTAGACAATTACAGAGCATCGTTTGTGAACATGCTTGAATTGAATGTGACTGTCATGCAAGTAAGAGGTGTAGCTAGCTATATAACAGGTTTCATCTACCATTTCTACATATGAAAATGCAAACGGAAACTTCCTAATCAAATGAACAAACCAAATGATAAAACACATCAAACGAATGAACAGCAACTGCCATATTCCTGACTTAGAAAATGGTGGATTAAACCTAGTCTTAAAGCGCTAAACCTCTCACTTGAATGACAGTTACACCAAAATATAAATATATTTATGAAAGATAATTTGAAGAAGAAAAAATATATAAGATGGACACAATATTGTAGCATAAAACTGTATTTATAAGAATGAAATTTTCAATCATATTCGGAAATGTCTACCGTCTTATGGAATGAATGCTTGATATACTCTAAGCTTCTATGATCTTTAGAAATTAAAGGTGTTATCAGCTTTTGATGCAGACCACTAAATTAAACAAATAAATGTGTTGGTGATTTCTTGTTCATTAACGAGTAACAAAAAAGAGGCTGAATATAATAAAAGGATATTAAAACAAATCTCGAAATCAAACTTAATTTTTAAAACCAAAATACTACAAATAACAGTTTATTAAAAACCAGTTGTCATATAATGAACGTATTTAAACTATTGATATTTAGCCTCCGAATGACTTAGATCCACTCCGAATCACCTGTTTGACGTCAAGCATCAATCACTTTTAAATTGTTTGCAAACAAGTATAAATACGTATATTGACACTAATATTATCAGAGCTAAATTGGTAGCCCGAATCTGCCTTGTAATTACAACAAAATATGGAATCTTTATTTTTTTGTTTTTTTTTCGATAATGAACAGATGTTGATTTGTGAAGAACAGCACTGATTTTCAAAACAGAAACACCGCGGATAGTATCTTCAACATGCCGATTTTTTTGCAAATAACATGCGAAGAGTGTTTGATTAATATTTAAAATTACTACAGTATCACAGTCGGTAAAGATGTACACACCACTTGTCAAATATCATCTGTCCATCATATTATTTGTCCAACAATCTGGAAATGTGATTGTTGATGAATAGCATAATAAACACAAAACAGAAACAGAAACAGAAACAGCAAAAATCAATGTATCATACATATCTGTTCAACTCTGAAGTGGTGTAGTGGAGAGATGTAACGAGTGTTATTGTATCTCCATCAGGTAAGGTTTATAGCATTGCAGTAAAAGTTTTCATAAATCGTTTAAATACATGTACATATTAAGGATGTTGGCTACTCCGTTTCAAAATAACAAGCCTTTTAAAAAAATCTGTTAGAAATGGGTAGTATAAAAATAAAGGACCTAAACAAGGAGAATCCAATTTAGATCCGTGTGCTTGTTTTTGGAATATAAGCCATTGAAAATTTGGCGAGAAATAATTTTTCTGGATTTTCTTACAAATAAAATTGGTACCCTTTTTCTTTCAAAAATAATGATCAATTAAGTATTTTCAAATATAGATTTTTAAAATATTTGTAATTAAATTATAAAAAGAAAAGTAGGGGTTTGTGGGAAATTTTTTACTGGCAAACATTCAAAAAAAAAAGAGGAGCGAACATTCTTAACATAATATTTCATCAGATCAATTTACATGTGAGAAAATAAACATACTGGATAAGGTGTTCTTATCCTCAGAAGAAGAGGATATATGTGTTGCATGTCAACATTGTAATAAGATGCAATATGACTAAAGAGGAATTTTTGGAATTAATTATTTGGTACAACACACACTATAATTCCTTACTTCATACAAAATATTTACACTGGTGATGTTTGTATTACAGATACAAAGACAGTTAGATTTGAAACGTAATCACTGAGATTGAGTTTCATTTTTCTTTTATGTACATTTTTTCAAGTGTTTAAAACCTATGCTTGTTAATTTCGATCGTACTGATTATATACCTAAATAATGATGTTTTACAGAATAATAAGTTTATAATTTTTGTATAAAAAATTCTTTTTTTCTTTTTTTCAATTTTCCGTTCAATTGCCAATGAGAAAGTGTCGGAAATATATGATTTTATCGACTGTGGTCCATGAATTATCTATTTGTAGAAAAGAATTTCAAATGCTTAACAGATGTGACTATGTATATACTGTAAAATATGTTCCTACATGTTAAATTTTGATGTAGTGAATCCTTCTGTAATAAACTATGTAAACTTATTAAGGAGATGAATAACAAATTGAACTTTTCTGGGTGAACAAATGTGAACGCCTCTATCTACTTTCGTACATTATTTATTAATATGTAATTGTAATGAAATATGTATAATTATCTCTATACCTTTGTAATTTGGTTTGTGAGAATAAAGATATATATATATATATATATATATATATATACTAATAATTTAAAAATTGACCACCAAATTTTTTTTATGAAATTATGTGCTGGTACTGTGTCTGTTTGTCAAATACATGCGAAACTACCATTGTCAAATTGTAAACGATTGTTTGTATACGTCCAATCGATGACTAGTTTCTATTTGATGAAAAATAAAAAAATAAAACGTTAATTTAACAGAGATCTTCTTTGTATATAACGACGCACAGGAACTAAGAAACAACTTAAGTGATCGTTTATGTGCTGACATGTTTGGTGATTCAAGTCAAACATCGAATTATCCATTAATTCAAGTTAAAAAAAGTTGATGGATATGATCTGTGTCTAATTAATTCACTTCTAATATGTATTCATTGTATTTAATCATAATATACACCAATAAGGGTCTGATCTGAAAATGTACCATTTTTGTCATATTCACTATTGCTAATTTCTGATTGGGTGCCGATTAGCATCATGTGTGATGCATGCATAGAGAGAAAAAATCCGTTGATCAATTACGTTTTCATTCATTTGTGTAGTTTACATCACGTCTGAGTCTTTCTCTCTTGAACTGTGTCATATTTTGTATTATTATACTTCACATTTAAATGACATATTTGTATTGGCTAATTCGAGGGGTGTTAATTTACTCTATCACATGGCTGAGCGGGTAACATTTTTTTTATGTCACCCTCTCGTCTACACCAATCAAAAATCTATAATTTAAAGGACAATGAATTGAAATTACATCGACTTATTAAAGACAATGCTTAAGTTCTACGTTTTGGCTTAGATTCTATTATTTGACTGTCAAAAAAAACCAAAAAACATCTATTTTCACCTCTGTTGATTTTCCGAATACCTGTGACGTTGTGATGTTTTTGACGTCATAGAAAATACTTTTAATAAACTTCATCTGTAAAGACATTAATGATAGGACATCAAGTATAATGAATCAAATAATACATAGCTGAGACGGTGATAGAGCAGATTGTTACCCCTCTAAATAGTATTGTCAAGCTTTGCTTCGACGCGGTTGACAATGTTTTCTCGGGGTACCAATCTGCTCTATCACCCTCTCAGCTATGTGTTATTTATATAATATCGGGCATTTAACAGCGTATATATTTACATAGGTATTGGTTATGTCATCGTTGAAAGCAGTATGGTAACATGTACTGCCTCAACATTGTTGTCCTGCAGGTAGTTGACACGTTTGTAGTGAAAAATACTTATATCCATCTGTTTGTAGATCGGTCTTAGGTTAGTTTACTTTTGCCTTTAATACTTATTACGTAGCATGTAACACATACAACACTGCTAACCGAAAATAACTTATCAGATACAATATGATAAAAATCGCTAAGAGAAGTCGAGATTAAAAGGGCCTGTCCTCCTTTTTTTCCAGGAAATAATTGGTTGATTATATAGGGAATCAATGAAGAACCTCTTGGCGGGACCCTTCCCAGACAGTAAATTTCTGGAACAGCCACTACCTAAAATGCTTATGACATGTTATCATATGACCAATATTGTAGGTAATAAAAATCAACACTAGAGAAAGGTTTTGCGTTATGCTTAAATAAATTGTGTTTCGATTTCCTTGTAATCATATTAATACAAGTGTTTAATACTTGTGTAACACACATCCTTGTTTTGATACCAACAAAATCAGATAGTAGATTTACAAGTATTTATATTGTTTTAACAGGAAATTTTTCCCGTTTCGTTCCAAGAACTTCAAACTACTACTTTAAATTACTCAATTGATGTTGTGAATCAACAAGTACAGTCGAACCTCGTCGAGTCGAACTCGATAGTGTCGAAAACTCGGATGAGTCGAAGTTATTTCTAATTCCCGTTCAAATTCCGGTGTGATCAATGAATAATTACCTCTGATGCGTCGAACTCGGTCAATTCGAATACTCAATTAAGTCGAGTAAATGTTTTGGTCCCGTCAATATAAAATCAATGGACAAAAATGGAAAAATTATATAAAGGTTCCATTGACAAAGTATGGAACGCCAACACTGTCTTGTTATAACTATTTTCATTATATGATGTGCATTTACCTTTATATGATGTGCATTAACCTTAATATGCTATGCTTTTACCTTTATATGATGTGCACTTGTCATTATATGATGTACAAACACCTTTATATGATGTGCAAATATCTTTATATGATGTGCAAATATCCTTATATGATGTGCAAATATCCTTATATGATGTGCAAATATCCTTATATGATGTGCAAACATCATTATATTATGTGCAAACATACTTATATGATGTGCATATATACTTATATGATGTGCAAACATTCTTATATGATGTGCAAACATTATTATATGATGTGCAAATGTACTTATATTATGTGCAAAGATCCTTATATGATGTGCAAAGATCCTTATATGGTGTGTACATATCCTTATATGATGTGCAGTTTCCCTTATATTACGTACAAACATTTTTATATGATGTGGTTGTGTCATTATATTATGTGCTTGTAATCTTATATTATGTGGTTTGGTTTACTTCATTATATGATGTCGAAACGTCATTATATGATGTGCTTTCATCGTCGTTATGGTCAATGAACATGATTACGATTAGAATGATTACTGTCTACGTCATAACTGATTCCGATCTGCTTCTGTAAACTATTAACCCGGCTCAAATATGTATCTATCGCTAGCGAAAGTGCAATTTATAGGGAAAATGAGACAATGCAATTTAACAAAATCAACGTTTCAAACATTTCGGTTGAAGATTAAGATCAGTTAATACAGAAGCTAGTTGAAGAAATTCCCGGCTGTGGAGAAAATCATAACAAATGTAAGAGCCTTTTATAGCTTGCTATTCGCTTTAAGCATAGGCTCCGCGTTGAAGGTCGTACTATGACCTATAAAAAGTAAAAACACAAAAATACTGAACTCCGAGGAAAATTAAAAAAGGAAATTCCAAAATCAAAAGGCAAAATCAAAAGTCCAAACACATCAAACGAATGGATAACAACTGTCATATTCCTGACTTGGTACAGGTATATTATAATTGTTTCCTCTTACAAATTGTGACTTGGATGGAGAGTTGTCTCGGTGGCTCTCATACCACATCCGCTTATTTCTATGTATTGCAAAAGACACCATTGAGATCACAGTCTGTTTCAAAAATATTTCATAACAATAGCTATAAAATTATCTACTGATCAATGCATAATATGGCGAGATGGTTTGTTTTATAAAATGTTATTGACTAATATAAATCTTTTAATTGTAAGATGTATAATGTAGTATTGAATATGTACAATGATATTAAATCTAGTGTATCATATAATCTATGCCACTAAAGGAAGAGACCGATTTCATTGAGCCGCAACTCAACTAAAACCATACCAAGTCGGAAATATTTGTGATATGACGTTTACATGTAGTGTTTTTTACTTTTGATTTGTCTTTGAATCAATCTTTTTTTCCACAGAAAACGCCAATTATGTGAGAAAATATCCAATTTCAAAGATTGCAAGCTTAGTCGACGTAGTGCCCGTGAAATGCGAAATGGCTATGTGGGTAATTATAAAAAAAGAAAAGTGGTATCTTTGCTAATGAGACAACTCTTCACAACAGACCAAATGACACAGAAATTAATAACTATAGGTCACCATACGGTCTTCAACAATGAGCACATATTGGCATATACAGATTGTTTATTTTCAACTTATTTTAATGGAGATTTTTTTAATTGCTAATAAAATTCTGAAACATGAGTACTGTCTAGTATGTCAACAGATTTGGAGTAGCGTCAACGATTTCTGAGATACAAGGGGTTGATTCCTGATGAAGTGTTTTAGATTTAATTTTTCGTCCGATTACATCGGATTTTCCCCATTGTGGAAATGGCAACGGATTTTACGTAGACGATACAGTTATTGAGTTAAAATGGGAAAAAACCCACTGACAATCACACTTTGCCACACTTTTTCAAATTTAGGGTATTTAATATTTTCATTTTCCAACCGAGATGAATGGGCTGACGCCCGTCTTTTGCATTTTGTTCCTCTTTTTCGTCTCCTTAAAAAAATAGAATAAAAAGGATTAACTTTGTCATTACTGTGTCTACCTTATTACTGTGTCATCACTCTTTGTTTCAACACTTGCCCACTCGCTGGCATCTCCGTGTATCATCGGTACAGCGGATATAGGTACTAACCAAGTAGTCGTGATCGATTTTTCGTCTGACATGGTACGAAAATCTTTGTTTTGTTACATTATATCAATGTGTACTTCAATCTAAACATATTTGTTGTTTAAAGAAATGATTTGGTCGTAGGGTGGTGATTAGAGAAGTCTCACTATTTGCCCAAAACAAGAACCCTTACTAAAAACATGTGCAAATACTTGTCAAAGAAGTTGGCGCTCGTCTCATCCGATATGATTCGATATTCATTGCAACTCTTTTTCTGATAGAAGGCCACTGTTTGTGCGTAATAAGTATAGCTGTTTCAATAATTGGCATTGAAATATTTTGTACATAAGTTATTTTTCGATATTTTATTCCGACAAGAAGCGTTGTGTATAGCTGACCAAATGAATCCTGCTGTACGGTGCATAGTTAAATGAATGTACGGTATATAGTTTTTCACGCTTCGAAGTACCTATAAAGCTATATCCGCTGTACCGATGATACACGGTAGTAATTATAATTCGGAATACTTTGCTTGCTTGTGACAATGGTGTTCGACAAGGAGAAAATTTATCACCTTTCCTATTTTATTTACTTTTGATTGACTAAATTAATTTCTTAGTGACTAAAAATATTACAGGACTAACAGAACTATACCAGAAGATCTGGAAAGAGGATTAAAAATATATCTTAAGTGTTTTGTTATATTGTTTGCAGATGACACGGTGTTGTTGGCTGAAACAGCACAGGACCTGCAGACTCAACTCAATGCTTTCCCTGATTATTGTAAGGCTTGGAACTTGAAAGGAAAGTTGACAAAATTAAAGTCTTTGTGGTTTTTTTTTTGGACGGAAGCCAAAAATCTCCGATTTTCTTACAATGATACTAACATAAAACAATATAACTATTTGGCAATTGTTGTTACTAAAACGGGAAATGTTAATATGACAAAAAACATTAATCCGATAAGGCTTTAAGCCATGTACGAAAACTTGAAAACAGGAAGGATGTATAAGATTTCTGTAAAATGTCAACTTCAGCTTGTTCGTTTATAAAAAAAATATATAAACACGTGCATTTGTCCTCCAGCTGGCTTAGTAATTTTGAAACCTCTCTCTCTTAAGCTTGTTTTGTATATACTGTAAATAGTTATTATTTTTATCTCTGTATACTGATTTCATACATTGACTTTGTGAGACCAAATATATAGATTTAGAGGCCATAAGTATACCGGTATGGATTATTGATTGACTGTTATTTAGCGCCACTTTCAACACTTTCATGCTATTTCGTGGCGGTGAGTTTATATTGGTGGAGAAAGCCGAAGTGCCCGGAGAGACTCCCTGACCTTCGTTTGGAAAACAGACAATTCTGGTCAAGTAAGATTGGAATTGAGCTTACCTGCCACGTGCGGAATTTGAAATCGCACACCTAAGTGTTGACATGCTAGTGCTACCGCATATTCAGCTATAAAAGGCCCCGAAATGACAATGTAACCACTCGACCACCAAGCGCTCATCACTTTCACCCGAAATGGATTAAAGGAGATATGGAATGAAGCTGAACTCGGTGCATTACATTTACGTGCAGCTTTTTATCATGTTTTTGTGCATATATTTCACAGTTTCAACTATAGATGATTATGGGTGGATTCCTGAGGTCCAGCAGCAAATTGATATATGCATATTCGTACAAGAACATGTTAATGTGATATGAATATTAACCCTGTTTTGTACTAGACCGACACCCTGAGCCGGATTTTTTAACATGCTAGTTCAAAAGGTAGCATTCCGAAGGAAGACATTATATCACCTTAACCGGACACATTTTTCTGATTCCGAGCCGACCAGCTTTTGCTCTTAATCCTTAATCTCGCGTGCTTATATAATTAGCTGGGAAGTCTTTGGTTTTGACCCGGCCGGGGTTCGAACCCACGACCTTTCTCACTCAAGGCGAACATGCTACGACGAAAAGGGGGAGGGGGCAAGGTGTTTTGTACATGTTTGATTCTAAATTTCTTGAAAGAGATTTTATCTATTTCAGAAGGGAAGCAAAATAGTTTGTTTCCATCTAAAATGAGGAAAAAATAAAACAATGATGAAACTTTTAAAAAAAAGATAAACCACGTTTTTCGTGTTTTTTTTAAATTAATTTCGAACAAGGAATACACGTGCTCCTTCCCTCAAACTAGAGTCGGTGTCTACCACATTTATTTATTAATATATAATGTACAGATCATCTGTTTAAGCTTTGGATACAGAGATCTGACAACACGTCATTTTATTTTCTGTCCTTGTATATATGACATCAGCCAATGAAATTTCAGCCTTCAAATTTTTGAAGGTGTGTATCAATCCAACAAAACCGGAGAATTGAGTGTTTTTAATCTGGTTTCTAAATGAACTTAAAACACTGCATTTATTTATTTTTAACTGAGACCTGTTGTTCTCTTACAGATAGAGAGTGGTGTTTTGAATTTTTCAAAGTGAAGATTTACGGCAGCGGCTTTTAATATTTTGCGTTTATCCTGGAAACATAATTAGATTTAAAAAAAAACAAATAGTGCAATGAGTCTGAATTATACTCTATAGTAAAGGTTCCTTTTGTGCAATTTTGGCTTTTCAGAGTTTTGTTGTCTTATTGGCTATTATCTTGATAACTAATAATAGAGAAACCTTTTCTTGCAAGGTATAGACAAGAACATATCTTATCAAAGTACTGAAGTATGAAAGTTGTTTGCGACTTCAAGGAACTTAGTTTGGATTTGCCGTTTGTGGTTTCATTAATTTTTACCACGCCTTCATTCAATAATAGCTACAGATGAAAAATTCTCTGCTAGAAGAAATTGTTGAAACTAAATTTTCAGGTTTTAACAATTCAGGTGAGCGAACGAGGCGTAAAGATTGATGCCTACGGTTGACGAAGAATTCGCAATAACATTATACCGCGGCAAATTTATAACTATATAAAATTGAATGTCACTTTTCCATTCCAAAAATGATAAAATGAAAGGCCCCCTTTATTTTTTCCTATCCCCTCTTTTTTTCTTCTTCAAATGACCGGTTCCTTATATGAACCATTACTCTACCAGAGTCCGGTTTTTTCCATATTGTTTGTGTCTATCTTGAGAATATACAAAGAGAAACTCCAACAGCTAAAATGATCAGAAAGGCAATATTTACATAAATGAAAAAATGCTAACGTTAGGTATACTGAAATTGACAAATATAATGCCTTCCCTCGTTAAAACGTTCATAGAGCATGACATAAAAGAATTATTTGTTAAATTTAATAACCTTAACCGTATTGTAGACTTCGTATGAATATGTTTATTATTAAAGACCCGTCGATTTAAACAAAACTTTGCAATTCATATATATTTTTACAATTTTCCAACAATATCAGATGTGATTTTTTGCATCTTAAAACGAGGTACTAACATGGAAAGGTTTATCTCAAGTCTCAACCATTTTCTAAACGGTAGCTACAGATTTGATCCTAATTAGTAATAATGGTTACTCCGCAGAAGCAGATCGGAATCAGTTATGACGTACACAGTAATCATTCTAATCGTAATCATGTTCATGACCATAACGACGATGAAAGCACATCATATAATGACGTTTCGACATCATATAATGAAGTAAATAAAACCACATAATATAAGATTACAAGCACATAATATAATGACACAAGCACATCATATAAAGATGTTTGCACATACTATAAAGGAAACTGCACATCATATAATGATATGTACATATCAATAAGTATATTTGCACAGCATACAAGTATATTTGCACAACATATAAGTATATTTGCACATCATATAAGTATATTTGCACATCATATAAGGGTCTTTCAACATAATATAAGTATATTTTCGCATCATATAAGAATGTTTGCACATCATATAAGTACATTTGCACATCCTATAAGTATATTTGCACATCATATAAGTATATATGCGCATCATATAAGTATGTTTGCACATCATATAATGATGTTTGCACATCATATAATGAAGTTTGCACATCATATAATGATGTTTGCACATCATATAAAGGTGTTTGCACATCATATAAGGATATTTGCACATCATATAAAGGTGTTTGCACATCATATGATGACAAGTGCACATCATATAAAGGTAAATGCACATCATATAAAGGTAAATGCACAACATATAATGAAAAATGGGCATAATAAGACAGTGTTGGCGTTCCATAACAAAGGTAAGATGTAAGTTTTGATGGAGTATGAAAATGTGTCGACACCACCAGTCGTATTCCTTCGGAGTTCAAATAATTTCAGCAATGTATAAAGTACAATTACAAAAATACTGAACTCCGAAAAAAGCTCAAACATATCAATCGAATATATAACATATGTCCTATTCTTTACTGAATTAATCGTCAAAACTAAGGATCTTTTTATCCCAGGAATAGATTACCTGAGCCGTATTTGGCACAACATTTTGGAATTTAGGTCCCCAATGCTCTTCAACTTTGTATTTGTTTGGCTTTACAACTATTTTGATCTGAGCGTCACTGATGAGTCTTATTAAGACGAAACGCGCGTTTGGGGTAAAAAATTATAATCCTTGTACCTTTGATAACTATTGGTACAGGTATTTTCTTATTTCGAAAATGATGGGGAAACTTGTTTGTTTTACACATAACAAGAAAACAAGTTCGGTGACACCGTTTTTTTCTGTTTATTTTCTTAAAGCGTATTATAAAACTTATCTTTTCATAATTCATTTAAAAATTAAATGTCATAGATCTCAGATTATTCACAAAAATTCATAACGAGGCATCTAATTTTCCAATGGGTTTTATTTCATATAGGAAGAAGAAGAATAACAACATTTATTGAAAAATTTCTCTTATTCAAATAAAGAACTTATAAATCTTGAGACTGACATATTAACATTTTCAGAGTCACATGACATGCGATACAGTAACAATCTCTCGTCAATATGCACTATCAAAATTTTAAAAGAATCTATAGCTTGAACATTTGCGTTTATAAACATAAATCCCGGTGTGAAATTTACATGCTTTGTATAAAAACAAATTTTTCATTTTTCGTTACTGAAAAATAACAAATTGAAAATGAAGTCTGAATGCGATAAAATGTCTATAAAATCATAAATTTATTGTTATAAAATAAAAAGTCATGGATAAGTTCTTTTCTAATAAAATGCCCTTAGAAAAAAAATATATTTTTTGCGATTTCGAAATAACACTTTTAATTTTTGTAGTCATACATAACATAACAGGATGCAAAATAAATCATTGCAGGCCCGTGAGGTCATTGTCTTGTTTAAAAAAATAAATGTGATGTTAAATACGAAGCCAAGCCTGTTTTCCGACTAAATATATCTCATTCTAAAGCAAAGCATCTTTATAAATATACCGTCACATCAACCCTTCGACAGAAAACACCATTCTAAAGAAATGCATCCTTGTTCACTGTGTGGGATGTTTAAATACGCAGCCACGTGTGCTATCCGACAAAACAACCCATTCTTATTAAATGCATCCTTTACTGTTGCTAATGTATAAATATGCTGCCACGTCTGCATTTTGTTAGAAAAACCCATTATTATAAAATGCTTCTTTTCTGACTGTGTAGGATGTATTAATACGCAACTACGACTGTTTACCCACTGAATACCCAATCTAAAGAAATGCATCCTTATTTATTATTAAGGATGTATGATAAGGCAGCCACGTTTACCTTCCGACAGAGAACCACATTCTAAAGAAATGCATCCTTTTACTGTTTGTAATGTATAAGTTCGCAGCCATGTCTGCCTTCCAATATAAACCCCAATTCTTGAAAAATGCACCAAAACTTCATTTTTAAGAAGTGAATCCTTTTTTAATCTGTGGGATGTATAATTGGTATGGTACATGCATTGTCATAGTTTCCCACACTTCAAGTGCACACATTTATACAACAATCTGTATTATTGTTACAACAATCAAACGATACACCGATAACATTTGCAGTGAATAATGTTACGAGAATATGCTGGAACAGAGTTTATTGTCCTTTAAATAAACATATTATGTTTCATTCACCTTTAATAAATCTTTACGCTTTAAAAGACAGCATTGCATATTTCGTTATTTCACCTACTTTACCTTCAATTTTAAATGAATAGGATGAATATTTTGAAACACTCCGCTGCTCAAATGCATATATTTTAAAATAACCTATAGATTATGGGAAACTTGTTTATGTTCTTATAATATTTTGACGGAATCCAAAATCCTGGTAAGTTAAATTATCTAAGTACATATTTTGTTATTGGTGTTTATAAATAGTTTTATGTACTATCATTAAAACACAAAATCAGAACGCGGAAATCTGATGAAAAACTGTATTTTTGTATGTATCGGCCTACACCTGTCAATGATTTTCTTACATCAATTCTTCATTGCATTTTATTCTTCTAAATATAGATGCATTTTGTACATGTCATGTCATTGATAGGTTTTTGCTTTCAGAAATTAAATATCTTCGAATTTTTCTGTGTTTGTATTAAACGCTTTACGATTTAAATTGTAATTATATTTTTTGTAGAAACATCATTCAATATTTGAAAATACAAATTATCTACTTTCTTTTTATTTTCGTTAGCATTGCTAGGTCCCTTCTGCAATGCGTGTAAGTCATATTTTTATATCCTGTTTGATGATATATATTCAGCTTCTAGTTAAATAAGCCAAACTGGCTTATACTCGTTTCGGTTACGAAGTTCCTGCCTGATAAAGATAAATGCAGACGTTTTGAAAGAACAAAATTTGTAAAGCATTGATTTCATTCACTAGCACTGAATATGTATATATATATATTGCTACAGCTGAAAAGGTTATCCACTATGGTATGATAAGCACAAAATGCATTGTAATGGAACTGACATAATTCATAATATGCAAATTTATCTTTAATATATTCCCCCTTAATCAATTCATAAATGATATTGTATAATTCCTTACATTCAGTGTATTCACTATGTATATTTCTGTCATTGTTAGTTTATTTTCTTGTGTATCATTGTTCTATTTCTAATTGTTCGCATATTATCTGAATTTCTTATGATGTTTTATACATTTTAAAGATTTCAAATAACTTCCAATAATTTTGCACTTTGGATTCTCGATTTTCATTTTAAAATCCGTAGTAACAAACTATTACATCAAATAACAAATTTTAACGACTTTGTAATATTAAACATTTAGGTTCTTCTCGTTTGATCGCTCAAGTATTTCAATTTAAAAATTTATTTTTATAGATTTTTTCGTGTGTGGTTTATACTGTATATTCTGTTGAAAATAATTATATATGCTTGCAAAGAGGGTAGCTTAAGTGGTTATTATTTAATTATATGATGATGTTTGGATCGATATTAACGCAATGGAACATGAAGAAAAATCTATAGTCATACGTATTAAAACTTACTTTGGTTTTACAGTTATTTTTCGATTGGATTTATTGTGCTTTAATTTTCTATTAGAATGAATAAGATAGCTTGAAAGGAAAGTAGCTTTATTTGTTATCATGTATCATGTGTCTATACTGAAGTAAAAAAAGAATGAACAAATAAAGACATACTTTATTCAAACTAAGACTTTTCTATAAGTAGGATATAAACACATTTCACAGAAACTCACTTCTGGACAAAAAAAAATTACCAAATGTAGTCATACTTTATTTAATATAATGTAAAAACGTGTCACACATACGCACTTCGGAATAAAAAAATGAAAAACAAATGTAGTCATCCTTTATTTAAATAAGGACTTTTGTAGGTAGGATATACAAATATTTCACAGAAACGCACTTCTGGACAACAAAAATCAAATTCACTCTATTAAATGTCTTCATCCGGAGTTTAAGACACAAAACTCTTCGAAATCAACATTATTGATCCGTTTTTCGTGTACCTGTATATATTATTTACAGAAAATTAAACTAGATGAATATTTCCTAAGGTAATATATGTATGATGTCATTATCTAACTTAAAAAGTGAAAATAAACTTACATGAATATTCCGCCCAGAAAAATAGGTCTTGATATGTTTTAAAATTCTACATTTACATTTAAAATTCTAAGTGTCATAAATTTCATACTGAAACTCATATTGACAGTGTTGAACTCTTCTATATAATTCATAACCTGGTATCTATAATGAGTCTTATTACAACAAGGTTGATGCCGATACTGGTACAGTTTCTTCTTCCAATGGTATCACCAGTGCGGAAGTCAGCATCAAGATAATAAAATCTTAAGATTTTTTTTCGAATTTCCCTCTTGTTTTTATTTATTTTATTAGGTTCGGTGCCTTTGAATAAAAGAGGGTATACATGACATGGACATATATAATTCGCCTATTCAAAATCTAATGCATTCTGGGTAATATTTTCAAAAACGTACTCGAATTCGTTGTGATTGGTTTAATACGTTCTAAACAATGGAAATTCGTCAAATGACGAAACGTTATTTTCATTATCTTGTAAGATCAATAAGATTACCCATAGTCCTTTAGATTCTGAAAATGCGAACTATCTTGATATGATTGACTTTTGATACGAAAAACATTTTTTATTCACAGTTGAAAGCCAGTCGTCATGCCAATGGTATCAAAAAGGATTGTGTACCAGGCGACCATCGCTATTGTATTATACTGTTCCCTCTACATATTCTTCTTGATGAAACCATTTTACCAACATCATAGAAATACATTTAATACATTTACATTATTAAGAGGAGCAGTTCATCTTGAGCATCAAGATGACAAACAAGTAATTCCAAAGACAAAACCTCTTCTTACCATTTTTACAACATGGATTTCTGACAAGAAAAAAAATATTTGCCGAAATAATACTGTTCAAAACTGGAACCTTTTGCAGAAGAATGTTGTAAGAATCTTGTTTACTAATGAGTCTGATTTAACTGTTAGAGTGAAGTCGATGGGTTGGAAGGTTCTTACAGTTAAAAAAGTAGCAAGCGTAACTAAGGTACCGGTGTTAAAAGATCTGTTTTACTCGAGTTTCAAGGCTGAAGATTCTACGTTTTATGCATATGCTAACGGTGATATCCTGTTTACAGATGACCTCATAAAAACATTGGAAACCATTTTGAAATCGAGGCTAAGCAACTCAGACGATTTGTTGCTTATAGGTAGACGTACAGACGTACGGAATGTAACGCTCGAAGAAGCAAAGAATCACGTGACCCTGAAACATGCAGCTTATAATAGAGGATCTTTACATACACCATATGGAATTGACTTCCTCATAATAAAAAAATCCTATCCACTTCTTGACTTACCTGACCTGGTTATAGGCAGACCTTATATAGATTCATTTATTGTTTTGAGGGCAGTGAATCGTGTACATGGTCACGTGATTGACATAACTGCGACCTCATTGGCTGTACATCAGGTCACATTACCTGGAAAGGAAGGGATCGACGAAGGTAGTACGCATGTGGATAAAAATTACAATTACGATTTATTGAAATCAAGAAAACCGAATTACTCAAGAGGAAATACTAATTGTGCTCAATATTATACTAATCATACTTTGTTGAACAACAAAACAACCATCGCAATTGAAAGAAGGAGGCATCTTATAGACAAGAGATGTTTACCTTTAGTGGGTGACATTTTGGAAGTAACTAGTGTTTTGCGAGGATGAAAAATGTTTACAAACTATATACATGATATTATTTATAACGAAAATAATCATAATGTTAAAAGTTTGCAAAAAACAAATAAAATCTCAAAAATACTGAACTCCGAGGAAAATTCAATCGGAAAATTTTAATCACATGGCAAAATCAAATGACAAAACACATCAAAAACGAATGGACAACAAGTGTCATATTCCTGACTTGCTACAGGCATTTTCGAATCGAAGAAAATGGTGGATTGAACCTGGTTTTATAGCGCCTCTCACTTGTAACACAGTCTCCTCAAATTCCGTTATATTTACAACGACAGACATATTAAATAAATTAGTCAAAATATAGGCACAGCAAACACGAAAAATATCAGCCGTTGGACAAAGAACCTGAACAAATTATTTGAAAAGCCTTCTTTCAACCGTTATATTACCATAATATTATGGAGTTCGCTAAGTGCCCCGACTGATTACCTTACAGCAAAACAATAGGAAAATATAAAAACCCGTTGACATTAAAATTGATATACAAGTTAGATCAAAGCAACAACAAAAAATACAACCTACGAAACAGAGTACCTATCTTAGATTACTCACAGTCTTTCAAGTTAGGGAATGAACTATCTTTTAAACAAACTTTTTTTAGAGGGTACACCTTAAACAGATGATGGGTAAAGAAGTTATTGACAGTCTGAGAAAATCATGTGTGTCTGCAAAACATGGAATATTAACAATATCGAACTAAAGGGAAAATTCAAAACAAAAATTATCTTATCGAATGACCAAATTAAAGCCTCAAACTCATCAAACGAATAGAAATCACATGCCATATTCCTGACTTGGTACAGGTATAACTTTATGTCGAAAATGTTGGATAAATCCTAAGTTTTATTGCGACACACAACATGATGTAGGATAAACATATACAATCTTAATATATGCATTAAGTTGTAGAGGCATAGTAAAATATAAATTATGTAGGTTTGGAAAGCACTACAATATCAATCAATTCTTTCTTCGGGGGGTCAGTGTCGTTTTAGTCTTTAGATTTCTGTGAAGTTACTTGTGGGATGTTTATCTTTTCGTCTTTTTCGAGATGGGGTTGTCGTCCTTTTGTCGATTTTTCATCCATTTATTATACCTTCCTCTTTTGTATAACACCTTGTTCTATTTGTATCTTTAAAAGAAAATTCAATAGTTTAAAAGATATCTTATTGTTCAAAAAGGACAAAAATATATAAGAACACATTTTTTTCAAATGAGCGATATTCGATATTCGATAGCAGTCGGTTCGATATTCAAATTTAGTTGAAAATCATCAAAAATTAAAATGTTTGATAACATAGAAGCATGATTTTCATAATTAAAAGGAGTGAAAAGATACGAAGGCCATTGCAAGACAAAGGGGTCTCGCCGTCATTTAAGCGGTCGGTTTTCACTATAAATTTTGAATAACCAACTGGCACTTTGGACCCTCCGTAAACATATCACACATGATATCTACATTCGTTCATTTTAGTTACGTTTGTTCTTACATATAAACTTTAAAGTAAAATCACAAAAATACTGAACTTAGAGGAAAATCAATTCGGAAAGTCCATAATCACATGGCAAAATCAAATAACAAAACGCATCAAAAACGAATGGACAAGAACTGTCATATTCCTGACTTGGTACAGGCATTTTCAAATGTAGAGAATGGTGGAATAAACCTGGTTTTAATTGTCTGCATAGTGTTAGAAAGATTGAGATATCAGGTGGTCTCACCATTGCCTCGTGCCCTTTGTATTGACAGTTTCACAATTTCTTGCTGACAAGTGACAATCTAAGCAAGCCGTGGTTATCAAAGATGACTTTGTTTTGGGAAATCCTTTTGATACAATCTTTATACAAAACGTAATCCTGATATCTATGATGAGGGTATTTACAATCACTGGGTCGATGCCACTGCTGGTGGAATTTTAATTCCCCGAGGATATCACCAACACAGTAGTCATGAATTATCTTTGATATTGTCTTATTTGTAAATTAACTGTTTACAAAACTTTTGATTTTATGAAATACTAAGGAATAGATAACCTTAGCTGTATTTGGCAAAACGTTTACGAATTTTGGTTCTCAATGCTCTTCAACTTCGTACTTTATTTGGCCTTTCTAACATTTTTGGATTTAAGCGTCACTGATGAGTTTGTTGTAGACGAAACGCGCGTATGACGTAAATACGAAATTTAATCCTAGGATTAATGATGTGTTTATTAATTTATACAGAGACTATAATTTCGGCGAATTTTAAGGGCATTCAAAAACCAAACTCAAAATGTAGAAACGTTCCTTTATTTCATTTCCGTTGATGTCTTATTTCTTTTTATTTTGAGCATATTCATCTAAATCATGATTTTAACTGAATCAGTCATTAAAAACGCATCGATTTAAGCTTAAATGTGACCGTGACTGAGAAAATGGGTCCAGATGAGATTAATACATATTTTCATTTTTTATTTTTTTTCAATGCTGGTAATGTGCTTACCATGAATACAAAATTTGTTGATGATATCTTAACTGGTTTCGAAAATACAGCACATTCTAATAATGAATGCATTTGGGGTATATAAATTTTAAAAAATCAAAAAAATCAACAACAAAAAATCTGACTCTTTACTTTCTTTGGCACTTTGTATGTACTAAATGATTCCAACCTCAAAATTGCGATGCTAAGTAAATATGTGGTTTCTATGGAAACAAAAAAAATGTATGATTTTCAGTTTTATAGCTTTTGTCTTATATTTCACAAAAGTCATACTGTTTTGTGTGTTGTTTCTATGGCATTGTACTATTTCATATCATTACCCCACATATGTTATTAAATAAATGAAAATGTTGTGTGTTGCCTTCCCAAGGCTAGAGCTAGTAGTGCAGTGGTTGACGTTGGTACATGTATGCCATATTTTAACTTTGTAAATTGTTTTTCTTCAAATTATGTCTTTAGTTTTCTGGATTGAATTGCTTGATATTTTTTATATTGGTTCCTTTTAGCCAACTATGTAGTATGGGGTTCTGTTATTGTTAAAGACTGTACAATTGCCAATGCTTAAAAATTCACAGCATATAAACTTGCTGAAATCCGCAACATTTGACCTTTGATGGGTAGTTGGCAATCATACCACAGCTCTTATCTTTATATTGTTGACGATATCCATAATTTTGATATTGTTATTAAATGAGAAAAGAAGACACAAATCTGTTTGTGTGTATTTTAATTAAGTAGATTCTGCTTCCTTGATGGACATTTGTGTTTATTGGTATCCACATCACTGGTCAAGTCAACCTCACTTTTTGCAATTGTTGGCTTTGGACAAATGACATCTTTATTAGCCTCGCTATAACAATATTCCCTGATTTCTTCGTACAAATACCACTGTCTGGCTGCATCTAATCCTTTTGATGTTAAAGTGTTTGGCATAGTAAATTTGAAATTCTAGTGTTCTTTTTTAACAAATTGATGATTATAGGTACAGAGTCACATGACTCTTTAAAAACAACATATCCTGGTTTGATTAAATCAACTATGAAACGGTGATAGGTGCTAATATGCTTAATTGTTTTAAAATACTACTGAAGGTATTTCTTCTAATCATAAAATATGACCGGTTTCTCCATATCTTTACCTAACTGGGAAATATTATGACCATTGCTGCTGGATTTGTTCATTTTTTCTGCAATCTGCAAGATATAACAACATTTTTGCTATTACACAATCAACATGTAGTGTGCATGTAGTTTGATTTAAATGTATTTAGAAGAGAAAAGAAATACAAAATGGGTGTGACATGACTTTTTTTTTACTGCAATGGGTATACTAGAAATGTTGACATGCATACATGTATCTATATTATTAAACGAGAAGACCTCATTTTGTGTGTCGCTTCTTTTTTTCCACAACCAATTAATCATCATGCCTCTGTGTCTTATAGGTACAGTGCATAGTCGCATTTGTCATTTATTCATATGAATATTCAGATTGAGTTATTTTGGGAGAAAAACGAGAAAAAAGGTGTTCAGCTAAAGTGTCCGTCATAGGGCAAAATTCTAAGTCAAGTTATACTTCAGGTTTATGTTTTTTGTATACCTTGAAAAAAAATATACTTCGAATAAAGTGTATTTTCTATCTGATATCATAATTATATGGATCATTATTTTTAAAAAAACAATGATTAATAATTGCAACTAACCCATCAATGCAATTTTCAAATTTGATATGATAAGAACTGACTGTCTCTATGAATACTTATAAAAACAACATTAACAGGATTTAAGACGGGTACTTTGTTGAATTATGAAAGTTAATAGTTTGACATTTTTAAGTTTAGAGGTTATTTATGTTTTTTTGTTCATTTAAAGAGAACTATAAATGTATTGCTAATGCTGTAAAGTGATATTATGTTTTTTTGTATAAAATCAGGACATCAGTATCATATAATTCGACCTTGATAAATGTAAATTACAGGGGTTTAATGTTTAATGACACCCTTAATAACTGTTTTGGTCACAATTTAGAACGTTAGCACGGGTGACATATTTTCACATTTAATTTGAAATATAAATTCGGTGTTCTATTAATATAAGTTGCATCTTTGTTAAAAAATTCTCAGATTAAAAATGGTCATGGTATAACAAAATCACACGTATTTTCAATTCATGCTCTGTAACATCATTGTTTTACCCTTTCAAATCAAAATAAAAAAAACAAAAACAAAACAAAAATAAAACAACAATCGTCTTTATTCTTATACGGAATGCTCAAATCATCAAAAAGAAAACAACAACGATACAATGTATATATCGAAAAGGAACCTTACTGCTATTATTCTATCTGTGGTTACATGTAGTAGCGACTTTTATGTTACTCATTTGTTCGTTTCACAGAAATGAGTGTTCTTGTGTTTGTCATGTTTGTTTGTGCTGTACTTCTGTCATGTAGTGTTGTCATTTTAGCGATGTTTTTTTAATATTGCTATATACGCAGTTTATTTAGTTAACCATTAATCCTAATTCAACCCACCATGTTTTTCTTTAAATGTCTTGTCGTTTGCACTTTTTTTTTGTTGCACTTCAGTGTTTCTCTTGTTCCTTTATTTTTTCTCTTGTAGTTGGTGTGTTTCCCTCGGTTTTAGATTGTCATCCGAATTTGTTTTCTCTCAATCGATTTATGATTTTTGAACAGTAGTATACTACTGTTGCCTTTATCTAACAATAAATATTCCTTTACGCTCTGTTTAAAAATATACAACTATGTAAAAATTCTTCCCTTCTCAGTGACTATGAAGACAATTTTAATCAAACGTAAAAGGTGCTTTGCTGTATTCACTGCATGCTCTGCTAATCCATGTCATCCTAGATAACTTTTCGAAATAAAATACCCAACATATTTGAAACAGTTGCCTAAATGTTTTCATTTTGAACGTAACATAATATATTTATTAATAATTCAAAAATCATAAATCAAATACCTTATGCTTTAATAAAAATAACATGTTTCTTGGATAATATACACATGGGAGAGCTAAAAGTGCGAGACTAAACCCACTATGATAGCTGTCTCACCGTGAATCGTACCACATGTCTTTGTGTACATACTGGAATCATTAAATTTAAAGGGATAGTAGCTACGATTTTGACAAAATTATGAACAAGTTTTAAAGCTGCTAAAATCAAAGATATGTACTAAATATAAGCAATAAGATCGCTAGAATGTTTTCATAAACTACAGAAGTGTTAATAATTGATAATTCATATATCATGTTGTGTGCCTATTCATCTCATTAATTATGCATCGGGTTTACTTCCCGAACTTTGCCGACATAGCGAGTGAGCTAACCAAGATATATATAGATACGAACACGTGCTTTTTGTTTTCTTATATATTTGATAATTACTCTTTATTAAACGTACATATTTGACGCCATTTATCGAATTATGTAAATAAAAAATACAACAAATACCGGCATATTATTCCAACCCAAGATTCTCCAACAATGGCGATTTATACATTTGTTATTACATTTGTATGACCAGACCATGCTGATAATGTATACACGTGTTTGTGTGTTAAATCGGGGCCTCCATGAAGGATACACTTCAAGAATAATACTGAAGTTTAGGAAGTTGATTTCTAATTTCTTCTAAGGTGGGAGATTACTGCCCGTAAATTTATAAACATATTTTTGACAATTATGAACACGTTGAGATTTTTTTTCATGTGATCTGGAAAATTTAAGAAATGTAAACATTACGCAAACCGTCGGCTACTTCTGTTTGACTTTGCTTGCGTCGCAGGTGTTTTGAGTGATTTTAATGACCAATCTCATCGACGTTTTTTATTTTTGATTTACAATAACTTGTCTGCACCTCTTTTTTGTTTCTTTTCTCGCTGAAACTGTAAATTCGCATACCCTTTCCGCGATAACATTCCCCTGTTCGACCATTTTCCCTTCGAGGCACAATGTGCGATTGCGCATTGGGAACTGAAGAGTAAAGGTCATATGAATAAGGGTTGGGCTTAACATCGAATTATGATCTATAGATAATAAATAAATGTAGGTGTTCAACGTTAAAAAGCTTCTAAATGCTTAATGGAACGTAACCAGTAATTGTTTTAATCATAATTATTTTACTTTTTGTACAAAATCCGGCATATAGATTAAAAAAGTAATTTTAATGAAAATCGAAGCTACTATCCGTTTAAAGACTGAGATAATTTATTCTTTTTTGTTTGGGACAATGCATTTACAGAGCATGAATTGCAAATAAGTGTGATTTATTTTTACCCATTACCAGTCTGAATATGAGAAGGTTATTTAGGCTATCTGTTTTATTTAACAAAGATGTAATTTAACAGAACACGGGATTTCTATTCAAATAAAGTAACTTTCATTATATAATGTGTCGTGTGAATTTAACTATTTTATTATATAGTGAGAAAACGAGTCCGGTGATCCCATTTTGTTAATTTTCTTAACTAAAAGCATGTTAAAAGAGATATATTTTCATAGTTTATCAAACTTATATAGTTTTCTTTTTATCAATAAAAGTAGGTTTTTCAGGTATATTCTATACAAAATCAAAGTAATTTTGCACAACCTATAACTTGATAAAAAAAAACGGGGATCCATACTATTTAATAACTCGTTTGTTATATGTTGGCATTTGTTTTTGTAGAAGTTCAGTGTTTCTGTTGTTCCGTTGTTTCTCTTATAATTGATGTATTCCCATCAGTATCTGGATTTGTTTCAGTTAAATTGATTTATGACCATTGAACAGCGGTATACTACTGTTGTCTTTATACAATACATTTTGAAACAAATTATTAAAAAGATCTACGGAATTTAATTTATACCCACCTTTTTATCTTAATGTTGTATGTTTCCTGATTTTAAGTAATATTGTATATTTGTATAATTACACCGAATAGACTTTAATTGAACTTGTCTGTACATGTGACAAATCATAGTACCGCGGGAATTATACATGTACTTAAACGCGTGAGTGTTGCCTTTTTGTAACGTCATGGTATCTATATGTGTAAACGTCATTGTTGTTCTATCATTAAAGCGTTCATTTGTATAGACGTTTTTCCCCCTCTTTACATAAATATATCAGCCAGTTTTCGATCTAACTCAATCAATAGTGCTTAACCATATTGTTTCAATAATCGGGGTAAACTGAGAAAGGTCCCGAATAATTTTGGCGGGAACAGACTCGTGAAGGTAAAAGGGGAATTTTCCAAAAAAGCAAATACCATGGTATTTGAGGCAATTCACCGGCAGTGGTTTAGCATTCGTTTGAAATGAAGAAAAATATTAGAATTTGCGAAAAATACACTGGCTACCAACCGATCAAAATCTGGCTTTCTTATATAAGGTGTAATTATCCCTAAAATTTGAATATCGAACCGTCTGCTAACTTCACATACATGAGACACACGGTAAAACAATTATTTATGATTATTGACCTTATTATGTCCTATGAACATCTTATCAAAACCCTGAATGAAAAGACACGTTCATATTATTTACCTTAATCTTCAGTAGTTTAGCTCTTTTGAAAACAGCCATCTCGTGTCGTTCATTTGTGTACCGTAACGTCTTATACATAATTAATTGGGAGTGTTACATATATACGTTAGTTGTTTTCTGTCCGGAATAGACTAATTTGTTCAGGATTACCAGTCACAGGATAAATTAATTGTGACGAAACCAGATTATTTTTGAGCGCTTTCATATGTTATTACTTCACAAAAGAAATCTGCGTGTAAGGGTGGTAAAATAGCAATCAAAAACGATAACTTTCATGTTATGTTGTAGTACGTTGGACGACAAACTAAAACCAATGGTTTTGGGAAGGCTAGAAAACTCAGATGCTTTCAAAACTTCAATGTCACAAATCTCCCTGTTATTTGGCGGTCTAATAGGAAAAATAAGATGACAGAAGTAATGTTCATTTACTCGATTAAAAGTGTGAATTAAATAGTGAGACGGAGGAAGAAAAACAATATTTTGATATAGACAATGCATCATGTCATTCTCATGAAATCAGACTTTGTAAAGTTGAGTGTTTGCCTCTGAACACAAGTTGAGTTTTTGCCTCTGAACACAAGTTGATTTTTTGCCTCTGAACACAATTTGAGTTTTTGCCTCTGAACACAAGTTGAATGTTTGCCTCTGAACACAAGATGAGTTTTTGCCTCTGAACACAAGTTGATTGTTTGCCTCTGAACACAAGTTGAGTTTTTGTCTCTGAACACAACATTGTAAAGTTGAGTTCATGCCTCTGAATACAATTTTGTAAAGTTGATGTTTTGCCTCTGAACACAACCTTGTAAAGATGAGATTTTGCCTCTGCACACAACTTTTAAACTTCTGCCATTTGATCTATGAATCATCCATGCCTTTTAAAGCACGCTACAGTAAAAAAGCATGTGAAGCCATCGTCTATCAAACATTGAAAATTATGTAACTGTTACGGAACTACCAAAAAAAATTTCCGTCTTGGACGCATTAAACTAAATCAATAAATCGGGAAACGACACCAGCAATTTTGTAATGTTGATACGAAGCAGGTTTTCCACTGGTTCTCTCGATGTTCCTTATGCTAAAGTTGACGACGACATAGATGATGTCATCCCACTGATTGAGCTACACAAACGAATTCATTCTGAAAATGTGGATAATGAAACGGAAAGTTATGATGTTGACTGGGAAAAAACATGATTAACAGTAGTGTGGTAAAAAAAATCCATTGAAACATGTAATGAGAACAAATCGGATGAGGATGATGAACAGCTGTCGGAAGTGACAAAAACAGATCTCACATACAAAACTTTGATTTGTTCACGGAAGTAAGATAATTTGCACAAGTTAAAATGAACAAGTACCTAGATCCAATACAACATTTAATAACTATAACAGAAAAAAAACACTATTTTACAACAGAAAATTTTGATAATTTCATTGAAAAAAATAAACTTTTACCTGACATGTAGTTTAAAATATGAATTGTGGTAAAGTTATGATAAACGTATTTCATCCTATAAATTATCACATTGTTGTCCAAACGTAAAACCTAAGTATTCCGACACCCTGTATAATTCGACACAATTCTCTTGTCCTTTAGTAGTGTGTCAGATTGGACGGGTTTAATTGTATGTATATCTACTATTTTCTTGTATTTTGTACGACATGCATTTTGGAAATCTTGCTGGTCCATTGTGGTTTTGTCCCTTCTTTTCGGATTTAGTTTATAGATTTGTCACAAAGTGTGTATAAGGGTTCACAAATACACACAGATACACATTTGTCTATTATACAAACAGACAGCATTTTGTCTAAATGTTTCATTAGTGGCATTTGAACTAACGTCAGACACCCAAAATTGTTTCTTTTAAGATTGTAACACGATGATGACTGCTGTACCCACATTTTGACTACTTTATTTATTATGTCTGTTTAGTTCACACATCATTGTAAATTTAACGGAATTTGATGAGACTGTCGTACAAAGTGAGAGGTTTAGCGCTATAAAACCAGGTTTAATCCACCATTTTCTACATTTGAATATGCCTGTACCAAGTCAGTAATATGACAGTTATTGTCCATTCGTTTTTGATGTGTTTTGTCATTTGATTTTGCCATGTGATTAGGGACTTTCCGATTTGATTTTCCTCTGAGTTCAGTATTTTTGTGATTTTACTTTATAGTACGAAGGCCAACTGCAATACAACAAATAAAAGAACACTGTAGATCCAATGGTCTATAAATATATTCTAAATATGGCTAAACAATACCATGAGATGAGTAACCACAAAAAAAGAGGCGAAAGATATTCAAACTCATAAGTCGAACATAACCTTTGTATATATGGTAAAACCCGAGGATTTGCCACCGCTTCAACTCCAATATTCAAATAGATACACATAATATAATTATCTCATTGGTCAATCTTTAGCTGTGATGCAAGCATGAGATTATGTATGCCATGACGAAAAACGTGCACAAGACATCAAACAACACTAAAAATTTAAATTAATAAAAATAGTGCAACACAAAACCCACAGAAAACGGTATAGTTATCAAATGTACCAGGCGTTAAATTTAATACACCAGACGCGCGTTTTGTCTACATACGACTCATCATTGGCGCTCAGATAAAATTAATTAGAAAGACACAAAAAAACAAAGATGAGGAGCATTGATGACCACAACGTTATACCAAATACAGCTAAGGTTATCTATGCCTGAGATAACAAAACCCTCAGTTTATCGAATAATTAATACTTTTGCAAACAGTAAATTTAGGAAAATGACTATATAATTGATATTCATGTCAACACCGAAGTGCTGACTTTTGAGCTGGTGATACCCTTGGGCACTAGACCAAGAGGTGTAAACAGTTATCAAAGGTAACAGACATATAATTTAATACCCCAGCTGCGCGTTTCGTCTTCATAAGACTCATCAGTGAAGCTCGGATTAAATGATTATAAAGCCAAAAAAGTACAAAGTTGAAGAGCATTTATGACCCAAATTCCAAAGAGTTGTGCCAAATACGACTAAGATTATTTATGCCAAGTATGAGAAAATCCTTAGTATTTCGTTTAATTCATACTTTTGCAAACAGTAAATTTATAAAAATTAACATATAATTGATAAGTGCTGACAACTGGACTTGTGATACCCCCGGTCTTAGGTGCCGTGGAAAGGTAATCAGATCCTCATCATGAAATCATTTCCAACGAAAGTACAATATCTTATAATACATAAAAACCAATACCAATACATCTGGTCTTATTAATTTAGTATGTAAACGTCACTAACGCTATCACTATGACTCTAAAACATGTAGCGTAATACATAATTATCTATTTACATAGGGGAGCAACTATTTAACTCCTAGATGGGTTATGATTTATTGTCAAAACATTTATCGCACATTTGTTTTTAAGTTTTTCGACGCTATCAATCACATTATTGTTTTCAATTCTAACATGACCTCCTTCAAACGCTTTGAGTACACACCCGTGGTAAAATATGAATATATTTCATGGGCTGTTCCCATTGTACCCCAACGTCATATGTTTTTTTTATGAATGAGAAACCCGACGTCATAGAACGATGACGTAAGAATATAAGCATTTTACGGGAAAATACACGCTTGTGAAACCGAAAATCATCACAACAATGAAACATAAACAAGAGAGGGACGAAAGATACCAAAGGGACAGTCAAACTCACAAATCTAAAACAAACCGACAACGCCAAGGCTAAAAATGAAAACGACAAACAGAAAACCAATAGCACACATGACACAACATAAAAAAATAAAAAATAAACAACACGAACCCCAACGATGCTAAAATGTGATATAAGCCATTTGTTTTATAAATGTTAGACATATATTAAGTAAATTATCATTTAAATTCATCCCAAACTATCTAAACATGCTAAATACGTTATTCTAAATAGTTAAAACATGTCACTAATTCAGTTTGCTCCGTTCTTTTACGTCAATTTAATAGTGCGTTTATTTATGATATTTGCCTCCACCTAGAGCGCTTTGATCCAAAAGAATTGCCGTATTTGTCCTATTAGAATCGAAAAAAATTCACGGGGCTTGAATATATCTAGATTTTACAACGGGTTGTCCCTTTATGCCGATATTTTACCCCTCGCTAACGCTCAGGGTAAAATATAAGTCATAAAGGGCCAACCCGTGGTAAAATCACGATATATTCAAGCCCCCATGAATTATTTTTTAGATATAATACTATATAAGTTATAGGGTAATATAGATTAAGAATATTTTTTTAATTATATGTGTGATTAAAACATTTTGTTTTTAATCATTATATCACCCCCATCCCCTTTTGAAGTTAACTGGTTGTTCCCTTAATAAACAGTAAAATTTAAGAAGTGTTAAGGCTTGAATCGTAAATAAGACAAAACTCAAAATTATTTTTTATTAGTAACAGATAGACAAATGTATTATTAGTATCATATTTTGGCGATAAATGCTTCGTAAAGACCAGGAAGTATTTGAGACCAAACATTGGTTTTACCATACCTTATTTCTGGTTTTTATTAATAAATTAATGTAGTACTACTTTAAAAATTGACACAATTCTTCCTTATTTTGAAAAAGTTGAAATTATTCACTGTCATTTTCGGACTTCATTGATTTGATTAAATGTTACTAAGCATTCATGTAAATGAGGTACATTTGGGAAAATTCCTTTTATCATCACAGAACTCACTGATATTTCTTGTAAGATGAAGCGCTGTATATACGCTTATTGTTGTCTGTTAAGGATAAGTTCAGAATGGTTATTTGACATTTGTGTATTCAAAACTTTTCACATTTCTCTTTTGAAATATATATGTATTAATGTACCTTAGTTAACTAACCCACACATGACTGATTTATATCATCTAATTGAAGTTTAAACTTTTTCGATCATTTGAAAATAACAGTAAAAATAAGGAAGTAGAACGGTTTAGGAATAGTTCGACACAACTTACAAATTCCTAACATATATAGGTGAAAACATCTCCGCCAAACTAACAAGAGGATTTTGTTTCCAAAAGGACATATAAAAGACAGAATGACTAATCAAAAGTGTTCATAGTAATTAAATCATTATACACGGAACATCAATTGTTTTAAGAATCGTTAGTAAAGGTAAGTTGTCAATTCTATACTTTAAAAGAGTTAATAAATATTTATGCAGGAAGATATTCATACAGATACGATACAGATAAATACGAAAATGCTACATTGTATGTAAACAATGAAATAAAGTCCGTATTGAATTTTGTAATTTCTACGCACAAAAACATATTTTGTCAGTGGTGCTATATTAGGACCATATAAAATCACAATATTTGTCAAAATTACCTCATCAAGAATATTAAAAAGATTAATTAAGTACGCCAATACACACAGCCACGTTCCGTCTCGATGTCTCATTAATTGAGCTCAAATAAAAGCAGTTAGATAGCAAATTAAAATAAATAATTAAAGAGCATCGAAACCAAGATCCACAAGTTGTTTCAACTCTTGGTATGCAAATCAACATCATGAAGTTAAAAATTCGAAAATATATATATACATATATACGGATCATTCTGGTAATTCTCATTCATAAAACAATGTTATTATTAATGACACACAAGTTTTAACAAACGATTGATATACTTCCTTATTTTCAAAATAGTATTTTGAAATAGATAAAAACGTTTTCACATTATTTACTGCTTGACCAAGTTCTGTCTCAAAATTTAAAAATATTTATTTAACAATTATAAATGGGGTCAAAAATTATAGAATAAACTCATCATAGATACCAGCGCGTTTCGTTTACAAAAGACTCATCAGTGACGCTCGAATTCAAAAAAGTTAAAAAGGCCAAATAAAGTACGAAGTTGAAGAGCATTGAGGATCAAAATTCCTAAAAGTTTTGCCAAATACAGCTAAAGTAATATTTTTACATTTACCCGTCTGCAACGTTCGTATTGCCTTATTCACATTTTTTATTGCTCAGTCTCGTCTTTATGGAAACGAAACATTCCTTACTGATTGTCGGATAAAATAATCAAATGCGTACCAAGTGTAGTCAAAATTATCTCAAAAGGCTAAAACAAGGATTTTGTTATCAATAAAAGAATATTTGAAATAAAGAAAAGGCAACTTATCTTAGTACTGCAAAAGCAATCAACTGGTCATATCAAATTATTTGAAGGAATCGTCAGATTAAGGCATGTCAGAAGTATGAGATATTTTGCTTATCCTTCTGGAGCACCTGAGATCACCGCTAGCTTTTGGTTGGGTTCGTATTGCTTAGTCTTTAGCTTTAGTTTTCTATGGTGTTTCTTGTGTACTATTGTTTTTCTGTTTGTCTTTTTCATGTTTATCCATTGCGTTGTCAGTAATATATTTTTCGATCTTGAGTTTGGATATCCCTCTGGTATCTTTCGATCCTCATTTAGAACGAATATTTGCATTTTAAGATAATTAACTGTACACATAATACAACATTACAAAAGCTAAAAACTAAGTAAACCGGGGAGATTTCGATTAACGTTTCACTGAGAAATGATCAAATACTAAACATTATATTGTATTTGTTATTACAGGCATAATACTTCAACGATGCACTTGTACGCCAGTTGCAGTTGTATACTTGTTCTATTATCAGCTGTTATGTGTGCAAAGAGAATAGACTGTCCGAAAAATTGCAAATGTTCCATTCAACAGTCAAATAATCACGAAGCCACTTGCACTGGACGCGACTTGCATTATATTCCATTATTTTCTGAAAATATACACGTCGTAAGAATGAACGGAACAAATTTGACGTACATTGATGAAAATGGCTTTGATAATTTGACTAAGATCATTTTAAAAAGGTTGTTTTTAACTGACAATTTAATATCGTACATTCACCCAATTTCGCTTGCCAAGTTGAAATTTCTTGCTAAGCTGTACATTTCAAACGAGCCAAAACTAAATGTGGATGTTCTAAAAGAAGCACTCAGTTTTTCTGCCAAACAAAAGCTGTTACGCTTAATATTTGAACATAACAGTTGGTCTCATTTACCGTTGGATATGTTTTCAAATTTTACAACCAATAAGGTGCTACAGCTGCGAGTCACCGGTAATAGAATTCCGGATATTAAATGTCATGTGTTTTTTCCACTCAATAATATGTTAGAATTGTCTCTTTCAAATAATCTGATTGAAAATATTAATATCACCGGAATACCAAGTAATTTGAAGAGATTACATCTAGATAACAACCTGCTTCTAACAGTCCCTGAATTGTGTGTACATAGACAAGGAGATACAATAGCCGTTGAAAACCTAGCATATCTGGATCTGAGTTACAATAGCATTGCGCTTATTCCTGATAATGCATTTGTATGTTTGCCAAAATTAAAAATATTAATCTTAAATAAGAATCCCATCGGCCGAATTCATAATAACATGTTTTTACATAATCCACTTATATTTTCGGTTCAACTTTCTAATCTTGGTAATTTTTTGAAAAAAATTGACGACTTTGCATTCAACAGCTCATCGTTGTCTCGAATTAATTTGCAACAGACGAACTTTCATTTTGATCAGGAAAACTTTAACCCCAAAACTATTTTTTCTCTTTCTCCAAATCTGACATTCCTGAACCTTGATCAGAGTTATCTTCCACGGACAGAGATTTGGATGCAGCAAATGTTTTCATCTTTAATCAACCTAAAAGTTTTAAGTCTTTCCTCCGGAAAACTTAAGTTTCTTCCCAAAAACGTCTTTCCATACTTGAAATCTTTGGAAATATTGTGGTTAGATTCAAATAAATTTTCTACTTGGCATGACGGAAATGCTATTTTTCGTAATATGACATCGCTAAGAAAGCTTCACATGGCAAACAACTTTATAAGAATAATCAACGAAACATCATTTCCGCTGGAAGTACTGAATTCACTAGAAGAATTAGATCTTAGTCGAAACCCATATGCCTGTACTTGTGATCAGCTCTGGTTCACCGAATGGATAAAGGCAACAAAAGTCAGAATGATTAGGTACCCGTTATTTTATAGGTGTCGACAGCCTACCAATCTCGACAATGTGATACTTCAAAACTATATTGAATCTAAAATGCAGTGTCCACCATGGAATCCGTTATACAGCATGGCAATAGTACTCTCCTGTACAGGATTCTTTCTGGTGACCTTGATAATTCTAGGCTTGAAATGTCAAACAAATATTAAGAATTATATATACTTATGGAGAGTTAAATACAATAGAAAGAAAGGTTATTTCCCTTTAACAAATGCAGACGATTTTGAATATCACGCGTTTGTTGTATATTGTGACGCAGATCGTAACTGGGTGCACCAGACGTTTTTGCCAAAAATAGAACAAGACGAAGGTATAAAGCTATGTATTCATCAAAGAGATTTTGAAGTAGGAGAATCGATCACTGCAAACATCAATAAATATTTAGAGAAATCATGGAAAGTCGTAGTAATATTATCAAATGAGTTTGCGAAAAGTGAGTGGTGTCAATGGGAAGTTGACGTTGTCCAGGAGAGACGCAGACGTTATGGAAGAGACGTTTTCCTTTTAATAATGCTGAAGACTATCGACTCTAAGCATATGACTAATCAATTAAGAGCCCTATTGGACAGTGCTTCTAGTCTTCGGTATCAAACTGGTGTCGGCGAGGATCTTTTTTGGGCAGCCTCGATTGAGACTTTGCGGAAACCATTAGAACAGATTCCAACCGCACTTTTATAATATTATCGATGAATATCATAATCATGTTAATAAAACTTGCTTTCATTGTAGGTTTTTAAAACAACAGCTGCATAAAGATCATTTTAAAATGTTGTTGAATGTTTAATACGTGTGCAAATATGTTGCATTGCAAGCTAATGAGCTTATTTTCTTTATTTCTGATTCGAATGACAGGTCTGTGCAATTTTAGGTTTTTTTTGGTGTATATCAGATGTCTTTCCAATATGTAGTAATATTAATTTGCAATTTTTCACACAAAATTAGCCTTACAAAACTTATTAAAAACGATATTTTACAACCTTATTTTTACGGTAGTATTGTACTTAAAGCGTGGAAATAACTATCGCATCCGTGTAAACTCATCGAACCTTTGATTAAACATATAAGTAAAGGTTATCTTACAAATACTGTAACTAGATCTTTGAATACAGTTTATATTGGCACAAATATTGATTTTGTCATCAGCAAATTAATACATAACTAAAATTGCATTTTTCTCAAGCGGGATGTATAAATACACATCCATGTGCATTTTGTCTATATAGAAAAAAGTAACATTACAAAAATACTGGACTCCGAGGAAAACTCAAAAAGGAAAATCCTTAATCAAATGCAAAATCGAAAGCGCTAACACATCTAACGAATGGACATATGCTGGCACCCTAAATTGATGCAAACATAAAATTGTTGTTATTATATAGCAATATTGTTGTCCATTGTAATATACAATGTATATTGAATCCTGACATAACAAATATGGCTGATTTACTATGCTGGTATATAGATTTACAAATTAAAGTGCACATATGGTCAGTTTTAGTTGATGCAGTCAAATAATTTTGTTGTTCAAGTCAATATGAGGTATCAAAACTACTGAAATTGTGTTGCGTATCAAAATTTTGAATAAAAGGAGGACATATGCTGGCACCCTAAATTTATGCGAACAAAAATTTGAAAAAATATGGCTGATTTACTATGCGGGTATATAAATTTATAAAAAAGTGCACACACGGTCAGTTTTGGTCAACACGGTCAAATAATTTTGTTGCACAAGTCAGCAAGAGGTATCAAAACTACTGAAATTTTGTTACCTACCAATATTTTGAATTAAAGGAGGACATATGCTGGCACCCTAAATTTATGCAAACAAAAAATTGTTGTTATTGTATAGCAATATTGCTGTCCATTGTAATATACATTGAATCCTGACACAACAAATATGGCTGATTTACTATGCTGGTATATAGATTTACAAATTAAAGTGCACATATGGTCAGTTTTAGTTGATGCAGTCAAATAATTTTGTTGTACAAGTCAGTATGAGGTATCAAAACTACTGAAATTTTGTTACGTATCAAAATTTTGAATAAAAGGAGGACATGCTGGTACCTTAAATTTATGCGAACAAAAATTTGAAAAAATATGGCTGATTTACTATGCGGGTATATAGATTTATAAAAAAAAGTGCACACATGGTCAGTTTTGGTCAACACGGTCAAATAATTTTGTTGTACAAGTCAGCAAGAGGTATCAAAACTACTGAAATTTTGTTACGTATTAATATTTTGAATGAAAGGAGGACATATGTTGGCACCCTAAATTTGTGCAAACAAAAAATTGTTGTTATTGTATAGCAATATTGCTGTCCATTTAATATACATTGAATCCTGACATAACAAATATGGCTGATTTACTATGCTGGTATATAGATTTACAAATTAAAGTGCACATATGGTCAGTTTTAGTTGATGCAGTCAAATAATTTTGTTGTACAAGTCAGTATGAGGTATCAAAACTACTGAAATTTTGTTACGTATCAAAATTTTGAATAAAAGGAGAACATGCTGGTACCCTAAATTTATGCAAACAAAAATTTGAAAAAATATGGCTGATTTACTATGAGGTATATAGATTTATAAATAAAAGTGCACACATGGTCAGTTTTGGTCAACACGGTCAAATAATTTTGTTGTACAAGTCAGCATGAGGTATCAAAACGTAACTAAATTTTTTTATGTATCAATATTTTGAATAAAAGGAGAACATGCTGGCACCCTAAATTTATGCGAACAAAAATTTGTAGTCATGTGTTAAAATGATGCTTTCCTCTAAAATACGTCCTTTTATAGATATACATATAAATAAAGTGCAAATATGGTTGAATTTGATAGGTATTGGAATTATAATATATATTCAGTGCCCGTTATCATTGTAACCAAGATCGTTTTTTAATTTAGAGATTGGCAGATCACAGATAAATTTGTGTTTCAAGCAACGTTTTATGCGAACTTTATTTTCAAATATTTGTATTAAATCCTGTTTATATATAACGGAAGTATTAGTTTTACTTTATTTTTGATGTTTATACTACGAAACAAAGATATTAAAAAATATTTTTAAAAAATCGATGTAGAGCGGTCCTGGTTACAAGTTAACATAGTGTTGAGCAGACCAGTCAAAAGTTAACTTGGGAACAGGTCTGGTTTCGATCGGATTTGTCAAACCAAACGTTAACTTTGTGGCAGGACTGGTCTCGAAGTTAACTTATGTTAACTTTATGGCAGGACTGGTTTCGAAGTTAACTTATGTTAACTTTACGGCAGGACTGGTTCGAAGTTAACTTATATCAATAGCGGACCTGTTTCGAAGTTAACTTTTTGGCAGACATAAAAACAGTCCTAGGACCAAGTCCGCTTTTCAAGTTAACTAGATTTTGGTCCTAGGACTGGTCAGAGCAGTCCTAAATTTGGTCATAGGTTAACTTTGACCAGTCCAAATGACTGGTTATCAAGTTAACTTGCTGTACAGGTTAGGACTGCACCCATCTGTAACTACTACGTAATGTATTCCTGGCTTGGTATAGGCATTTTGTTATGTAGAAATTGATGGATTAAACCTTGTTTTATAGCTAGCTAAACCTCTCACTTGTATGACAGTCGAATTAAATTACATTATATTGACAACGATGTGTGAGCAAAAAAAACAGACATAATAGAAAAAAAATGTCAAAAATAGCGGTACAGCAGTCAACATTGTGTTATAATCTAAATCACTATAATAAAAAACAAACAAATATGTAACAAAGAAGCACAAAATAAAGTTAACTTCTAAGTATCCTGTAGCCTGTCGATACATTTATTTTTAGCAGTGCACAAGTCATGTCTTCTTTAACTGTCAATGACGTTGAAATACTAAGTCCCCGGAGATGTGTTTTAGTTGATTTTTGTCTCTAATGCATGTTTGTTTTATTTGTAATTGATTGTGTCCTTTATCTATCTTTCAGTAACTGCGTACATTATTCTATTGGCGGCAAGGTTATTTGTTCAAGATTATTGGTAATTTTCTGAAAATATTTAACATCTAACAGCGGTAAACTACTGTTGCTTTTTTAATTCACCCGTTATTTTATCTAAATTTATTGATTTTGTATTTACATTGTGTCATAGATCAAATCTACTCGTTCAGTGTATGTTCACTTGTGCTAGTATGTCTTTTGATTGAGGTAAGCCATTTCAATTGATACTTAATAGTGGGTATTGTTTTGTTGTGATAGTAAACTATTGTTTCGAGTATGATTGAAGGTTTGTACATACTAAAACGTATAATCCCGCTGCATTTGTTTACACCTGTCCTACGTCAGGAACCTGATGGCTAGTAATTGTCGTTAGTTTATGCGGTTCATAATAAACTCATTATAGGTACCAGGATTCAAAGTTTTGTAAACAGTTAATTCATAATTATGACCATTAGTTACTCGTATTTATATAGAGAAGTTGGTTTTCCCGTTTGAATGGTTTTACACTCGCCCTTTATTAGCTTGCTCTTCAGTGTGATCCAAGGATCCGTGTTGAAGACCGAACTTTGACCTATAATGGTTTTACTTTTACAAATTGTATAGGCTTGTTAGCATACTTTAGAAAAACCACGAAATTAAATATCCACGAACGTGTAAGTTTTCCCTTATCAACGAAAATTGGTACCCACGAAAATAAATGAATCCAAATTAGAAGAAACCAAAATTATCAGAACATTTGTAATTCAGAATACAATAAGACGATGTGAAACCACGTTTCAAACAGCAACCCAACGATAGTGGACACAAAGGAACTTTATCAGAACATTTGTAATTAAGAATATAATCAGACGATGGGAAACCACGTTTCAAACAGCAACCCAACGATAGTGGACACAAAGGAACTCTATCAGAACATTTGTAACTAAGAATATAATCAGACGATGGGAAACCACGTTTCAAACAGCAACCCAACGATAGTGGACACAAAGGAACTCTATCAGAACATTTGTAACTAAGAATATAATCAGACGATGGGAAACCACGTTTCAAACAGCAACCCAATGATATTGGACACAAAGGAACTTTATCAGAACATTTGTAATTTAGAATATAATACGTCGATGTGAAACCACGTTTCAAACAGCAACCCAACGATAGTGGACACAAAGGAACTCTATCAGAACATTTGTAACTAAGAATATAATCAGACGATGGGAAACCACGTTTCAAACAGCAACCCAATGATATTGGACACAAAGGAACTTTATCAGAACATTTGTAATTTAGAATATAATAAGACGATGTGAAACCACGTTTCAAACAGCAACCCAACGATATTGGACACAAAGGAACATTATCAGAACATTTGTAATTTAGAATATAATACGTCGATGTGAAACCACGTTTCAAACAGCAACCCAACGATAGTGGACACAAAGGAACTCTATCAGAACATTTGTAACTAAGAATATAATCAGACGATGGGAAACCACGTTTCAAACAGCAACCCAACGATAGTGGACACAAAGGAACTCTATCAGAACATTTGTAACTAAGAATATAATCAGACGATGGGAAACCACGTTTCAAACAGCAACCCAATGATATTGGACACAAAGGAACTTTATCAGAACATTCGTAATTTAGAATATAATACGTCGATGTGAAACCACGTTTCAAACAGCAACCCAACGATAGTGGACACAAAGGAACTCTATCAGAACATTTGTAACTAAGAATATAATCAGACGATGGGAAACCACGTTTCAAACAGCAACCCAACGATATTGGACACAAAGGAACTTTATCAGAACATTTGTAATTTAGAATATAATACGTCGATGTGAAACCACGTTTCAAACAGCAACCCAACGATAGTGGACACAAAGGAACTCTATCAGAACATTTGTAACTAAAAATATAATCAGACGATGGGAAACCACGTTTCAAACAGCAACTCAACGATAGTGGACACAAAGGAACTTTATCAGAACATTTGTAATTAAGAATATAATCAGACGATGTGAAACCACGTTTCAAACAGCAACCCAACGATATTGGACACAAAGGAACTCTATCAGAACATTTGTAATTTAGAATATAATCAGACGATGGGAAACCACGTTTCAAACAGCAACCCAATGATATTGGACACAAAGGAACTTTATCAGAACATTTGTAATTAAGAATATAATCAGACGATGGGAAACCACGTTTCAAACAGCAACTCAACGATAGTGGACACAAAGGAACTTTATCAGAACATTTGTAATTAAGAATATAATCAGACGATGGGAAACCACGTTTCAAACAGCAACCCAACGATAGTGGACACAAAGGAACTCTATCAGAACATTTGTAATTTAGAATATAATCAGACGATGGGAAACCACGTTTCAAACAGCAACTCAACGATAGTGGACACAAAGGAACTTTATCAGAACATTTGTAATTTAGAATATAATCAGACGATGGGAAACCACGTTTCAAACAGCAACCCAACGATAGTGGACACAAAGGAACTCTGTCAGAACATTTGTAATTTAGAATATAATCAGACGATGGGAAACCACGATTGAGACAGCAACCCAATGACATATTGATTCCTCGTATATCTATGTTTGTGTTACAATTGAAAGGTTGCACGGACACTTTTTGTTAAATGTGAACTAATATTGAATTTATGTCATATTAAATCAACAATTTACACTGCATTAAATAGGAGCCTAACATTTTGATTTTAGTCTATTTTTAATCATTTTCAATTCTTAAGAAAGCTAATGAGTGTGCTGAAGCATGCTGAGATATTACTTTGTCCGAAAACAGCAAGTTTTCTAAAATTTAGGAGGTGAAAACTTGATGAGGAGATGTGCCCACAAGTACATTTTTCACAGAAGAAGTCGACGTGTATTTGTCTGAAACGGACATAATAAAACTAAATAGAATAAAGGTATTTGTTTGCAGATAATAGCAACTCAACGCCTTAAGCAACCGTAATCAGGGCCCAACTTGCCAGTTGAATCTTATAGGCCTGTTTATGGGGTTTTTGTTTGTTTGGTTTTTTGTTCTTTTCAGCTTAATGTTGAAATTATAATAAATGTAAAAAAACACAACAGTAGGAGCTTTTCGTAGGATTATTTTCCTTTTTGATGATACGATCACTTTTTTTGGCGGAAAGAGGTGCAAGATGCCAAAGGGACATTAAAACTCATAAGTCGAAAATAAACTAACAACAATATTGCATCAAAAGAAGACTAATCGATTGCTCTTTAATCCATATGCATTAAAATACAAATCGGCAAAGAGAGACAATGCGATTTATACAAGCTCTGCATATTTTCCCGACATAAATACGGATTCGCATATCAGGATCTAACGGAATACTACGTTTCAAGTTTAATTTGTCATTAATGTAGTTTTCCATAGCGCATTCGCATCTGCATATATATGAATCTTATTATGGAAAAAAAATTCCATCAAAATATGATTTGCCATGAAAGTTTTGCAATGACAAGGATAGTGCTGGACAGAACTTGCATTTAGTAAGACCAAAAAAAGCATGTGTCTGCCAAAACAAATGAGCTGTAGCATCCTAACAACAAGCGCATATAACATTAAGATCCAACACTATGCCAAGTTTCATTTAGACACGATAAAACGTGTAGACAGAGTTAGAAGGCCGAGGTCGCTTATTAAAAGGGCCAACATTCCTTAGTGAAACGGGCATACTTATAGATAGCATCAACAGAATAAAATGTTTCTCACCTAGTAATGTTGATGTATCATTATGAATTATTCTACAACGTAAATTATTGCAGGATGAAACAACTTGGTCTGGAAGAGCAAAAAGACAAACGGACAAACGGACAGAAAGGAAGGAAGGTATAAGGTCTTCGATAATACTTTATTTAGCACATGAACCAAAATTTATGTGAAGGATATTTATTTTTGTTTCAAATTAGGATATTTGACTGACATTACCTTCCCCTTTGAGCCTTGAACTAAAAAGTGGCAAACGTTTTGAAAAATATTTAGAAATTAACTACCAAGTAAAGAGTAGGATCGTGCCATTTTTTTCTTCTGTTTGCTGAAAGTATCTTCTTGTAAGAGCTTTGTCTTTTTTTCTATTATTTTGTGCAATATTAATTTATATGTCTATGCTTTACTATTAACATGATCCAGGTTCCAATTATCATTATAATTTTCACATTGATTTTTATTTATTCAGGGTATACCAAATATGAGAGTTTTTGAGTCAATCATCAGTATTAACAAATATAACTACACACACTATCCTTTTTAGGGACTGCCAATCCGTTGTGTGCAAACCGAAATATCATGATGACGTTCGATAATCCATTTGGTTCATCTTGAAGCCATCTGTTAAACCTAATTGGAGAACCATCATTGTACATCCACCCTGCTCCTGTGTTTTGCCTTGTATGCAAATCGAAGCCTCATACACTAACCCTATGTGAGCTGCAATAAAATTGAGAGTGTATTTTTATAATTATTATATAACAACGTTGTAATGTGAATTCCTTACAATGAAATGAACTATATTTGACATAAATACTAATTCAGTCTTTTATTCACAACTTCAATTTAACCTTTTAGTCAAGTAGAAATAGTTTGTCTTTTATCATGCTTAATTTATTCATTTGGTTAGTTAAAAGATCAAATACAAATAATCAAAACATTAAAATATGACAAAAAAACGTTCTTTTTGTTTTAAACTCATGGAGAAAATGAAAGCACAAATTTAGGGCAAAAGCCTACATTTTACAGGTTTAAAAAAAAGTAAGATCACAAAAATACTGAACTCCGAGGAAAATTCAAAAAGGAAAGTCCCTAATCAAATGGCAAAATCAAAAGCTCAAACACATCAAACGAATGGATTGCAACTGTAATAATCCTGACTTGGTACAGGCATTTTCTATGTAGAAAATGGTGGATTGAACCTGGTTTTATACCTAGCTTTACCTCTCACTTGTATGACAGTAGCATCAAATTCCATTATATTGACAACGATTTGTGAACAAATAAAACAGACATGGTAAGTAAACATGTCAAAAACATGGGTACAGCAATCAACATTGCGTTATAATCTAAATCACTAAAAAACAAACAAAAATTTAACACAGAAGCAAAAAATGGTGTATAGACCAAGCATATAAGCAAACAATGAAGAAAAGAATACACAAATTTAACATAGTACAATAACACAATGACGGGATGTATAAGTACAGAACCACGTCATATCTGTATCAAAGAAACATAAAAGGCATATAGACAAAACACATAGAAAAAATGAAAGAAAATCATACAAACATGTTTTACAAAGGCACAGAGCCAAGCTATATGTATCCAAGTAACACCAAAAGGATATAGACTAAGCGCATTGGAAGACATGAATACGAGAATATCATAAACAATAACATAATGACTGGATAAGTACCACAAGTATCGTAATCACAATAAGATTGCTTTCTTATTTTTGAATTTTAATTATATATGTTGAATCCAATATGCAACCAATTATTTTGTCGTCTTATTTTTATTTTATGAAGGCATTCAAATGTGGATTCAGGATTACGATTCATCATTACCTGTTACAAGTCGAATGTACTTGTGTCTTTCTTTTGGGTCAATACGAAAAAGATTTGTTAGGCACATTGTATCATTCTGTTGAACTATAGGACCAAACTGATAACAAAGATCAAGCTCTATGCAGTAAACAAAATCAACCAAACAGCGACCACAACCTGCAAAATATGATTTACATTTTGTTACAAATATGGAAAAAAAAAGTTGTGCAAATTATTTTTAGATCAAATTGGGAGATCTCCATTGAGGGAGATAACTTTTATAAAAGAAATACGTATGAAAAACCAGATCATCATGTCTTGTCATGCACTAAGTCAAATCGAGTTGCAAAAATCTCTACATTTGTTTCTCAGAAGATTCTGATAATGGCTAACATACACGTGCTTGTAGAAAGTGAAGCTTATTTTAACCCAAGCACCACCTCCACATATTTTAGTTCTGAACAATATTATCATTATAGCGCGGATGTTGAATTTGTTTTCATGCGTTATCTATTGCCTTACTTGTTCGATCATTTTCTCGTCCATTTTTTCTCATTAAACTTTAAAACTTATAGAATAATATTTCAAATATAGTAACAATAGGATACTTTTAAGAAAAAAACACATGTTTACTATGCAAATATTAAAAGTTTTATATTGTAATTTGATACTTAAATTGTGACTTTTTTCGGTTTTTTCTTTACAATAATACACATCAAATTACCCTTTTCTTGATATGTTAGCTTTCTAGTTTATATCGTTTTACATTTTGTCCTGTCGGTGGTTTTTTTCATAGCTTATAATATTGTATGAGTTTTTGTTTAAAATTGAAGATCGTACGTTGGTCTATCGTTGCTAACATACACTTTCTGTTGTCAAAATGGCTATCATGTCGCATTTCTTTATCTTATGGCGTTGGCATAATGTATGGCGAAATTTAATGCGTGTATTATCAGGGAAAACACGAAAGAAATGGTAACTTGGTTCGACAGGGTCTACAAAGTTTTGTCACGAGGATCACTTGATAGTAATTTAAACAATGAGCAACTCCTTTTTGTTCAACAGTTCAGTTTTGTGAAAATACTACATTTTTTTGTAGGTTTTTGGCTATGGATACCCCATGTTCTTTATTTCGTCTGTCATACTAGTGTTTATTGATACCACTTTATACATGAGATTGTCATACAAGTGAAAGGTTTAGCTAGCTATAAAACTAGTTTTAATCCAGCGTTTTTTGCATAAGAAAGTGCATGTACCAAGTCAGGAATATAACAGTTGTTAACCATTAGTTTGATGTGTTTGAGCTTTTGATTTTGCCATTTGATTACGGACTTTCTGTTTTGAATTTTCCTCGGGATTCGGTAATTTTTTTAATTTTTACTTTTTAGACGATAAGGCAAAAGACATAAAGACATGTACCTTTAACATATCCTCAAGAATCAATATCATATATAAGCATTACATTTTCAGTTTGATATCTAATATAAAGACTAGGCATTTTCTTTTGTTTCAGAGTTTCAAATGACTCTCATAGTTTTTATGCCTACGCGAAGCAAGTCAACTTTTGGTTACAATTATTCGTTCTTGGTTATTAATAAAGGCAACAGTAGTATACCGCTGTTCAAAACTCATAAAACCATGGACAAAAAACAAAATCGGGGTAACAAACTAAAACTGAGGGAAACGCATTAAATATAAGAGGAGAACAACGACACAACATTAAAATGTAACACACACATACACAGAAACGGACTAAGCATTAGACAAAATCCCATGAGAATAACAAATATAACATCAAAACCAAATACATGAATATTGGATAGATAAATACCGTAACACGTCTTATAGTAATGTGAATTCACACTCAAAAACAAGAGAAAACAAACGACACAACGAAAACACAACGTTAAAATGTAATACACACAGAAACGAACTATAATATAACAATGGCCATATTTCTGACTTGGTACTGGACATTTTAAAAGGAAAAAATGGTGGGTTGAACTGGTTTTGCGGCATGCCAAACCTCCCTCTTTTATGGCCATGTGAAATATAACATTAAAATGACAACCCAACATTACAGGACTACAATATAAATAAATAGGAGAACACAATTGACAAAGAATAACACGAATAATAGCTAACAAAAGGCAACAAGTTTAAAATTTTTAATACGCAAGAAGTGCATTCTGTCCACATAAGTGACGCCCAGATACAAAAGTTTGAAAGCCGAAACAAGTACAAAGTTGAACAGCAACGAGGACCAAAAGTTCAAAAAAAGTTGTGCCAAAAACGGCCAGGGTTTTCTGTTAGGTACCAGAACATCCCTATTACTTAGAATAATTTATACTTTTGCAAACAGTAAATTTTATAAAATGACTATACAAAAGATGTACATGATAAAACTGAAGTATTAGCTAATTACAGGAAACAACCGAAATACATTACATAACCCGACAAATTGCAACACATCCGAATAAGGGACGACATCAAAAGATCGATGTCGGATAAAAAACTTTATTCAAATAGTTTGGGGGTGGGGGGGGCGCCCCTCACATAAACATGGGCTTTCAAACTAAATGAAAGTCGTCAAATCGTACCGGAAAACAATTTTATGGCCGAAAGTATAGGGACGAAATTGATTCCATTATCTATGTCTCTCAAACGCTTTATCGATCGTGAATTTTGAATGATATGAAATCATATACAGATCAACACAGATTGTTTTGGTTACACGGCATGGTGAGTTGACGGATTAAATCAGATTTGCTAATTAAAAATCACTGGTTTTACGCAACACAACATGGAAGAAAAAATAATAAAGAATCCTACAAATGATTATGAAAAACTTGTAAACAAACTTCAGCAAATAAATGTCCGAAAAATGTATTGCAAGTCAAAACAAAAAAATCACAGAAGAGGCTACTTCTCTCTGGAAAAGTATTTATAAAAATGACCGCCAGAAATTAACAGAATTTCTGGACAAATACATCATCAAAAGGTCAATTACTTCTTTCTTTCCTTTGACAAGTAAAACAAAGGAAACTGAGAGTAGCCCATCCATTTCAGGAACTGGGACTTCTTCGACTTCTTCAAGTTCTTGTTCAACTGAAATTTCTGATTATGATAAATTATGTACCCCACATCAAATGATAGCATTTCCTAATGTCAGTGGTGTCAAAGGTACAACTGCTACAAAGCAAAAATATATTGATGACAGTCAGAAGGGGCTCATTTCACAGTTTTTGTCAGAACTTCAGATCAGTCCCTTAAAATTGTTGACACCAGATGTTCTTGAAACTCCTTCTCTCATAAAACCATTGGCACACATATCAGCCACATACTTCATGTACTCTGAAACCTATCAAGAGTATAATCATATGTATCCAAAAAAGAAGAAAAATACTAAAGTTTCTGATAATGAAAAGAATATTTCTGAAGTCCTTAAAACATTAAGGTCCTGTTTTAAACATATTTAAGTAGACTTTACATACCTAGACAGCATAATAAGCAGTGATAATGGGACCACCAAAGACATCAAAGCAAGACTGAGTAAGGCTAGAACATCCTTTTGTCTACTCAGACCAATCTGGAAATCGTGTTCCCTTGCAAGAAACACAAAACTCAAAATCTACAACAGCAATGTCAAATCTGTACTGCTTTATGGATCAGAATGTTGGAGAATTATACAAACTGACTTCAACAAACTGGCCGCATTCCACGATACCTGCCTGAGAAGAATATGCAAAATCTTTTGGCCAAACAAAATATCCAACCAGGAACTTTTCAAACTGACAGCACAAAGAGATATAAGAGACGAAATAAAAACAAGAAGATGGAAATGGATAGGCCATGTCTTAAGGAAGGAACCAGCAAACATCGCTAAAGTGTCACTGAGGTGGACTCCAACTGGTAAGAGGAAAAGGGGGAGACCTAAAGAAACATGGAGAAGAACAGTGGAAAGCGAGATGAAGGAGGTTGTGATGTCTTGGCGAGAAGTAGAGAAGAAAGCACAAGACAGAGTGTTAAATGGAGAGAGCTAGTGTCGGCCTTATGTGCATCAAAGCACGAAGAGGATTAAGTAAGTAGTAAGTTAAACATATTTCTAGTTTCCAGTTATTCCAACAAGGCCAAATGAAAGGTATTTTAGCTACAGCTGTTGAGAAAGCATTTGCAATCAAAAAAGTCATCATAGAATTTCAAAAGTGTGAAACTTTGTTAAATGATCAGCTTAAAAGAATACGGGTTCAAATATCTCAAAAACTAAAAGCAAAATAATCCAATCCCTACTTTCAATATGTTTACACTACAGGCAGTGAATGACCAACACTTATCTTGGGATGAGGCTTTTGTAAATTTAATTGAGGGAGATAAAACACAATTTGAAGGTAATTTAAACTTCCTTGAAATAATAGAATGTGGTAAGAAGCTCAGGGAGACAAATGCTTTGCCAATAAATTTTCTGGTGCAAGACAAGGAGGAGAAGGGCTATGCATACAAGCTTGGGGCAGCTAAAACTTTATTACACTGGTTTCCAGTCCTTTTGATAAAGAAAGGCTACCAACTAGTTGTTGTGAATATTCATGAAATGTATGTAGATGGTAACTTCTTTGAGGATATTCTCAATATTGATATACATGAAGTGCCCCCATCCAATGAAAGAAAACAACAAAATGATGATGTAAATGTATTAAATAAGGAGACCCCTGATCAGAACAAAAGTAAACCTGGACCAAAGCCAGGGACAGGTGGTAGACCTAAAAAACATGAGCAGTTTCCCACAGTTGTACAACATGCAGTTGATTTTCTGAAAATGCATGCCTTTAGTGCTGAAAGCAGACGTCGAAATGATATTTCACTCAGCATGGGTGTTAGTATGCCTGAATTAAGAGCTCATCTACTTAAGATAGTACCAGACTTACAAAAAACTGGCATGTCTCTCTCAACTACAAAACGATTACTTGTTGCTCCTAATCAACACATGAAAAGTGCAAAATATTACAAAGGACTACTTGCAGCCAAAGTGCCATCAAAATGCAACAATGCAGTTAAAAATGTTCATAAAGACCTCCATTTTATTCGAGCCCAGGTTGCTTTTGTGCGTGAGATTGCAGAATCTTATCCTTCAGAGTGCATTTCGTTTTCGTGTGATGACAAAAATAAAGTCAATGTTGGCACTTTGGCTGTAAGCCGATATCACCAGATTTCACATTTTTTTCCACCTGATGATGCTCCAAATTATTTTGACCATGACTTCCCATATGCTAATAGCAAAATAATACCATCAGGTTATTTGCATCTGCTAAACAAAGCAAAACCTGCACATCGAAGGTCTCGTAGTGTAGAGAGAAAAAAAACTGTAATGAAAAGATGGAAACAAGGCGAAGTGTATCTGTTGAATCTGGTACTAGAAACATTCAACGACAAAATGAGAGTTTAACTAATGATAATTGTGACTCAAATGTTGATAAATTGGGGAGGATACATATATGTTACTCTAGGACAGGTCACCTCTATGTAGTTAATAGGGCCTCTAAATTTCATTCTTCCTCAAGTGAGAGTCATGCAAATGATATGCATTTTATATTGGAGAAGCCTGATGTTCGCCAGAATAAAAACTGTTTATTTCTTTTGACTGACGGTGGTCCTGATTGGACAGCAAAGTCATTAATGACTTTAATGTCACATGGCAGACTTTGGGAGGATTTGAATTTAGACTATTTAGGTATTTTTAATCATGCTCCTGGTCATAGTGCTGAAAACCCCATTGAACATAAATGGTCACCTCTGTCAAAATGGCTGGTCTCTATGACTTTACCCATTACTCTTGAAGGGGAATCAAAACCTCCATGGGAACAAAGTAATTTGAAAGCAGATGAAAAAGAGGGAAAAACTGCTCAAGTGTTTGACAATGCAATTTGCACTCTGTGTAAATATTGGAATAAATCCCATGATGACTTCCCTGTAACTCCAATACCACATCCTTGTTATAAAAAACCATACCCCTACAATGATCATGCTGATGTCTGTAGTCTATTCAAAAAAGGCATAAGAGAGATTTTGTCAGACAACAAATTAAAAGTATTGAGAGAAAAACTTATTTTTCTCCTAAAACATTGTACCAGACGATTATATAGTCTTGAATTTTTAAAGTGCACTGATAAAACCTGCACCCACTGTGTTGCACATCCAGTAAAGTCACCTGGCTTGGTCACCTTCTTACGCAAAGCTGGTAGATACAGCCCAACACCAAAGTTAAGTTTGATCCATGATGGGCACTATATGACATTTCTTGAGATGAAGTTCAACATGGACCATGGAATGGACATACAGGGTATATTTAATAATAAACAATTCATCTTCAATATAGAAAAGAAGATGTGGTATGATTGCCAATGAGACAAACACAGAAACTTTCATCTTCATGTTCCTTTTTTGATAGTGTTTCAATTTAAATATTTTTATATTTTTATTTTGTTTTGTTGTTTCATTGTATTTTGTTTTCCTATTAATAGATATTGTATTTTTGTATATCAGGAATTGGTTTAACTCCAAATGGTGTCTGCAGAAGAGAATGCAGGTATGCGTTCACTTCAAAAACCGATGAACAGAAGCATGACCTATTGATACATTACACAGAACGACAAACTGAAAGGCAGAAGGACAGAAGAAAAAGAAAAGCAGATGAAGATGAAGAACCTACTGTGACTACATGGTTATGTAAATTTGTGTCAACAGATGGTGTTAGTTGTAATTTCCAGTAAGTTTATAATCTTAATATTAAACATATCTGAATTCTATCTGAAATAAAAAATGATATTCTGGAACAGACCTAGTATTTGTAAAAAAGTGTTTTGCATGTGTGTTGCAACATGGTATTTTAATACCAATTTCTGTGTTTTATTACATCTTTAAAAAAAACCTAAATACATGACAACCTTGTTATTAAACTAAATGTATTCACATACACATGTCTGATACATCTGTGATAATATATTCTTGTTCAATTTCAAATTTTAATGTGGGTGATTGTCTGTTGCTGAAGACAATATACTGGCCTTTAGACTCTTTTGACTGTATTCTTCATGCCAATCACATTGAACCAAATCTCTTTTTATTTTAATACATGTATATCAAAAAGAAGAAAAAAATATTCCAAGCCACAAAAAAGACACATTTTAAATAAAGGAAAGGTTTAATATGATCATTTCAAATACATTTTTGTGTATATATGTACACCCTGGAAAATATTCATATGATTAATATTACAGTAAAAATTCTCTTTTTTTAGAGGAACAACCTACTACCAGTTGAGGAAACACAAGCAGAATCTTCAGCACTTCACACAGAAGAAGAAGAAAGAGTGAAAGAACACTAAATTAAAACTAACATTTTTCTTTGAATTTTGTTTATAAATAAAATAGAAATAAAATAAACAGATTTAAAGTTTATATAAAGAATGTTTATAATGAGATAACTTAGTAAAATCTGACAGTGTTCTACAGACATTGAATAGAAATTACACAAATCCTATCACAGGCACTACATTCATTTTGAATTGTGCTTTTCCTCTCTCCGCTGTTAGCATAATATTTATTCCAAAGCTATATATTATATGAAATATTGAGTTGTTTAAAGAGAAAAAACATAACCACATTAAACCCATGCCATCACTGAGTGGGCAGATGAAAAATGCAGAATCCATGCTGAATGATTGTTAATAAAATTATGATTTAGCAGTGTCTTTCTCAATGCATAAATTTACACCAACACTTTTTTCCATCATTTTTAATAAAAAGAGATGTTGAAGTCAATATACAAAACAAAAATGCATTGTTGAGGAGAAAACAACCTCCGATACAAACAGCATACTCTGAAAGCATATATGCCCTTTATTGGTCAATCATTTTTTTCTCAAATTTTAAAAGTTAAGAGGGGGGGTGGGGGTGAGCGAAAAAACTATGTGAATTAAGTTTTTTTATCCTTCATTGAACTTTTGATGTCGTCCCTAAGTTTAAACCTCAACGCCAAGTGATATCATATTATAAAATTATAAAAAATGATAGAAAAATGACGTTACATTTGAATTTGTAAAACAGATCATCAAAAAATGAAAAATTACGTCACATTTGAATGAATAAGATAGGATATTACAGGATACAGGACTACAATACAAATAAATAGGAGAACATATTAGACAAAGAAACACATGAATAATAGCTAACAAAAGTCATCAGGTTTAAAATTCAATACGACAGAAATGCGCCTCGTCCACACAAGACTTACCAGTGGCGCCCAGATATAACAGTTCAAAAGTCAATGCAAGTACAAAGTTGTACAGCACTGAGGATCAAAAGTTCAAAAAGGTTGTGCCAAATACGGCTAGGGTTTTCTGCTTGGGAAATGAACATCCTTATTATTTAGAACAATTTATGCTGTTGCAAACAGTAAATTTTATCAAATGAATATAAATGAGATATACAGCTGAAGGACGCCTCCGGGTTCGGGAATTTCTCGTTGCATTGAAGACCTGTTGGTGACCTTCTGCTGTTGTCTGCTCTGTGGTCGGGTTGTTGTCTCTTTGGCACATTCCCCATTTCCATTCAAACTGAAGTATTAACTTATTACAGAAAACAAAACCCGGATACATTACATAAACCAACACAAAAAATAGAATCATCCGACTTAGTCAAGGCCTCAGCGCAAAAAGTGAAACAGTGATGTCACATACGAAGTGGTGAAAAAGGCACAAAAATTACGTCACATTTGAAATTCTGAAACAGCACAAAAATATCGTAACATTTGAATGACTAAAACTATATCTCAAAAATAAGATAGAAGTAGGATTGATTTAAGATTATATTTGTACTAAATACCGATATTACATTTAATAACAATGCACATTTCAATACTTATTAATAGCAAACTAAGGTAGCAATTAACTATATTATATGTCCGGTTTGTTTTGAATCTAACTTCAAACGTAAAACATCGTTTAGATTACGTTGAACAAAATCAAATCTAATAAATGAAGGCGGTGATTAATTTTCTTTACCATAACACATAAATATAATAGAAAGACGTCAACACATTTGACAAAATCCGATGAGAATTACAAAATATAACATTAAACATTGAAACTAAATACATAAATTTGGGATAGATAAGAACCGTAACACGTCTTATGGTAATGCGAATTCACACTCAGCAAAACAGTCACAATCGGGAATAAGTCACGTTTGGTAATTAAAAGATTAGACGACGTAATGACAAACCACAATATACCATGTAGTAAAAATGTCCTTAGCTAGTTTGGTCAAAGACACATCGTATGGATCCACCAATTGGTGATGGTGTCCATAAAATTTACGGATTGTCAATTTTAATCTGTACTCCTCATAAATTTGTTGGAGCAGTTTCTGCGTAAGGAGCACACTCCTGTATATGAAGTCCGTATAGTGTGAACAAGCACGATAATAACGTATCAATTGTGATATGTAAACACCATACGAAGGTGCAGAGGGTATGTTACTGCTGAGAAAGGGGAAATTGATAATTGGGAAGTTGAAATCGTCCCGTTTATCATAGATTTTCGTGTGAAGTCGTCCATCTACGTCAATATTGAGGAAAAGATCAAGGTATGAAGCAGTCCTCCTAGTATCAGTAGTATCCTTAATTTCAAGTACATTGGGATATATGAGATGTAAGTATTGACTGAAATATGGGTTATTGAATGATAGAACATCATCTATATATCGGAAAGTAAAATTAAAGAATTTCGGAAGGTGCTTTTTCTTTTTGTCTTTTAGACGAATCTGAACTTGAATTCTGATTCATACGAGTACAAAAACAAATCGGCCAGCAGGGTTGCACGATTATTACCCGTCTAAAATGTGCCTACTGTGTACCTGTAGATGTTTACTAGAACAAATAATAATTTTTGTGTAAAAGAGGGATGAATAATGCTTATCTTAGCAAACAGGATAGAACAATATATAAACAACACATAGCTGAGAGGATGATAGAGCAGATAGGTACCCCACTTTAATAACATAGACTGCATTATTGGTCCCTCTTTTATTATTTGTTCTAGTAAACATCTACAGGTACACAGTAGGCTCCTTTTAGTTAAAGACGAACGTTAGTCTCTAGTGAATAATTGTCTAATTTTGTAGTTATGCTACATTTCATAATTTTATAAAGACATTCGTAGTTATATAGAATAGTCAAGTTGAAGACAATAATGATAGGACATTCAGTATAATAAATTAAAGAACACATAGCTGAGAGGGTGATAGAGCAGAACGGTACTCCTCGAAAAAGCATTGTTAACCTTGGCTTTGTCGCAGTTGACAATGTTTTCTTGGGGTACCAATCTGCTCTATCATCCTCTCAGCTATGTGTTATTTATATATTGTTCTATCCTGTTTGCTAAGATAAGCATTATTGGACAAAGAGGCATAACTTTACTGTAGGAGTTTGACGATACTTGGTTATTTTGATTTTTCTTACCACACAAAAAAATGGATATTCTAAAAAAGATGGGTTTTTTTAAATATTGAAAGCAATGGAAAAAATTTGTTGCTTTCATATGTCAGGTAACTGCTCTTACTTTTTAAAATTATACTGTTAACTTCGCTTTTTATTAACATTCGGTAATGCTGGTGAACTGATATAACTTACATAACGGTTAAAGGTGTGTTAATTATTGGCCATATAATGTAGTTGACATCCGTGCCTTTTGATTTCTGATGGATAGTTGTCTCGTTGGCATTCCTACCACATCTTCCTTTTTCTGAATTATGTATTCTTACAAAGTTTTCCGTTAAACTTTGCAGGCTCTTCTTGTAAGCTTTTTATAACGGACATCAGATTGATAACATATGCACTTTGTTTACCACTTTAATAACATAGATTGATAATTATCATCGAGTAAATACATTTACACGCTCTGCTTACCCTTCCGGAGCACCTGAGATCACCCCTAGTTTTTGGCGGGGTTTGTGTTGCTTGTACTTTGCTTTTCTATTTTGTTTCATGTTTACTATTGTTTGTCTGTTTGTCCTTTTCATTTTTAGTTATGGTGTTGTCAGTTTGTTTTCGATTTATGAGTTTGACTGTCCCTCTGGTATCTTTCGTCCCTCTTTTACACAACAATTATTATTTATTCTAGTAAACATTTTGATAATACTGAACTCCCTCTTATTTGTTATATTTACAAGACATCGACCCTGAAATATGTGTTTAATTATAGCCAATTGTGTAAAGATGTAAATATCATTAAAAATACACCTATGTCATGAAATTGCAATAATTCAGAACACACTTATGGCCCCATTTCCCATGTCATGAGACCTTAACATCGTTCACGACCGAGAGTTGAAATCATTCCTCAGTAAAGTACCTAAATATCGTCCCCCGTCAATTATTAATTGGAATGAGTGTCGTAATATCATCCACGACTCACTCCGTACCTACTGTTTGAAATGGGTAAAACGGGAAAAAGCTGACAAAAAATCTTTGGACTCTTTTTTTAATTCAATAATGAAGATAGTTGATATTCGAATACAACATTTTAAAGAACATTTTACTCTTAACAACAACCATAAAAACCTATTTAGCGTATCAAACATAAACTAAAAGAACTAGCCAAGGAATTTGTTTTTGTCCCAGCTGATAAAGCTGCTAATAATATCATTACTGTTTGAAGTAATTTTTATATTGAGGTTCTGCAAAAGGAAATCACGAATTCACCAACATTCCAACTGACTTCATTTTCAGAAAACGAAATCTCTAACAAACACAAACTTTTAGCTACTTCTTTACCAGCAGAATCAAATACAATGAAAGTCCCAACTATGTACTGGCTTCCAAAGCTACACAAAAAACCTTACAAATATAGATTTATTTCATCTTCAAGACATTGTTCCACTACTAAATTGTCTATTTTACTTACTAGTACACTTGGAACAATAAAAAACCTGATAATAAATTGTTCAAATAAGGCCTTTGAAAATAGTGGAATTAATTACTTTTGGAGTGTCAAAAACTCGTTGGAAGTACTTGATAAATTGCATGCATATATTGGTGATTTTAAATCTGTTCAAAGTTTTGATTTTTCTACCCTATATACCACTTTGCCTCATATTCTTATTAAGAAAAAATCACATCCCTAATTAACTGGGCTTTTAAAAAGTCAGAATGCGAGTACATATGTTCAAACTCTTTTAGGTCATTTTTTTGGTAGCAATAATCGAAAGAACTATGTCAATTGGTCATGCTTTGATACTATATATGCGCTTGAATTTTTACTTGATAACATTTTTGTTCCAATTGGAATTCCAATGGGGACTAACTGTGCACCACTTATTGCGGACCTGTTTTTGTATTGTTGTGAGTTACAATTTATGACTAAAATTAGCAAATACCCATCGAAACAACATTTGATACAAACATTTAACAATACTTTTAGATATTTGGATGATATAGCGTCTCTCAATAATGACGACTTCAGTATGTATACTAAAGAAATTTATCCTGTTGAACTTACTTTAAATAAAGCTAATACTAACAATGACCTCTTCCCTTTCCTCGATCTTGATATCTATATCATTAACGGGAAGCTTAATACAAAAAATTATGATAAAAGAGATGATTTTTCATTTCCTATCGTTAATTATCCATTTTTAGATGGTGACGTTCCCTTCTCACCATCTTATGGTGTTTATATATCTCAACTTGTACGATTCGCTCGTGTGTAGATTTTAGCGAGAGAAATTTATGTATTACTGAAAAATTATTACACCAGGGTTTTCGATATCACAAACTAGTCAAAAACTTAATTTTATCATCGGTATAAGGAAATAATTCGTAAATATAACTCAACATGCAGACATCTTATACTTTCAGGTATTTCACATCCAATCTTTTTTGGTAATATTCTTTACATAGCACAAACATGTCAGTACTCACCTCAAAAGCTTACAAAACCTTTAAACAGACTTATTAAGAAGGGATATAGTTACGATACTGTTGTCAGGTTATTAAAGATTTCATATGTTGGCTTTAATGTTGATTCACTTATAGGGTCTTTGCATCGGAACTAAACACATTTATTTAAAAAAAAAACAGTTGTTGGCATAACACGGTTTATGTTCTTCTCATATATTTTATGATAGTATGATACTAAACCCATAACGGAAGGGATTGTGCCTGATATTCATAAGATGAAGACTTAATCTTTCAATCAGTTTAATTGAGGTCTGGAGCTGGCATGTCAGTTAACTACTAGTAGTCTGTTGTTATTTATGTATTATTGTCATTTTACTTAATATTTTCTTTTGTTACATCTTCTGACATCGGACTCGGACTTCTCTTGAACTGAATTTTAATGTGCGTATTGTTATGCGTTTACTTTTCTACATTGGCCAGAGGTATAGGGGGAGGGTTGAGATCTCATAAACATGTTTAACCCCGCTGCAATTTTGCGCCTGTCCCAAGTCAGGAGCCTCTGGCCTTTGTTAGTCTTGTATGATTTTTAATTTTAGTTTGTTGTGTATAATTCGGAGTTTAGTATGACCTCCATTTTCACTGTACAAGCATACATATTTTGTAAGGGGCCAGATGAAGGACGCCTACGGGTGCGGGAGTTTCTAGCTACATTAAAGACCCATTGGTGGACTTCGGCTGTTGTCTGCTCTATGGTCGGGTTGTTGTCGCTTTGACACATTCCCCATTTCCTTTCTCAATTTTATTAGTAAAACAAATGATACAAGTGTTTATTGTTTCACAAAGTACTGACGGTACGTAGTTTAGTTTAGTTTAGTTAAAACATATTTATTGATAATGGGTTTGGAAACAAGTTTTGCAACTTATATTAATCACTTTTCACTTTGCGGGTGCGAGTGCTACCTTGTAGTGGCATTAGCCTAATCTTTTTCGAAATCTTCAAGAGTGTCTTTAACGTGCAAGAGATATGGCTCTCTCTTAACATTTACGTGTTGACATGAATATCAATAATATGGTAATTTTTATAAATTTCCTGTTTACAAAACTTTGAATTTTACGAAAAACTAAGGATTTTCTTATCACAGGCATAGATTACCTTAGCCGTATTTGGCACAACTTTTTGGAATTTTAGATCCTCAATGCTCTTCAACTTTGTACTTGTTTGGCTTTATAAATATTTTGATATGAGCGTCACTGATGAGTCTTATGTAGACGAAACGCGCGTCTGGCGTACTAAATTATAATCCTGGTACCTTTGATAACTATTAACACGGGTCAGCCATTTAGCGTCTCCTTCCAACGGAATATCATCGTTTCCTCAAGACCCTACTCGCGAATGGTGTCAAAGGAGAGCCGAAAATCAGTCCCGGAAATTTTCATCCCGGAACGGGAATCGAACCAGGAACCTTCTGTGTTAGTAGTCCGATGCCCTAACCACTAAACCATGGCTTTCTTTTTTACGAAATGTAAAAGGGAGGCGAAAGATACCAAAGGGACATTCAAACCAATAAGTCAAAACGCTATGGCTTAAAATAGAACAAGACAAACAGACAAACAACAGTATACAAAACACAACATAGAAAACTAAAGAATTAGCAACACGAACCCCACCAAAAACTGGTAAAGTCAAATAAAATCATTATGTTGCTGGGAATAAAGTTAACAGTTTTAAAAGAAAAAACAAAGTGACAAAATTAAAGTAATATATTATTCATAATTCGATGATTGTTTTGTTTCTACTCAAGTTGAACTTTATATTTGATCTTCTAGAATTATCTTTGCCTAAAACAAGAATGTGTCCAAAGTACACGGATGCCCCACTTGCACTATTATTTTACATGTTCAATAGACCGTGAAATTGGGTAAAAAATCTAATTTGGCATTAAATTAGAAAGATCACACCATAGGGAACATGTCTACTAAGTTTCAAGTTGATTGGACTACAACTTCATCAAAAACTACCTTGACCAAAAACTTTAACCTGAAACTCACACTTTAATTTTCTATGTTCAGTGGACTGTGAAATTGGGGTAATAAATTTAACTTGGCTGTAAAATTAAAAAGATCATATCATAAGGAAATTGTGTACTAAGTTTCAAGTTGATTGGACTTCAGCTTCATCAAAAACTACCTTGACCAAAAACTTTAACCTGAAACTCACACTTTCATTTTCTATGTTCAGTGGACCGTGAAACTGGGGTCAAAAGTTTAATTTGGTTGTAAAATTAGAAAGATCATATCATAAGAAACATGTGTACTAAGCTTCAAGTTGATTGGACTTCAGCTTCATCAAAAACTACCTTGACCAAAAACTTTGACCTGAAGCGGGACAGACGGACGAACGAACAGACGAACGAACGGACGAACGAACGGACGGACAGACGGACGAACGGACGCACAGACCAGAAAACATAATGCCCCCCTACTATCGTAGGTGGGGCATAAAAAACAGCAACTTCAGTAATAAATGGATATGAAAGCAGGATTTCAAATGTTTAAACAATTCATTTTAAACCATTATCTGACCTAAAGTAAGCAACTTTTCTCATATTAGCTTGAATAGAACTTGTTTTCATGAAGTTAAAAACTTTATTTAAGAGGGACGTGCTTGTAAGATGGGGGAATTTAGTATTATATGCGAAATTTTCATTATAGGACAAACTTTCCATATGTTACCTTAATATAAAAGTAGTTTTTACTGCTTTTCGATGGTCTTTAGATTTAAGATACGCAAACGTGTAAATTATGAATTTACAAAAACGTACCCTTACATACTTCCAAATGATTTATAACAAAACATTAGAGGAGATGATGATGGTCCAAGAAACCGATTAGCGACTATAACAAGACCAATAGAAAACAGACGAACAGACAACAATCCGCATAACATTACACAGAATTATGAACCCGTGGGCTAAAGAAGTCAATACTTTTTTGTAAATGCACGATAAGTGTAAAATTGGGAAAGGAAACTGGGAATGTGTCAAAGCGACAACAACCCGACCATAGAGCAGACAACAGCCGAAGGCCACCAATGGGTCTTAAATGTAGCGAGAAACTAACCGCACCCGGAGGCGTCCTTTAGCTGGCCTCTTAAACATATGTACCTTTTTTTGTTGTATAAGTCTGGACTTTAATTATGGTTTAATAGTGATTAAGATTATAACACAATGTTGACTGTTGTAAACTATTTTTGACATTTTTACATATATTGTCTGTTTGTTTTGTTCACACATTGTTGTCAATATAATGAAATTTTATGCGACTGTCATACAAGTGAGAGGTTTAGCTGACTATAAAACCAGGTTTAATTCACCATTTTCTACATTTCCGATTTGAATTTTCCTTGGAGTTTGGTAATTTTGTTTATTTATTTTTTTTCTTAAGGTGGTACCTAACACTACAGGGAGATAACTCTGTAAAATCAGCTAAACGTTTTAATTTCGTTGTGTTGTAAATGGAATATTAAGCCTCTCAATGATCAAAATTGGTGTGTGTCAAGCTGCTATATAACCAGTGTAATTTTTCTGACAAAACGGTTGGTTCAAAATTTTTGATTTTTTTTATATTTTTGTTAAAGGGTTAAAGTAAACACTTTGACAAAATTTGATGAAAATTAAACGAGCCAAATTAATTTAAGTGAAAGTGTTGGGTACCACCTTAAGTGTGTTTAGTACCCAAGTAAGTGCTAAATTATAAAATAAGTGATGAAACGGTAGGACACAATTATTTGCTTCTAGATGCTGTTTCGAGTGTTTTAAATTCAAAATAAGTTATTGATACACAGTACATTTATACCAAAACACCTAATTTAGTGTGTGTTCTTTTTTTCTGGTTTGAATATCCTTTTGTCTGTCCCTCTTCAAAATATGATGTATTTCCCAATTTAAAAAAAAAAGGAAACAGTTAAACCAAAAAGTGGCATGGTGTATACGTGTTACATAGTTAGTTGGTTTCAGTAGAAGAACTTATAGAACACATTTTTTTTTTCTTTTTGAAAACAGCTTTTTTATTTTTAGTATAGAATGTATACATTTAACAATTATTTCATGGTGTTTTAATCCGTATGGAAGGTGAATATTAGTTCAAGAAATTTTCTTCAAACATTAATAATGTCACAGCAGTAAGGTATTTCAAAGGTGCTCACAAATATAACTACAAATGCTATCATTAAGTGGGACTGCCCATTTGTAGTTCAAATACCGATGCATCATGATGACGTTAGATAATCCACTAGGTTCATATCTCTTCCAATCAAAATACTCCATTTGAGAACCATCGTTGTACACCCATCCTGATCCTGTGTTTTTGCCCTGTATGCAAATTCCAGCATTATACACTAATCCAACGTCAGCTATAATTAATGTTATTGTTATTAAAAACTTTTAAAAATCACCATTTTAGAATCTTAAGAATATTGGAAATTCAACAGTTCCTATCCCACATTGTAAATCACGTCTCGGAATTGGTTGAACATCATTTATTTTGTTAATACTACGCAGACTGCATTATATTTTAAAATAGTCAATTTTATAATCATGTGAACAAAGTCAGCTTCTTGTGTGATGTGTTCAAGCCTCAGTTCCACTTGGATGTCACAAATCTTTCTAAAATTGTCCTTTTATAAATTAAGAAATTATAAAGAACCTAAAGTTTCAACTCCCTCGTACAAAATTGACCCAAAGGTGGATTTGACTTTCTTTAAAGTATTTTTGTCATACAGCTCTTTAACTGTTTCGGTACTTACAATGGATACATCCTCGGCTTTTATATATTTGTTTTGAACGTTCCTGATGAAGGTTAATCAAGAAAAGCGCATCGTACGCACAAAATTATTAAACGTGTTGTTTTCAATTTTTTGTCATAAGGTTATCAGGTTATTTTTGTAAAATGATATGGATCAAGTAATGTCAAGAAATCCATATTTATTAAATGATAAAATAAACGTGTTCTGACAAATACAATTTGCAGCGTCGAATGGTTATTTGACTTTGCAATGTGTGATGGACGCAAGCAAATCTTTTAAACCGGATGAATGAGCAAATCTTTAAATTTAAAGAATGCAAAATACAGTAATGTCAACTTTACTTTTGTGAATTTTCGATTGCTATGTAGCAAAATTCCAGAAGCCTCTGTTATTCATAGTTGCCTTTGTGACAACTTCCCATATACCAATGACAATAATGTAATCAACTTCAGGTTACACTTAGACCTTTGCAACCCTGCGGTGTAGTTAAATATCAAAGACGAAGGATCGCAAAATGTAAAACACAATTCCTTTTATTACCTGTGACAAGCTTGATATACTCTTTCTTTTCCTCTGAATCTATTCGCAGGAGGTCACTTCCTGGACACGCTGAAGCATTATGGACATCAATTGCTTGAATAGTTGGTCCAAACTGATAACAAATGTCCAATTCTCTACAGTAGAAAAAGTCGATCGGACAGCGACCAAGACCTGGCAAAAAAAAATCATTTGTACTAGTTATGATACTAATGGTGAAAGGTGTGGGAGTTTGTTCTGATTTAAATTAGTAACTAAAGTTGACATACTTTTAGATATACGCCTTCATAGGTTTTTCTATATCATTAAGTGATACATATTTGCATCGTTAATGTAATTTTTTTATGTAATTTAATGAAAGAAAGTTAAAAAATACTTTACTTAGCAATGTTAAAAATCAAAAACTTAGACACTTATACATGGCGTTCTATCTAAAAACATGACTTCAAGCAACTTTGATTATCATCGATAGGCCTCGTAGTACAAAATGGACATTTCCAGATATTTTTTTTAAAATAGATTAGACCGTTGGTTTTCCCGTTTGAATGGTTTTACACTAGTAATTTTGGGGCCCTTTATAGCTTGTTGTTCGGTGTGAGACAAGGCTCCGTGTTGAAGGCCGTACATTGACCTATAATGGTTTACTTTTTTTAAATTGTTATTTGGATGGAGAGTTGTCTCATTGGCACTCACACCACATCTTCCTATATCCATTTAATGACAAATTCAAGTAACCAGTAGCAAACCATAAAAGACAAATTACACAGGCATACCTTTACATTAAGCTCTGATTTACAAAATATAAAATCCAATGTCTACAATTATAGATTCTTATGAACTTTTGCAATACTAAATTGATAAATTATAAATATGAATATAATGGTCAGGAAAATTAATGCATTTAAAGTGTGTAATTTTACTTATTCATAGTGTAAACTACAAATATATCAAACTCTCGTATTATTTTGTAAATATTTGTTAATGTGAAAATTAATTTTAGATAAAGATGCTTCGACATTTGGAGAAAAGAGCGAACATTTCGTAACTCCTTCTATTATTAGTTAAATGTGTTTGGGCTATTTTTGTTGGCTTCTGTTAATGCATTTCTATTTCATTTCGAGTTTTCCTATTTTTTTGCATGATATTAGATTCATTTAAAACAAGGTATTAAATAAAACTGGAAATCAACATCAATTCTAGAAAACCTCCATTTCTTCTTACCTCTTAATTTCATGGTGTTAGTTCAATTATTTTTTAATTTGATGTAATTACCTTTTTTTCTGTTTAGTTGGTTTTTTTCATATTCAACCTATTAATTATGTTTTACATACATATTGTGCATTATAACTTACCTTAGGAAATAAATTGCAAAACTTGATAGTATGGCTTAACCTTTTCATGATTTGTAAACATGAAAACTTAGAAACTAAGCTTACTCCATGCATGCATGGACGAAGGTAACTAACGTTAACTTAGTCCATGCATGCATGGACTAACACAACAGACTTAGTCCATGCATGCATGCACTAAGGCAACTAACCCTAACTTAATCCATGCTTGCATGGACTAACACAACAGACTTAGTCCATGCATGCATGGACGAAGGCAACCAAGGCTAACTTAGTCCATGCTTGCATGGACGAAGGCAACTAAAATTAACTTTTTTAAAGTTTAAAAAATTTATAAATGCAAAATATTTCAAAAAAATCAAATTTTTCAAAATTAATAAAAAAAAAAATATATTAAAAAATTTTTCTTTTAAAATTTAATTCTTATAAAAATAAATGAAAAAAACATGAAAAATTTACAAAATTATTTTTTTCTCCAAAATGCTGAAAAAAGTTAAAATTCCATTTTTTTTTCCAAATTAAACAAAAAGAAGAAAAAAATGGTTAATTATCACCACCAGATATAGGTACCCTGGGATATAGGTATAAATGCCACATGAGAATATTCACGTCTGCCAAAAGATTGGAATGTGTTCACATTTCATTTCAATGGTAAAAACTCTTCACTGAACAGATCAGTTGGAGACGGTCAGTTGGAGGTGATTTGTTTAACATAACCTGGACAGTAGCTGCAATTAGTTCCTGAAAGTTCCTAATCATTTAGTAGTGGTAAGTGTTATTTTAGTTTGTTGTTATTATATCTGTAATAAACATGTTTTGTTGCACTATTATTTTTGCCTTTGTCTCAATAGAAGCTAACTTTTTGTATATATTGTACATGTACATGCATTTAGTCGTCAAATCATCAACCCAACAATGTAAGATCTGTAAATTTGCTTTCACAAATTTTTTGTTCTTCCCATGCCGGGATTCTAATCCATGCTACTGAGATATTGTGACACCAAATCTGTACAATTTTTAAACACCAGAGAAGAGCAGATGATTTAAACACTTTTGTGTAATCCAGCATTATATAAGATGTTTTTGTGTCTAATGTTATTATTGCAGTTTGAGCATTCAAAAACATGTTCATTATGTCCACTGGTTGTGTTTGGTTGCTGTCTGCCATATTAAATGGATTTCCTTTTTTTGTTATTTGCTTAAATTTGTCTATTAGCTTTCCCTTTTGAAATTAAATAAAAACAGTTCACAAATTAAGTGTGCTGGGCTTATTTTAATTAACCTTCATCAGAAACATACTAACAAAAATTTGAAAGCAAAGGATGTAGATACCATTATCTTGGGACTTAATAAGCCCATGTATAACAATCTTTAAATTCAGGCTTTTGCTCATTGTTGAAGACTTCAGGTGACCTGTACTTGTTTACATCAGTGCCCTACTATGCAGGGCTAGTAGTTGTCTCAATTGCAATCATTCAATGTATCCTTGCTTTTGTATCATTTAAAGACTTCAATTCTTTAATCATTTCAGTTAACACATTTTAATTTCAAAACATTCAACAGATATTTCCAAATAACAAATTTTGTAAACAACAGATATAATTGGTAACTGGTACTTATTTTACAGTCAATATGTTTTTATATTTATCAAGAGGCATCATAATCATGTTCATTAAATTCTTTCCTTGTCAGACTGTTACTGAACCCAAAACCAGTGAAAATTGCAAGTAGCTTTTAGTTTCTAGTAGTACTATTTTGATAAGATGTGTAATTTTTCGTCATTTCTTTTGATGTTCTGTCATATCCAGTCAGACTATTTCACATGTTGAACTTTACTCACAATTATATTTCATCTGTAAATGCTAAATTATGCAACTTCTAATGCAGGGAGACATGAGGGTTACTAATTTTTTAAATGTATAACTAGTTTTTATCTAATACAGTATATTTTTTAATATCAAAATAAAAATAACTAAAACTGAGTATTTAATAACAATATTTATTTGCAATTTTTTTCGTTTTCCGTTATCTAACTTTAGTTTGCCTCAACTAAATGTTATGAAACTTATAAATCTAAGAAATTTGTAGAACATATTGTTGTTAATTGACCATGTTGATTTGCCATAATTTATCACATTCACACATATTCATTGCAAAAACATCTTCTTTTTCATAAGTGTCTACAGGAGCTTGTGTTTCTGTATCTTTTCTTTAAAGAATCATCATGATAGCTTCTGTTCCCTTCACATTCGAGACATAAATGAGATCTTCAGGAAAATATCTACTCCTTATATCTTTATCTGAAAAAACAAAACAAAAAATATGCTTTGACATAGTTTGACATATTTTTACAAGATTGTACATACTGAAATGTCTTGCCTGCTTTATGGTCATGATTGAACTTTCTGTTGCATGTTTCAATCTGAAGAATATACCACAATTAGTTCCTAAAACATATACACATGACTAAATTTTTCTTCCAACATGATTTTTATTTATTTACTAATCAAGGTGAGAGAAGACAATGAAAAGTAGATAAACATATATAGATTACCGTAGCTTCTCAACTTTAATTTGATATCAACAAAATGTATTGTGGCAATTTCTCAAATATCAGTGGTGGATCCAAGGGGAGGGTTCCGGTGGTTGGAACCCCCTTTTTTTGAGACGATCAATGCACTTGAATGGAGACATTTAGTTTGAACCCCCCCCCCCCCCCTTTAGAAATGTCTGAATTCACCCCTGAATATAATACAGGTTACCCAATCATCACAGTTGGTTGACCATTATGGATAAACCATTTCACAGATGATATCGGATGTTTCTTACTTCATACCTGCAATCCCCTTTCCTTTTCATGAATGTGACCTACCGAAATAAACTATATATACCAAGTTTGTAATAACATGTGCAACACGAAGGGTGCCACATGTGGAGCAGGATCTGCTTACCCTTCTGGAGACCCTGAGATCACCCCCAGTTTTTGGTGGGGTTTGTGTGGCTCAGTTTTTAGTTTTTAATGTTGTTTCTAGTGTACTATTAATTGTCTGTTTGTCTTTTTCATTTTTAGCCATGGCGTTGTCAGTTTATTTTCGATTTATGAGTTTAAATGTTGCTATGGTATATTTCACCCCTCTTTTTTTTAACAGGAGGTTAATAAGCTGTAATTAGCAATGGATGTTAGTAGCCATTTAATTCTTTTAAATTAAAACTAGTCTGAAGTACTGAACCATGTTTGATTGAAATATTTGTCGATGCTATAATGACACACTTCTTCAAACATCAGTAACAGTTATAATCATACCTTTGCTGACTTCAGCATTTCATTATGTCTTCAGTTTCTTTTCTCATCTGTCATAGTATCAATATTATATATCTAGCATACCACCATCTTGATGCATTCTGTATTACAAATAGTTACTCAACAGTTTTATCGTAGCAATCTTTTGGTGTTTTTTTTTTTATCAGGAACTACATGTTCTATATTCTGGAAATCTTACAATGCATGGAAAAGCTGAAATTATAAATTAGGTAAATAAATTTTAATCAATATGAAACGACACAATCAGCTTTTTTAATGATAAATGTGTACTAAGTTTCAAATTGATTGGACTTTAACTTCATCAAAAACTACCTTGACTAAAAAAAATTTAACCTGAAACTGAGGGAACACTTTTAATTTCTATGTTCAGTGAACCATAAAAATGGGGTCAAAAGTCTTTAATTTGGTTTTAAAATAAGAAAGATCATATCATAAGGAACATTTGTACTAAGTTTCAAGTTGATTGGACTTCAGCTTCATCAAAAACTATCTTGACCAAAAACATTAACCTGAAGTGGGAAGAATGGATGGTCAGACAAACAAACAGACGAAAGGACGCACAGACTAGAAAACATAATGCTTCTCTACTATTGTAGGTAGAGCATAAAAATTCATAAAAGAACTAGCAAAAAAAGGCACCAACAAAAAGAAACAAATCTAAAGTAATTGTCCATTAACCAGGAAACCCTTGTTTTTCCCCTTTTGTTGCTCCTAATTCATAAACAGATTGAGTCATAACTCCAATATTCCAACCCTTACTATCCTTTGGAGTTTTGTGGTGTGGAAACTTCAGGCAATTCTATAAACTGTTCTACAAATTATTGTCTGGACAATAGAAAATTGATTATTTGGGCCCCTTTTATACCCCTTTTTCCTACACCAAAGGGACCATAAATTAACCCCCAAATCAATCCAAACCTTCCTTTTTGTGGTTTCAAACTTCAAAGATTTATATTTACTTATGCTAAAACTATTGGCATTTTTTTTAATTAAACTCAAGTTATTGGCAAATTTCCAATGGATTTTATTAATACTGAAGTTATATATAGATATAGGAAGATGTGGTGTGAGTGCCAATGAGACAACTCTCCATCCAAATAACAATTTAAAAATTAAACCATTATAGGTTAAAGTACGGCCTTCAACAAGGAGCCTTGGCTCACACCGAACAACAAGCTATAAAGGGCCCCAAAATTACTAGTGTAAAACCATTCAAACAGGAAAACCAACGGTCTAATCTATATAAACAAAATGTTGGTAAATTTCAAAATCACATCTTTAAGGTGGTACCCAACACTTAAACTAAAATTAATTTGGCTCGTTTAATTTTCTTAAAATTTTGACAAAGTATTTACTTTGACTCTTTGACAAAAATATAAAAATTTAAATTTTTTTGAACCAACCGTTTTATCAGAAAAATTACACTGGTTATATAGCAGTTTGACAAACACTCATTTTGATCATTGAAAAGCTTAATATCCTTTTTAACAACACAACGTAATTAAAACGTTTAGCTGACTTTACAGAGTTATCTCCCTGTAGTGTTAGGTACCACCTTAAAAGTTGTGTGAAATAATTCAAATATAACTTTTGGATTACCTCCCTTACACAGCTTTCAAATTGTCTTGACTATCCTTTAACCAGAAAAATAATTGTTTTTCATCTTTTTTGCCCCTTATTCATAAATGGTTTTATCTATATCCTTAGCCAATCCTAACCATCCCATAGTAGTATAGAGCATTGGGGTATAATTTTAGAAAGATCATAGACTTTTACACAAGTCATTAACTTAAAACTACAAAAATGCTTGTGTTTGGCCCATCATTCTTGACTGTTTGCCCCATAACCCTAAAAATAAATTCCAACCTTCTTCTTATAATATTTAACATTGTGGTACAATTTCAGAGGAATTGAAATACTTATACACAACTTATTGTCCTGAAACTAGATAAATACTTGTTTTGGTCCCCTTATCCTAAACCTTAGGGACCATAACCCCCAATATCAATCCCAAGCTTCCTTTTGTTGTTTTAAACATTGTGTTAAAATTCTATTCATTTCTATTAACATGATTAACTTATACTAAAGTTATTATCTGGAAACCATCCGTCTTCGAACGATGCTCAGCTGACCACAAAGCAATGTGATACCAATATAATTATATGATTGCAAAAATTTTATGGTTGTATAAAAAGGTATTCTAGACTTTAAACTAGAGGCTCTAAAGAACCTGTGTCGCTCACCTTGGTCTACATGTATGTGAATATTAAACAAAGGAAGCAGATGGATTCATGACAAAATTGTGTTTTGGTGATGGTGATGTGTTTGTACATCTTACTTTACTGAACATTCTTGCTGCTTAAAATTATCTCTATATATAATGAACTTGACCCAGTAGTTTTAGTGGAAAATGTTAGTAAAAATTTACAAATTTTATGAAAATTGTTAAAAAATGACTATAAAGGACAAAACTCCATAGGGGATTAATTGACCTTGTTGACCATTTCGGTCATGTTGACTTATTTGTAAATCTTTCTTTGCTAAACATTATTGCTGTTTACAGTTTATCTCTATCTATAATAATATTAAAGATAAAAACCAAAAACAGCAAAATTTCCTTAAAATTACTAAATCAGGGGCAGCAACCCAACAATGGGTTGTCTGATTCATCTGAAAATTTCAGGTCAGATAGATCTTCACCTGTTAAACAATTATACCAATTATACCCTTGTCAGATATATGCTCTAAATGCTTTGGTTTTTGAGTTATAAGCCAAAAACTGTATTTTACCCCTATGTTCTATTTTTAGCCATGGCGGTCATCTGACATATTTTTTTAACAAGATACCACAATGATGATTGTGGCAGGGCTCGACATTAACGCTTGTCCGATTGTCCGGGACAAGTGCACACAGGTGTCGGGCAAGTAGATTCACCATACTACTTGTCCGATGGGACAAGTGAAAAATCAAGGTCAGATAAAAATAGATCAAATTCAAGACTTATACATTCCCAAAAATATGAATGATTGTTTTATTGATCATACTTAATGAAATAATTAATCATTGATTGAACCAGAGACATATAAAACTTGTATAATATGTCTCTGATTTGGAGTATTGAACATGCTGGCAGCCATTGACCAGGGGGATATAAGTAAGGGGAAAGAAACCAATGTTAATGTATCTTCTTAGTATAATCTTCCTTGAATTAGGAGCACCTCCATATGGAGTTTTACCTAATCTTTAAAGTATTAAATTAAAGTATGTTTCATTTGATTTTGCTTTTATGCATAACAATACATTAAAAGAGGTTTTATTTGATAAGATCTATGACATGTGAAATAAATATTTAAGATGAAAAAAAAAAAAAAAAAAAAATCTAAAAAGGCAGATTTTTTAGTGAAATGTGTATGTACTTCATGATCATATATCAATGTATATACAAATCAAAATATATTGTAAAAGCTTGTTTTGACATCATCAATAAATTAAAAAGGTTTACTCATATACATGTTCAAGGTGGCCAGGTGTATTTTCATCCTTGGTTTAACCCATACCACTACTAAAGAATGAATAGGTCCATAGGGGAACGTAGTGGTTTGGGAAGAAATGAGGAATTTAATGATTGACAAATGATAGTGACATTGAGTCAGAGAACACAGTCTTGCAAAACAACTTTCATTCTGAAATAATGAAATGTATTTTGATGCGGTATTCATATAACATTACAAAATGCTCCTTTTATTAGGTACAATCAAAGCCCAAGTGTTATTATTGCATAAATCATCAATATGTTAGATTTTCAATTATGAATTCGGACAAGTGAGTTGAGAGTTCGGACAAGCTGATTTTCTTGCCACTTGTCCGAAGGGACAAGTTAGAAAAAATGTTAATGTAGAGGCCTGTGTGGCCAAGTTTGGTTTAATTTGGCCCAGTAGTTTCAGAGTTCTAGAAGATTTTTGTAAAGGTAACAACGCCGGAAGCAAAGTGATGGGAAAAGCTCAGTAGGCCCTTTGGGCTAGGTGAGCTAAACATTACTTTTTTCTAGTTTATAACTGAGTGAAGGCAATATCATATATACCCAATAAATCATCAAATTCGAAACATATTTCTATGTTGATTAAAATGAAGCTTTTTTATTATTTGATGCAAATTTTATGTTCGGAGAGCATTCTACAGCTATTTTCCAGTATTCATTTAGGAATTACTTGATCATCAAAAAAGCGGTGTTTAAAATATAATACAGGGGACTCATATTCATTTTAACTTTATTTCGTGCTGCTACTTTTGATTTTACACAGTTAAGATGGCTCAGACTTATTCAAAGTCTCTATCAGAATGCCGTATTATTTTAATCTTTACAAAGAGTACCTCAAATTTGTCGAAAAAAAATAGGGGTTCCAGACCATTTAAGCTCAAAATTTTACTTTAAATAGGTACAAGCATGTTAAAGGGACCATTTTCAATGAAATGATAGGGAAAATAGAGGTGCTGACATATTTTTATGGGATATCAAATAAAAACTGTCTGTGACACCTCAGGTGTGACCTGGTCCAAATCTGTAATGTACAAAGCTGAAATACAGCTTCAAATATTAAGCAAATACAAGGATTTATATATATACATGTATGCGTCCCTGGCAAATACAAGGGTCACCAATAAGGAAAAATAAAATTTTTGCCTTAAAACCCAAATTTTGGAGGGAAAATGGTGAAATTGGGTGAAATGTCAATTTGAGCCTTTAGCAGACCTGTACAGAAATTGCTAACAAAACCACATAGAAGCACATTTCAGAGATGCAAGTAAGAATTGTATAGCTTAAAATTTATAAAAAAAACATAAATATTTAAAAGTTTTTAGGAAAGTTAATTGTTCAATAACATGTAAATTATTCCTTGTTTTCAAAATTCCAATAGGGAACATACTTTATATAATTGTTTAAATAAACCAATTTTTCAAGACGTTTCGGCCGAAACGTCTTGAAAAATTGGTTTATTTAAACAAATGTAAATTATTGTCACTGATTTTTGTGATAATTATCTTTTGATGGATCAATAATAAAAAAAAAAACTTTTTGTTTTGATTTATAAGCTAGTAGTCAGCTTGGAATTAATAAAAACAATGATGTCATGGATGTATGAACTGTAAATCACGAAAACAGGAATTTAATACAAGGATTTACAAGTTCGTTTAAAATTACATTTTGTATATATTCTGAGACTTGTATTAAAAAACAAATTTATATTTTGTTAAAAAAAAGCAATGAATATAAATTAATACATTGTACTCCAGTGTTCTACTATCATGACAGTGACTAAGCAAATAGGGGAAATAACAAATTGGTTGTGGCAATACAAAAATTCAGCAAATTTTTCAACAAACTTTAACATGTAATGTTCAAATAATTAACATTATGCAACTGGAGTACAAAAAAAAATCAGAGCAAATTGATCCAGGGCGAACAAGTACAAGTGTGAGTGATAAATTTGTCCTGGTAAAATATGTCAGGGCGGACAAATATTACTATATAGTATAAAAAGTCCATGGTTACAGAATTTACTAGTATATATTTAGTCCGATATTAGTTATATATGTCCCCAGACAAATTTTCCTAGGTAATCATGTCCTATAAAATCCTATAAAAGATTCAATTACTTGCATTTGCAAATTTAAATCTTATGTTTTAGTAATGTTTAAGAGTCACATAGTTAAATTTTTGATAAAATTTATGTCCCCAGACTTTTAATTTTCCCACAAAGTCATGTCCAAGTCATTAGAAGTCCTAGGTTTAAATGTCTATGCCTTTAATTTTTAAAAGTGAATATGAATGTAATATGTTTTAACATATTGTTATAGACAAAACGAAAGAGTTGTGTATCAATCTGTTACAGCTAATTTCCTAAAGCATGTAGAGCAAGACTTAAGTTAGCTTGCTTGCTTTGTATTTAAATTATACACTCATTAGGATAATATCCAATTAAATTCAAATATTAAATATACAGGTTAAACTATGCCTATATATATTATATAAAGATGACCATCATGTCAATCATATTAGCAAAGCTTGTATAAACAATTATACAAACAAAGAAGGCAAGCCAACCAAAGTTTTGCATTACATGCATTTATAGGAAATTAGCTGTAAATAAAATTTGTCTCCAGACTAATTTTCCTAGGAAATCATGTCCATGTCATATTTTCCTAGAAAATCATGTCCATGTCATTAGTATTGAATTCCTAGGTAAAAATGTCCTAGTCCAAATAATTATGACAGCTTGAAAGGCTATTATATTTTTTTTCTTTGAAGCCTTACTTCGACGAACTAAGTAAGGCGTCAAAGAAAAAAAATATAAAAGCCGTTCAACTTACAAGACGTCATAATTTGACGAAGTAAGGCGTCAAAGATAAAAAATATAATAGCCTATCAAGACGTCATAATTATTTGGACTAAAAATGTCCATGTCTTTTATTATAAAAAATGTTATAAGCAAAGGAAACTGAATATTTATGTTTTTAATAATTAGGTTATTAAGGAAATATTCTTCATTTTTATTGGAAAAAAAATTCTTCTATTTTCCAATCTTATCTATAAAAAAAAATCTTCTATTTTAAATATATTTTATGATACAAAAAAACTATTAGAAAAACAAGTCTTGTGACATATTTTCCTAGGAAAGCAAGTTACAAACATAAATTACTAGCTATGGACTGATTTTCCTAGAAACATTTGTCCTGGGACTTTAATTCCTAGTAAAATCATGGACATGGACTTAATTAACTAGGAAAAAAAGTCTGGAGAACACATTTTACAACCGGACCAAATTTACTGTTACACTATTCCAACTAATTATGAAGCCTTGGCCTTGCCAGACGTCATAATTATTCGGACTACTGTTACACTAGGACCACAGGCACTAGACGTTCCCCCTTTTATTAATTTCTTGATTAGCTACTGTCACGGTGTATTTGTATATATACAGAAGAATTCTAGAGTTTTGTATCACTTTGACAGTCAAATCCTGACACAGCAGCCCAACTGAGACCAGATACCATTTTTATTCATGAGTTATGATCAGTATCAGATATAAATGAGGGGGAGGACAGGGATAAGGGAGACAGGGAGAAAGGAGGTAGGGGAAAGGGGTGGGAGAAAGGGGGTAGGTGAAAGGAGAGGAAGGTTGGGAAAAAGGAGAAGTTGGAGAAAAAAATAAAATATGAAGAAATAAAATATCTTTTTTTTTCCGGTAAATTAAAAAAAAATAAAATAAGGAGAAGAGGGGTAGGAGAAAGGAGAAAATGGGTGAGAGAAGGAAAAGGAGTACCCCCCTGTCTAGTCCAAATAATTATGACGTCTTGAAAGGCTATTATAATTTTTTTCTTTGACGCCTTACATCGACTGAAAGGCTATTATAATTTTTTTCTTTGACGCCTTACATCGACGATGTAAGGCGTCAAAGAAAAAAATTATAATAGCCTTTCAAGACGTCATAATTATTTGGACTACCCCCTGTCCTCCCCCTCATAAATGCTTTTTCAGATCCTTTTTTCGCTTGTTCTATTAAAATCTTACCACGTAAATTCCTTAACTCTCTTTTTTATTTAATTGAATGTTGATTTTGTTTGCCTCAAAACAAACTGTTTTTCCTGTGAATAATTTTCAATCTCCTTGCTTCTAGTATGAAAAATTTATCTTTGACAGACGACGCGAGCACGAATCGCAATCTGTCAACAAAGTTCTAAATGCACATAAAAATAGTCCGCTGTCGAGTTTTAATTTGATTTAGAATGACTAGACATTTCATCGTTCTTTGTAGAACAAACCATGATATCAATACACATTTGTATTTTATTGATCTTTCTAGGGATGTTGCGACTTTAATAATAAATATTCGTGTAGTAATATGCCCTAACTTTTCTGTACGAAAGGAGACCGTAAAGACAGAGCAAACGAAACTTGAGGATGAAGATGAAGATGTGTTGATAAGATTTGATACGTAAAATGCGATACTTAAATTTTCTCGGTGAAAAGTCACTTACTATTATGTCTCTTTCAAAACTGCCATTAAGGAAACACGCATTAAAATACCCGTTTGGAAAAAAAGGGGGGGGTCTCAACGGAAGATTCCGTGGAACGTTCGGTCTGATATATATATATATTTAGCCGTCATGTTAAGAATGTAAATTATTTGAATTAATATGGGGAAGTTTGTTGAAATGTTCGCGATTATGGCCAGATAATTGTTTTCCATTGATTTGTGACTAATAAACTTTTGAGCTGCAAAAAAACCCAGTTTCCTTTAGGCAGCAACCATTTGATTTTCTGGGGGGGGCTATGGTTTTTTTTGGAAAAAAAAGTTTGTTTCCAGTTTTTGGAGAAAAAAATAATTTGTTTTTGATTCTGAGAAAAAAAAATTGTTTGTTTCACCCTCAGCTGCCACTATATGTAATGCTAAAATTGAAAGAAAAAAATTGTTTTCGACTTGTCGCGAAAAAAATAGATTGTTTTTCGCCGCAGGCGAAAAAAAAAGTTTGTACAGAAAAAAAAACCATAGCCCCCCCCAGAAAATCAAATGGTTGCTGCCTTAACGAAGCTATCCATTTGATTTTTATGGTGGGGGGGGGTCGAGGATAAAATTTGAAAAAATAGGCAGGGCAGGAGTTTTGAACTTGCAAAAAAAAATAAGACACTTTTGGTAAAAAAGTCGGGATAAACTAAAAAAAAAAAAGGCAGGACCAGAGACATATAATACGTCTCTGGCAGGACCGAACACAGTGAAAAATAAAAAGGCAGGACAGAGATTACAGCTAAAAAAAAGGCAGGACAAAATTTACATCCTAGCCCCCCCACCCCATAAAAATCAAATGGTAGCTACATTATTTGATTTTTATGGGGAGGCTAGGATGAAAAATTTTGTCCTGCCTTTTTTTTTTTAGTTGTAATCTCTGTCCTGTATTTTTATTTTTCAGTCTATTTGGTCCTGCCTTTTTTATTTCTTAGCTTATCCTGACTTTTTTACAATAATTGTCATCCTGCCATTTTTTTTTGCCAAGTTACTCATCCTGCCTTTTTTTTTTACTCAAAATCCTGTCCTGCCTTTTTTTTCAAATTTCATCCTAGCCCCCCCCCCCTAAAAATCAAATGGTAGCTCCCTAAAGCAATTTTTAAAAATCCATATTGCAAAGACACACAAAAAAAAGAAAAACCTAAAAAAAGTATGGATGTCAAATGATTGCTTACTCCTTAGAAAAGTGCGTTCCCTTGGAAATAAATTAGGTAAAGCCCCTACCGGTAATTATGATTGACTTATTGCAACTGTAAAAGAGAGTACAATAAATTGAAAAATAAATTAAAAAAGTATTTTTTTCATTCCTTAATAAAACAAATAAATGAGATAAACCCAAAGAACACCAAAAAATTTTGGGGAAGCATTAATAATTACAAAAAAAAGAATAATAATTGTGAGCCTGCTATTTCTGCCAAAGAATGGGAGATTCACTATAGAAATTTGCTTGCTTCAAGTAATAATGATACAACTGATACAAATCAAAATATAGAGAACAAAAATCACAACTTTTCTAATACATCCCTTAATGTCCCTATTACACGTAAAGAAATCAAAGACTGTATTAAGAAGTTAAAAAAGGGAAAATCTGGAGGTCCTGATTTGATAATTAATGAATTTCTAAAGGTGTGGTCAAACACTCTAGTTTTACTTTTGACCAAACTTTTTAATAAGATACTTAACTCAGAAAAATTCCCCAAAATTTGGAACATTTCTCTATTGACATCAATTTATAAATCTGGTGACCCATCTGATTGTGGGAACTATAGAGGTATAAGCATAACAAGCTGTCTTGGTAAAGTCTTTACATCCATTTTACAAAAACGACTTGGTGATTTTCTTGAAACACGTAATTTATTATTTTCAAATCAAGGTGGTTTTAGAAAAAAATTACAGAACTGTAGATCATGTCTTTATTTTAAAAACAATAATAAACAAATATTTGTTTAAATGTAAAAAGAAACTATATGTGTGTTTTGTAGATTTTAAAAAGGCTTTTGACAGTGTCTGGAGATCAGCTATGTTCTTAAAATTACAAAATAAAGAAATACAAGGCAAATTTTATAATATACTGCATGACATGTACTCTAATACCTTATATTCATGTAAATATCAAAATATGTTTACCAAGCCTTTTCTTGATAATCAGGGTGTCAAACAAGGTGACAGTTTAAGTCCAACTTTATTTACTGTAAATTCAGAAATTATTGCGAGGTTTTGATTATTGCGAAAAATGCGACAGACTTGTAAACGCAATAATTTTAACTCGCATTTTAAAATCATTGATATGAATTAAACAGGATTTTTCTCAAAATCATTATAATTAAAATCGCATTTAAGTCTAAAATGACAAAATCGCAATAATAAAAGCACGCAATAATTTCTGAATTTACAGTAATTTATTTGTTGATGACATAGAAAAATACTTAGATACAAACTTAACTAGTGCAGTAAATTTAAATGGTCAAAAAGTGAACCATTTATTGTATGCTGATGATTTATTATTGATATCGGAATATGCAGATGGTCTCCAGAACTCTCTTGATTCTTTACAAAAACATAGTACTGAATGGAAACTGGACTTGAACCTTAAGAAAACAAAAATTATAATTTTCTCTAAAACTAAAAGTAAATTAAAAAAACGTTTACTTTTATTACAGTTCTAATGCAATTGAAATTATTGATTGTTATAAATACTTAGGAGTTGATTTTCATAGCTCTGGAAAATTTATACAAGCAGTGTCAAGCCTCTTAGATAAAGCTAAAACAGCATATTTTGCATTGAAGTCAAAACTACCATATAGTGAAAATTTGTCTGTTAAGACTTGGCTCCAGCTTTTTAATTCAATGATAACTCCTATTTTAACTTATGGATCAGAAGTATGGTTATCAGAATTCAAACCAAATTTTGAAGCATTTATAGACAAAAGTAAATTAGACAAAACACAAAACTCCATATTTAAAAACATACTTGTGGTTCATGGAAAGTCTTCCAATCTAGCAGTGCGGTGTGAATTAGGCACTTTACCCATTCGCATTAAATGTTATCAACTTATGTATAAATATTTTGAGCGTCTCAGTGATATTGGTGAACGGTCTGGTGGTCCCCATGAAATTTTCAAGGCTGCTTTTGAAGTGGACAAAACTCTCACAAATAGAGAAAATTCATGGTCTTATAAACTATCTGAATTAATGAAATATATTGCAAAAAATAGCATTGTAATAGTAATTTCAAACAGAAACTAGAAGATTTCTACAAAAATAAAATTATATTTGAACTTTCTAAAATAAAAGATGGACACTGTGGTAAACTTTTATTTTTTAGTAAAATTTAAACAACAAGAATATTTAAATTTTAATATTCCTAAATACATTTTGTACCTTTAACCCTTTCCTCCATAATGACGCCTTTTGACGCCACCCCCCTTACTCAATAATGACGCCTTTTGACGCCTTTGTAGTACCTCAGTTGAAACACTTTGAATACAAAGTGTCTGCAGTTGACTTAATAAAATTGGTATCCATTATGAAAAGGAATATCATAGGAATGTATATATATCCGACTCAAATTTATTTGATGAAATAGTTGTTTTTCGCAATGCCTTAATACTTTAAAGCATATGTTCAGCATTTTATCAAAAAAATCCTATGCGAATCAAGTATGCAAAAAAAAAAAATTCAATGGAGGAAAGGGTATATATATAAATTGAAAAAAACTCACTAAATTAAGAATAATGCACACACATTAGCGATAGAAACTGGGAGGTATGCAAGACCAAAAATACCATCTAATGAGAGATTTTGTAAATTTTGCACAGGAAAAATTGAAAATGAGATTCATTTCTTGACTGAATGTCTGCAATATAACAAAATTAGATCTAAATATAAAATTAATGATATAAATTTAAATAATTTGGATGAAAATTTTACCAAAATGTTAAATCCTATGTCTGAAAAGGAATTAAAATCTATTTGTATGTATAATGAAGAAGCTCTTGATTTGAGAGACCACCATACCGTTTCATCAGATAATAATCCTTGACAGTAGTTTGTCCATATACATATATATATATAAATATCTTATATTGTGTGTTGGCTTGACTTGTTCCATGAATCGTTATTTCATTTGTGTGTTGTTTTAATATTATTTATTATCTGTATTTGGATCACGCCTCTATTGCCCCCCCCCCCCCCCCCCTCTTTTTTGGGAAATTTGGTTGCTTATATAGGAAATCACTGAAGCGTGACTGGAGCGGCCCCCTCTTAGGTCAGTCAGTGGGCCCCACTTATGAAAATTTTTGGATCCGCCACTGTTTATATATAGGGAATCATTGAAGCATGACTGTAGCTTAAATTTCACATTATTATACAGTTTTCTATCAGAAGCTTTATTTTGCATACCAATTGCTAATATATATTTAGTTTGAATTAATTTGCTAGATATGTTCAAAAATTTATATTGTCCGAAATGTTTTAGTTCTTGTTTAATTTCAAAAACTTTTTCTACTAGCAAATGAGAACTGGCAGAAGAAGTTATGTTAGATTTGTGAAGCTCTTGGCTGCATTTATAAGCATCTTTCAATAGACTGATAAAATTGAGAATGGAAATGGGGAATGTGTCAAAGAGACAACAACCCGACCAAATAAAAAACAACAGCAGAAGGTCACCAACAGGTCTTCAATGTAGCGAGAAATTCCCGCACCCGGAGGCGTCCTTCAGCTGGCCCCTAAACAAATATATACTAGGTCAGTGATAATGAACGCCATACTAATTTCCAAATTGTACACAAGAAACTAATATAAAAATAATACAAGACTAACAAAGGCCAGAGGCTCCTGACTTGGGACAGGCGCAAAAATACGGCGGGGTTAAACATGTTTGTGAGATCTCAACCCTCCCCCTATACCTCTAACCAATGTAGAAAAATAAAGGCATAACAATACGCACATTAAAATTCAGTTCAAGAGAAGTCTGAGTCTGATGTCAGAAGATGTAACCAAAGAAAATAAACAAAATGACAATAATACATAAATAACAACAGACTACTAGCAGTTAACTGACATGCCAGCTCCAGACTTCAATTAAACTGACTGAAAGATTATGATTTCAACATATGAATTCAGTTGTAAGATTTTCAAATCTATACCAGTATTTTACAATTGACTTTACAATATCATAATGTAAGGGGAAAAGACTGAAGTGGGGACCCCCTCTTGGGCAGTCTATGGGCCCCCTCTTATGAAAATTTCTAGATCCGCCATTGTTTTCTAGTTTAAAAATATGTGAATAGGTGTTGAAAATATTAAGAAATATATTAAGTCAACAAATTAAAAAGAAAATGTGGTACACTGTATGATTGCCAATGAGACAACTCACTATTATGTTTCTAGATAGGCAGAATCAGGTGGCCCGGTCTGACAACACCTTTTGTTAGAAAAATTTAGTTGATTGTATAGGGAATGACTCAAGTAGGGACCCCCTCTTAGGCAGTAAAAGGGCCCCCTCTTATGAAAATTTCTAGATCCACCATTGATTTCTAGTTTAAAAATATGTGAATAGGTGTTGAAATATTCAGAATATTAAGTCAACAAATTAAAAAGAAAATATGGTATACTGTATGATTGCCAATGAGACAAATCTTGTCTCTAGACAATAGACACAATTACATTAGAAATTAACAACTTTAGGTCACTGTATGGCCTGCAACAATGATAAAACCAGAAACTACTATAAGTTACAATAAGGAGTAGATTCAGTAAGACCCCTTTTTGGCCACAAAATATAGCAGTTTTACAAAATTGTGAAAATGTAATCCTTAAGCTATTTATTGGAAAGTAGCATGCTTCTGCTAAATAAATATAGGATGTTTTTGACAATACAATGCATATATCAGGTACTACATGTAGCATCATTAAGTAATGCTAAATTACTGAAATCTTCAAAATTTTAGATTTTTTGGTAAATTTTAGACGGTTTCTGTCTTAAATGAAAGTGTAAATTTTCCCCTTACATTATGATATTGTAATTATTCGTGTTCATTTATAATATTGAAATGTTAATTATACCCCATGCAACGAGTTGCGGAGGGTATAATGTTTTTGACCTGTTCGTCTGTCCGTCAGTCCTGTTTTTTGTCATCACAACTCCTTTCAAACCATGCAACCATGCATCAGAATTTCATGAAACCTTTTCAGATAATAAGGACATACTATGTAGTTGTGCATATTGACGGGAAATTGCGATTCAATTTTTTTTCTAGGAGTTACGCCCCTTTGAACTTATTTACTTTAATGTACTACTGCAACAGTTTGTCATCGCAACTCCTCTCAAACCACACAACAGAATTTCACGAAACCTTTTCAGATAATAAGGACATACTATGTAGTTGTGCATATCGATGGGAAATTGCGATTCAATTTATTTTCTAGGAGTTACGCCCCTTTGAACTTATTTACTTTAATGTACTACTGCAACAGTTTGTCATCGCAACTCCTCTCAAACCACACAACAGAATTTCACGAAACCTTTTCAGATAATAAGGACATACTATGTAGTTGTGCATATCGACGGGAAATTGCGATTCAATTTATTTTCTAGGAGTTACGCCCCTTTGAACTTATTTACTTTAATGTACTACTGCAACAGTTTGTCATCGCAACTCCTCTCAAACCACACAACAGAATTTCATGAAACCTTTTCAGATAATAAGGACATACTATGTAGTTGTGCATATTCGACGGGAAATTGCGATTCAATTTATTTTCTAGGAGTTACGCCCCTTTGAACTTATTTACTTTAATGTACTACTGCAACAGTTTGTCATCTCATCTACTCTCAAACCACACAACAAAATTTCATGAAACCTTTTCAGAAATAAGGACATACTATGTAGTTGTGCATATCAACGGGAAATTGCGATTCAATTTTTTTCCTAGGAGTTACGCCCCTTTGAACTTATTTACTTCAATGTTTTACTGCAACAGTTTGTTATGGCAACTCCTCTCAAACCACACAACAGAATTTCACGAAACCTTTTCAGATATTAAGGACATACGATGTAGTTCTGCATATCGACGGGAAATTGTGATTCAAATTTTTTTCTAGGAGTTACGCCCCTTTGAACTTATTTGCTTCAATGTACTTCTGCAACAGTTTGTCATCTCAACTCCTCTGAAACCACACAACAGAATTTCATGAAATTTTGTAGATAATAAGGACATACTATTTAGATGTGCATATTGGCAGGAAATTAATTTTTCTTATACAATTTTTTTTTCTTATACTAATTTAATTTCTCCAATGACAATGTGGGGACGTGGGGTATGTGAGTGTGCTCACTAAGGTTCTTTAAATGTATTTAATGATAATACATAATATATATATACATGTAAAGGTTGATGAACACAGATGCGGCCACTTTCATTTTTTGACAAAAACCATCAGAAAAGTGACATTTTTTGGCAAATTCAATAGATTTTTCATACGAAAGCTTGAATCTGAGCGTTTTTAATGACTAAGTCAGTCAAAATCTTTCACATTAACTAATTGAATCAATTGAAATAGACAGTTAAGAGTTTAAAAAGTGTCCAAAATCTTTCGTTAGATGAATTTGAAATTTGAGGCCAAAATCGGAACCTTACCTACTTCTTTTATTTGTTACCTTAAGTAGTTGTTACTTTAGTTTAAACATATTTATTTATAGTGGATTGGGAAACAAGTTTTACAACTTATATCAATCCCTTTCCACTTTGCGGGTGCGAGTGCTGCCTTGTAGCGGCATTAGCCTACTCTTTTTCGAAATCTACAAGGGTGTCTTTAACGTGCAAGAGTTGTTACTTTATCATATGGTACAAAAATAATTTAAAAAAATCAATTTTTGATGGCCTCAGATGAATTGTAAAATGTAGATATCATTAAAATTGCTCAAAATTATCTCCCTTTGGTATAAAAATGCCATTTTTGGAACTCATCCGTGACCTTTTTTTTTATTATTATTTTCAATTAAGCTGTTCTTAAACTAAACTATTGTAAAATTTGAGCGATTTCTGTAATTAAGTTCTCTTATTTCGGTATTACATGTACCTCTATTTCTGCTATTAGTTCAACAGAAAAAAGGTACCTTTACAAAAATGTATGCTTCTTTCGAAGGCAGGTTGTGAACGGTGACCCCATTTTTTTTTATTAAGTATAAGATTGAAGTACGTTTATCATTTTTACAGAAACAATTTTCCTTGTAGATGTTGCAGATACATTCATACAAATGATGTTGAAGAAACAAAGAGAAAAGGAACTTGGACTGTACCAGTTTGTTTGCAGCTTCTAAGGTGAAGTATACTTATTTAAATGTTTTGTAAAAATAAGAAGATGTGGTATGATTGTAAATGAAACAACTCTCCATGAGAGACCAGTGAGACAAAAATTAACAACCAAAGGTAACTGTACATCCTTCAACAATGAGCTATACAACATCAAGGACTTGAAATTACCAATGAACAACTTAGGGCCTGATTTATTAACAAAACATTGAACGATAAACTGTTATGATATACAGCAACAAACTACTGAATTACAAGCTCCTGAATTGAGACAGACACATGGAGTTTGTAAAACATTAAAAATGGTTGCTGGCACGAAACCCTCCTTCTAACCTATGACAGTGGTGCAACATTCCAACTAGCAAACTATATAAACCATTTGAAAAGGGCTTAATTCTAAGATCAATACAAAGTCAAAGCACAATAAAAAATCCTAAAACAAAAACACATGAAATACAAATCTGAGATTTATAGCAGTTACTGAAAGCATGTTCTAATAATCAATATTTTATCCTTGTCCTTACACAATGGGCTGAATTTCTCTTAAGGGCATACCGTACAGTTTTGATCCTGTATTTACAAGTTCGTAAAAATTTGCATAGGCTATTTTTTACCTGATTAAATCAAATATGTAATAAAAAATATACCTTCATGTGCTACTTTTTGAGAAAATGAGGTCGAAATTTTGTATATTTGCTCAAAATTCAGATATGTGGCCGTATTTTCTTTTTTCGAAGAAAACACATAATTTTTTTGTTATAAAAGATAAACACAAATTGTTTTTAGCTCACCTGGCCTAAAAGGCCAAGTGAGCTTTTCTCATCACTTGGCGTCCGTCGTCAGTCGTCGTTAACTTTTACAAAAATCTTCTCCTCTGAAACTACTGGGCCAAATTAAACCAAACTTGGCCACAATCATCATTGATGTATCTAGTTTAAAATTTGTGTTTTTTTACCCGGCCAACCAACCAAGATGGCCGCCATGGCTAAAAATAGAACATAGGGGTAAAATGCAGTTTTTGGCTTATAACTCAAAAACCAAAGCATTTAGAGCAAATCTGACATGGGGTAAAATTGTTAATCAGGTCAAGATCTATCTGCCCTGAAATTTTCAGATGAATCAGACAACCCATTGTTGGGTTGCTGCCCCTAAATTGGTAATTTTAAGGAAATTTTACTGTTTTTGGTTATTATCTTGAATATTATTATAGATGGAGATAAACTGTAAACAACAATAATGTTCAACAAAGTAAGATTTACAAATAAGTCAACACAACCAAGATGGTCAGTTGACCCCTTTAGGAGTTATTGCCCTTTATAGTCAATTTTTAACCATTTTTCGTAAATCTCCATGATCTTTTACAAAAATCTTCTTCTCTGAAACTACTGGGCCAAATTAAACCAAACTAGACCACAATCATCATTAAAGTATCTAGTTTAAAATTTGTGTTTTTTGACCCGGCCAACCAACCAAGATGGCCGCCATGGCTAAAAATAGAACATAGGGGTAAAATGCAGTTTTTGGCTTATAACTCAAAAACCAAAGCATTTAGAGCAAATCTGACAAGTTGTAAAATTATTTATCAGGTCAAGATCTATCTGCCCTGAAATTTAAAGATGAATGGGACAACCTGTTGTTGGGTTGCTGCCCCTGAATTGGAAATTTTGCTGTTTTTGGATATTATCTTGAATATTATTATGGATAGAGATAAACTGTAAACAGCAAAAATGTTCAGCAAAATAAGATGTACAAATAAGTCAACAGGACCAAAATGGTCAGTTGACCCCTTTAGGAGTTATTGCCCTTTATAGTCAATTTTTAACCATTTTTCGTAAATCTTAGTTAACTTTTACAAAAATCTTCTCCTCTGAAACTACTGGGCCAAATTTTACCAAACACAGCCAGAATCATTATTAGGCTATCTAGTTTAAAAATTGTGTTTTGTGACCGGGCAAACCAATTAAGATGGCTGCTACGGCAAAAAATAGAACATAGGGGTAAAATGCAGTTTTTGGCTTATAACTCAAAAACCAAAGCATTTAGAGCAAATCTGACATGGGGTTTAATTGTTATTCAGGTCAAGATCTATCTGCCCAGAATTTTTTAAGATGAATCGGACAACCAGTTGTTAGGTTGCTGCCCTTGAATTGGTAATTTTAAGGAAATTTTGCTGTTTTTGGTTATTATCTTGAATATTATTATAGAGATAAACTGTAAACAGCAATATTGTTCAGCTGAGTAAGATTTATAATTAAGTCAATATGACCAAAATGGTCAATTGACCTCCTAAGGAGTTATTGCCCTTTATAGTCAATTTGTAACCATTTTTCTTAAAATTTGTAAATTTTCACTATAATTTTCCACTGAAACTAACTGGACGTAGTTCATTACAGATACAGATAATTGTAAGCAGCAAGAATGTTTAGTAAAGTAAGATCTACAAACACATCACTATCACCAAAACACAATTTTGTCATGAATCCATCTGTGTCCTTTGTTTAATATTCACATAGACCAAGGTGAGCGACACTAGTTTGTTAAAGTCATATGAAACGAGTGAGTGGTGAAAAATAATGTTTGTCCAATTCTTGAACCAATGGATGTATACATTCATAAACTTAGTCCTATGTGCAGGATTTTATCATTATTTTCGCAAATATATCATATATATTAATCGCCATTTTTTTTCTCTCTCTGTTTGTTATGATTGAACAAATATGGCTGCTCATTAAATGCCGTGATTTGAAGCCGAGTTTAACCAATTGTCACCTTATAGTAAACAAATCACAAAAAGCATGGGTATTGAGCACGTGTTTAACATGTATAATCAGATATTTGTTTATTTCAATGACAGATCCATGCGTATTGTGGTCACCAGATTTTTACGAGGAGGGTTACGCTCAGGTCACTATGCATACTGAAAATATGTCGGCAAATTGCTTGCTGGCAGCAAGCAATTAAAAATAAGTACTCTTCTTCTAAATGTGGACAAATTAAAGAATTTTCATCAGAAAAAAGTATATGTACATAAGTTGTTTAATGAAAACTAACCATTTAGTTATAAAAAACATATGCATATTTTTTTTTAATTTGAGGTTTCTTATGATTTTAAATAATCGGTAATTTCTGTATTTTATAAGTATCCTAAAAAATTATGCATTTTTTATTCCGAAATAACTCGTATTTATCAAATGTTCATGAATTGAGGAAAAATATGTCATTTTTGGCTTTATGTTTATCAAAATTAAAAAAAATCCTTTATTTAAAGTTTTATCAAATTTGGGTCACATAATCTCCCTGCAAATTGAAAGTCAAACAAATTGCTGTTTTGAAAAATGGGGTTCCATGAACTCGTTTTCAAATAAATTCACTTTGAATGATAAAAATCAGTCGAAAAATGCATTTTTCTCTGGTATGTTAAAGTTTGATGTCGCGAAAATAACATTTTGCATTAGCAACGTCACAGGCCTCTACATTAACATTTTTTCTAACTTGTCCCTTCGGACAAGTGGCAAGAAAATCAGCTTGTCCGAACTCTCAACTCACTTGTCCGAATTCATAATTGAAAATCTAACATATTGATGATTTATGCAATAATAACACTTGGGCTTTGATTGTACCTAATAAAAGGAGCATTTTGTAATGTTATATGAATACCGCATCAAAATACATTTCATTATTTCAGAATGAAAGTTGTTTTGCAAGACTGTGTTCTCTGACTCAATGTCACTATCATTTGTCAATCATTAAATTCCTCATTTCTTCCCAAACCACTACGTTCCCCTATGGACCTATTCATTCTTTAGTAGTGGTATGGGTTAAACCAAGGATGAAAATACACCTGGCCACCTTGAACATGTATATGAGTAAACCTTTTTAATTTATTGATGATGTCAAAACAAGCTTTTACAATATATTTTGATTTGTATATACATTGATATATGATCATGAAGTACATACACATTTCACTAAAAAATCTGCCTTTTTAGATTTTTTTTTTTTTTTTTTTTTCATCTTAAATATTTATTTCACATGTCATAGATCTTATCAAATAAAACCTCTTTTAATGTATTGTTATGCATAAAAGCAAAATCAAATGAAACATACTTTAATTTAATACTTTAAAGATTAGGTAAAACTCCATATGGAGGTGCTCCTAATTCAAGGAAGATTATACTAAGAAGATACATTAACATTGGTTTCTTTCCCCTTACTTATATCCCCCTGGTCAATGGCTGCCAGCATGTTCAATACTCCAAATCAGAGACATATTATACAAGTTTTATATGTCTCTGGTTCAATCAATGATTAATTATTTCATTAAGTATGATCAATAAAACAATCATTCATATTTTTGGGAATGTATAAGTCTTGAATTTGATCTATTTTTATCTGACCTTGATTTTTCACTTGTCCCATCGGACAAGTAGTATGGTGAATCTACTTGCCCGACACCTGTGTGCACTTGTCCCGGACAATCGGACAAGCGTTAATGTCGAGCCCTGCGTCATTACCTCCTCTGTAACTGTATCGTATGCCCTTAAAAGCTAACCTAGACCTATAAATGAATGATTATAGCCATCACTTGATGTCATCTAAACAAATAACATATAGATGGAGAGAAATTTTAGTTTAAGTCGCAAAAATGATCAACAAGAAAAGAACATCAAATAAGTATCATGAATGGTTGAAATTGTCAGTCAACTCTAATTATTTAATAAATTAGCCACAGAGTTTTTGTAAGGTCTAGTTTTAATTAGAATTTTATTGTAGATAAAGGAGGTAAATTTCCTCTGTTGACAAAAAAATGGTTGAGGAGTCGGAAAGTTTGACTGAAGATTAAGGATATCAAATGAAGGTAAACATAAATTTAAAGTAATGTTTATATTTGTATTAATACATGTACCTCGAGTATGCATCAAATGTATTGGGTAAGATGGTAATAACTGTATGTGAAACAATAAAATTTGTTTAAAGTGGGCAGTACATGTATATTAAAACATACCATCAACATTAGCACAACTAAAAATGCAATCATAAAAGCATCTGCAAAGTTTCATAGAAATCTGTGAAAGTATGACACAGTATCCATGGTATCAGTTATTTGATGTCCATGTCATTCAAGGTGGATATTGTGTTATTGGCAATAGACAAATTTCCTATTTACATGTACCCACTTTAATCGGAACAAATTTGAGGGAAGTTAACTGTTTAATGCATATGCCATTATGTTTTCTATACATGACTAAATCATCAGAAAACAGTAAACCTTCCGCCAAAATTGCACCATTTATATTTTTGGAAAATGACGCAGTCATTGTTCCATAACTGCCGACCTGAACTTCATTTCATTTCTCTGCCTACCGCGCTTCGTTTCGTATTTACTATTTTCCATACAAACTGGAATCTGCTTGTGTTATCATTATGCATCATTGTGTAGTATTAAATCAGCCAGGACCCAGTTTACACTGGTTTCTACTTGAATTCCACTACACTCGAACAAAGTGTTGTAGTTTGACGGAAACCAGTTTTAGAATTTGTAAACTACAAAACGTAATCGGTTATTGTTCATTCCGTTTTGGTGTTTCATACCGACTTATATGGTTTGAATAAGCTTAAGACCCTTCAAACATTAATGTGAAAGGTATATTAAAGACTGTTTTACAAAAGGATTGAACTGTTTTACTTTCAAAGTCGTACTATAGGGATATCTGTCATATACGGATTTTCACTCTCACCGGTTAATTTCTTCTTTTACACATGCTTTGGAAACTTCCTGCTTAAACATAACCCGAATAATTCAGTCGTTATATTCCGCTGATCTACGAAAGCTACATTAACGCCTGAACGTCTTCCTCGATCAAGACCGTCAACCGGAAATTTCACACCGCTTTGCAATATGGGAATTTTGATTTAAATTGGCAGCTAAAGAAGGAGGAGTTCCGGATGTTAATTGGTGATAAATGATGTAAACTGATGTTAATTAAATTATTATCGGATTTGTGTTAATTGAACACACGTGTTTGGTAAGACAATTTCAAGAGAGTTGCGCAGACTCATATCCTGATCGCCGCTGATTGGCTCTCTCTCACAGAGAGCAGGCGACGCGGCCAATGATCACAAGGAGTTCAAGCCCTCGTGTGGGAGAAAATCGGACACGGAAAGGGCTTGAATTATTCGAGTTAGCTTAAACATCACAAGTTTTAAAATTGTTTTTGAGTGAATTAAACTTATTTTAACAATCATGAAGCGTTTCAGAATCATTTTAAAGCAGTTTCTTCTTCTCTTTGATGATGGAAAATAGATTTTCTCAAGAAAATACCGCAAACGATCGCAGAGGAATTGAAACGTACAAGTCAAGTCGGCACCTGGTTAAATTGGCATCTAGTCAAATCGGCACCTATTCGACGTCAATTCGGCATCCATTAATATTTGTTATAATATTTTCTATTCAATTAATTAATTACTGTTACCAAGTACATAGTGAATATGTTGTTGTGTATTTTGGTAAACAACGAAACGAAAGTGAATATAATAATGTTGTGTATAAAGGTAAACAACGAAGCCCTTACCAAAGCTGTTGTTTTAACAATTAGACAATTTGTGTAATTGTAAAAACAAGTCAATTATTAAAATAAAATGGAAAACTATGAGTCCCTTTCAATAAATCAAACTTTCATGCAAAATAATTAGCAAATTTAAGGTGTTTTTTTTCAGTAAAGTTTATACAGCATTAAACCAACAATCCTGTAAAATGCTCAACTGGTTAAAATAATGCAGAAAAATACCCAATATCTCATGTATTAGTCAAAATAATTATGACGTCTGGCAAGGCTATTTTATTATTTTTCTGGGACGCCTTCCTACGACGTTCGTAGGAAGGCGTCCCAGAAAAAAAATTAATATAGCCTTGCGGTCATAGGAAAGTGTTCCAGAATAAAATTTAAAAAGCCTTGCCAGACGTAATAATTATTTGGACTACTCATATATATATATCATTAAAACTACACCAAAAAAGTCATTTAGTTGAGAAAAATAAATATATACAAAATGTACATGAACACCCAAAAATGTGAAAGTTAGTATTTAACTCTTTTTGCTTAAATACTGAAAAAAATTCTGGCAAGCCCTTTCTTATTTTTACCCTATTGCTTAAAATACTGTTAAAAATATATATTTAACATGGGTGACGAATTGACTATATCAGGTGTCGATTTTAACCAGGTGATGATTTGTCCAGGTGCCAATTTAACTAGGTGCCAGTTTGACTAGAATTCTTTGACAAATGTTTGAAATTATCTGAGTTTCATTAGACCTTTGATAGCAGTAACAAAAAGATTATTTACTTAATATTTTGTGGGAGAAGGGGGTTCAGACTGTGTGGTATCAGGTCTGTTTGTGCCCAATACATTTTCGCACCCTACACGTTCGCACATTCACACTCTACTCATTCGTGCCCAATTTTAATTCAAATTCAAGTTGAATAATTGGAAAATCATGGTTGTTGTTTTAAATTGCTTTGGTGTAAATACTGAATGTATTTATAGCTTGGTATGAGTAAAACATTGAAGATTTTAAAGGAAAAAACACAAAAGATAATTTTTTTTAACAGCTTGGTCCCATTGATCTGAAACAACGAAACAATAAAACATAGACACCAAAATATAGCAATCCACTAATATAACCAAAACATGATAAAATTTATTCAACACACAGAAACAAACATAGTCAGAATCTCACTTCATTTTGAAACAAGTCAATGAAACAAGTTATAGCAATACACTAACCAAAACATGATTAAGAGTTATTCAACACAAAATAAAACGTTAACAAAATACCACTTTATTTAGAAAGGATTATTATTATTTTTAGCAATACCCTATCCAAAACATGATTAAGATTTATTCAACACAAAAAAAAAATTGCTGTCTTACTTTATTTTGAGACAATGACAACAATTATACTTATAAGAAAACACTTGCTTACAGAGTTATTAAACACAAAACCAATTAAGATTGGGTGCGAACATGTAGGGTGTGAAAGTGAAAGGGGGTGAAAATGAGTGGGCGCAAACGTGAATGGAAGCGAACGGACCCGTATTCAGACTATGTACCAGTGAGAAATATACAAGCCTTTCTATGGTATTTATTTGTACAATTCAGCTAGTCTTGACCTATTCATTTGTCTTAAAAAAACAGCCAGTTGTCACCTTCACTTCACACACACACACATATACGAATATCAATTATATGCTCATGATACATGTTGCATTGTTAAACTAATTACGGTACGTGAAAATCAAGACTTGCATAAAAACTATCCCAATATTACAGGGCTCGACATTAACGTTTGTCCGATTGTCCGGGACAAGTGGACACAGGTGTCGGGCAAGTAGATTCACCATACTACTTGTCCGATGGGACAAGTGAAAAATCAAGGTCAGATAAAAATAGATCAAATTCAAGACTTATACATTCCCAAAAATATGAATGATTGTTTTATTGATCATACTTAATAAAATAATTATTCATTGATTGAACCAGAGACATATAAAACTTGTATAATATGTCTCTGATTTGGAGTATTGAACATGCTGGCAGCCATTGACCAGGGGGATATAAGTAAGGTGAAAGAAACCAATGTTAATGTATCTTCTTAGTATAAGCTTCCTTGAATTAGGAGCACCTCCATATGGAGTTTTACCTAAACTTTAAAATATTAAATTAAAGTATGTTTCATTTGATTTTGCTTTTATGCATAACAATACATTAAAAGAGGTTTTATTTGATAAGATCTATGATATAAAAATTAAAGATGAAAAAAAAAAAAAAAAATCTAAAAAGGCAGATTTTTTAGTGAAATGTGTATGTACTTCATGATCATATATCAATGTATAAACAAATCAAAATAAATTGTAAAAGCTTGTTTTGACATCATCAATAAATTAAAAAGGTTTACTCATATACATGTTCAAGGTGGCCAGGTGTATTTACATCCTTGGTTTAACCCATACCACTACTAAAGAATGAATAGGTCCATAGGGGAACGTAGTGGTTTGGGAAGAAATGATGATTTAATGATTGACAAATGATAGTGACATTGAGTCAGAGAACACAGTCTTGCAAAAAAACTTTCATTCTGAAATAATGAAATGTATTTTGATGTGGTATTCATATAACATTACAAAATGCTCCTATTATTAGGTACAATCAAAGCCCAAGTGTTATTATTGCATAAATCATCAATATGTTAATTTTCAATTATGAATTCGGACAAGTGAGTTAAGAGTTCGGACAAGCTGATTTTCTTGCCACTTGTCCGAAGGGACAAGTTAGAAAAAATGTTAATGTAGAGGCCTGTATTAGAGACAGTGGCGTCATTTTTCTTCAGAGCTTTCAGCTCTTTGATTGAATTTACTTCTTTCGGGTGTTTGTAGTGACAGAGTACCAAGATATCTTACCACAGAGAAGGTATTAAAACCTGTTGAAAAAACATAGAATCCGAGTCAAAAGTTGATAATGTGAAAATAGACTATTATACCACATCATCTTATTGTCGAGTCTGCAACTTTTGTTGCAGAAAGCTCGACATATATATAATGTTCTGGGGGCCAGCAGCGGAGTTAGCTGAATTCTTAAAAGCTTTATATTTTAGAAGGATGAAGACCTGGATGCTTCATACTTTGAATATATACCAAAATGCCTCAGGTTACCAAGTTTCTCTCAGTCACATGTCTAATGTCCTTGACCTAATTTTCATGGTTGAGTGTCTACTTGAAAAAAAAGTTAAGATTTTTATACGACTGCAAAAATTCAAAATTTTGGTCGTATATTGGTATGAGGTTGGAGTCGTCGTTGTCATCCGAAGACATTTGGTTTTCACACTATAACTAGTATAAGTAAATAGAAACCTATTAAATTTAAACACAAGGTTAAAGACTAGAAAAGGAAGTTTCAAATTGATTGTGGGAGTTTTGGTCCCAACAGATTAGGAGTTAGGGGCCAAAAAGGGCCCAAATAAGCATTTTTCTTGGTTTTTGCACAATAACTTTAATAGTATAAGTGAATAGAAATCTATGAAATTTTAACACAAAGTTTATGACCACAAAAGGAAGGTTGTTATTGATTTTGGGAGTTTCGGTCCCAAACAGTTAAGGAATGAGGGTCCAAAGGGTCCAAAATTAAACTTTGTTTGATTTCATCAAAAAATGAATTATTTGGGTTCTTGTATATATGTCAAATCTAACGATGTATTTAGGGTGCAATCAACAGTTTTTTTCTATGACGTCATATTTTGAGGGACCATCTATAATTGACCCTTAGTGGTGTTAATGTTAATGAAGATACTTGTATAAAACTATATCATTAGAATCAGAATTTTCTCTAGTTTATAATGAAATAAAAATAAATTGTACTTTTAATAGTACCAAAAAGTTTTATCCAGAGACAATGGGAAAAACATTGCCTAATCTATGCATAAAAAACATGAAATCAGGCCATGTGCACACCCATGCAGACATATTACATGCACATTTTTCATATTCAAAACAGTATGAATTTCATAGGTTTTTACCTGGTCTTTCTAAAAATTTATGCTTCAGGCTACGTTCGCCTGCTTCGAAAAGAGATACAGTGGGTGCAAATAAGTTTTGCACTTTTCACTGCCAAAAAAACAGGATGTTTACAGTTTGTCTCCCCTTAAAACATGTGTATTTAATCTAATTTTAAAAAATTATTTTAATCATTCAACCTGTTTTAATTGAAGCTAATTAACTTAATTTTACAATTAAATATAAAAAACATGATACTTTTTTACCAATTATGTTGATAAAAAGGGACTTCCCTCCAAGTCTATTTTTAGTCGGGGGAATTACCCCTAGTTTTTTATACGAAACTGTTTATAGCACCCTTAGATTTTTAATTTTTGGTCCTGTTTTCAAATTGGTCTACATTAAGGTACAAAGGGTCCAAAATTAAACTTTGTTTGATTTTAACAAAAGTTGAATTCTTGGACTTCTTTGATGCTGAATCTAAACATGTACTTAGATTTTTGATTATGGACTTGGTCCAAATCGGGGTTCAAATTAAACTTTGTTTGATTTCAACAAAAATGGGGTTCTTTAATATGCTGAATCTAACCGTGTATTTAGAATTTTAATATTTGGGCCTGGTTATCAAATTGATCCACATTGACATGCTTGAGGTCTAAAGGGACTAAAATTGCACATTATTTGATTTCATCAAAAATTGAATTCTTGGGGTTCTATGATCATGATGATATGCTGAATCTAACCATGTATTTATATTTTGGATATTTGACCATAATAGGTAAATGTCCAATTTAAAATTTATAAGTTTTTTTCTCGCCTTGACGGAGTAAAAAAATGAGACATAGGTATGGTGTTCCCCGCGGCGGCAGCATCAACAATGTATTAGTTTGTGATTAGGTCAATTTATGGTGAACCACTAGTGGTAGGTCAATGATATTTGGTATGCAGTTATATAAGCATTGGCATATCTCATTTTCATGGAGATTTTTTGACTCCGCCTCCTTAGTCATGGTCTATAGACTTTGATAATTTTGCTAAGTTAATATGTATTAGTTTGTGATAAGGTCAGTTCAAGGGGAACCATTAGTGGTAGGCCAATGTTAATTGGTGTTCAGTTTTATAAACATTAGCACATCTCATTTCCATGGAGAATATTTGGCCCTGCCCCCTCAGTCATGGTCTATTGACTTTGAAACTTTTAGTTTACATGTATTAGTTTGTGATAATATCAGTTTAAGATGAACTGCTAATGTTAAGTCAATGATATTTGGTATGCAAATTTATTGTCATTTGAAAGTGTTGTTTTCATGGAGATTATATAGCCCCACCCCTGATCATGGTTCATTGACTTTGAAACTTTTACATAGTTTAAAAGTTAATGTTTGTGTTTAGGTTCGTTTAAAGGGAACTACTTATTATGAGTCAATGGTAATTGGTATGCAGTTGTATTATATTTATCATTGGCACATCTCATTCCATGGAGATTGTTTAGCCATGTACCTTCAGTCATTGTTCATAGACTTTGAATATTTGCATAACTTACATGTTAAAATATTGCTATTTAATTTCAACATTGCATTATCAAAATTACATGAATATTTGCATAACTTACATGTTAAAATATTGCTATTTAATTTCAACATTGCATAATCAAAATTACAAAAAGGGGATACATATCTCTGTGATAACAGTTTATTAAGTGTAAGTTCTTAGACCACATTCATTCTGTGTCAGAAACCTATCTTGTGTCAACTATTTAATCACAATCCAAATTCAGAGCTGTATCAAGCTTAAATGTTGTGTCCATACTTGCCCCAACTGTTCAGGGTTCGACCTCTGTGGTCCTATAAAGCTGTGCCCTGCGGAGCATCTGGTTTGTAAAGTGAAATTCTCTCTTATTATAAGTAATAGGATAACTATATTTGGTATGTGAGTACCTTGCAAGGTCCTCATGGCTGTCATACAGTTTTCACTTGACCTCGACCTCCTTTCATGGATCAGTGAACATGTTAAGTTTTGGTGACCGTCAAGTCCATATCTCAGATACTAAAAGCAATATGTCTAGTATATTTGGTGTATGGAGGACTATAAGGTGTACATGTCCAACTGGCAGGTGTCATCTGACCTTGACCTCATTTCCATGGTTCAGTGATTATAGTTGAGTTTTTGTGTTTTTTTTTCTGTTTTTCATATACTATTTGCAATAGGTCTAATATATTTGGTGTATGGAAATAATAACAGAATGATTGTTAGGTGTACATTTCTAGCTGGTATGTGTCATCTGCCCTTGACCTCATTTTCATGGTTTAGTGGTCAATTTTTAGTTTTTTAGGTTAATGTTAAGGTTATGTTTCAATTGTAATAAAGCTTTATTTTAAAGACTACAAAAGAAGGCGAGACATTTCAGCGTGTGCACTCTTTGTTTTATATTAAACCCTAGAAAGAAGCTACAGATTAATGTTAACTGCAAAAATACTAAAATCCTTTATTAATTAGATCATGTAGATACAGGAAATGAAAATATTTTGAATTTTTTTATCATAAAAATGGTAATGCTTATATATTCAAGTTTCACTAAATTCCAAGAAGGGTTTCCACAAATAACAATGACTGATTTTCAAAATGATCATCATGTAAAAATGAAGAGATGTGCTAAGATTGCCCATGAAAACTATCTTTATGAACAATGACAGTTCAGTGGTTTGCTTTCAGCCTTTATCAAAAATAATTACCATATATATTGTAATAAGCTATAAATAAAAGCCCCCCATTGTAAAATGTTAAACAATTAAAAAGTAAAAAACAGCGTCCTGATCTTTATAAGTTCGAAGAATAAAATTGAGTCATATTATGGTATGATGTTGTTGTTAGCGATGTATGTCGACACATATGGTTTCCGGATAATTATATAGTTTAAGCGAATGGATATCCATGAAATTTTACACAAGGTTTAATACCAAAAAGGAAGGTTGGGTTGATTTTTGGGGTGATGGTACCAACAGTTTAGAAATTAGGGGCAAAAAAGAAGCATTTTTGTAGTTTCCAGACATAAACTTGTGTGCCAGTGTACTAATCTCTCTTAAATTGTTCTTCAAGGTTCCATATCACAAAGGGTAGACTGGAATTGTGTAAAGGGGTAATTGCCTCAAACGTTCAGGAAATAGGGGGTCAAAAACAAGCATTTTTCTAATTTCCAGACAATATTTTGTGTTTAAGTGTATGGATTTCTTTAAAATTGTACTGCAAAGTACCATACCACAAAGGAAAAGGATGGGATTAAGTTTTGGGGTAATTACTGAAAGGGGGTTGAAAAAAATTGGGGGAGGGGGGATTTTTTTTCTCATAATTTTGATCAAAATCCAAATACAGACAGTCTATCAAGCTTGAATATTGTGTCCAAACATGCACCAACTGGTCAGTCAAATAACAAGGCTGCGCTGCACATCATTTTCTTAATCATATTAATCTGACATGTTAAAGTTTGTACATTATGAAGTTACTAACCTGTTGATTTTGTGTATTTCAGATTATTATTGAAAAAAGAGCACTTTGAAGTACTAGGAGAATTTGAAAACATCTTGGTGAAATAGTCTGACTGATTATGACAGAACATCAAAAGAAATGACGAAAAATTACACATCTTATCAAAATAGTACTACTAGAAACTAAAAGCTATTTGCAATTTTCACTGGTTTTGAGATCAGTAACAGTCTGACAAGGAAAGAATTTAATGAACATGATTATGATGCCTCTTGATAAATATAAAAACATATTGACTGTAAAATAATTACCAGTTACCAATTATATCTGTTGTTTAAAAAATTTGTTATTTGGAAATATCTGTTGAATGTTTTGAAATTAAAATGTGTTAACTTAAATGATTTAAGAATTGAAGTCTTTAAATGATACAAAAGCAAGGATACATGGAATGATTGCAATTGAGACAACTACTAGCCCATTATAATATGGCACTGATGTAAACAAGTACAGGTCACCTGAAGTCTTCAACAATAAGCAAAAGCCTTAATTTAAAGATTGTTATACATGGGCTTATTAAGTCCCAAGATAATGGTATCTACATGTACATCATTTGCTGTCAAATTTTTGTTTGTATGTTTCTGATGAAGGTTAATTAAAATAAGCCCAGCACACCTAATTTGTGAACTGTTTTCTTTTAATTTCAAAAGAGAAAGCTAATAGACAAATTTAAGCAAAAAAAAAAAAAAAAAAGGAAATCCATTTTATATGGCAGACAGCAACCAAACACAACCAGTTGACATAATGAACATGTTTTTGAGTGCTCAAACTGCACTATAACATTAGACACAAAAACATCTTATATAATGCTGGATTACACAAAAGTGTTTAAATCATCTGCTCTTCTCTGGTGTTTAAAAATTGTACAGATTTGGTGTCACAATATCTCAGTAACATGGGTTAGAATTCCGGCATGGGAAGAACAAAAAAATTGCGAAAGCAAACTTACAGATCTTACATTTTTGGGTTGATGTTTTGACGACTTGCATGTACATGTACAATATATACAAAAAGTTAGCTGCTATTGAGACAAAGGCAAAAATCATAGTGCAACAAATAAAATTGAGAAAGGAAATGGTGAATATGTCAAAGCGACAACCACCCAACCATAGAGAAAACAACAGCCGAAGGCAACCAATGGGTCTTCAATGTAGCGAGAATTCCCGCACCCGTAGGTGTCCTTCAGCTGGCCCCTAAAATATGCATAATAGTACAGTGATAATGGATGTCATACTAAACTCTGAATTATACACAAGAAACTAAAATTTAAAATCATACAAGACTAACAAAGGCCAGAGGCTCCTGACTTGGGACAGGCGCAAAATTGCGGCGGGGTTAAACATGTTTATGAGATCTCAACCCTCTCCCTATACCTCTAGCCAATGTAGAAAAGTAAAAGAATAACAATACGCACATTAAAATTCAGTTCAAGAGAAGTCCGAGTCCGATGTCAAAAGATGTAACAAAAGAAATTAATAAAATGACAATAATACATAAATAACAACAGACTACTAGCAGTTAACTGACATGCCAGCTCCAGACCTCAATTAAACTGATTAAACATGTTTATTACAGATATAATAACAATAAACTAAAATAACACTTACCACTACTAAATGATTAGGAACTTTCAGGAACTAATTGCAGCTACTGTCCAGGTTATGTTAAACAAATTTTCAGCTCCAACTGATCTGTTCAGGGAAGAGTTTTTATCATTTAAATAAAATGTGAACACATTCTAATCGTTTGGCAGACGTGAATATTCTCATGTGGCATTTATACCTATATGCAAGGGTACCTTTATCCGGTGGTGATAATTTACCATTTTTTTTCTTCTTTTTGTTTAATTTTGATAAAAAAAAAATGGAATTTAAACTTTTTTCAGCATTTTGGAAAAAAATGATTTTGTAAATTTTTCATGTTTTTTTCGTTTATTTTATAAGAATTAAATTTACAAAAATTTTATTTTTAAATATTCAATTATTTTTTTTTAATTTTTGAAAAATTTTATTTTTTTGAAATATTTTGCATTTATAAATTTTTTAAACTTTAAAAAAGTTAATTTTAGTTGCCTTCGTCCATGCAAGCATGGACTTAGTTAGCCTTGGTTGCCTTCGTCCATGCATGCATGGACTAAGTCTGTTGTGTTAGTCCATGCAAGCATGGACTAAGTTAGGGTTAGTTGCCTTAGTGCATGCATGCATGGACTAAGTCGTTTTAGTCCATGCATGCATGGACTAAGTTTACGTTAGTTACCTTCGTCCATGCATGCATGGAGTAAGCTTAGTTTCTAAGTTTTCATGTTTACAAATCATGAAAAGGTTTAGCCATACTATCAAGTTTTGCAATTTATTTCCTAAGGTAAGTTATTATGCACAATATGTATGTAAAACATAATTAATAGGTTGAATATGAAAAAAAAACAACTAAACAGAAAAAAAAGGTAATTACATCAAATTAAAAAATAATTGAACTAACACCATGAAATTAAGAGGTAAGAAGAAATGGAGGTTTTCTAGAATTGATGTTGATTTCCAGTTTTATTTAATACCTTGTTTTAATTGAATTTTTAATGGATAATCGTAATTGATTGTACTGTTCCATGTGTTCCGAATCTTTAAATTAAGCGTTTAATAATACGTCATGTGTATATAGAATGTAAATAGTACCTTCAATACGGCGTTTAGAATTCATTTAACAAGTCTGCTTCTGATGCTCGGGTGGATGTAATAACATTGTGGTAAAAACAAATTCTTTCTATTTCAGGTCTTCTTGCCTTTCCGTTTTTCGTTGTTATTTGTGTTTCTTCGCAGGTCTATTTTGCGGAAAAGTTTTTCTGCGCAGGTCTATTTTGCGGAAAAGTTGCAAGTTGCTTGTGATTATTTACATGTCTTAATAAAATAACTATCAGTCCTAAAGTGTTAGAGTTGTACTTCTTTCATAATCCTCTCACCTTAATAGTAATTCAATCTATAATGCGCAGTCGCACTATCTCATCTGCTTTATATGATGAAGCTTGGGCGAGAGTTATATAACTAATATTCGAACTGCAAATTAGTGGAAACGTCATTTTTGCTACGCTACACTGCTGATTTACATCAAGTATAAATTCGTGGGTAGATTAATGTGGTTTCACATCGAATGTTAAGGATTGCTTCGGAATCCCATCCACGAATTCATTTTAGTCGAGCATAGCATTGTCAACCCGGATAAGAAGTTTAGAAACAAGTAAAAAAAAAAATACCGAACTCCGAGGAAAATGTTAAACGGAAAGTTCCTGAGCCAATGTCAAAATCAAAAGCTCCGGCACACCAAACGAATGGATAACAACTGTCATATGCCTGATTTAGTACAGGCATTTACTAATGTAAAAAAATGGTGGATTTAACCTGGTTTATAGCTAGCTTGACTACTCACTTGTGTTACTTTGTGGGCTGATTGCAAATTAGAGACAATGATAATGAAGGTTGTTTTAGTGCTGTTTATAATAATAATAGCAATACTCACCAAAAACAAAGTTAAAAACTATAAATATGTGTGGACTTACGTTTCCGTGTCAAGTAGAATGACCATCCCTCCTCTGACAATGTCATAATAGTATAGACGAACGGATCAGAGTGTAGTATACACGAACCGGTCAATCTGTTGTGGAAGAACGAAATACAACACTTATGTGAAGAACATTGTACAGCGCATTCCAATACAAACTTAACGTGATAGGTTTCAACGGCGTTCGTTTCCTCGTATTTGTTGTCATATTCAGGTATATGCTGCGCTGAGATCAACTCTATTCCAGATTCACTTAGTATAGGAATTATAAACATTGTCAAAAAGAAAACACGGATGGTTAAAAACATTTTCTGCTGTTCTTGTATGATCAAGAAAATTTCCTGTCGTCTGTTCATGTGCCTTTCTGAACAGATAACAGAATTGCAATACTGATGACGTATTTCCAAATTTAAATGCCAATTGGTCTATTTTGCTACAGCAAGAATGAATTTGATATCAAATATACATTTCAAGTAGTGTTTTGTTTTTCTCTTTTTTTACAGTAAATGTTTTCAATGTTATTTGATACGTATCACTTGGTATGTTTTATGTGAACATGATCATACAGGAATACACAAATTCCGTATAAACTGATTATTAAAAAAAAAAATACAAACCGAAAAGAACGAAGAGAGATGTGAAACCAAATAAACGGGAGATGATTTCTAACTACTAAATCTAATTAGAAAAAGTATATTCTCAAAGGTTTTGTATCCCTTGTAAATAGGATTAATTCTATTTCTTTTTAAAAAAAAAAAGAATATATTGTAACTATCTTAAGATAAAACGCTTTTTTCAAAACTTTTTTCATTATATACTTATCTTGGTCGATGGCATTATTGCATCAAAATGAAAATCCGATATCTTATTGACATCCACCCAAGCATATCTTATTGAAATCTTTGATTTATATTTTACAATATTTGCATTCATACTGCAGAAAGTAAATCGCATCTTCATCAATTGCCTCCACATAGAAACATCTTAACAAGGAGGGGACGACACTAAATTAGAAGGTGTCCTAAAAACAACGTACATTGCTGGGTCTAAATATTGCTCCATGCAACGTCTTTCTAAATTATTAACATCAATCAATCAATTAAATAAAGACGGACTTCAAAATTATTTTGAATTTTCATATTTTAGAGGTTACGTGAATCAGATGTAGTTACTGAAAATTTTATAGGACGTGTTTTTCTACACTATAATCGGCACTCTCAAAGGAACAAACTATGCCCCTTCTTCGTTCCGACTTGTTCCTTTATTCATGTGAGGCTGACTTCATACCGAATATAGAACTAGCCTTGGTTTGTGTTTTCCACAAAAGTGCTTCAAAGTAGTTTCTTTCTAGGACTGTCCCTATTCATAATTTTTGAAACCCTTTCAAAACATTATTGTTTATATATCTCCGACAATATTATAATTTAACCCTTTTAGAGCACCTGCTATCACCATCGTTTTATGGGGTGTTTTTTTATGTGGCCCTATCTGTTGCTTGCTTTGCTTTGTTTTGTAGGCTGTTTGCCCTTTTCGTCGTTTTTCGTCATGATCTTGTCTGTTTTTCAATGACTCAAGGATTAAAATACCCTAATGGTTTATTCCGCACATATCATTGACTCGTATGCTGTTATCACGTACAAAAGCCCCTAAAATAGAACAATTCACTTAGCCGGTTTATTTACAGTTATCTTATATTTCAGTTATTATCCTCCAACGGACAAAAATAATTAATAAAACAAATTAATTCATTTATTCATTCATTTGTGTATATTTGATAACTTACTACATTGATTAAATAATTGGAATTACATTAGTGAGACTAAATCGATAGTTCCTTGTTAGCATAACGTTATTATTCTGGCGTGAGATTTGAAGAACTATCAAGATGATTTTGTTACTTGAAGGTCTCGAATTTAGAGTTTCATCGATACTAAGTCTTGCATGAAACTATGTTAAACGCTGAATTTTGCTTCAAGAAAATGCAGATATTGAAAGAGACCCTTTTTGTATTGTTGCTTGTATATTCACAAATATGGATCGTTGTCACAATCACTTAAAAGATGCATGTATTTACAAAAGTATTGAACTTGAAGAAAAATACAAAAAGGGGGAATTCATAAAAACCTGACATAATCAAATGTTCCATTTGATCAACCAATGAAAAACAACCGTCATATTGCCGATTAGGGTCTGGCATTTTCCGAGACAATAGCGAGTAAGACCTGGTTTTAGAGCTAGCTAAATCTTTTATAATACACTGATGTAGTTGCAACTATGTTTTGCAGGAGGGAAAAACGATCACAACTTAAATCAGGAAATCGAAAGTCTCATGGCAATTTTGACGTCGAATGAAAACAACACTATATAAATGTTGTGGGTAACAACGCTTTTCTTGATTGGACGTTTAACAGGAACTTTTCAACTTCGGACTCTATTTAGTCTCTTTAACATTTTTTTATTCGAGCGTCATTGATGAGTCTGTTGTAGACGAAACGCTCGTCTGGCGTAAATATAAAGTTTCCATCCTGCTATATATGATGAGTTCATTTAAACTTATAAATTTGAAAACGTAAAATGAGTAAAAACCTGGTTACGTTAGAAGCTAGTTGGCCAATAGAATTTATACGTCATTGCCAAATTCATCTCAGCACAACTTCATCTGAGGGAGTTGTAACGTTAATTTCTAAATAATGTCTTAATTTACGAAAATAGAATTTCAAAAAAGTATGTTATATATCATGTCAGTACCAAAAGCAGCGATTAATGAGCTGATTATATCCTCGGTACATGCAGTCAAACAGTTGCGATACCGACCGAATGATAGCATATAACAAAACTCTTCATAATTTGTGTACGTCCGAAAACAATTCCTGGGCTTAGTTTCATCGGGATCATTTAACTTTTTTTGAAATTTAAAAGTCTAGCATGCATAAATCATAAAGTCAGTAATAAAAGTGTTTAAAAAGTTTTAATTTTAATGTACACCTAAATGTATGCACTCATGTTAATCCAATGTCAAAATATCCAATCAAGTTGCACGATTATCCGGAATATTAAAGTGCTTTCCTTTATTGACTGTGTGTTGCAGAAAGTCGGAATAGTATGGACTCATGAATATTCGTTGGATATCATCAACTTTCGTTGATTTCATGGGTACAGGGGGACCACAAATTTAAATGTTTAACGAGATACAAATATGTATGCAATCTTTGCCAAAGCCATGGATTTAAATATCCACGAATATGCACGTTTCCCTCAATCCATGAAAATTGTTACCAACGAATATAAATGAATCTACAGTATATGAAGCTGACATTCAACAATGGCGTCAACGTGATGATCGTAACTGCAATTACGATTCATCCCAATATGGCGGACACAAAACTCATGTCTGACAAAGCCAAACTAATAACGTTATGACAAAAAATGATGAAAAGCAGACTAGTCAAAATATCTCTCAATAGAAAAATACAGATTGAACAATAACAACCCCTACTAAAACTGATGTGAACACTGATGCTCCTGAAAGCTAAGCAGTTCTTGCTCCACATGTGGCACCCGTAGTGTTGTTCATGATAGTAAAAATCTGGTAATAAGTTTAATTCGATGATGAGGAAAAGAGAAAAGGATTGCTTTTACGTATTTGGTAATTATCAGCTGACGTTAGTCAAGCAGACGTCCAATAACGTTCAATCAACTCTTCATGGTTTCCATTAAACATACAATTATCAAACATACAAACTCCATTGTTATAGATGAAATGCATTCAGTTATAAAGCTTATCTACGATAAAAGTGCATTACTAGTATTAGTTTTGAGGTCGGTTTTAGCCTTATAAAATATGCCAATTTCACACTTTTTATGTATTCTGGTGGAGCAATACTATTTAATAAAATAATGAAAACATGTTTATTGTAAATATAAACAAAAGGACTAGAAAAATTATAGTTTAAAATGACGCACGTTTACTACGTTGCCACAATAAGAATGAATCAGTTTCAGAGTTGCTGTCCTCCTTAGTTGTCGAAACATTGTTTGACATGAAAGATTTTGTACGTGTTGGGTTGTTGGTTGCACCATAAATTTTATCTCTTGAAAATCAGGTCGCTCTTGTGCATTACCCACAACACCTGCGTTTCCGGTTATGACGTCGCCTTCAAGATGAACTGCATTCTGGGCAGCTATTGCTGCCTCAAGTTCGTCTCGTCTTTCATCTTCAGAATTAAGAGTAAGGAAACGCAACACCAACAAATTCATTGCAGCTGATATAACTGTCAATCCAAACAAAATAAAAAGTAAGCTGAATGCATAGTAATGCGTCTGTACTTTATCTTTCTAAAGTTGCTAAAGGGCGCCAAAACGTGTTCTTATTATAAGCGCCCAATTGTGTCTTTAATTGAAAAAAGGCCAAACGTGTCCGGTTTATGAAACCGAAAACTCTCAATTTTAAAAGCACAGCAAACACTTCTGCTTGAAGCAGGTCATGCAATACCCTCATACATATAGGTACTCAAGAATATAGAATATTAGTAAAATAGAATCCACTTAGTAAATAATACGTGGTGTATAGACCAAGCATATTAGCTAAAAATGAAGACAGGAATACACAAATTTAACATAGTACAATAACACAATGGCGGGATGTAGAAGTACAGAGCCACGTCATATCTGTATCAAAGAAACATAAAAAAACACATATAGACAAAACACATAGCAAAAATGAAAGACAATCATACAAACATGTTTTACAAAGGCACAGAACCAAGCTATATGTATCCAAGTAACACCAAAAAGATATAGACAAAGCGCATTGGAAGACAAGAATACGAGAATATCATAAACAATAACATAATGACTGGATAACTACCACAAGTATCGTAATTACAATAAGATTGTTTTCCTATTTTTGAATTTTTATTATATATTTTGAATCCAATATGCAACCAATTATTTTGTCGTCTTATTTGTATTTTATTTTTTATTTTGTGACCAATCTATCGGGGGAAGGGGGGAAGGCATTAAAATGTGGATTCAGGATTACGATTCATCATTACCTGTTACACATCGAATGTACTTGTGTCTTTCTTTTGAGTCAATACGAAAAATATTTGTTAGGCAAATTGTATCATTCTGTTGAACTATAGGACCAAACTGATAACAAAGATCAAGTTCTATGTAAAAAAACAAAATCAATCAAATAGCGACCACAACCTGCAAAATATGATTTACACTTTGTTAAAAATATGGAGAAAAAACGTTGTGCAAATTATTTTTAGATCAAATTGGGAGATCTCCATTGAGGGAATTTTTATAAAAGAAATACGTATGAAAAACCAGATCATCATGGCTTGTAATGCACTAAGTAAAATCGAGTTGCAAAAATATCTACATTTGTTTCTTAGAAGATTCTGATAATGGCTAACATACACGTGCTTGTAGAAAGTGAAGCTTATTTTAACCCAAGCACCACCTCCACATATTGTAGTTCTGCACAATATTATCATTATAGCGTAGATGTTGAATTTGTTTTCATGCGTTATTTATTGCTTTACTCGTTCGATCATTTTCTCGTCCATTTTTTCTCATTAAACTTTAAAACTTATAGAATAATATTTCAAATATAGTAACAATAGGATACTTTTAAGGGAAAAAAACATGTTTACTGTGCAAATATTAAAAGTTTTATATTGTAATTTGATACTTAAATTGTGACTTTTTTCGGTTTTTTCTTTACAATAATACACATCAAATTACCCTTTTCTTGATATGTTAGCTTTCTAGTTTATATCGTTTTACATTTTGTCCTGTCGGTGGTTTTTTTCATAGCTTATAATATTGTATGAGTTTTTGTTAAAAATTATTTTAAATGTCACCCTCTCGAATAGACCAATCAAAAATCGATAATTTAAAGGACAATGAATTGAATTTACATCAAGTTATTGAAGAGAATGCTTACGTTCTACGTTTTGGCTCAGATTATATTATTTGACGGTCAAAATAAAAAAAAAAGATAAAACATCGTGCTTCACTACTGTTGATTTTTCAAATACCCGTTTTTATGTATGTGATGTCATAGAAAATACTTTTAAATAAAATTCATCTGTAAAAGACAATCATGATAGGACATTCAGTATAATAAATTAAATAACACATAGCTGTACCCCTCGCCGCGGTTGACAATGTTTTCTCGGTGTACCAATCTGCTCTATCACCTTCTCAGCTATATGTTATTTATATATTTTTTCTATCCTGTTTGCTAAGATAAGCATAATTCATCGTGTTCATTTTGTTCCAATGCGGATTGTCATTTCTCATCAGCCTTAGATGTACAAAGTGATGGCTATTGAACAAAGAGTCATAACTAAGTGCATGAGTTTTACGTGACTTGGCTATTTTGATTTTTCTTACTACACAAAAAAATAGATATTCTGAAAAAAATGTTTTTTTTTTAAATATTGAAAGCCATGGAAGAGTTTTGTTGCTTTCATATGTCAGGTAACTGCTCTTACTTTTTAAAATTACTCAGATTTAGATAGTGTATATACCAATACACTAATATGTTACTTTTTGGCTCCCATAGAATCTCATCACTAAATGATAAGGCATTACAAAAAAACAGTATCTTATCTAAAAGATAATTCATCTGACCATATGGGAATTTAGCTGGATATTAAACCAGATTAAATCCACCATTTACTTTAGAAAATATATGTACCAAGTCAAGTGTACATCAGTCGTATTTCGCTTGTTCCTTTGATAGATAACGAAAGATTTTTATGAACTTCCCCTTTTAAATTAGCCTTTGAGTATTTGGTATACTTTTATGCTATCTAACGTTTTGGATAATCCGTTATCAACGAATCTGAAAATCTTTGGTTTATCATTGAAAAATATTTTACACATCATCTTATATCATGTATATATCAATACGTTACTAAACGTCTTATTTTATCACAATGCACACGACGGGTGCCACATGTGGAGCAGGATCTGCTTACCCTTCCGAAGCACTTGAGATATCCCCCAGTGTTTGGTTGGGTTCGTGAAATTCAAATGTGACGTAAATTTTGTGCCTTTTCACCCCTTCGTATGTGACGTCATTTTTATGACTATTTGCGTTGAGGCCTGGAATAAGTCGGGTGTGTCTATTTTCTGTGTTGGTCTTTGTATTATGTATTCGGGTTTTGTTTTCTGTAATTAGTTAAGACTTAAGTTTTATCATGTATATCTTTGATATTCATTTGTAAAATTTACTGTTTGCAATAGCATAAATTGTTCTAAATAATAAAGATGTTCCTATCACAAGCAGAAAACCCTAGCCGTATTTGGCACAACCTTTTTCAACTTTTGATCCTCAGTGCTGTACAACATTGTACTTTTTTGACTTTCGAACTTTTATTTCTGGGCGTTACTGGTAAGTCTTGTGTGGACGAGGCGCGTTTTTGGCGGATTGAATTTTAAACCTGATGCCTGTTGTTATCTCTTATTCGTGTGTTTCTTTGCATAATACATTCTCCTATTTATTTGTATTGTAGTCCTGTAATATTATGTTGTCATTTTAATGTTATATCTAACATTGCCTTTAAAGTGCGAGCTTTGGCATGCCACAAAACCAGGTTCAACCCACCATTTTTTCCTTTAAAAATGTCATGTACCAAGTCAGGAATATGACCATTGTTATATTTGTTATTTTTATAGGATTTTGTCTAATACTTAGTCCGTTTCTGTGTGTGTTACATTTTAATGTTGTGTCGTTGTTCTCCTCTTATATTTAATGCGTTTCCCTCAGTTTTAGTTTGTTACCCAGGTTTTGTTTTTTGTCCATGGATTTATGAGTTTTGAACAGCGGTATACTACTGTTGTCTTTATTTGCTTATTCTTTTGTTTTATATGTTGTCATGTGTACTATTGTTTGTCTTTTTGTCTTTTTCATTTTTAGCCATGGCGTTGTCCTTTTATTTTCGATTTATGAGTTTGACTGTCCCTCTGGTATCCTTCGTCCCTCTTTTTGAAACGACCATACTTTTTTAATTTCTTCTATCTTCGTAATGGGTGTTGTTTTTAAATAGTATGTGCTTGGAACCAGACTACGACCTAATTGATGCCTCAGCTTTGCTGCATACTTTTGTCGGACTATCGTTCTTTGAACTCTTTTATCTTCATTTTTTTTACAATAATATATGTTCTTATTGGTTACAATAAAAGTTTAACATTCTAAACTAAACTGTTCGTATGTGTAAGTACTTCTCGGGAAGTTATCAATGCACAAGGAAACCCCTAAACTGTAAATGTAACATCTAGTAGATTTCAAATAATTTATTTTTGTCTGGTTTCTTTTTCTTTATCTTGTTTGCAGTAGTTGGCCCTGTAAATTCAGAAATTATTGCGTGCATTTATTAATGCGATTTTGTCATTTTAGACAAAAATGCGATTTTGATTTTTGCGATATTGAGCAAAATCCTGTTTATTTCATATAAAGAATTTCAAAAATGCGAGTTAAAATTATTGCAATGATAACCCTGTCGCATTATTAGCAATAATAAAAACATCGCAATAATTTCTGAATTTACAGTAGTCCTGGCTTTAAATGTAGCGCTTTCCAATGTTAGTAACCTGACAATTCAAGATTTGTTTTTTTGGCGCGAAATAGATAAGTTTCCATAAACTCTTTAGTGGCAAAGTTCGGTTTAAGGTGGTACCTAACACTACAGGGAGATAACTCTGTAAAATCAGCTAAACGTTTTAATTACGTTGTGTTGTTATGGGAATATTAAGCTTCTCAATGATCAAAATTAGTGTTTGTCAAACTGCTATATAACCAGTGTAATTTTTCTGATAAAACGGTTGGTTCAAATTTTTTGAATTTTTTATATTTTTGTTAAAGGGATAAAATAAATACTTTGACAAAATTTTATGAAAATTAAACGAGCCAAATTAATTTTAGTGAAAGTGTTAGGTACCACCTTAAGTGTGTTTAGTACCCAAGTAAGTGCTAAATTAAAAATAAGTGATGAAACGGTAGGACACAATTATTTGCTTCTAGATGCTGTTTCGAGTGTTTTGAATTCAAAATTTAATACACAGTACATTTATACCAAAACACCTAATTTAGTTTGTGTTTTTTTTTCTGGTTTGAATATCCTTGTGTCTGTCCCTCTTCAAAATATGATTTATTTCCCAATTTAAAAAAAAAACAAAACAGTTAAACCAAAAAGTAGCATGGTGTATACGTGTTACATAGTTAATTAGTTTCAGTAGAAGAACTTATAGAAGGGTTAATAACACATTTTTTTTTTTGAAAACAGCTTTTTATTTTTAGTATAGAATGTATACATTTAACAATTATTTCATGGTGTTTTAATCCGTATGGAAGGTGAATATTAGTTCAAGAAATTTTCTTCAAACATTAATAATGTCACAGCAGTAAGGTATTTCAAAGGTGCTCACAAATATAACTACACACGCTATCATGACGTGGGACTGCCCATTGGTAGTTCACATACCGATGCACCATGATGACGTTAGATAATCCACTAGGTTCATATCTCGCCCAATCAAAATACTCCATTTGAGAACCATCGTTGTACACCCATCCTGATCCTGTGTTTTTGCCCTGTATGCAAATGCCAGCATGATACACTAATCCAACGTCAGCTATAATTAATATTATTGTTATTAAAAACTTTTAAAAATCACCATTTTAGAATCTTAAGAATATTGGAAATTCAACAGTTCCTGTCCCACATTGTAAATCACGTCTCGAAATTGGTTGAACATCATTTATTTTGTTAATACTACGCAGACTGCATTATATTTTAAAATAGTTAATTCTATAATCATGTGAACAAAGTCAGCTTCTTGTGTGATGTGTTGGATGTCACAAATCTTTCTAAAATTGTCCTTTTATAAATTAAGAAATTATAAAGAACCCAAAGTTTCAACTCCCTCGTACAAAATTGACCCAAAGGTGGATTTGACTTTCTTTAAAGTATTTTTCTCATACAGCTCTTTAACTGTTTCGGTACTTACAATGTATACATCCTCGGCTTTTATATATTTGTTTTGAACGTTCCTGATGAAGGTAAATCAAGAAAAGCGCATCGTACGCACAAAATTATTAAACGTGTTGTTTTCAATTTTTTCGTCATAAGGTTATCAGGTAATTTTTGTAAAATGATATGGATCAAGTATTGTCAAGAAATCTATATTTATTAAATGATAAAATAAACGTGTTCTGACAGATACAAGTTGCAGCGTCGAATGGTTATTTGACTTTGCAATGTGTGATGGACGCAAGCAAATCTTTTAAACCGGATGAATGAGCCAATCTTTAAATTTAAAGAATGCAAAATACAGTAATGTCAACTTTACTTTTGTGAATTTTCTATTCCTATGTAGCAAAATTCCAGAAGCCTCTGTTATTCATAGTTGCCTTTGTGACAACTTCCCATATATCAATGACAATAATGTAATCAACTTCAGGTTACACTTTGCAACCCTGCAGTGTAGTTAAATATTAAAGGCGAAGGATCGCAAAATGTAAAACACAATTCCTTTTATTACCTGTGACAAGCTTGATATACTCTTTCTTTTCCTCTGAATCTATTCGCAGGAGGTCATTTCTTGGACACACTGAAGCATTATGGACATCAATTGCTGGAATCGTTGGTCCAAACTGATAACAAATGTCCAATTCTCTACAGTAGAAAAAGTCGATCGGACAGCGACCAAGACCTGGCAAAAAAAAATCATTTGTACTAGTTATGATACTAATGGTGAAAGGTGTGGGAGTTTGTTCCGATTTAAATTAGTAACTAAAGTTGAAATACTTTTAGATATACGCCTTCATAGGTTTTTCTATATCATTAAGTGATACATATTTGCATCGTTAATGTAATTTTTTTATGTAATTTAATGAAAGAAAATTAAAAATACTTTACTTAGCAATGTTAAAAAACAAAAACTTAGACACTAATACATGGCGTTCTATCTAAAAACATGACTTCAAGCAACTTTGAATATCATCATTAGGCCTCGTAGTACAAAATGGACATTTTCAGATCTTTTTTTTAAATAGATTAGACCGTTGGTTTTCCCGTTTGAATGGTTTTACACTAGTAATTTTGGGGCCCTTTATAGCTTGTTGTTCGGTGTGAGCCAAAGCTCCGTGTTGAAGGCCGTATATTGACCTATAATGGTTTACTTTTTTTAAATTGTTATTTGGATGGAGAGTTGTCTCATTGGCACTCACACCACATCTTCCTATATCAATTTAATGACAAATTCAAGTAACCAGTAGCAAACCATAAAAGACAAATTACACAGGCATACCTTTACATTAAGCTCTGATTTACAAAATATGAAATCCAATGTCTACAATTATAGATTCTTATGAACTTTTGCAATACTAAATGGATAAATTATAAATATGAATATAATGGTCAGGAAAATTAAAGTGTGTAATTTTACTTATTCATAGTGTAATCTACAAATGTATCAAACTCTCGTATTATTTTGTAAATATTTGTTAATGTGAAAATTAATTTTAGATAAAGATGCTTCGACATTTGGAGAAAAGAGCGAACATTTCGTAACTCCTTCTATTATTAGTAAAATGTGTTTGGGCTATTTTTGTTGGCTTCTGCAAATACATTTTTATTTCATTTCGAGTTTTCCTATTTATTTCCATGATATTAGATTCATCTAATTGAATTTTTAATGGATAATCCTATTTCAATTGATTGTTCATTTCCATGTGTTCCGAATCTTTAAATTAAGCGTTTAATAATACGACATGTTTATATAGAATGTAAATAGTACCTTCAATTCTGCGCAGGTCTATTTTGCGGAAAAGTTGCAAGTTGCTTGTGATTATTTACATGTCTTAATAAAATAACTATCATGCAGTCCTAAAGTGTTAGAGTTGTACTTCTTTCATAATCCTCTCACCTTAATAGTAATTCAATCTATAATGCGCAGTCGCACTATCTCATCTGCTTTATATGATGAAGCTTGGGCGAGAGTTAAATAACTAATATTCGAACTGCGAATTAGTGGAAACGTCATTTTTGCTACGCTACGCTGCTGATTTACATCAAGTATAAATTCGTGGGTAGATTAATGTGGTTTCACCTCGAATGTTAAGGATTGCTTCGGAATCCCATCCACTAATTCATTTTAGTTGAGCATAGCATTGTCAACCCTGATAAGAAGTTTAGAAACAAGTAAAAAAAACAACAATACCGAACTCCGAGGAAAATGTTAAACGGAAAGTTCCTGAGCCAATGTCAAAATCAAAAGCTCCGGCACACCAAACGAATGGATAACAACTGTCATATGCCTGATTTAGTACAGGCATTTACTAATGTAAAAAAATGGTGGATTTAACCTGGTTTATAGCTAGCTTGACTACTCACTTGTGTTACTTTGTGGGCTGATTGCAAATTAGAGACAATGATAATGAAGGTTGTTTTAGTGCTGTTTATAATAATAATAGCAATACTCACCAAAAACAAAGTTAAAAACTATAAATATGTGTAGACTTACGTTCACGTGTCAAGTAGAATGACCATCCCTCCTCTGACAATGTCATAATAGTATAGACGAACGGATCAGAGTGCAGTATACAGGAACCGGTCAATTTGTTGTGGAAGAACGAAATACAACACTTATGTGAAGAACATTGTACAGCGCATTCCAATACAAACTTAACCTGATAGGTTTCAACGGCGTTCGTTTCCTCGTATTTGTTGTCATATTCAGGTATATGCTGCGCTGAGATCAACTCTATTCCAGATTCACTTAGTACAGGAATTATAAACATTTTCAAAAAGAAAACACGGATGGTTAAAAACATTTTCTGCTGTTCTTGTATGATCAAGAAAATTTCCTGTCGTCTGTTCATGTGCCTTTCTGAACAGATAACAGAATTGCAATACTGATGACGTATTTCCAAATTTGAATGCCAATTGGTCTATTTCGCTATAGCAAGAATGAATTTGATATCAAATATACATTTCAAGTAGTGTTTTGTTTTTCTCTTTTTTTACAGTAAATGTTTTCAATGTTATTTGATACGTATCACTTGGTATGTTTTATGTGAAAATGATATGATCATACAGGAATACACAAATTCCACATAACTGATTATTAAAAAAAAATACAAACCGAAAAGAACGAAGAGAGATGTGAAACCAAATAAACGGGAGATGATTTCTAATCTACTAAATCTAATTAGAAAAAGTATATTCTCAAAGGTTTTGTATCCCTTGTAAATAGGATTGATTCTATTTCTTTTTTAAAAAAAGAATATATTGTAACTATCTTAAGATAAAACGCTTTTTTCAAAACTTTTTTCATTATATACTTATCTTGGTCGATGGCATAATTGCATCAAAATGAAAATCTGATATCTTATTGACATCCACCCGAGCATATCTTATTGAAATCTTTGATTTATATTTTACAGTATTTGCATTCATACTGCAGAAAGTAAATCGCATCTTCATCAATTGCCTCCACATAGAAACAACTTGTATTGTACAATCACAGTAAAAAATCAGTCTATTTATTTGCCCAAATTAGCAAATTTGGAAGCAGATTTGCCATTTAATGGTTAGACTGTTTATTAATATATAGAAAACTTGTTAATTTATTATATTATTCAAAATATTTTAACAAATAAAAAAGATTTTTGGTTTTTAAAACCATTTTTTTTCAAATGAGCCATTTAAGGGGAGATAACTCTTGAAGTACAAAATTTATACTGGGCTAATAGGGAAATTTTTAATTTTTACTTGTGGCAAGAAAACAAGTTCGGTGACACCATCTTTTCTTTTTATTTTCTTAAAACATATTATGAAACCTTCTCACAATTTATTTCACAATTCTATCTCATAGAATTTTTTTTATGCACTCTGTGCTTTTTCATGAACAAACTAACCAAACTTAGGCAATTTTTAACGACTCATAGCACGGTGACCCACACTTTTTAATACATTTTTAAAAAAGCATAGTAAAATCTTCATTTTAGTAAAATATAAGAAAATTCTGTCTCTCAAAAAACATTTACTTATTATCTACCTTAAAGGGGCACTAGCTACGATATATATAAAAAAATAAAGTATGATTTTTTTTAGATCAATCATTAATCAAATTGGAATAATGAAATAATAATTTGCTTTTAGCAATCAATTTCCTTTAATTTTGTTGAAATAAGCGATTAAACATAATTTTTGACTGATTCACTTGCAAGTGAAAACGTCATCATCATTCTAACCGGTATTCATGTGAACTTCAAGTTAACCCCTAGCTAGAGATTGACAACGCATGCATTGTACGTGTACTGGTTATTTAAAGAAAAAGAATGTCAACAATGAAAGTGAAACTACGGTAAATCATTTGATTACTAATTTGATGCACATAAAATCATTCTTATATGGTTAAAAACAATGAGAAACATCTATTTTTAATCTATAAAATAAAATCAAACAGACCTATAAAAATACAATTGCACGTGTTGGTTTAATCTATTCGTATCTTTATTTTTGTTTACATCGCTTATATGGTCATCTGAGGTCAAATCGATAGTTAATTAGATAGCGTCTGGACTAAAATACACACGAAACGAACCTATATATTATCTACCCCACCCCATGCTCTGTAAACTGTTTATTTTAGACTTTTGATAGTTTGGATAAATGTTTTACATTGTTATAAACCAAATATGAGAATTTGAGTCAAATCGGTTACAATGAATTTGACAGCTAGTGCCCCTTTAACAAGGAGGGGACGACACTAAATAAGAACCTAAACTAAGGTGTCCTAAAAACAACGTACATTGCTGGGTCTTAATATTGCTCCATACAAAGTCTTTCTAAATTATCAACATCAATCAATCAATCAATCAAATAAAGACGGGCTTCTTTACACTATAATCGGCACTCCCAAAGGAACCAACTGTGCCCCTTCTTCGTTCCGACTTGTTCCTTTATTCATGTGAGGCTGACTTCATACCGAATATAGACCTAGCCTTGGTACGTGTTTTCCACATTAAATTACTTTCTTTCTAGGACTGTCCCTATTCATACTTTTTGAAACCACTTCAAAACATTATTGTTTATATATCTCCGACAATATTATAATTTAACCCTTTTAGAGCACCTGCTATCACCATCGTTGTTGTATGGGGTGTTTTTTTTATGTGGCCCTATCTGTTGCTTGCTTTGCTTTGTTTTGTAGACTGTTTGCCCTTTTCGTCGTTTTTCGTCATGATCTTGTCTGTTTTTCAATGACTCAAGGATTAAAATACCCTAATGGTATATTCCGCACAAATCATTGACTCGTATGCTGTTATCACGTACAAAAGCACCTAAAATAGAACAATTCACTAAGCCGGTTTATTTACAGTTATCTTATATTTCAGTTAGTATCCTCCAACGGACAAAAATAATTAATAAAACAAATTAATTCATTTATTTATTCATTTGTGTATATTTGATAACTTACTACATTGATTAAATAATTGGAATTACATTGGTGAGACTAAATCGATAGTTCCTTGTTAGCATAAATTTATTCTTCTGGCGTGAGATTTGAAGAACTATCAAGATGATTTTGTTACTTGAATTTAGAGTTTCATCGATACTAAGTCTTGCACGAAACTATGTTAAACGCTGAATTTTGCTTCAAGAAAATGCAGATATTAAAAGAGACCCTTTTTGTATTGTTGTTTGTATATTCACAAATATGGATCGTTGTCACAATCACTTAAAAGATGCATGTATTTACAAAAGTATTGAACTTGAAGAAAAATACAAAAAAAGGGGGAATCCATAAAAACCTGACATAATCAAATGTTCCATTTGATCAACCAATGAAAAACAACCGTCATATTGCCGATTAGGGTCTGGCATTTTCCGAGACAATAGCGAGTAAGACCTGGTTTTAGAGCTAGCTAAATCTTTTATAATACACTGATGTAGTTGCAACTATGTTTTGCAGGAGGGAAAAACGATCACAACTTAAATCAGGAAATCGAAAGTCTCGTGGCAATTTTGACGTCGAGTGGTAAACAACACTTTATAAATGTTGTGGCTAACAACGCTTTTCTTGATTTGACGTTTAACAGGAACTCTTCAACTTCGTACTCTATTTGGTCTCTTTCACATTTTTTTATTCGAGCGTCATTGATGAGTCTGTTGTAGATGAAACGCTCGTCTGACGTAAATATAAAGTTTCCATCCTGGTATCTATGATGAGTTCATTTAAACTTATAAATTTGAAAACGTGAAATGAATAAAAACCTGGTTACGTTAGAAGCTAGTTGGCCAATAGAATTTATACGACATTGCCAAATTCATCTCAGCACAACTTTATCTGAGGGAGTTATAACGTTGATTTCTAAATAATGTCTTAATTTACGAAATTAGAATTTCAAAAAAGAATGTTATATATCATGTCAGTACTAAAAGCAGCGATTAATGAGCTGATTATATCCTCGGTCCATGCAGTCAAACAGCTGCGATATCGACCGAATGATAGCATATAACAAAACACTTCATAATTTATGTGCATTTGAAAACAATTCTTTGGCTTAGTTTCATCGGGATCCTTTAACCTTTTTTGAAATTTAAAAGTCTAGCATGCATAAATCATAAAGTCATTAATAAAAGTGTTTAAAAAGTTTTAATTTTAATGTACACCTAAATGTATGCACTCATGTAAATCCAATGTCAAAATATCCAATCAAGTTGCACGATTAGCCGGAATATTAAAGTGCTTTCCTTTATTGACTGTGTGTTGCAGAAAGTCGGAATAGTATGGATTCATGAATATTCATTGGATATCATCAACTTTCGTTTATTTCATGGGTACAGGGGGGACCACAAATTTAAATGTTTAACGAGATACAAATATTCAATAGGAATGTATGCAATCTTTGCCAAAGCCATGGATTTAAATATCCACGAATATGCACGTTTCCCTCAATCCATGAAAATTGTTACAAACGAATATAAACGAATCCACAGTATATGAAGCTGACATTCAACAATGGCGTCAACGAGATGATCGTAACTACAATTACGATTCATCCCAATATGGCGGACACAAAACTCATGTCTGACAAAGCCAAACTAATAACGTTATGACAAAAAATGACGAAAAGCAGACAAGTCAAAATATCTCTCAATAGAACAATACAGATTGAGTAATAAGAACCCCTACTTAAACTGATGTGAACACTGATGCTCCTGAAAGCTAAGCAGTTCTTGCTCCACATGTGGCACCCGTAGTGTTGTTCATGATAGTAAAAACCTGGTAATAAGTTTAATTCGATGATGAGGAAAAGAGAAAAGGATTGCTTCTACGTATTTGGTAATTATCAGCTGACGTTAGTCAAGCAGACGTCCAATAACGTTCAATCAACTCTTCATGGTTTCCATTAAACATACAATTATCAAACATGACAAACTCCATTGTTATAGATGAAATGCATTCAGTTATAAAGCTTATCTACGATAAAAGTGCATTACTAGTATTAGTTTTGAGGTCGGTTTTAGCCTGATAAAATATGCCAATTTCACAATTTTTATGTATTCTGGTGGAGCAATACTATTTAATAAAATAATGAAAACATGTTTATTGTAAATATAAATAAAAGGACTAGAAAAATTAAGTTTAAAATGACGCACGTTTACTACGTTGCCACAATAAGAATGAATCAGTTTCAGAGTTGTTGTCCTCCTTAGTTGTCGTGACATTGTTTGACATGAAAGATTTTGTACGTGTTGGGTTGTTGGTTGCACCATAAATTTTATCTCTGGCTGACCTCCATTTATAACAAGAGCATGAACATACTGATAAAGTCTCTTGAAAATCAGGTCGCTCTTGTGCATTACCCACAACACCTGCGTTTCCGGTTATGACGTCGCCTTCAAGATGAACTGCATTCTGGGCAGCTATTGCTGCCTCAAGTTCGTCTCGTCTTTCATCTTCAGAATTTAGAGTAAGGAAACGCAACACCAACAAATTCATTGCAGCTGATATAACTGTCAATCCAAACAAAATAAAAAGTAAGCTGAATGCATAGTAATGCGTCTGTACTTTATCTTTTTTTTGTAAAGCTACATAATCGCCAAACCCAATCGTTGTCAATGTGATAAAACAATAGTACAGAGAATCAATGTACTCCCAACTTTCATAGTGAGAAAATATTAAAGCTCCAACGGCTACGATAATTGTAGAAAGATTCATTGTCACAAAAATCAAGTCCGTTTGGGACACCTCTGTTTTCTTCAGTCGAAAACATTTTTTAATTTGTTTCAATCCATACGACATGAATGTGTTAAGTCTTTCGCCCACGCTTTGGAACATAATTATACATAGTGGAATTCCAGCTAATGCATATCCCATGCAGAACAACTTGCCACTTACAGTTTTAGGGGTACTATGTCCATAACCTGAAAAATATTTCAAATATAATTCGCCGTTTCAGAATCTAATGCATCCTGGGTAATATTTTCAAAAGCGTACACCAAAGCGTTTTGATTGGTTTAAAACGTTATAAACAATGGAAATTCAACCAATGACGTAACGTTATTTTCACTTTGGGGTACGAACAATGAAATTACCCATGATGCTTTAGATTCTGAAACGGCCAATTATGTTCACACCGGGCAAAAATAAATAACCTTTACACGGGTTTTCTAATGTACAAAACATTTGCTCATCATATGCTGTGAAACCTTTGGGAAAAATTGATGGAAACGAGTTTTGTTTTTAAATTAATTAATATTTTATAAGGGTATCATTCATTATTAGCCTTTGAAATATAAATGGCGAGCTGGAATATATATGCAACGATTACATAAATTTGTCCACATTTTCAACTTTTGATTGTATTTGAGTTTAGCTGTATTTCATTGTTAATTACATTTCCATTTTAAATTCATAATTTACTGTTTCTAGAGAATACGCAAATACGAATGTGTTTGTAGTAAAAATGGAAATCGATTGCAGTGCAGTGAACATTTGCGTCGTGAATAGCCTTAAATAACCTATATTAAGCTCGAGATAAAACGTTCGGGAAAGCCAAATATAGAAATTATTTGGAACACCAAGATCTAATTTGTCTGAGAAAGAAACCATTAACTTTTCAAAGTTTTCAGAAACGTGTTGATACAATTAAGTTTGTTGATAACAGAAGTATTGGAGTCAAAATAATTTGTTTTAAATATGCGACAATAAAATCCGACTGGTTTGTGTTATATTTTCAGACTTGGCTTTACTTTGCCGTTTTAACTTTTTTGGATTCGAGCGTCACTGATGAGTTTTTGTAGACGAAACGCGTGTCTGGTGTATATACAAAATTTAGTCCTGGTATCTATGATGAGTTTTTTAATACAAAGACACTTGGGGAAAAGTAAAAACGACACGACGGTTTCAAAATATTTTCTTGGTAAAACCTTTTCATCTCGTAAGAACGGCTTTTTAAACAGAAATTAAAATTGTTTTTCAATAAACTTTAAAAAGTATAACGTAGCAAACAATTTTAACTTGGTTCCGACTTTCTTACCTTTAACTGCTACATCATATAAAGATAAATATTAGGCACGAGAAAAATGTCCATTGGGCATAGGCTTACTTACCTATAACGGCTACAACAACTAAAGAGAAGTATAAGGCACCAGAAAATTTCCACTGGGTACCGGCTTGATATGGTTTCGATTTTATAACGTTGATTCGAATTTTTTCAAAATGTTCATCCGTGATATTATATTTTTCTCTGATTTTGCGTTCTCTTTCTCGTAGATTTCGTCTATTTTCTATTTCAAAGTCAGATTCAAGTGAATCAAAGACTGCAGCTCCAATGAGAAGATAGGTAAATGTACATATGATCAATGACAAGGTTCGCACGTTCTGTCTTTTCATTCTTTTGTGGTCGGCTTAGTAAACACCTACAATATACAAAGATATTAGCATGAATACTTAAAACATGTGAAATTGTCTTACAAAAATTTATGAGTTTGAATGTCCCTCTGGTATCTTTTGTTTTGATTTATTACCATGTAAAATCACTATCTGAAACAGAAGAACTGACGAATTGTGTTGTTGGCTTGTTGCTTTGTTAATGTTTAAACATAAATTACGACAAAACTCTTAGACAATTAAATTGGTGTAAACTCTTTTTTAATGAACAATTGCCATGTTTTTCGTCGTAGACTTATCGCTTATCAGTTAGGTTGTATCTATGGGTTGTATAGTTACCTAGATAAGCCAATTAAGGTGGTACCTAACACTACAGGGAGATAACTCTGTAAAATCAGCAAAAAGATTTAATTACTTTGTGTTGTAAAAGGAATATTAAGCTTCTCAATGATCAAAATTGGTGTATGTCAAACTGCTATATAACCAGTGTATTTTTCTGACAAAACGGTTGGTTCAAAATTTTTGAAATTTTTATATTTTTGTTAAATGGTCAAAGTAAATACTTTGACAAAATTTTATGAAAATTAAACGAGCCAAATTAATTTTAGTGAAAGTGTTGGGTACCACCTTAAGGCTGCAAAATTTTTTTTTATTTATTCACCAATGTTCGCTGCAACACGATTTATTGGTAAATATTAAAAAGTTGCTTTGTTTCATATCAATGTATTTTACAAATGATCACCACAGAAAATATTCATAAGTCATAGAATAAATTCGACAATGCGTTTTTGACAGAAACTTACCTTACTTAAAAGTGTCTATCAATCAAAGAGTGATCCAAAAATTCCAACCTCAATTATTTTTTTTATTCCGTTTCTATGATCAACAATGTCAAAATGTCGCTTTTTTGTTTCAATTTCTTGTGTAAACTTTACAATAAATTAACCAATTGAATATGATACTCTTTTAATCCTTATAAATAGAGCAAAAGTGGTATATTGATGATAATTATTTTCCTTTTCTCTGTAATTCCACTACCTATAAATCTCTGCCTGCAAGAATGCTCATTAAATAAGATACTGCGTTGTGATTTATGAACCGTCAGGGGTTTCCTTTCTCTCGCTAGTGTTTCACTGATTTTAAAATCAATAGGACGATGGAATTAGCAATACTACCACAACGAATGTCTATGAACACTTAATGCCTTATACAAACATGGAAATGCCAACATGAAACGTCAGCTTAAGACTGTTCGTTATGTCGATAAAAAGGCTTTGGAATAAAACTATAACGCTAATAGCAGAGCATTACGGGGGTCTTGACTTTTCTCTATTCTTACCATTTTTAAGTTTAACTTTTAATTTTTTTTATTTTTATTCAACAACAAATTGCACTTTCTGTTGTTAACAATATACCTCACTAGTCCAGCATACCAGTGAAGAGTTCCTGTTTGTTAATACTTTGTTTAACTTTTAATATTGCTTTGTCATATTAATAGAGGATTTGCAAACATAGAAATGAGAAGACGTGGTAGAATTGCCAGGCAATGAGACAACTCTCCACAAGATACCGAATGACACAGAAATTAATGACTAGAGGTAAACGTACGGCCTTCATGTTTACTTCTGTTTAAAAAAAATGTTAGGCATAATCTAATTTTTGTATGTCGATAAAAAGGCTTCGGAATAAATTATAACGATTATCGGAGTGCAACACGGGGTTCTTAAATTTTCGCTTTTCTTGGCATTCTTGAGAAAAACCGTTGCTGAAATGTTGTTTTTTTTATAATAGAGAATTTGAAAATGTTAAGTTATTTCTTAAGGCATCAAACTGTAATTTCCGCCTGATACAACAACTACGTTGCATACAAGACTGTACTGTAGTCCTTGGAATAGCAGTCAATCGCAACATTAAGCAAACAAAAAAATGTTTATATTAATGAAAATACCATTGATTATACCCAACCTGATAATCATTAGTGAATTAAACAGCACTACTGAGTTGCTATAGGCCTAAGATTAAAATCCTAATGTGACGGTATTAGCGTGCCGTTCTAGATTAATTTCCGCCATAGTCTTGATGATATTAATGCAATAACTGACAACAGACTGTAGGCTTCTGTTTATGAACAGTTCTTTTGCTTATTTTTTTTGGTTGTTGTCTCATTGACGTGTACCTAGCATCACGATGGCTACGAAAGAGGGCCATTAAGTCCCATAATTCAACCTTTTTGAAATATTTTATAAATTGTCTACTCATGAACCTTTGATGTGAAGGGCTATGTGATCATCAAGCTTTCTGAAAGTGAAAGCAAAAAGACAAGTTTAACCATTTTTCACTTAATCATTGATTTAAGATATAAAGAGGTAATTCTAGGCATAAGCTTAAATTCCATAAAAATATTATTGTTGTCTAAGTGCGCATTGCTAACGAAAAAGACATTGCAAAGTTTTTTAAAAAAAAAATAGAAAATAAAAGTCTGGTTAAAAATTCAAAGATGCAGCTATACCCAAATGCCACAAACTTTCAAAACACAACTCAAATTCAGCGCTTGTCGTGGTTTTCATGTCGGTCATATATTTTTTTTCGTAATGGTTTTGTTATAAAGATAGCCGTTCGTTTTCTCGTTTGAATTTATTCACATTTTTCATGTAGATCATTGTAGATACCATTTATAGCCGACTATGCATAATAGTTTTTCTCATTGTTCATGTCGCACAGTTGTTGATAATTGCTTGCGTTCACTTCATGTGAACTCTGATTATGATAATTGCTTGCGTCCACTTCATGTGAACTCTGATTTTGATAATTGCTTGCGTCCACTTCATGTGAACTCTGGTTGATAGTTGTCTCATTGTTCACAACCAAGATGATGGAAGTGTTTAACGACCTTGTATGAATGTACATCCCTCGCACGGTCTGCTCGGTGCCCCAGGGCTATTGTTGAGCTTTAACAACCATATCAAATCTCCTTTTTTATATAGAGGTCAGTAAATAATCTGTCTTGCAAAATAACACCCATAATAAGGGCCCATGCAGCAATACAAACAAATAATTATACAATAAATCATGATAAATTACAATGCAATTGAAGCAATGCAACACAATAGAATAGAGCATATTTTAAGAAAGGGTTCAATTAACAAATTTATGTAAATAAACACAATCATAAACTTGTCTGGCATTGGTCTGACCCCCGCCTTAATTTCTAAAGATCTTGACTCCAATATTACAAATAAGTTCGGGGTGGGGTTTATAATTTGTTTAAGTTTATTTAATGTATCAATATGTTGAAGTAATGGTATATAGTCTTTAAAATAAGCAAAAAACATTCATCATTTAGGACTCCACAAAGTTTTTGCATAGTCGTTGTGCTCTTGGAATGTTTCTGTAAATACTAAATGCAAACCCTAAGGAAGGATCATTAAGTCTAAACTTTGAGAGTCACTGTTTATGTATAAAATTATTGAAATTTAAATATTCCTCACACTGACTATTAGTTTTAAATTTCCAATAAAGACCAGGTTTGAAAGTTTAGTCAGAGTAGTTTTTTTTCATTTAAGGAATGACTGTAATATTTTTTCTGTCTATGAAGAAATAACATAAAAAAAATGTGGTGCACACCCGCGTAGCGGGTTATTTACAGTGTGCACCACATTTTTATGTTATTTCGAATAGACAGAAAAAATATTACAGTCCTTTCTTATAATTTAATTCTAAATTCCATTTTAAACCGTAGAAAACCATGAAAAAACGTTGATGACGTCACAGTCACATGACTAAATTATGTCTATGGGGCTGATAACAAAATAAGTCGGCCAATCAGAAGACGCGTTACATACAAAATTCAATTATATTCCTTTATACCACACTGTTTAAGAATAAACAGCATTTAATATTATTATCATGGTTATGTTGCTATGTTTTTTTAGGTGTTTTCCATTTACATAAAAGACAAATATAAGTCAACTTATGTAGGTAATAATAGGGACCAGGACATCAAAAAAAGAGCTAAAATTAAGACTAAGCATACATAAATAAGGCCGTTAGTTTTCTCGTTTGAATTGTTTTACATTGTCATTTCGGGGCCTTTTAAAGCTGACTATGCGGTATTGGCTTTGTTCATTGTTGAAGGCTGTACGGTGGCCTATAGTTGTTAATCGCTGTGTCATTTTGGTCTCTTGTTTCATTGCCAATTATACCACGTCTTCTTTTTTATATGAAAGAATGAATTGTTCCATTCATGGGGAGGCGAAAATAGATTCTAAATTAATTCACTTAAATTATCAATCATAAGATTTTAAATTCAATTTTGAAAATGTATTGCAGTTCTCTTATATAAGCCGAGCGAAACAAATTACTCTGATTTGCACTTCTTCTTGTTTGAACGATTCAAAATAAAGCAATTTCTTTGTCAAATACCAGTTACAATAAAATCAATTACATAGACGGTGTAAACAGGGAATATTCCGTAGACGTTTTATTGGTTAATCGACATATTGAATCAATCACTTGGTATTATGGTTGTCTATTGTTACACTGATTATATCTCAATATGATGTGGAAATTGACATTGAAACGTAAAACCCGTATAAATCATATTTCAATTTTCCAGTAAAATGGAGGTGATTTTGATATTCTATCTATATCAAATGTGTGGTATTGTTAATCGTTTGGATTGAAGACCGATATTGTTCTCTTTGATTTCTCATTTGACGAGTTCTTATTCTTCCATCCGTTAGTGTTAATTTTGAATATTTTTATATTTTCCCACAATTTTATCAGTATTTTATTGTAGGAATTTCTTTATGAGAAAATGTAGGATTTATCATAAAACTGAATTGCTCGCAATTAGTTTCCTCTGAGACTACTATAATGTTATAGTAGTCTCAGGTTTCATGTAATTAACTTTCAAACTTATGAGAAAGCAAGGAAATTCTTATGGAAAGGACGAATCATAAAATAATTCCAAACTTTTAATTAGTTCGGGAAATTATAAAAGTTCAGATTTTCAGTATATAGTATCTAATTAATAAGGTCCTTTTTGAGTTTTTTTTTCATTTATCATTTTTGGTCTTATGTTAGCTCTTCAAATGTTTTCTTGGCTTTCATTTCCTACTTGATCAAGGTGAATCCAGAAAAGTGCTTCGGACTCAATAACTGTTTTCATTTTTTATTACCAAAAAACTGGTTAATATTAAAAAAAAACAAAGGGTCTTTCCATGTAAGCATATTAGCCTGTCAGTTTTTAAGCCCATGAAGGAATTGGGGTGTGACTTAGTGATATATGTGAGAATGAGAAAAAACAGTAAGATAATTATAATCTAAAAACAATAATTACATATACTAGGCTAGCTATAATTATTGTCTGTTCTTTGTAAATATTAGCATCTTAAAGTTTCTGATTGATTTTTAAAGCTTATGGCTTTAATACAATTCAGTATCTGGTTTTTTTTTTATAATTATACCTATATCACATATTTTCGTTGAAAAAGGAGTGCAAATAATTCTGGAATACATTTAGACCCTGTGAATTACATTCATACAACATCAATGCATGCAAAAGTTGTATCTTCAGTTTTGTAAATCTATACACATTAGATGTAAGAATAAAGATTAATAAAATCTTGTTTCAGATTTTATTCTGTATGGAACTTTTCAGTTATACTTATCAATCTATATTGGATCTAGTTAGATGATATTCCCAAGACATCAATCATCTTGCTAATGAATCCGTTGTATTGATCAAAAACCGTGACACTTGTGCATGTATTTTTCATATGCAAAACTTGTGATAGGCGGAAACGGGTCTAGATTACGATACATTGAACACCATTCTTAATAGAAAATATCTTAAACTATCAGTGCTAACAAAACATCTCTAAAACTATAACGGCTAACAGAAAATATATAAAACTATAAATGCTAACAGAAAAATATCTCAAACTAGTATAAGAGAAAAAAAAACACATTTAAATTTAAGATCATTTAAGTATTTCTATTCCAAATTGATTAATAAAAACTCACAAATATAGAAGTCAACGCCAAGTTATGCTATAATAAACACGCAAAAAAAATTTTAAAAAGAAAATTATCTACAGCCTTTGTCCGATTTCGTATTTAGAATGCTGATAACAAAATTTAGAATTAGTGATCCCAATTGTAAATAGAAAAAAAAGATACATCATAAAAATCGAGAGAAAAAATAGCTGACGCAGAAGGTTGAGTTGAAAAAGAATAAAGATGAACATTCTTTATACATTGTGAAGTTAACAGTCTTATACAAGTATAATTGAGACAAGGGCATCAAAACCTAACCATAAGAGGGAGAAAATAACCACAAATTGACGTAGCAGTTATTCATGTGCTTCTATATACGATATATTGCATGTGCTGGAACGTCTTTAAAAAGAAACAAAAAGTTCGCATCTTCCAGTTATTTCGACTTAGTGACTTAGTTACATTGACAATCAGTGGCTGATTCACGAACCAAATGGTCTACCTCATTGTTTTGTACATATTAGACTCGTCAACATTATTTCGCCTCGCTGCTGTAAAAGATTTTTTTTTTACTTCCATTCCTGATAATAATAACCCCATTTTTTAGCCCTGAATCCATCCCGTGTATCAATAAGTTACTTCTTTTAAAGTCATAATAAACGAGTGACCGGTGAAAAATAATGTTATTCCAATTCTTGAAACATCAAAAACTTAGTCTTCTGTGAACGATTTTATCAAATTTTTCGAGTAAATTACGTATAATCGTCATTTTGTTTTAATCGTTAAGTGTTGTTGTGAAAATATGGCAGGTAATTTAAGATCGTGTTTTGAAGCCGAAGTTTAACGATTGTCACCTGTTTGTCAACAATCAACAAAAATGCATGCATGTTGAGCACGTGTTTAACATGTACAATAAGAAAATATTTTATTTTAAGGACATACATGTGTATTGCGATCACCGGATTTTTACGAGGTGGGTCACACTGATGTCACTTTGCATACGGAAAGTATGTCGGGGAATTGCTTCCTGGAAGAATTGCTTCTTGGAAGGAAGCAATTTAATTGAAGTAAACTTCTTCTAAATATGAACAAACTAAAGAATTTCTTCATGTACATAAGTTTTATAATGAAAACTATCCATTGAGTTAAAAAAAAAAACACATTTTTTTTTTCTTTTTTTTTTTTTTGATTTGAGGTTTCTTATGACTTTAAATTGTAAAATGTAATGGCTTATTGGTGACTTGGTGGTTGAAAAAACAATTTTTCAGAAACTTTACTTCCAATTAAACGTATGGGGAGCATTCGATCTGTTATTCATATTGAGTCTTTAAGTATGTCTAAATAATTTAATTTTGGATGTAACGCGTCTTCTGATTGGTTGACGTTATGTTGTTATGAGCCCATAGACATAATTTAGCATGTGACCGTGACGTCATCAACGTTTTTTCATGGTTTTCTACGGTTTAGAATGGAATTTAGAATTAAATTATAAGAAATGACTGTAATATTTTTTCTGTCTATTCGAAATAACATAAAAAATGTTGTGCACACTGTTAAATAACCCGCTACGCGCGTTATTCTGTGTGCACCAAATTTTTAATGCTATTTCTTCATAGACAGAAAAATATTACAGTCAAAGTCATTCCTTAAATAAATCCAATAGTCTAAGCACTAAAATTATCCATTTTGAGTAAAATGCAAACCTAATTTTTTCAATATTAAATTTTATAATAATTTTCTGATGATTAAATTGAAATCTTGATTTAATGCTACAATTCAGTATATCCTCGATCTTGATAGATTTTCCTGTTCTCACTTCGTTGTTTCCATTTCCAAATTAATGTCATGTATAAAAGTACAATCATAAATTGACACTCTCGTTGACATTTAAATGTACTTTGCATTCCTCGAGGGAATGTTTTCGCTTTATTTAATCAGGTACAACGCCCACTGCTTTTTTTTAAATATCACTGAATGCCATGATGTATTAACTTAATTGCATGTGTTTTTATTCAGCAAATTGTCAATGTATTAACTTTGGAAAGTCGTCCTACTATATATTTATTGAATTCGAATTAAAACATATCTCATATAATATAATGCATGATCTTATAGCTCATTTGAGGAATATGCGAGTCACTAGCTGTGTTCCAATTTTAATTACAAGATGCGTGCCTATTTCAATCAAAAGATGTGTACCTGTTCACTCCACAAGAGGAAAGGTACCCAGAAGATGCGTAACCATTCTACTCACACGACACTACGCATTCCACTCACAAGACACGTACCCATTCTACTCACAAGACACTACGCATTCTGCTCACAAGACACTATGCATTCCACTCACAAGACACGTACCCATTCTGCTCACAAGACACTACGCATTCCACTTACAAGACACGTACTCATTCTACTGACAAGACACTACTCATTCCTCTCACAAGACACGTACGCATTCCACTCACCAGACACTATGCATTCTACTCACAAGACATGTACCCATTCTACTCACAAAACACTATGCATTCTACTCAAAAGACACTACGCATTCCATTCATAAGACACGTACCCATTCTGCTCACAAGACACTACGTAGTTCACTCTCAAGACACTGCACATTCTACTAACAAGACACTACGCACTCCACTTACAAGACACGTACTTATTCTACTCACAAGACACTACGCACTCCAGTCACAAGACACGTACCCATTTCACTCACAAGATGCGTACCCATTCCACTCAAAAGAGGTGTATCAATTCCAATCAAAAGATGCGTACTCATTCTTCCCACAAGAGACGTACCTGTTCCATTCACAAGATGAGTACCCAGTCGACCAACAAAATGCATACCCCGTCATCTGACAAGATGCGTACCCATTCCACTAACAAGTCACCACGCATTCCACTCACAATACACTCACATTCCACTCATAAAGAAACTACGTATTCCACTCACAAGATACACTGCATCCCACTCACAAGACACGTTTCCAATCCACTCACAAGACACGTACGCATTCCACTCACAAGACAAGTACCCATTCCACTCACAAGACACACCGCATTCCACTCACAATACACCACGCATTCCACTCACAAGACACTACGCATTCCACTCACAAAACACTACGCATTCTACTAACAAAGCACGTACCCATTCTACTCACAAGACACGTCGCCATTCTACTCACAAGACACGTCCCCATTCTACTCACAATACACTACGCATTCTGCTCACAAGACGCTACGCCTCCCACTCACAAGACACTACGCATCCAACTCACAAGACACTACGCATTCAACTCACAAGACACTACGCATTCCACTCACAAGCAGTACGCATTCCACTCACAAGACACTATGCATTCCACTCACAAGACACGTACTGATTCCACTTTCAAGACACTACGCATTCCACACTCACAAGATACTACGAATTCCACTCACAAGACACTACACATTCTACTCGAAAGACAAGTACCCTTTCTAACCACAAGACACGTACCCATTCTACTCTTAAGACACGTACCCATTCTACTCACAAGACACTACGCATTCTACTCACAAGACATGTACCCATTCTACTCACAAAACACTATGCGTTCTACTCAAAAGACACTACGCATTCCATTCACAAGACACGTCCCATTCTGCTCACAAGACACTACGCAGTTCACTCACAAGACACGTACCCATTCTACTCACAAGACACTACATATTTCAGTCACAAGACACGTACCCATTTCACTCACAAGATGCGTAATCATTCCACTCACAAGATGCTTATCCTGTCAACTGACAAGACGTGTACACATTCGACTCATACAATGCGTCTTTATGACAAGCCTATTTGTATAGAAAGAAGAGAAAATAATAGCATTCGTATAAACTTCCCTTTGTCTTATTTCTATGGGATTTTATACGATTGCAATAACTTGTGCTTACTTCTGTTTGTTTTAAACAAGGACTGATAAAAAAATAACATAACAACTCTGTTTTTTTTCCCAGTTGAACCATAAAACAAAATGCAGGTAGAAACTCGGTAATATGAAATTATGATAGAGATAAATCGACAGTAAAACGACAGACATGCGTACAAAAGAGAAAATCGTAAACAAACTAAGAACATGAAGCTGTCGGTACCAAAATAAATCTATAATGATATATAATGTGTTTTGGGGTAAAGAGGGCGGGTGATAATTGTATTGCACAAAACACCCAGCATAATGAGCAGTGACTAGAATTGTAAATCGTCAAATTGAGTGATAATCTTTCTATGTTGTGATGTTACAACAAGGCAAGGGAGAAGGTTTGGTACCATTAAAACGTTTAATCCCGCTGCAATTGTTTATACCTGTCCTAAGTCGGGAATCTGATGTTCAGCAGTTGTCGTTTTTTTATGTGGTTCATAAGTGTTTCTCGTTTTTTTTATATAGATTAGACCGTTGGTTTTCCCGTTAGAATGGTTTTACACTTGTAATTTTTAGGGCCCTTTATAACTTGTTGTATGGTATGAGCCAGTGCTCCGTGTTGTAGACCGTACCTTGACCTACAATGGTCTACTTTTATAAATTGCGACTTGGACGTATCGTTGTCACGGTCTCATTGGCACTCTTACTACATCTTCCTATATCTACAAATCGTATAAAAAAATAAACGACCGTGGTGAAATCAGCTAGATGAACATTTATGAAATGTACTTAATAAACTAGTCCCCACCAGAGGATATAATATTGACAAAAAGGTAAATTATAGTTCAAGACTTTAATTTGTTATAACTTCTGACATGATAAAGTAATTTGTTATATTTTTTACTACATTTGCAAGCAATAAACTATACTTTATCGCACAACTCTGGTTAATCATTCGTCTATAAATTCCAATTAATGCAAACATTTAATTACGCGATGATATTTGCATTGTAAAAGCCAATATTTTCTTATTACTTTGCTAAATTTACCTAAGGGAAATGACTTTACATATTAAATCCTATATTAACAACAATAAATGTTCAATACCGTATTTTGATATATCAGTTTTATACAAGACGATATTTTCGACAAAAGAGACGATTTTTTTTACCTTTGTAATTTCAGTGGCGGATCCAGGGAGGGGGGGGGGGGGGTCGGGGGTTGGAACCCCCCCTTTTTTTTTGGCCGATCAGTGCATTTGAATGGGAGCATATAGTTGGACCCCCCCCCCTTTTACTCTGGGTTGGGATCCCCCCCTTTTTTAAATGGCTGAATCCGCCACTGAATTTTCCCTTTTTTACGGTAATGTTCTTTAGGACCATTTTCATGATGGTTAGATTTCCCAGATCTTCTTATTTTCGTGATATAAATTCGAAAAGTTAACAACAAAAACTCATCAAATATAGCAGGCTTCTTGTATGCCAGACGCATGTTTCGTCTACAAGACTTACTGGTAACGCTCGAGCCAAAAAAGGAAATAGGTCTGTCAGAATACGGGTTGTTATAGTTCACTAAAGTGTCAGACCAACAATTAATAATTACTATCTGGTAAACCAAATTTTGCAATTGCACAGCTTTCTTATTATTTTAACTTCATACAAACCAGGTATAGCTTGAATTGTACAAGTATCACCTTTCTACATGCCAATTTTCAAACTACCTTTTAAGTCTTATAAGAAATATCTGACCTGGGAACACGGGTACTTTCAAATATTCCCAAAAAATATAACCTCTGGTTTTCTAGAAATCTTAATTATATACTATGGAGCGCATGTATCTTGAATGTTTAATGCAAACTCATAGACAAGTAAATTTTGGCTCAAAATGGTCTAAACATATTTTCCTTTCACTAAAAGTTTTATTCAGTTCTGCAGATTTGTTGATTAGTTAAAGTAATCACAAGGATATCAAACGCACTAGTTTGAGTCAGAGTATGGCTACTTTCTGAATTGGAGAGAGTAATTGGTGGTCTGACACCTAAAGTAACCTCTACTCTATGACGACCACCGAAATGTCAGTGTACAAAATCGTTTGCTCTCGTTGGTTAAGATAAAGGGATAATTTGAGATGAGGTATTAAAATATTGCCATTGAGACAACTACCAACCAGAGACGTACCAATGGACTATGATATACCTTCAACAATGAGCATATCAATACCGTAGCCACAGCTATATTATACCTGCATATGACAATTCTCTGTCGTCGGGTTTTATTTTTCAACAGTGCTTTTTATCTTTTGCTATAATATCGAGATTGTATAGGTTTCATTTTCGTTAATCTATTTTCTCATCTAACTATTATTTATTCTATTAACATTAAAAGCTATGCATAGGTATTTACAAGTTTCATCCTTCAAATAAATCTACGAACGTGTAAACATTATGTCATAACGGTCGGTTTTTGTCATGTTTGTTAGAATCACTAGAGACAGATCGTGGACTTTGCTGTCATTATTGTGGACTTTGATGGACTTTGTTGTCATTAAAAGTAAAGGTTTCTAATTACTTAGCTTTAAATCCTTTTCCTGTCACTCAAATCTCGCGTGTAACTTACAAACCATTAGTTGTATGTAATTAGTCACCATTGATGAACATCATTTCTATTCTGATATCAATAATGTACATAGAGTGAAGAATCACTTGTAACATACAATTATCCATTACATTGTGTCTAGAAAATGGATCTTCTGTATTCTATAATTCTTCTACCATTTTTCTATTCTTAATACTTTTTGACCAATATTTGCAATTTTGACATTTTAGGACCTCAATATTCTCAACACTAATAAACATCATTTCTACTCTGATATCAATAATATACGTAGTGAATAATCACTTATTGTCCTTTACATTGTGTCTAGAAAATGAACCCACAAATCATCATGTTTGTTTTCGAGCTATTTACGGGAGTCAGGGTTAGGAAAGGATGGTCTTCAACGTTGTATTCAGTAATTGTATTGTATATAATAGTTTTGTTGATTTGTAATGCTTTGACCGTTATGGGTGTAATTTTACAATAAAGATTTTTTTAATTCTATTTACCATCTTTCTCTATGTTTAATACTTTTTGTCCATTATTCTCAAATTTTATATTTTAGCACCTTAATATTTTCTATACTCTTCCCCCTTTTCTCTATTCTATATATGTTATGCCACTTATTCTCCATTGACATCCTCATCTAGGGACACTCAAATACATATACCATGTAGTATACTAAGCAGATATATAATACCTTAATGTAAATTAAAATCAAACGAGTATTATAAATGGTTACAACCTTCGATATTGTATAATTGGCATTTTTTAAATGTACCAGGCTTATTATTTGATAGGCCAGACGTGCGTTTCGTCTATATAAGACTCATTAGTGACGCTCAGATCAAAATAGATAGAAATCCAAACGAGTACAAAGTTGAAGAGGACCCAAAAATTCCAAAAAGTTGTGCCAAATAAGACTAAGTAATCTATGACAAGAAAGAAAGTACTTGTTATTAAATTTATATTCTTGTAAACATTAAATTTATATTCTTGTAAACATTAAATTTATATTCTTGTAAACATTAAATTTATATTTTATAAACATTAAATTTATATTCTTGTAAACATTAAATTTATAAAAATGACCATGCTATTGATATTCATGTCAACACCGAAGTGTTTTCTACTAGGTTGGTTATTTCCTAGGGGACGAAACGTCCACCAGCAGTGCTGTAAATATTTATCAAAGGTAGGCTTATACATGTTATATGGTTACGGTTATATTTTTGGTGGACGGCTTACCAACTGGTAATTTGGATGCGTCATAATATATATAGCATTCTATGTAACGATTTTAAAAGCGTACAATAAACAATATTCTATATGAATGGAAATCTAACCAATTATTAATTATTAATTACGTTATTTTAATTTGGGATTAGGAACAATGAAAATACCTTTTAGATTTTGAAACTGCGAATATTTCATAATTACTAAGCCTAACCTAAAGTGAAATGTATCATGTCATGTCCAATCATGATAATAATTTCATTTTCTTTTCTTTCTTTTCCGTTATCGGCAAAAACCAATTTACCAACAAATGAATACAAAGCACTCCATTAGCTTAAAAAGGAAGAGACTTACGTAAGTTAACATTCTCAAGTGTCAGTTTTACTGATGGTCAAACAGATTGTTCTTTTAGTATCCATAATTGATTTTTTGCTTGAAAATTGAAAAGATCGCAAAGCAGGCAAAACCTAGTATAGTGCGACAACAAGAAATATGTCGTTCTTTCATGGTTTAAAGAGTTTATTTCCAAAGAACGTATCTGTAAAACACGTATTCCACGTGAAGATAAAACACGTATTATAAATCACATATTTCAAGCGAGTATAAAATATGTTTTCCAAGCCAGAATAAACAAGTATTCCGCGCGAGAATAAATTGAGTATTTCAAGTGAGAATAAAACACGTATTTCACGCGAGAATAAATCACGTATTTCAAGCGAGAATAAAAAAATGCATTCGACGCAAGGGTGGATCTGGACGAAAAAAAATGTATGATTTTCAATTTTATATGTTTTGGAGTTCAGTGTGACGTCCATATTACACATTTTGTTTAGAGGCCAACTGAAGCCCACTCCAGGTGCGGAATTTTCTCTGTGTGTGAAGACCATTGGTGACGGCTGTTTTTCTGCACTTTGGTAGGGTTGTCTGTGACACATTCCCCATTTATATTCTCAAAATTATCTATTTATTACGGACAATATATAAAACGCGTCAATGTCATATCTAGAATGAATAGCGAAAGGTATAAACAAAACTTGATGAACTATAATTTTAAATAATAATCCCGGCAAATGTAAAAATTTAAATGCATTTTAACATTTTTTCTCCAATGCTATAATTGTTGCTGATTATTGATAGTAAAACATAATTTGTAGTATGAAGAAGTGGAGGTGATGAATACATGTATACATATATCACAGCAACACGGTTTTTCAACAACAAAAGTATCACAAAACACATGAAAACAGACATGTCTTATCGGGGCCTTTTATAGCTGACTATGCGGTATGGGCTTTGCTCATTGTTGAAGCCGTACGGTGACCTATAGTTGTTAATGTCTGTTTCATTTTGGTCTTTTGTGGATAGTTGTCTCATTGGCAATCATACCACATCTTTTTTTTATACATCAATAAGATTTATTTTTTAATGGCACTGGTCTTCGCTGTTGTCAAATAATTAGTATACGAGCTTTCCACATTGATTAATTGAAGAACTCCAAATAAAAAAAAATGAAAAATTTGGTATGGTTTCGGATTAGCAAATGAGCAAAACCCGGCATGATATAAAGCAAACTATTAAGGGCCCCGGTATGACAATGATTTACTATTCAAACGAGAGGACTGGTTTATACACCAAACAATAAAGGAAAACCAAATAAAGCAACAAACGACAATCTGAATATCGCATGAAGCTGTATGTAATTTTTACTACAATCGCAATGAATAATCTCGTATTTTTACACCCCGCCCCCATCGCCCACCCCATTGTCGAAAAGAATTTTTTTATTATAGTAATCAAAATGTCCTTAATTGATACATACTCTCGCAAGGGTTTCTATCTATCTTTGTTTATAAATACTGTAAAATTTCCCCGATAGATTTAAATTAACTAACCTTAATTTGATTTCAGCTCCCTTGATCCATTTCAATCAAATGCCTACCAACTGACATTCCATAATAAGAATCAAAGATACCAAATTGCTATCATAGCATATCTGCAATGTGACATAAAATGTATCTGCTCTGCAATTGTTCAGGAATCCGCTTACAGAGATTATACGAAATCAATATACACTGTCGATTTTCCCGCTTTCTTGAATAAAAACAGTGGTAACAGACGGTTGATGTTTACAATATATAAATAGAATGTCAATTTCAAATAGTGCATGAATATTACTTTACATTATCGATTTTATCTACAGTGTCAATATTTATGCATAGAAAACTGTCGTAGCGCATTCACAATGACTTGCATCCTTTGTGTTCCCTTGGTAATGCGTTCATTACCATATAAGATTGTTAATCATTATTAGAAAAGTGTATTGCGTATGAAATGACAAAGACATATAAAATCAAAGCAGAAACTGTTCCTTAACAGAAAATCTATATAAAAACTAAGCTTGACTTTGCTCGAGACTGGTAAGCACTTTATTGAATACTGTGGGTTCATTTATTTTTATGGATACCAATTAACGACGATTGAAGAAAACTTGCATATTCGTTGGTTTTAGCAAAGTCTACATATGATACATTCCTTTAGAAATTTTTTTATTCGTTAAACATTTAAATTCGTGGTTCCCTTGTACCCACAAAAATCCATAAAAATAGTATCCAACTAATATCAATGAATCCACAGTATTGTCATCTTCGCTAGACAAGGGTTATGATCCACTCCCGCTCTCTCCACGGAGTGGATCGTAATCCTTGGCTAGCGAACATGCAGTATTGTAAAGTGGTAGCAAAAACCACTATAGACATGCACCATGTATATATTTTATCAAAACTACCAGTAGAAAAAGATAAAAATACATCTTGGGCTTGGCCGAAAAAGAAAACAAAATATACAAAATATTTAGCAGCATGTACTCAAAAAAACACCGGAGATCCCCTCAACTGATCCAGAATAAGGATAGGCAGTTCCTGTCCTTCATTACTGACACAAGGCTGTTAAGCTGGGGTCACACATTCACGATTTTTACTGCCGTCCTTGACAGTACCATTCCCGATTAAAAATTGTAAAAATCTGATCAAGATCCTGTGAATCGTGGATGGAAATTCAAACTTTAATTGAAATTTGTAAAACAAATAATTTAATCACGACAACAATCAGATATTGTTCAGGAAGCGTCGATATTCAACTGTTTCCAAGCGAATTTATCCCGATAATCCCGTTCTCAATCCGCTTCTAATCCAATTTGTATATTTCGCCTGGTAAAATTCGACCGAGTCTGTCACGACTGCGTCCCGATTCTACCGAATTTAATCCGACAGATATCAGACAGTGACCTGACAATAAACCGACGCTGACGGAAGTTATCCGTTCGAAAACTGTCGGCATACTCGGGATGATCAGGTGCTGTATGAACGTAATCCTATCAAGGTCCGCTCTATCGCATTACAAACGGCTTTGCCTGGTCTCAGTCGTATTGTATTCTGTTATTATCGGGACTCTAACGTGGGTATCATTGATCATTGATTGACGAATTTCGTATTAATAACAGGACTGTTCCGGAACGGTTTCGGCAAAAACGGTTCGCAATCGACAAAATCTGAATGCAATCTGGACTCAATCGGCAGAATAACAGCAATGAAAAATTTCTCCAGATCATTTCCGTTCCACAGGACACCGTCCAGAAAACACTGAACATTGTTAGGATTTTGATCCGATACAGCAGAATCTGTCACGACATAGGCACAATTGTAATCCGACTAGACAAAATCGGCTGAGTTTCCTCGAATGTTACGGCACGCACCTTACTGTCGGGGTGCTTCGCCGAACTATTCGGACCCTTCCCGACCCGTGGGAATCTGTTACGAACTTAAACGACTGCGGTCAGACAATGTTAGAACATTCCAGATAATTGAGGATAGTAATCCGACTTTTTCACTTTTAGTGTCGTATCGCTGTCTGATCTGAAACGGTAGCAATAATCGGCAATGTGTGAATCCCGCATTACACACTTAAAATTAGATAGTTGAAGTCGCAAACGTATTGATTTTTTTTAGTAAAAATGACAAACTATGTATCAGATGGCGAAAGTACAAGAAATTGATAGTCATCTTCTAACTATCAGATAGTGGTAGTCACAAACTTAGTACCAGATAGTGGTCGTCACATATTTAGTATAAGATAGTGGTTAAGCCACAAACTTAGTATCAGATAGTGGTAGTCACTAACTTAGTATCAGATAGTGGTAGTCACAAACTTAGTATCAGATAGGGGTAGTCACAATATCAGATAGGGGTAGTCACAAACTTAGTATCAGATAGGGGTAGTCACAAATTTAGTATCAGATAGTGGTCATCACAAACTGAGTATAAGATAGTGGTCGTCACATACTTATTATAAGATAGAGGTAGTCACAAACTTAGTATCAGATAGTGGTAGTCACAAACTTAGTATCAAATAGTGGTAGTCACAAACTAAGTATAAGATAGAGGTCGTCACAAACTAAGTATCAGATAGAGGTAGTCACAAACTTAGTATCAGATAGTGGTAGTCACAAACTTAGTATCAGATAGTGGTAGTCACAAACTTAGTATCAGATAGTGCATACTTAGTATAAGATAGTGGTAGTCACAAACTGAGTATCAGATAGAGGTAGTCACAAACTTAGTATCAGATAGTGGTAGTAACAAACTTAGTATCAGATAGTGGTAGTCACAAACTAAGTATAAGATAGTGGTCGTCACAAACTAAGTATCAGATAGTAGTAGTCACAAATTTAGTATCAGACAGTAGTAGTCACAAACTAAGTATAAGATAGAGGTAGTCACAAACTAAGTATCAGATAGTGGTAATCACAAATTTAGTATCAAATAGTGGTAGTCACAAACTTAGTATCAGATAGTGGAAGTCATAAACTAAGTATCAGATAGAGGCAGTCACAAACTTAGTATCAGATAGTGGAAGTCACACACTTAGTATCAGATAGTGGTAGTCACAAACTAAGTATCAGATAGAGGTGGTCACAAACTTAGTATCAGATAGTGGTAGTCACAAACTTAGTATCAGATGGTGGTTGTCATTAACTTGGTATCAAATGGTGGTAGTCACAGACTTAGTATCAGATGGTGGTAGTCACAAACTTGGTATCAGATGGTGGTACTCATAAACTAAGTATCAGATAGGGGTAGTCACAAACTTAGTATCAGATAATGGTAGTCACAAACTAAGTATCAGATATAGGTAGTCACAAACTTAGTATCAGATAGAGGTAGTCACAGACTAAGCATCATATAGAGGTAGTCACAAAGTTAGTATCAGATAATGGTAGTCACAAAGTTAGTATCTGATAAAAGCAGTCACAAACTAAGTATCAGATAGTGGTAATCACAAACTTAGTATCAAATAGAGGTAGTCACAAACTTAGTATAGTGGTAGTCACAAACTTAGTTTCAGATAGAGTCAGTCACAAACTAAGTATCAGATAGTCGTAATCACAAATTTAGTATCAAATAGAGGTAGTCACAAACTTAGTATCAGATAGTGGAAGTCACAAACTAAGTATCAGATAGAGGCAGTAACAAAATTAGTATCAAATAGAGGTAGTCACAAACTTAGTGTAAGATAGTGGTAGTCACAAACTAAGTATCAGATAGAGGTGGTCACAAACTTAGTATCAGATAGTGGTTGTCACAAACTTAATATCAGATAGTCGTAGTAATAAACTTAGTTTTGGATAGAGGTAGTCACAAACTTAGTTTTGGATAGAGGTAGTCACAAACTTAGTATCAGATAGAGGTAGTCACAAACTTAGTATCAGATAGAGGGAGTCACAAATTAAGTATAAAATAGAGGCTGTGACAAACTTAGTTTTTGATAGAGCTATGACAAACTTAGTATCAGATAAAGGTAGTCACAAACTTAGTATCAGATAGTGATAGTCATAAACTTAGTATCAGATAGTCGTAGTAATAAACTTAGTTTCAGATAGAGGTAGTCACAAACTAAGTATCAGATAGAGGTAGTCACAAACTTAGTATCAGATAGAGGTAGTCACAGACTGAGCATCATATAGAGGTTGTCACAAACTTAGTCATGTTAGTATCAGATAGTGGTAGTCACAAACTTAGTTTCAGATAGAGTTAGTCACAAACTAAGTATCAGATAGTGGTAGTCACAAATTTAGTATCAAATAGTGGTAGTCACAAACTTAGTATCAGATAGTGGAAGTCATAAACTAGGTATCAGATAGAGGCAGTCAAAAAATCAGTATCAAATAGAGGTAGTCACAAACTTAGTATCAGATAGTGGTAGTCACAAACTGAGTATCAGATAGAGGTGGTCACAAACTTAGTATCAGATAGTGGTAGTCACAAACTTAGTATCAGATAGTGGTAGTCACAAACTAAGTATCAGATAGTGGTAGTCACAAACTTAGTATCAGATGGTGGTTGTCACAAACTTGGTAGCAGATGGTGTTAGTCACAAACTTAGTATCAGATGGTGGTTGTCACAAACTTAGTATCAAATGGTGGTAGTCATGAACTAAGTATCAAATAGTGGTAGTCACAAACTTAGTACCAGATAGTGGTAGTCACAAACTTAGTATCAGATAGTGGTAGTCACAAACTTAGTATCAGATAGTGGTAGTCACAAACTTAGTAACAGATAATGGTAGTCACAAACTTAGAATCAGATGGTGGTTGTCATCAAATTGGTATCAAATGGTGGTAGTCACAGACTTAGTATCAGATGGTGGTTGTCACAAACTTGGTATCAGATGGTGGTACTCATAAACTAAGTATCAGATAGGGGTAGTCACAAACTTAGTATCAGATAGTGGTAGTCACAAACTAAGTATCAGATATAGGTAGTCACAAACTTAGTATCAGATAGAGGTAGTCACAGACTAAGCATCATATAGAGGTAGTCACAAACTTAGTTTCAGATAATGGTAGTCACAAACTTAGTGTCTGATAAAGGCAGTCACAAACTAAGTATCAGATAGTGGTAATCACAAACTAAGTATCAAATAGAGGTAGTCACAAACTTAGTTTCAGATGGTGGAAATCACAAACTAAGTATCAGATAGAGGTAGTCACAAACTTAGTATCAAATAGAGGTAGTCACAAACTTAGTATAGTGGTAGTCACAAACTTAGTATCAAATAGAGATAGTCACAAACTAAGTATCAGATAGAGGTGGTCAAAAACTTAGTATCAGATAGTGGTAGTCACAAACTTAGTATCAGATAGTGGTAGTCACAAACTAAGTATCAGATAGTGGTAGTCACAAACTTAGTATCAGATAGTGGTAGTCACAAACTTAGTAACAGATAATAGTAGTCACAAACTTAGTATCAGATGGTGGTTGTCACAAACTTGGATCGGATGGTGGTAGTCACAAACTTAGTATCAGATGGTGGTTGTCACAAACTTGGTATTAGATGGTGGTAGTCATAAACTTAGTATCAGATAGGGGTAGTCACAAACTTAGTATCAGATAGTGGTAGTCACAAACTTAGTATCAGATAGAGGTAGTCACAAACTTAGTATCAGATAGTGGTAGTCACAAACTTAGTTTTAGATAATGGTAGTCACAACTTAGTATTAGATAGTGGTAGTCACAAACTTAGTATCAGAAAGTGGTAGTCATAAACTTAGTATCAGATAATGGTAGTCACAAACTTAGTATAAAATAATGGTAGTCACAAACTTAGTATAAAATAGTGATAGTCACGTGCAAGCTTAGTATCAGATGGTGATAGTCACAAACCAAGTATTAGATTGAGGTAGTCACAAACTTAGTATTAGATAGTGGTAGTCACAAACTCAGTATAAAAGAGGGACGAAAGATACCAAAGTGACAGTCAAACTCATAATTCTAAAGCAAACTGACAACACCATGGCTAAAATTGAAAGACAAACAAACAACAGCACACATGACACAACATAGAAAACTAAAGAATAAACAACAAGAACACCACCAAAAAACGTCGTGTTGCTAATGTGATAACAAATCCGGTAAATAGTCTAATTCGGTAGGTCACATTCATGAAAGGGAAGGAGATTGTAGTTACGATGTAAGGAACCTATCCGATATCATTTGTGAAACGGTTATTCCATAACGGTCAACCAACTCGTTATGCGTCCGTAAAATTTACGAAGGGATGGTTTCAACTTCACCATTTGGAACTCTTGGTTTAATAGCTTCCTTGTGAGCAGCAACCCTCTACCAAGAAAATCATGATAGGAAATGCAATCACGGGAATATTGTGTCAATTTCTAGATGTAAGTCAAGATATGAGGCCGACTTAACTGTATCTGTAGTATCCTTTATCTCTAGCTCGATGGGATAAATGCATTCCAAATTTTGAATTATTTAGTGAAAGAACATCCTCTATATAGCGGAAAGTAGAGTTAAAGGATATTGCTAACTTCTTATCTTTCTTCCTAAGAAGTTCCTGCATGAAGTCAGCCTCATAATAATAAAGAAACAAGTCGGCAAGTAGAGTCGGCAAGTCGGTAAGTTAGTTATAGTCACAAACTTAGTATCAGATAGTGGTAGTCACAAACTTAGTATCAGATAGTGATAGTCACATACTTAGTATCAGATAGTGGTTGTCACAAACTTAGTATCAGATAGAGGTAGTTCCTATGTTTACACAGTTGCAGCTGCTGAATTCCAATTTCTATCATATAAACCGGAGTTTTGCATTTGCGCCGATGTTTTCTTTCATTTGCGCCGATTTTATTTACAGGTAAATTACAAGTGAATGTTATTTTTAATTTATTATTATTGACCTCTTCCGTTAGCCAGTTGTACAAATGATATGAATTGTGAATCATGATATTTATATGACTGTTGTCCTCTGCTCACCACGGGGAGGTGGAAATAGGATGTCGAGCAGGTTAAGTCAATTTAAACGCACTATGTTCACACACCTTAAAATCAAGAAGTAAAAACCTAAGATAAAAGCACTCTGTTTATACTAAAATCACGAAGTAAAAATCTATTTACAACATTAAAATCCATAAAAACGGAATACATTAAAATCATAAATCTGTTCTTGCCGAGTACTTATGGGCAACACATCTGATACATTCCTTTTTTGTGATAACGTCTCTTGTATATATTTGTCGTTATTGTCAATAACAAAGTCCATCTGTTCTTTCTCTGGCTTAAGTACTGATGTGGGCATTTCTAGAGTTTGCATTTTAACATACATAACTTAAACATAAGTAAACAACGTTTATAACCAAATTTTACCGATATACCTTCCGAGGTATAGTACATGTAGAAGCATTTACTCACCTGTGTTAAACTGAAAATGCAATTAGGACCAAATATAAAATCGGCGCAAATGAAAGAATTACAATTTTAAAAATCGGCGCAAATGTCATACGCCCATATAAACCTTTTATATCTGTTTGGTATTCTCACCTAATTATGGCACTAAAACCAATCTTTTTCTAGCATTTTTTTTATTTTATTTGAATTCTTCACTATATGTACTCTGTTAATTTGTTTAACAAACATTGTTTTCAGCAGCTACTGTTTTCGCAATAACATGGGGAAAATGTTCTATTTAACTAAGTGCTTTGTTGGATTTACTTGTATCAGAAACACTCAAATCTTAACATTTGAAAGTCAAGGATGTAAAAATACATAGAGTTATTAGGCGATTATAGGATTTACTTTGAAAACACCGTGGTTTCACAAACCACTGTGAAACTGCACCTTTTTTGGGGAGATATATAATATTCATAGATATTTTGTTTTGTTTAGATACTAGTTCCCAGAGACACAACTTTACCGGTAAATATACACATCAACAGAATACCCATTAGTGGCCTTCCGCTGTCGTCTGCTCTTTGGTCAGGGTGTTGTTTATTTGACACATTTCCCATTTCCCATTTCCATTTCCATTCTCAATTTCAATTCTAAATTTCATAGCATTCAAAATTGAAGTCTGTGGAAGACCTATAGTAAAAGTGGTACAGTTTTAGTCATAAAGGGAGTTCCTATGGGAAACTGCATTGTCTAAATTAATATTTACATTTGATTGATTGACCTTTTGTGTTTTAACGCCACTATTAAGCATCACATTTAGGCTATTTCTTGGCAGCCATTTTTTATTTACAGATTTGCAACCTTTAACCACAAAAGTAAAAAAGAATAAGGAAATTTATGTCAGGTTTACTCTGAGCAAAGAATTTTGAATCTTAGTGTCTTATCAATTTACAACTGGCCTGTATTCTTTTTAACTTTGCAGTAAAAGATTATCACAAAAGAATGCAATTCTTGTCTTTGAAAATAAATGTGACTTGAAGATTTAATTACAAAGTTTATTTACATTTTAATTCTTTATAAAAATGACATTCCATCACATAAATATGTACATAATTACATATATCATGCCACCATACAATAATTATAAACACAATACACAACTTCTACTTATTGTGTAAACATAACAAACATGTACAATCATGATTATAGGTTCAAAGGAAAAACAAACATGTACATTCATGTTCTATAGGTTCTATTGAAAAACAAGCATGTATGCTCATAATGAGTCATGTTTATAGGTTCAAAGGAAAAACAAACATGTATGCTCATATTTATAGGTTCAAAGAAATTACAAACATGTACGCTCATGTTTATAGGTTCAAATGGAAAATAAACATGTATGCTCATGTTAATAGGTTCAAAGGAAAAAACAAATTTGTACGTTTATGTTTATAGGTTCAAAAGATAAACAAACTTGTACACTCATGAATGTGTATGTGTTTTAAAGGAAAGAGGTGTAGAAGATGGCATGATAACAGCACTTGTTGGCCACTTAATTACAAAATCAAAAAGTATTGTAAATCTATAAACAAACAAAAACATCCATCAGGCCAGGGTTTTTTAATTTGTTGGTTTACGGATTTTCCCCATGAAAAAGTCGGGTCGGTCGGTCGGGAAAAAAAAGAAAAAAAATATCTTTCAAGACAGAAAAATATGCAAATAAATATATATTTCACCTTTCTGACAATATGTTTGTTATGCTATTTTGTCATCATTTCTTAGATTTTAGTTAGATGCAATTGTATTGCTCAGCTGTCATAAACATCGCATGACATTCTAATAATTTTCCGTACAAAAAGGGGGGGATGCACGGAAAAGACGAAATTAAACAAGAAAAACAGATTCGCGTAGCTCTTTATCAACTGCAGAAAACTTGTTGAAGTATGATCTTCAAGCATGAAAACTGATAAAGAAAAAAAATGTAAAAACGTCGTACGAAAATAAGTTTCAACACACGTGTCAAAAACGAAATAGACTCGTCCACTGGAAAAACGAGAATATCGGGTTAATCTGTTGTCATGCATTCCCGTTTTTTTATCCAAATGGACGATATTTTTTTATTATCTATAAAACAAGAAAATTCAAAATGATTATTTAATATTCAGTACTTTAACTTGATATCTTCCACCTGTGTACATTTGGACAAGTCTATTTCTATCAGATGATGCATCTTACGGACTGATTACAAATACGGGAAACAAACTCATTGTGTAGTTGGTTTTAAACACAGGTTTCGTTTCGCAAAATTATATGCGCAAACGACATTTCAAGGTCATTTATAATTGATTTGTCAATTTTTAGAAACGTAAACTGGAAGTTTTATTTTTTCACTACAGAAAGTGTTATCAATTTTGTTAGTGATTAAAGCATTTCATTTCATAAAAAAAAAAAAGATTGTTTAATTATTTTCCAGGGATAATGCATTTGTTCAGGTCGGCGGGAATAAAAAAGCATGAAAGTCAATTTTATTTTTATTCTGGAAATCGGCAAAATCCGGTCGGCGGATCCGTAAACCAACAAATTAAAAAATTCTGGCCTCAGATATTCACAAGGCTTTTCATACATCTGTAGTTGTTTATTTTAATTTATCCTGATAGATTTAAATCAGGGCTTCAAACTTTTGGTACTTTATTTTGACTTATGCCCTTTCTATTGGAATTATCAGAAATTTATTTTTGTAATGCTCTAAATTTATTGCTGCATTAATATAGGATAAGATGGAAGTTTACCATATTCACAACTAAATATTTGTGTTACTTTTCGGGTTGTTTCCTGAAGTAGCATTGATTGGAATTTCCTAAGGTAAAAATAGTTGGAATTAACTTTATCGCTTTATAATTAGTGGACCAAATTGCATCTGTTTTTTTGGCATTCTTGATAAAAAAATTTCTACCTTTTAGATGATAATTACTTGTTATGAGTTATGTTAGCTCTTTAAAATAAAACATTACAATGTTTATTTAGACTTGCTCTCAAGAAACCTGTTCAACAATTCTTCATTAGAAGTTCATAGTCAAAGGCTTTACAAAAATGAAACTTTGGGTCTTAATGATGCTGCAGTTACTAAAATGGAACTTTGATGCTTGACAAAAAGTTATATAGGTTTATTATCCATTATTACTGTACCAGTATACATATTTTTAGGGGCCAGCTGAAGGACACCTACGGGTGCGGGAATTCTCGCTACATTGAAGACCGATTGGTGGCCTTCGGCTGTTGTCTGCTATATGGTCGTGTTGTTGTCGCTTTGACACATTCCCCATTTTTTATTTGTAAAATGTTTAATCCTGAAAAATAACAATTGGCAGACATATTTTCAAAGAAGTTTAATTCATTCATTCATAAACATCAGATATTGATTTTTAGAAAATCCATCTTTCCAATAAGCATGATAATATCTGACCAAAATTTGCATATAAATTTTGTTTACTTGAGGAATGACTGTAATATATTTTCTGTCTATGAAGAAATAACATCAAAAATGTGATGCACACTGAATAACACCCATAACAGGTTATTTAACAGTGTGCACCACATTTGTTATGCTATGTAAAATGGATAGAAACAATATTACAAAAATTCCTTATAAATCAATTTTGAGACAGATTATATCATGAAAAAACATTGATGATGTTATGGTCACATGACAAAATTATGTCTTTGAGCTGATAAACAAAACAATGTCAGCCAATTAGAAGATGTGTTTCATCCAAAATCAAAATTCTTGTAATATATTGTCCATTTTCACATATAAACTATAATCTTCATTCTTACAATTAATACAACATTCAATCAAATTCATAATATGGTATGATAAGCAATGATATATAAATATTTAAATTTCATAATAAAATCAATGAATATTCAACATAATATGTGGTTGATGAATATTCATAACCTACAATACAAATGTTCATGCATATATAAAGAGAGTTGAGAACAAATACAAGTCTGTGAAAAAAAATGCATATCAGTTAACAGAAAAAAATCAGCACTCAACTTTGTTATAATTAGCACTTCTTGCAACAATAAAAACAAAAATAACATTCCTCTCATTCATGCAACAAGTAAGAAGAGAAGGGGATAGGAGGGTCCTGATCCTGAAATCCTGTGCTTAAAAACATGAAATCCCAATGTCTCGAAATTAAAGAAATTTAAATCCTGACATCCCAAAATTCGAAAAAGGATTTCCTGGATACGGAAAGGATCAATCCCGAAATCCCAAGCATAAAAACACCCGACCTGGGAGTCCCGTTAAAGGTCCTAGCCCCTTAGAAGATGAAAGTTACAGAAATCTGGGAGAATCAAATTCACCAGAAGTTATGATAAAAATCACCTTTATTTGACCACTGAATCAGAAAAATCCGAGTAGTATGAGGAAAGACATCATCCAAAATATTTTCCTTCTAAATGTATTTTCCTACATGCAAAGGTGTGTAAAATTTCTTTTTAACCTCTGCTATCATTTAAAATACAGAGATGTGGCATGGTTGCAAACCAGAAGATCAAATGACAAGAATATGAACAACTTCCAGAGACTTTAGAATGAACCTTTAACAATGAGCAAGGACAAAAATGTAAACAACAATCATAAACAGCAGAAACTGGCATTTTAATACTTTCAAAAAATCAATTAAAATCAAAAGGATCAAAATAATTTTTACTTAAAAATGCAATTATCTCTTTTTCTGAGTAGGAAGGCATAACAAATCAATTAAGGTCGCTCTAACCTTCCTTCACACACAAAACAAAATGGAGTATTGATGAAATCTTTTCCGACAATTCAAATTTTCCCATATCAAGTTTATCATATATATTTCAGGTTTGTTTTTAAAGTTTTTGAATGTACAAGTTACAAAATCACAAATACATACCTTTGTAGGTATGTTGTGGTGTTTGACAAAAGCCATGGAACAATGGCCATGGAACAATGCATCAAAGCATTATCTTGACATTTTTTTACATTAATGTGAGTTTGAAAAACTCTGACATCGTTTACCTTAAAATTGTATAAAGTTTGATAAATATCAAATCTTTAGATATTAGCAAGTTTTTAAAATTTAGACATCCTATGATTTCAGTTATTTTCCAAAATTTTGAAGTCATTACATTGAAATTTCATAGTCAGAGTGCATCTTTAAAAAAAAATTCACCTCAAAATTGGAGTTAATGTGGTATTACTGACTCGCAACAATATAGTGTAAGTTCAGAAATTATTGTGTGCATTTATTATTGTGATTTTGTCATTTCAGACTAAAATACGATTTTAATTTTTTCAATATTGAGACAATACTGTTTAAACAAAATTTCAAAATGTGAGTTTAAACAATAACCCTGTCGCATTGTTTGCAATGATAAAACATGGCAATAAGTTCTGAATTTACAGTAAAATCCCATTCTAATGCAACAACGTTTGTAACGTTCATTTTGATTGGATAACGTCACTTTCTTATCAATTGACAATTGATGCTAAGGGACGTACGCGCAAGCGCAGACAGCATATGACAGATTTTAAATACATGTTTTAACGTTGTTTTCTGTCAGTTTCATTAGAATGGAGATAACAATATTGTATTTTAGGCTCCGACGGCATCAATTTGGGGATTTGATGGTCGCAAATACCTGTTTACTGTCTCCGCTAACGCGTCGCCAGTAAACTTAATTTGCGATCATCAAATCCCCAATTGATGCCGTCAGAGCTTAAAATACAATACAGTTATTTTCTAATTAGCGTCATCTCTCTCCAAATATCTGTTGAGGTGTCTTAGTCATTGAAATAAAAATATACACATTATGTACATTGTCATTTAATGATTCCGTTTGGCTGCTGGATAAAGTCACCTGATGATACTAACTGTCCTCTCTGTCTCACCTCAAATACCTCTTGTATAGCCTGTCTGAAGCAGAGGAAATTGTAGTCTATCACACCTGCAAAAAAATGTTCAAAAGTAAGTTATCCAAACGTTTGAATGAAATTTGTAAATTCAGAATTTTTTTTGGTTTCAAATGGGAAATCTTTTAACATGTTTAAGGTGGTACCTAACACTACAGGGAGATAACTCTGTAAAGTCAGCTAAACGTTTTAATTACATTGTGTTGTAAAAGGAATATATTAAGCTTCTCAATGATCAAAATTGGTGTTTGTCAAACTGCTATATAACCAGTGTATTTTTTCTGACAAAACGGTTGGTTCAAAATTTTTGAAATTTTTATATTTTTATTAGAGGGTCAAAGTAAATACTTTGACAAAATTTTATGAAAATTAAACGAGCCAAATTAAGTTTAGTGAAAGTGTTGGATACCACCTTAATGAAGATACTTTTAATGTATTCTATTTATAATCAGATTCATCTAAATATAGAAATTTCAATGGCTAGATAAAAGAATATTACAATTTTTTTCATTTAATGTGAATAATGCGACTGAAAAAATATTGCAATAATCAAAAGTCGCATTCTGATATTGGATCCATATAACTGTAGGCAGATTTTCCAAAAATGGAAATCATAACTGCACACAATAATTTCTGAATTGAAAGATTATAATTCAACATTTCTGAATCAGAATTATTTTGGGTGTTCAACTTAATTATTTGTACAGTAAAATGAAAATTTTATCACATCTTTGATAAGGACAGTCTATGATTGCTAAACACCTTGTTTTGGTGTAGGCTTACAAAAATATTGCTCACAATTTACTTTATAAGGAAAAAGTAGGGTTATCACCCATTTCAGTTTCAATTCCATTTTTTACATCTTTTTTTGAAAATTATCACAATCAATACTGTGAGCTAGCTAATCTAACTTGATTACTAAAATATAATTCATGTAAAACAAATGTATAGAAATATTTTATTGAAAAGCAGTATTCGATACAATTCTAGAAGATTTATATCATTTGAATAAAGCATAATAAACATTAAACATCATAGTTCTGTCATAATCAATCCTTGACTCCCTTTGAAATTAAATTTACTACCAATTATTACATGTATTATAAGCTTTTCCAAATTTTCTTTGAGAATAATCACATCAAATCTAAGCGCTTTTTTTTTATTATTAAACTCTTTAGACACAGAATAAGGGTTTCGGGAACCTGATGTTCAGTGGTTGTTGTTTGTTTATGTGGTTCATAAGTGTTTCTAATTTCATAATTAGATATAGATGGTTGGTTTTCCTGTTTGAATGGTTAACACTAGTCATTTTTGGGTCCCTTTATAGTTTGCTGTTTGGTATGAGCTAATGCTCCATGATGAAGACCATACTTTGACCTTTAATGGTTTACTTTTTGCAAATTATGACATTGGCAATCATACCACATCTTCAATGTTTATCAAATAATCACTTACCTTGTTTGTCAAAACTATCTTCCCGTAAAATACAAACTAACGCTAAATATCTGTTGACTTCTCGTAAATATAAAATTGTACCATTATTTAATTTAATTGTTGATGCTGATTGACTGTCAAACGCTCCATCTTCTTTTGTTCTAAAATAAGACAGAAATTCAAACATATACATTTCCAAATTACTTACAACTCCCGTAAGTGCCATGTGTCGCATAAGGCACGAATGGTCATTTCCAAATTAATGCATTTAAAAAATGTGTTTTTAATCCTCCACAAAAATATGCATTGATCCTTACAGGTAGTGGATATTGGACTGACTGATTCACTTACCGCATTTCAGCGTACCGACATGTTGGTTTTCTTGAAATAAATTGAAAAAAAATATCTGTATTTATATACATAGGCATTAACAGAAATGGAAATAAGTTATATTTTCATTGTAATAAGTATTCAAGTTAAAATTTGCATAAGTAATTACAATACATTTTAAGGACCCCTCCTTTTTTTAAGAGTTAGTATGTCGTGCAGTATATAAACCTATTAACACTTAAGGTTGTTTACACATATATTTATGTATTTCATTAATTTAAGTAATTAATTTATTTAGGAATGACTGTAATATTTTTCCTGTTTATGAAGAAATAACATAAAAAATTTGGTGCACACTGAATAACGCGCGTAGCGGGTTATTTAACAGTGTGCACCACATCTTTTATGTTATTTAGAATAGACAGAAAAAATATTACAGTCATTTCTTATAATTTATTTCTAAATTCCATTTTAAACCGTAAAAAAACATGAAAAAACGTTGATGACGTCATGGTCACATGACTAAATTATGTCTATGGGCTCATAACAAAATAACGTCAGCCTATGAGAAGACGCGTTACATCCAAAATTAAATTATTATCTTTTACAAATCATTCACATAATTTGCAGTGTTATGAATGTATTAAAGCAGCTGTAATTAATTTCTAGACAAATGGACGTACAGACCCAAAATCATAATGACCATATTTACAACACTCTTGTTGAATAGAGGAATATAGTGAATTTATTATATATATAGTGAATTTTTTCTTTAAGCAGATATATCTTTAAAAAAAAATAAGCAAATAAGGAATTGATGAAAAAGGAAAAATAATATAACATATCATAAGCATGTTATTTTATTGCATATTCATGCAAACAGATCTATAAACATAATAACGGAACATATACTTTCCAAGAACACTGAGAAACATTTGTCAATACATTTTTCTGATGTTGTTTAGGGACAACATCAAAAGATCAATGTAAGATAAAAAACTTAATTCAAATAGTTTGGGGGTGGGGGGTTGAACTGCTGCAAGATTTGGTTATCCGACATTGATTTTTACATATATCCATATGGGTCAATCAATTTTTCCCAAATTAAGTTAATAGGGGGGTAGGGGGTCAGTGAAAAAACTATTTGAATTAAGTTTTTTATCCTTCATTGAACTTTTGATGTCGTCCCTTAATGTCCTAGATGATGAACTCATGCCAAGGGGAAAATGTAATGACAATACAAATGTGTGTAAATTGTCAGGTTATGTTCATTTCTAATTTATTTTTATTTTAACGTCAGTTTGGTTGGGTTTTTTTGTTATATTTTTTAGTGAAAAAGAGGTAATGTACATTTTATTTCAAAACTCTTAATTTTAATACTTTTTTAGTTTCAGTTACCATGGTTACTGTAACATTTTAATAATAAATATGAAACTAAGCGAGCCCGAACATAACTATACACAAAATTTTCAGATTAGAACAAAACTTAAAACTAGTCTATTACAAGATAAAAAAAAATACACCAAATATCAAATCAATATCTTCTAATACATAAAAAAAGATGTAGATAACTGATTTTCTGGACTGACAGACGGACAGACAGACAAACAGGTAAATAGACAGAATGCAAACCTAATTTCTCCTTCAGCTTCGTCAATACGGGACTCATAAATATTTGTTTCAAAACAATTTCAAAATGGTATGTACCTAATAGCGGGTTATTATCGTGGGTGTAAAATTTTGTGATTTTCATCGAATAAGGTATTGGAAATATTTTGGCGGTTATTTTTTTAGCAGATTCAAATCTTTTATCAATACACATTTAAATTGGCGGAATTTATTTATTTTGGTGATTTTGTTCTAAGAATAAGCGAAAAATTTACACACCGTGAAAATAACCTGCTATACAGTATATCCTATGAAACTATTAGCTTTGCACCATGATGTCAAGCAAGAAGCCTTTTTATTTCTTATAATACAATGAAGTCATTTTATTTGCAAGGGTATAATGAAGAATGTACATAATGTATGAGCATATCATGATAGAAAACGACCCCATATATTGAAAGGAAGGGTGCCATAAGTCCCAGAAAATACAATTACGCTGTAGAATCCTGCCGAGATAGTATACCACAACTGCCTTTGCTATGGTCCTTCCTTTGAAAACAAAAATAAAACACTCATGGCTCAACCTCTCTTATCAAAATGTAAAATTGCATTAATTGAATGGAAATTAAATATCTCTTTGTCTTTCTAGCACTAGTATGGTTGATAATAGCAAACATTTCTTAAGGTGGTACCCAACACTTTAAATTAAATTAATTTGGCTCGTTTAATTTTCCTAAAATTTTGACAAAGTATTAACTTTGACCCTTTAACAAAAATACAAAAGTTTGAAAAATTTGAACCAACCCTTTTATCAGAAAAATTACACTGATTATATAGCAGTTTGACAACCCCTTATTTTGATCATTGAGGAGCTTAATATTCCCTTAACAACACAACGTAATCAAAACGTTTAGCTGATTTTACAGAGTTATCTCCCTGTAGTGTTATGTACCACCTTAATCAAAATACTGTGGCTTCTTAATCTTTTTTACCAATTTCTGTGCATTTCATGGAAAATGATGAACAACTATTTGAAATGTTGAATGAAGTACAAGTTTTCCATAGGCTTGTATGCATAATTTGACGAAACCCCCCAAATCACATATACCATGTATACAGTAAGAATAAATGTTTTCCTCTAGATATGGTAATTATATAACTTGACCTTTAAATGTAATAAAAAACTAGGAAGAATCACATAATTATGCTGCTATATCAACACCCTCAAAATTTTAGAGGACGTTTCATAACAAACTTCCAACAATCGTCTTGTAATTATAATACTTACCCATAAATATATGAGACATCATTAACAACGTCAATCATATCACAGCAAAGTTCATACGACTGCATATCTACCGGGGAAATATCTGTGGCAATGTAGATTTTACTGACTACGTCAAACAAAAAGGCTTTTTCTATACCAGAATGCTAAAAATATAACAGATATTTAAAGTAAAATGTATTAAAAATATGTCAAAACAAGAATGTGTCCATAGTACACGGATGCCCCACTCCCACTATCATTTTCTATGTTCAGTGGACCGTGAAATTGGAGTCAAAACTTTAATTTGGAATTAAAATTAGAAAGATCATACCATAGGGAACATGTGTACTAAGTTTCAAGTTGATGTAACTTTAACTTCATCAAAAACTACCTTGACCAAAAGCTTTAACCTGAACTTTGCACTATCATTTTCTATGTTCAGTGGACCATGAAATTGGGGTCAAAACTATAATTTGGCATTAAAATTAGAAAGATCATATCATGGGGAACATGTGTATTAAGTTTCAAGTTGATTGGACTTCAGCTTCATCAAAAACTACCTCGACCAAAAACTTTAACCGGACAGACGGACGGAGGCACAGACCAGAAAACATAATGCCCCTCTACTATCGTAGGTGGGGCATAAAAATAGATCTATTTTATTGTATTAAAGAATACTGAAAATAAGATAAACAAAAAGGCCATCTCTTCAAACGCAATCATGAAATAAAAAATCTAAACGGCAAAATGACTGGTATTTAATGAACACTTCAGTTTGACCTTAAATTTTATAATTTGTATTTCTGTGGTTTCATTTTATTCATGGGATACCAATTATCATGGATTTCGTTGGTACATGAGAACCAAGTTTAATGAATGACAAATTTTATATAAGCTTGTATGCAGACTTTGGCAAAGCAACAAATTAAATATCCACACTTATGTAAGTTTTCCCTAATCCATAAACAATTGGTACATGTATCCACAAAAATAACTTAATCTACAAAATATTTTGTATAAATATTATTTGGAACTAAAAACTACAGGCTTCAATGCCATCCCTGCCCTGTATACTTACTGTTGTGAGTATATTTAGGAGATTTTCTAACACTGAGAGCTGTGGTATTAACTTTTGTACAACTTTACTAAAGGCTTCAAATATTGAATGGTCATATATACTGGTAAGGTAAAAACTGAAATAAATAAACATTTTATCTATATTTGTACAATTTGACTATATAGGAAAAACATAATCAACTATTATACACATTTATATATATATTGTTATGGTAAAAACCAAATTTTACATTACAATATGCAAACAATACAAGTGCCAGTCAAAATTGTCTTCAATAAGTATGAAATATATGCCACTGAACAATTTAAACCAGATGCTCCACAGGGCACAGCTTTATACGACCGCAGAGGTCAAACCCTAAACAGTTGGGGCAAGTATGGACACAACATCTAAGCTTGATACAGCTCTGAATTTGGATTGTGATTAAATAGTTGACACAACATAGGTTTCTGTCACAGAATGAATGTGGTCTAAGAACTTAAACTTAAAAACTTAAAAATTTTAAATTGGACATTTACCTATTATGTTTCAATATCCAAAATCTAAATACATGGTTAGATTCAGCATATCATAGAACCCCAAGAATTCAAAATTTGATAAAATCAAATAATGTTCAATTTTAGACCCTTTAGACCTCAATGTGGACCAATTAGATAACCGGGCCCAAATATTAAAAATCTAAATACATGGTTAAATTCAGCATATTGGAGAACCCCATATATTCAATTTTTCTTAAAATCAAACTAAGTTTGATTTTAGACCATTTGGACCTTAATGTAGACCAATTTAAAAACAGGACCAAAAATTAAGAATCTACATATACGGTAAAAACCAAGAAAAATGCTTTTTTGGGATAATTTTTTGGCCCATAATTCCTAAACTGTTGGGACCAAAACTCCCAAAATCAATCCCAACCTTCCTTTTATGGTCATAATCCTTGTGTTTAAATTTCATAGATTTCTATTAAATTTTACTAAAGTTATAGTGCGAAAACCAAATGTCTTCAGACGACAACAACGACAATGACGCCAACGTCATACCAATATACGATCAAAAAATTTTCAATTTTTGCGTTTGTATAAAAATGAATATGTTTTTTTGAAGTTCCATGAAGTACAAATTTTCTATAGACACATATATCAATGTATATAATCTTGAAAAAAATCAAATTATAAGTGGCGCTTTTTACAACAATAAACATTTCATTATGATTATAACTTACTTGATATAATAATTTTAATTGTAAGATTTTTTGAGAGAACAGTCACAGGATAATAATTTTTTTCTTACAGAAAATACAACTAAAATTGACACCAACACAAATAAATGAATCCAAATCCATCGTATCTAGACTCTTACACTACCTTAATCTTAGATTTTCTAATCCTTCATCTGTCAAGTTATCAGATGCCCGTTGGTGTATATCACGTTGTGCTTCTATTTTATGGTCATCAGATAAACCATCAACTTTATGAATGAACACTTCAAATTTAATATCAGGATTTATTTTGAAAGCTTTAGCTACAGTGGTGTGAAGTTTTGTCAATGCATTCATATATTCATCCTAAAATATAAAACAATGACATAATAAAGTACAAATGGATGTTTACCAATTACATAAATTTACAAGATGTCAGCCATAAATATTAGTTTTTCATAAAATAACATGAAATATTAGGTAAGCTTTGAACCCTGCTACATTTGTACTATCATAATTCATACTGTTACATCATAAATCAGTAAACTGAAAAACCTTTTTCAGCAATAGAATATTTTCATATTTACGACTTTTGTCTCTATTAACAAATAACCTTCTCTGTGTAGAACGTTTTGTTACTCGGTCAAGTAAAATCAACTGAAAGAAGAAAAATCAAGCTTACAATCAGCACAATGATAGGGAGGAGGGATGAAGTCACTGATTCCCTAAATAGCACTGATTGTAAGCTTCACTTTACTTTGAAGTAACAAGTTGGATATAATATACTGTGGATTAATTTATTTTTATGGGTACCAATTTTCGTGGATCTTGCAATTTCGTTGATATTTGATTTCCTGGTTTTTGTCAAAGTCTGCATACAACTCTATAGCAAATTTTTACTTTGTTGAACATTTAAGTTTGTGGTTAACCATGGCCAGAAACAACGAAATCCACTAAATTGGTATCCCATGAATAATAATGAATCCACAGTACTCCTGGCCTTGGAGGCATAAAACTTTGCTCAGTGCTCTGAGCACAAAAATCATGCTCGAAACATGAAATCCAGCAATTTGACTGGTTGATTTTCAAGTCCGAGTACAAAAATCATGCTCGAAAGTTTTATGACCATGAGGCCAGAGTTAAAAGTCTGTTATATGAAGACAGTCACTGAAGAAGAATGAACAACCAACCTCCTGGTCTCTCCTGCAACGTTTTAAAAAGACATGATAACTATTATGGTGACATTCATTATACAGTGAAACCTGGGTAAACCGAACCCTGATAAAACCGAATTTCAGTTTAAACCGAACAATTTTCAAAGTCCCACAAAATTTCCCTATCAATTAACGTTAATCTAACCTGAAACAAGAGTGCACATGCTGAAATGTCTCGCCTTCTATACTAATCATTGATATTATGTTGATAGTCCTAAGTATAAAGCTAAGCTTTAATACAACTGTCACATAAACTTATCATTAACCAAGATAACTAAACAAAGACTAATGAACCTTGAAAATGAGGTCAAGGTCATATGAACCATGCCAGGCAGACATGTACAGCTAACAATGCTTCTATACAACATATATAGTTGACCTATTACCTATAGTTTAAGAAAAATAGACCAAAAACACAAAAACTTAACACTGTGCAATGAACCGTGAAAATGAGGTCACGGTCAAATAAAACCTGCGAGACTGACATAAAGATCATAACATATTTCCATACACCAAATATAGATGACCTATGGCATATAGTATTAGATAAAAAGACCAAAACTCAAAAACTTAACTTTGACCACTGAACCATGAAAATGAGGTCAAGGTCACATGACATCTGCCCGCTAGATAGGTACACCTTACAATCATTCCATACAACAAATATAGTAGACCTATTGCATATAGTATGAGAAAAACAGACCAAAACACAAAAACTTAACTATAACCACTGAACCATGAAAATGAGGTCAAGGTCAGATGACACCTGCCAGTTGGACATGTACACCTTACAGTCCTTCCATACACCAAATATACTAGCCCTATTGCTTGTAGTATCTGAGATATGGACTTGACCACCAAAACTTAACCTTGTTCACTGATCCATGAAATGAGGTCGAGGTCAAGTGAAAACTGTCTGACAGACATGAGGACCTTTCAAGGTACGCACATATCAAATATAGTTATCCTATTACTTATGATAAGAGAGAATTCAACATTACAAAAAATCTGAACTTTTTTTTCAAGTGGTCACTGAACCAAGAAAATGAGGTCAAGGACATTGGACATGTGACTGACGGAAACTTCGTAACATGAGGCATCTATATACAAAGTATGAAGCATCCAGGTCTTCCACCTTCTAAAATATAAAGCTTTTAAGAAGTTAGCTAACACCGTAGCCGCCGTAGCCGTCGCCGGATCACTATCCCTATGTCGAGCTTTCTGCAACAAAAGTTGCAGGCTCGACAAAAACCGAACCCTGTCAACACCGAATTCCGAACGATTTTTGAAGGCTCGATAGTAAATATGTATTTAAAAATTACCTGTCAAAATCGATCGATAGCAATCAAAACAAAAAAGTATTTTTAATCATTTGCATGATTTCATTAAACAAACACAGGATGACAGAGTATCCCCGAGGGTATTTGAGGTTAAATTAACTGGTGAGTTGTTATGACAAACTAATTAGCATGTTTGTGTCTATGTATTCAGTGATCAAATGATTTATATTGTAAAGAAACGTTAAACTGGTCAGCTGCCCCCATCGCCGAAAATGACAAGAAAGGAACTTTCCCTTAGATCAATTAAATGCACGTTACTCAAATAATTATCGTGACTGCCATTCTGTAGCTAAACTGTTTAATTAAGTAATAGTTTTAAAGTTTTAAAGCCTTTCACTGGATTAGGAAGTCATGCAACACGACAAGGTCAATGGCTTTCGATTGCTGGATTCCCTTTAGAGGCCCTATATATTTGATTCCGATGCTCCTGAAGACTTCCGTAAGCTATTTAACAACGAGTAAGTCCGAGAATAAACTGGACACAACTGGACCCCTGCTGTTGTTTCACTCTTATCGTGTTGCGAAGTATCAGTCAGCGGGTGGCAAGTTTAGTCCAAGAACTCTTGTGTACAATGACGATCTCGACTCAACTACGGAATCGTCATTTGACAGTGACTTGGAATATGAATTGGTCAGTGAATTAATGGATTAGAAAATAATTATTAAAAGCAAAATTGCTCCACGTCGGACATCATTGAACGATTTATACATTGTAGTTTCATAACGACGTGCGTGATTGACGGTGTGGCGTTTGATTAATAAACAACAAGAGCTGTCAAAATGACAGTAAACCGGATTCTTTAACATTTATTTGTGTTCTGGCATTTATCAATATTACAAGGACCAAAACTCCTAATAGATAAAATTTATGATTATCATTATCAAACTTGACTTCCATGTTGTCAACAATAACAACATATAAACTAGATAGAAAATGACCCTCTAGCAGGACAAACTGTGTGCCCTTAATGCATAAAGTAAGAAAAATTACTAAGTCCACCTACCTAGGATTTTGAAAATATCTAAAACATAGAATGCTTCTAAAGTTAATGAATATCATTTCTGTTGTATAATCTGCCAATAATACTCAGGTAACACAATTTTTCAATCTTTCAAGAACCGAAAGGTTTGGTTGAACGGTTCATGAGCAAATGCACGGACACAACATTTTTTAAACTTTCAAGAACCGTAACTCCTGAACGGTAAAAGTCAAAATCGTCATTATTGAACTTGACCTCCATTTTGTTGTCAGTATCAACATATTAAAATTTTAAAAGGTTTGGTTGAACACTTCATGAGTAAATGCACGGACAACATTTGGTTGCCGCCCGTCCGCCCGCCGTACATCCCCAAATCAATAACCGACATTTTTGACAAATCCGGTTAAAAATGTAGCAATAGGTCTATCTTTATCTACTGATATTTTTACGTTTACATCTATATCATCACGAAAATAAGTAGTCGTCTGTTGTGTCACCTATTATCCCTTGTCAGTAAATGCCAAAATTATTTTGGTGTCGACTTCCGTTTACCTCTACAATCGGAACACCTGTGAAAACCGAACAAAACGCAAAGTCCCGTGGGTGTTCGGTTTGGATAGGTTTCACTGTACATGTTAAAGATCATAAGAAAAGCTCATCTCAGACAGCAAACAGTGAAATCAAATTTTTTGGAGATTGTAAGAATATCAATTCTTTCTATTTCAAAATAAATATCTACATGTCTATGAAGTGATGTAAATAGATAAGGACATAAAACCAGCAGGTTATTTTTATTTGACGTTATATCTGGACAAGCACTTAAATGTTACACAAATTTCAAGTAGTTTTGCAATAATTACTGCAATTACAATAAATATATAATGGATTGTTAAATAGACATCTAAATTATTAAATTACTAATAGTAGGAAAAGATTGCCAAAAATATTGAAGTTCTTAAGTGGCACTTTTAACAGTCTTATTCAATACCCTGTACATGTATCAGAACTTACTTGTGCATCAATTACAAAAATAATTGCACCACATCCACCAAATATATTTTCTGGATCAAAATTAGCATCCATTGGATTAAATTGTCCTGGTAAATCCCAGATTTGAAACTGTACAAATGAACTGTTGGAAATATCTGTAAACAAACAACACAAATAGATTTCTTTATAAAATGTTATCTAAAAAAATAGAAAATAGTACAAATCATGCAAATAATTAAGTGAAAATATCAATTATAAATTTTTTATAAAAAAACACAATTGTTCCTGAAATGTCATTTAAATATGGAATCAATTACAACAATGATTTCTTGTATTGTTGATATTATGGCTCTCAGAGAATCAATAAATTATGAATGCTATTCAACATAGACATATTTTTAGCATTGGTTTTATTCTGATACTATGTTTCAAGAGTACCTGACTGATGTATACCATTAAAGACTACAGAGAACTTCATTTAAATCCATCTTTAATTTTGTTATCAGTATATGTACAATTACATTTATATCCCTTCGACTGAGCATGCACGAAAGCGTATAAGACACAGATTGACAAGTCTCCCAATTTGTTTTTTTTCTCAAAAATTGGCGTTTTCATTGTTTCAAAGAAAAGATTTAGAAAGTACAAAACACTACATTTTTACATCATATCACAAATATTTCCAACTTAGTATGGTTTCAGAGGAGATGCAGCTCAATGAAATCGGTCTCTTTCTTTAGTAGTATAGATATGCAGTTCTTATCATTATTATCATTATCATCATTATTATCATTATTATCATTATTATCATTATTCTCATTATTATCATTATTATTGTTACTATCATTATTATCATTATTATCATTATTATCATTATTATTGTTTGTATTGTTATGTCCTCTAGATCTTGGTTTTATTTATCTCTTTTTCATGTTTACATATATTGTTTGTATTGTTATGTCCTCTAGATCTTGGTTTTATTTATCTCTTTTTCATGTTTACATATTTTAATTATTTTTATGAATCTAATCTTAAAACCATACCTTCTTTTACTATTTTGTTTGTACTTTCAAGGAATAATGTTTCATTTGGTGAAACTTTGTGAAAGACAACTTTCTGTATAGATGATTTACCACTTCTGAAAACAGAAAACACAGCATATGTAGTTTTGAAACAAGAAAATATAATGATGAAATTTATCACTACATCTTTTGAAAGTTCATCCACACTTATCTTGTGCTTATCCTGCTTGATTTAAAAAAAATTGTTTTGTGAATACAATAATATACTTCATTGTGTACTTGTATTGTGGATTAAGGTGGTACCTAACACCTTGACTAAAATTTATTTGGCTCGCTTAATTATCATAAAATTTTGACAAAATATTTACTTTGACCCTTTGACAAAAATGTAAAAATTTCAAAAAATTTGAACCAACCAATTTATCAGAAAAATTCCAATGGTTATATAGCAGTTTGACAAACACTAATTTTGATCATTGTGAAGCTTTATATTGCCTTCACAAGTCAACGTAATTAAAACATTTAGCTGATATTACAGAGTTATCTCCTAATAGTGTTAGGTACCACCTTAAATCCTCTAAATGACCAATACTGTTGATTAATTGATTGATTTATTGTGTCGGTCATTATCACCACTTTCAGCAAACTTCGGTTTATCAATGGTGAACGGTTTTCCTTGATGGAGGAAGCATGACAAACTTTCGAAAGTCACGGTCACCTGAAAAATAGTTTGATTTTTTTGCAAATTCAAAATTGGGTTCAAAGTCAATAAAACCGACAAAATCAAATATTAGATTATCAACCAACAGAACAAATGGGAATTTCCAATGAAAATGATGGGTTAAACCTGGTTTTATGGCAAGCTAAACCTTCTACTTATATGCTGTTGTTACCTTGGTAATCCCATCAATAATATTCTTGGTTTTTGTTCTGTTGCAACTGCTTGAATATCTGTATCATTCTCATCTGGACCATATCCAAAACCTCGAGGAAAAGACCCCGGGTCTTCATCAGCATACGAAGACTGAAAAATACAATAAAAGTAATTATTAAATTCAATTTAAATCCTGGTCCCTACGGACATACCAAAATATGTACATGATGTATGCCTATGAAACAGCAATGCAATTACTCAAATAACAAGAAGACATAGATCTGCAGTTCAACATACATTGTATGCAGTCTTCCTTTAAACCTTTTTTAAAAGGAAGGCGCATATTACTGTAAATTCAGAAATTACTGTGATGTTTTTATTATTGCGAAAAATGTGACATGGTTATAATAGCAGTAATTTAAACTCGCATTCATGTCACTAAAATTAAAATCACATTATAGTCTAAAATAACAAAATCGCAATAATAAATGCAAACAATAATTTCTGAATTTACAGTAGTGTACAAAAATACAAAATATTTAATCAAACTTCAAAGTAAGCTAAATTGTCAATGTACAAAAATGTAAGTCAATAATAACAAAGATACAACATTTAAACAATCTCACTACATGACTACAAAAAATTCTAAACAAGTATATAAAATATTGTGTATTCCTAGGGGAGTAGCTCTAGTATGTATAGAAAAACATTCCCTGTATAGCGAAACTGTTTTATTCACAAAAAATAGAACAAATCAAAAAGTTTTTCTGGCCTGCCTGGCATTAACAATTTTCACATTATAAGGGAAACATCGTTCATTTTTCAATGACCTTACAGAGCTTTAAATAAACAGACTTACAGAATAATAAATTTGCCAGTCAGCATCTTATACAATGTGTGTATGAGGTCGTTAAGGGATATATAAGTTCATGAGGAATAAAGGTAAAAAATATTTCCAAATAACATAAACAGCAGTTTTAGTTGCATGACGATTAAAAAATGACTGATATTGACCTATCATGTTAAATACTTGCCTAAAATAACAGTAACAGAAAACCATTTGAGACCTCTAAAAATAACAATTTTTAATGCTAACAGTAGCCAAAAATGAACCTTATGACACTCAACGGTAAAGTGGATTCCTAGTCCTACCCTCAAGTATGAATTTGGTGGTTGAGCACTTAAAATATTAATTATTTGTTTATCCGTGTGACAGAAATTTGTACTTTTAAAAATAAATTTCTAAGACATGCTACATGCGCAAGATATTTCAACTGCAATTAGTGTTTTTTACCTCGCAAGCAAATTCTTATCATCATGAATGTCTCATGACACATTTCCCCCAAAAGACCTCATCCTCTGTTATTCAATCATAAAATCATAATACATAACTTGTCTATAAGTAAAGTGGGTCTCATTTGGGTCTAAGTGTGACGCGGGATTGCCGATTTTTTGTAAGCGTGACACGTGAAAGTCAAATTATTGTGCTGTGAAAACGGGAAATGAAGTCTAGCGGGACTCGGGAAATTACAAAAAAAATGAGAATTGCTTACGTAAATAGTGTACGCGAGATACGGGAATCTGACAAAACAGTAAGCGGGATCTGGGATCAGAACCCCCCAATTAGACCCCCCTATAACATAGAACAGAATAGAAAATTTTATTTTAAGTCGGGTTACATGAAAATTTGTTTGAAATACTACAAACATAAGCTCTGCAAGAGCTTTTTGTCGAAATTAATAACAATAACAACACATACAATATTAAGACATATAGGACATTTAGAACATATACAACGTTTTGGTCCATTTAGAACTAGGTACAAATGTACATGTAACAATCAGTCATGTACAAATGTAAATAGAGCAAACGATGAAACTTTGATTTACGGGTAAGGCCAAAGGTGGCATATCTAACAATATCTAAAGGTAATAAAAACTGTTCAGGTATACAGAAAAAATCATATTTGGTGTCTTTAACTTATATAAAAAAAATGTTCATCTTATGTTAATTATTCAAACCCCTGCGTAGAAAACTTAAACAGTTTATTTTTTTCAGCAGCATGACACTCACCATTTTGTCAGGTCATGTGACAATGTTTGTTGTAATCTCTAAAGTTTTCTAGTTACGTAATAAGTACCAAATATTAAAAATATTCTCTATAAGAATACAAATATGTTGGAAATAATAGATTTGTAATGAACTGGATCATCGTACATAAATTCAACGGAATATCAATTTTGTTTAGAGATTTTAAAAGAAATATGGCAGCCTCCACCAAAAAATTTTGACAGACAATAATACTTTGTTTGAACACGGAATAAGGCATGATTGTGGTAATTTTAATTTTATAAACCGATTAAAATTAAGAAAAGTTGGAAAATAAATAAATCTAGCTCTTAAAATTTTATTTTATTCAACGTTTTGAACCTAAGCACTGGCTAAAAAAATTTGTATATATACAATGTTTTGTCTTTTTTGGGGGGTACAAGTCAAATCGGCACCTGGTCAAATCGGCACCCAAAGAAAAAGTCAAATCGACACCTGGTTAAATCGGCATCTAGTCAAATCGGCACCCATTTAAAGTCAATTCGGCATCCAATAAAGAAATAATTATAAAAATGTATAAATGATCCCTCTATTTTTTAAATTATTTTTGAGGTTGGATAGATTCATTCGTTACATCGTTAAAAATTAATTCATAAATTTATTGTTGTAAGTTGTCTCAATATATATGACCAATGTTTTGATTAGTCTTTTCAATTAAACTTTTATGAATAACATAATTAACATTTTTGTTGTTTTAACTATTTACAGGTAGTTATTGCTGTTTTTTCTTAAAAAAACAATGAAGCCCTCACCCAAGCTGTTGTTTAATTGTGAGAAAATTAGAACAATAAAAGGGAAAACAATGAATCCCTGTTTTCACTGATCAAGGGTAAAACTTAAATTAATGCCCCTCCGTCACAGCGGGGGCATAAAAAAATGGAGAAAAAGACAGTTACCAATGTAAATGTTAAATGCAAATGACTTTAAAACAATCTCTATCAAAAAGATGAATTTTTATTCAATACATATCATCATATAATTTCAAATGCAAAATAATTAACAGCAATTAAAAAGGTGTTTTTTTCAGGAAACTTCAAACAGTTTTAAACCAACAATCATGCAAAATGCTCAAATGTTAAAACAGGCATGCAAAAAAATAAAACCTTGAATACAAATTAAGTTGAATGAACAATTTTTTTTTTACAGAAACCCTCCAAAAATGTAACTAAGTCGTAACAACTTGAATAACCCCTTCTTTATTTTCATCTTTTTGCTCAAAATACTGGGGAAAAAAACATATATTAAAGATATCTAACATTGGTGCCGAAATGACTATATCGGGTGCCGATTTAACCAGGTGCCAAATTGACTAGGTGCCGATTTGACCAGGTGCCGATTTAACCAGGTGCCGATTTGACTAGAATTCTGGCAATCTGTAGACTTATACCATTGACTCCGGGCTATGCCCTCACGTCAACCGTTTTATTCTAAACATTAAGGAACATCTCAGATTCTTATGATTGTCTTGCTATAAAAGGTAAAAACAAACAAAAGGATTGAACTTAAAAAACTTTCCTGTAATGTTCTTATCATAATCTTCATGTTTGATATTTCCCTTGGCTTATATGCGTGTTTTTAACAACACGGAAAATCAGAATTAAGCAGTATTTATATTTAGTGTTATTATAAATTTAGAAACACGTCAGAGGGAATTCCCCAGTTTTGATAAAATGCGAGTGTTCTCTGAATTCCGATAAATCTATTTCTGTCATATAAGAACTGAAGTGGAGTTTTTGGGATACGATTGCTTTCAAGCAATCTGTAGACTTATACCATTGGCTCAGGGCCATGCCCTCACATCAACTGTTTTATTCTAAACATTAAGGAACATCTCAGATTCTTATGATTGTCTTGCTTTAAAAGGTAAAAACAAACAAAGGGATTGAACTTAAACAACTTTCCTATAATGTTCTTTTCATAATCATTGATAATCTGTTTGATATTTCCCTTGACTTATATGCGTGTTTTTAACAACACGGAAAATCAGAATTAAGCAGTATTTATATTTAGTGTTTTTATGCAGTTAAGCTGCATTATGCGAGCACCCTAGATTTGTGTTCTACCCAATAAATCCTGAAATACTTGCCATTGTTATTATCTAGCTTGTTACTATGTTATATATAACTAATTGAACACTTTTTTAATACTTTTTATTCTGGATTACAAAAAAAATGACCAGAAAAACCTTAAATGATCGTCGATTTATCCAAAAGTTTTAAAGTTACACATAGGAAGTAGTGCTTATTAAAAATCCTTGTGTAGTTCATTATGACTCGTGCTTTTAGCTAAGATGTCAAAGAACAATTGTATGAAATATTTAATCGCCGAAAATCTCTTAAGACAAGCAGTTTAGATTTCCCAAATGACAAAAGTCGTAGGAATATTGTTTGTCATCAATACGTAGTACAACTACGTCAGTAGTCTATTATATAATTCAACTGTTCATGCTGTTGGCGGCAATTTCAAATTAGAAAAAGAAATTTTCGTAGCTTTTCAATTTGGAGGCAGGTGTGCAAATTAGCGGTGGTCCGAGACCTTCCACTTTTGCAAGCGGAATTTCGACTAGGATAGTTGGTTTCTAGCTACACCCGACGTAGTCGCCTTACATTTGAAAGAAAATAAGAAATTACTTTGCAAACCTTTTCGGCACCATGTTCACCAAAGTCTCCAATTAAACGAGCTAAAAACTTATTTTTATCATTATTATTCGTGACGGCGATGTTCATTTTGTTCAACCGCTAGCTTTATACAGAAAATCGCCGACAAATATTGTATAAATTCGAGTAAAATCGTATCTGATTGACAAAAACAACATTGTAAACACATAACAATGGCGGCCGTGAAGACAAAATTGTACAAAATCGGATCCGATTCCGGAAGCGGATAAGGATAATTCCGGGTTTGACGATCATTTACAAAATAAATCCAAGCAGGTGAAAAAATACATCTATGCATGATAAATGAATATAAACACTAGTATTGTAAACCAAAAGATATATGTAAAAGAAAGAAAAAGCTAAAAAATATTTTATTCAGAAACTAAAAATTACTTTTTGATAAATTTTAATTTAAAATGATCCAATACAACGTGACAGCTGGGAACAGTATATCTAACAATATACATGTTCATGGTCACAGTCTAAATTTTCTTTATAAATGATAAATGATGATAATGCATGTGAGATGCTTTTAAAGTGTAAACATATTACTGCAATTTCGAGGGGTTATTTGTTTTTTCTCAATTTTGAAGGGTCAATTAAAGTAGCTGAAAGTTTCATTCTTTATTTTCACAAATAATGCAACTATATTATATATACCTTAATGTAAGTAAATCATATGATATATAGGTGGAATTCTTTGGGCCACTCTACCCCCTCCTGTTTGATAACTTGGAAACGGTCGAGCTCCCCACCCCTAAACCATATGAGGGGCAGATCCAGGATTTTAGGTTAGGAGGGGCGCAAACTTAAATTTTCGCCGAGCTGTTCTCAGCTTATTGAAAAAAAATTGAGGTAAAATTATCGGAATTTTCTTTATTAAGCTGAGAAGAACCCATGCTTGCAAACTTAAGGGGGGTGCAAGCCTGCAACCCCCCCTGCATATATTCAAGTATAGGACAATATAATAAATAAAAAATGAAATATAGGGGGAGTCCCTGGAGATACCCCACCCCCTCCTGTTTGAGAACTTGGAAACGGTCGAGATCCACACCCCTTAACCATATATATTCATGTTTGTGACAATATGAAAAATCAAATGAAATATAGGAAGAGTCGCTAGGGGTCACCCCACCCCTCCTGTTTTAGAATTTAAAAATGGTCGAGATCCCCATCCCTAAACCATATATATTCATGTATGGGACAATATAACAAATCAGATGAAAGATAGGGGGAGTCCCTGAGGTCACTGTTCACCCTCCTGTTTGAGAACTTGGAAATGGTCAAGATCCTTACCCCTAAACCATATATATTACTCATGTATGGGACAATATAACAAATCAAATGAAATATAAGGCAAGTCCCTTGGGTCTCCCTACCCTTCCTGTTTGAGAACTTGGAAACCAATGACATCCCCACCCCTAAACCATATATATTCATGTATGGGACAATATAACAAATAAAATGAAATGTAGGGGAAGTCCCTAGGGTCACCCTACCCCCAGTGGCGGATCAAGAAATTTTCATAAGTGGGGCCCACTGACTGACCTAAGAGGGGCCCGCTCCAGTCACGCTTCAGTGATTCCCTATATAAGCCCCCTGCCCCCTAAATCCTCTGCCTATCCCTACCTGTTTGAGAACTTGAAAACCGTTGAGATCCCCATCCCTAAATTATATATATTCATATGTATGGGACAAAATAACAAATCATTTACATTTACTATTGGCAAGTCAGTCAGACCTCATCTTTGATCCCTGTTGTAGTGAACATTTGTCTGATTCGTGTCTCATAACTTTTGTACTATAGAACACAAACTCAGTTTTCTTTCCAGGGAAACCAGTCCATTCATACTATTACATGTTCATACTACGTCTAATTGAACTTCTAGCAGTCAAATAAAACCAAGGTTAACTACCAAGTAGAACAACTGCAATCATTGGGAACTTGTACCACTGCAGACTCACCATAAAAAATATACATTGATATATGCATTGCTTTTGAAACCTTGATAACATATAAACTATTTGCCTTAATAAATACATCATTAGATAAACATGAATGTACTATACATGAATGTTTAATGTTGAGGCAACATTGCCACAGTTTTCATAATTACGGTTGTCTTGGTTTTTGGTTAACTGCCTTCAGCGCTTACAGCGCTTTGATTATAAATTAAGAAACACGTCAGAGGGAATTCCCCAGTTTTGATAAAAATGCAAGAGTTTTCTGAATTCCGATAAATCTATTTCTGTCATATAAGAACTGAAGTGGAGTTTTTCTTATATGTCACCGTTATGAAACTGATATTTGATATTGTACTTCCATAAAGAAATAGAGAACCATCTAGGTCGTTTAATTAACATTTAGTATACGTTCTTGCTCCAGGGTTTGTTTAGGTATTTATGCGCATTCTTATAGTTTTCTTGACTTCAAGGGGTATTAGATTGAATGGTCGCTCTGGATTCCCCACTCAATTGATTAATTTAAAACTCATGGGATCCTTTCTATGTATGTCTGCTATTGAGGGTTATTGTTGTGGCATAATATGATAACTTTAAATCATATGCATCAAATTAAAATAAATGTAGTCCACATCGTAAAGGTGTAACTACAACACCCCTTCAGGCGAAATGAAGTCTTCCATATTATCGTTTCGTGTTGTCTCCCTTTTGGAAGTAACTTCTGTGAATTCTGAATCAAAATACTATACAACACGTCCAGAAAAATCAACTCATTCTGTCGATAAACGTCGTATTATATTAAAAACCATCGCAATTTAAACCGAGGAATGTGTATGTAAAGAAAGGAGTTCTGATCACTGACCCAAAGGAAATTAAATATTTAAAGAGTTAGGAATGGGGTTCCTCCTAGAATTACTGTGGGAAAATAGGTGATAAGATACGAAGTGAAATACCTTCTCTCACTCTGAGTCTCAGTGACTGCTGTGGAAAGTAAACTTGGAATTGATAGTTCTAACAAAAATAAAACACAATAGGCCCAAGTACATTGTTCATACACTTTTATCCGGGATTGGCTATTTTGTAACTATTCAGATTACGTAAATTACATTTAACATGTGCAGTTGATTAGTTTTGAAAATAATATTATCCAGCTACATATATACATGTGTCAATGAAAACAATGGCAATCGTATCCCTCAGAGCAATCTGCTCTTTGATTCTTATATGTCACCCAGAGCTCCAGATAAGCTGCGTATTTGCGTGATCACGCAATACAAATAATAAAAAACCCAATGCAATTGCCCATTGCAGGGTTCAATAACCCAATTAATTCAAAGGAAAACCCAATCATATTCCAAAACCATGAGTTCTCAACCCTTTTATTGGCTACCATTTGCGTTATTTACCCTTATCTGTTTACAGTTGTCGCGTAAACTATTTTTATAATATTTATAATTGGAAATTTCCTTTCGTTCTAAAAATAGATCCCTGCATCAAGTAACTGAAATGGGTCCCTGTTAGAGTTTTCCGTTGCTCAATAGGTACACATGTTTTTGAAAACATTTTGATCTTCTCGGCGTTTATCCAATTAGCGTGTGTCATGAAGTCATAATTTTTTGCATTGCTCGGGATTTATCATAACATACATTTAATTAAAACGAAAGTGAATGTCCGGTAAAAATATTGAATAGAAGCATGAAAAGCTTAAGGAAAGTTAGATGATTACAAGACTCAGCCAGTGTTTTTAGGAAGCGTCCATCGAACACACGGGCGTGTGTGCGTACCTTAACGAGAACATTGCTAATAAAAGCAGGGTTTCCTCAAAAACGAAATCAGTTGGAAAAAGTGAAAGGCCAAATCAATTATGACATGATAAAGCATCAGAAACCAAAAGTTCTAATAAAAGACAACTAAACCCAGATTTATGAAAATTGGAATAAAACAAAACATTCAAGTATAATTAGAATTTATATACTATTTTTTATACGACCGCAAAATTTGAAAAATTTTTCGTCGTATATTGCTATCACGTTGGCGTCTGCGTCGTCGTCGTCGTCGTCCGGCGTCCGAATACTTTTAGTTTTCGCACTCTAACTTTAGTAAAAGTGAATGGAAATCTATGAAATTTTAACACAAGGTTTATGACCACAAAAGGAAGGTTGGTACTGATTTTGGGAGTTTTGGTCCCAACATTTTAGGAATTAGGGGCCAAAAAGGGCCCAAATAAGCATTTTCTTGGTTTTCGCACTATAACTTTAGTTTAAGTTAATAGAAATCTATGAAATTTTGACACAAGGTTTATGACCACAAAAGAACGGTTGGGATTGATTTTGGGAGTTTAGGTTTCAACAGTTTAGGAATTAGGGGCCAAAAAAGGGCCCAAATAAGCATTATTCTTGGTTTTCGCACAATAACTTTAGTTTAAGTAAATAGAAATCAATGAAATTTAAACACAATGTTAATGACTACAAAAGGAAGGTTGGTATTGATTTTGGGAGTTTAGGTCCCAACAGTTTAGGAATTAGGGGCCAAAAAGGGACCCAAATAAGCATTTTTCTTGGTTTTCGCACCATAACGTTAGTATAAGTAAATAGAAATCTATGAAATTCAAACACAAGGTTTATGACCATAAAAGGAAGGTTGGTATTGATTTTGGGAGTTTTGGTCCCAACAGAATAAGGGGCCCAAAGGGTCCAAAATTAAACTTTGTTTGATTTCATCAAAATTGAATAATTGGGGTTTTTTGATATGTTGAATCTAACTGTCATGACTGTGTATGTAGATTCTTAACTTTTGGTCCCGTTTTCAAATTGGTCTACATTAAGGTCCAAAGGGTCCAAAATTAAACTTAGTTTGATTTTGACAAAAAATGAATCAGTTAGGTTCTTTGATATGCTGAATCTAAAAATGTACTTAGATTCTTGATTATTGGCCCAGTTTTCAAGTTGGTCCAAATCGGGGTCCAAAATTAAACTTTGTTTGATTTCATCAAAAATTGAATAAATGGGGTTCTTTGATATACCAAATCTAACTGTGTATGTAGATTCTTCATTTTTGGTCCTGTTTTCAAATTGGTCTACACTAAAGTCCAAAGGGTCCAAAATTAAACTTAGTCTGATTTCAACAAAAATTGAAATCTTGGGGTTCTTTGATATGCTGAATCCAAAAATGTACTTAGATTTTTTATTATGGGCCCAGTTTTCAAGTTGGTCCAAATCAGGATCTAAAATTATTATATTAAGTGTTGTGCAATAGCAAGTCTTTTCAATTGCACAGTATTGCGCAATGGCAAGAAATATCTAATTGCACAATATTGTGAAATAGCAATTTTTTTTTTAATTAGAGTTATCTTTCTTTGTCCAGAATAGTAAGCAAGAAATATCTAATTGCAAAATATTGTGCAATAGCAAGATTTTTTTTTAATTGGAGTTATCTTTCTTTGTCCAGAATCAACTTAAATCTTTGTTATATACAATATACAATGTATATTCACTTTTTACTACCAACTGATAAATTATAATAAATAACATTCAGTGATAACAAGCAGTTTTTTTTACATCTTAATATTTTATGATGTATTTAAATGAGTAGTTATTGTTGCAAACTCCATTAGAAATTTTAATTGAGATTAGTTTTGGAATAAGGGAAAGGGGGATGTGATTAAAAAAATTGGGTTCAATTTTTCTCATTTGAAATTTCATAAATAAAAAAGAAAATTTCTTCAAACATTTTTATGCCCCACCTACGATAGTAGAGGGGCATTATGTTTTCTGGTCTGTGCGTCCGTCCGTCCGTCCGTCTGTCCGTTCGTTCGTCCGTCCGTTCGTCCGTCCGTCTGTCCCGCTTCAGGTTAAAGTTTTTGGTCAAGGTAGTTTTTGATGAAGTTTAAGTCCAATCGACTTCAAACTTAGTACACATGTCCCCTATGATATGATCTTTCTAATTTTAATGCCAAATTAGAGTTTTTACCCCAATTTTACGGTCCACTGAACATGGAAAATGATAGTGCGAGTGGGGCATTCGTGTACTGAGGACACATTCTTGTTTTGAGAGGATTAATATTCAACAGCATAGTGAATTGCTCTAAGAGAAAACAAAAATTTTAAGTTCATTAGAACACATTCATTCTGTGTCAGAAACCTATGCTGTGTCAACTATTTAATCACAATCCAAATTTAGAGCAGAATCCAGCTTGAATGTTGTGTCCATACTTGCCCCAACCGTTCAGGGTTCAACCTCTGCGGTCGTATAAAGCTACGCCCTGCGGAGCATCTGGTTTTTTCATTTTAGGGTTAATTAATGAATACACACACAGGCACTGGTCTCAGAATTTATTATATAAAGGTATAAGACGAGTGCCTGTGAATACACATTCCCGTTTTTTTACAGTTGATATGATAAAATACAAAACTGGCAGAAGGTTTGAAACGGAACACAAATTAAACCTACAATTGCTTCTCTGTGAATAAACCAAATAAAACAGCTAGCAAATAACCCTAACCCTAACCCTAAACCAAATAAAACAGCTAAACAAAGAAAGAAACATATTTAAGATGGAAAAAAATCTGGGGTTGATATTGCCTAAATATTCAATATTGTGTTGATGAAAAAACCCAATACATCAAGGAGCTTGGTGGTGAAAAACCCAATTTGATATTAACATGAGGGGTGAATTGGAATTGATAATGCAATTAAAAAACTTTATCACCCAATTATATAAGAAAATGGTGGGTAAAAAACCCAATTTGTGAATTCTTATCTGGAGCTCTGGTCACCGTTATGAAACTGATATTTGATATTGTACTCTCATAAAAAAATGGAGAACCATCTAGGTCATTTACATTTGTTTTTGTAATTATCATTTAATAAGAGTTCTTGTTCCAAATCACAAGTCTAGAGTTTGTTTATGTAATTATGCGCATGCGTATAGTTTTCTTGACTTTAAGGGGTATCAGATTGAATGGTTGCTCTGGATTCCCAACTCCATTGATTAATTTGAAACTCATGGGATCCTTTCTATGTCTGTCTGCTATTGAGGGTTATTGTTGTTACATTATTTTAAATCATATGCATCATTTAAATTAAAATAAATGTAGTCCACATCGTAAAGGTGTAACTACAACACCCCTTCAGCCGAAATGGAGTCTTCCATATTATCGTTTTGAGTTGTCTCCCTTCCGTAAGTAACTTCTGTCAAAATACGATACAACTCGTCGAGAAAAATTAACTATACTGACTGACTGACTAAGTCTCTACTTCATTTTCTAAGGGAAGCAATCCCGTCACAAAAATAATTTACGATATCTGTTGTCTGTGTTTAACTATTCCAAATAATTATGACGTCTGGCAAGGCTATTTTCTTTTTTTCTGGGACGCCGTAGTAGGAAGGTGTCCCAGAAAAAAATTAAAATAGCCTTGCCAGACGTCATAATTATTTGGCCTAGTGTTGAACCATCAACTGACCATATTGTTTACGACATCATTTTCTTCTTCTTCCAGTGAAAAGTTATATATATATATATATTTTTCCTGACTAGGTATTTCTTCTAACCATGGGTATTTGAGTGTTTTAATAACTCCACTCGTTAAAACAGGATGCTTCTCCATTGAATAAAATTTTTTAAAATCCAAATATTTAAAACTATTTATGCCTATTAGGCACTTTCGCATCCCATACATTAGCCCTATACATGTAGGTCTGTTCGCACCCTACATGCATATTCAAATACACTAACCAAAACATAAGTAAAAATTTATTAAACACATAATACATTGTCAGAATGGCACTTTATTTTGAAACAGTGAAAACAAATAAATTATAGCAGTACACTAACCAATAAATTATTTAAAATTATTCAACGCCAAAAAAAACTGCTGTCAGAATCTCACTTAAAACAATAGGGGAAGAAATGTATCATGTGTATACACATGTTACAGCAATATACTAACCAAAGCATGATTTAGATTTCAATGTTGTCAGAAATTCGCTTTATTTTGAAACATTTTTTTTTTATAGAAATTATATTTACATGATTTATGCACTTCCCACAACTTTTATTACAAAATTATTAAACACAAATTTAAAACCAATAAACATGAAAAAAAGGGTGTGATTGTGTAGGGTGCAAAAGTGAAAGGGGGTGAATGTGAATGGGAACAGTCATGTTTTTGGGCACACAGACCCAGATCCATATACAGTGGAATCATGTGAGGCTGTGTCTGTGCATTCAGCACTAGTGATAAAGCGCATTACCATGATTACCTGATTTCTACAATGTAACTCTAATACATTTCATAGAATTGTTCTTGTAATCCTTAGGGACAGAAAATTATGAAATTGAGATTGGAATTGGGGAATGTGTCAAAGAAACAACAACCCTACCAAAGAGCAGTAAACAGCCCAAGGCCACTAATGGGTCTTCCCCACAGCGAGATGTCCCTCAGCTGGCCCCTAAACACTAATACTTACATGTAACTCCGAAATATACAAATGAACTTAAATTTAAAAATCTTCAAGACTAACAAAGGCCAGACGCTTCTGACCTGGGACAGGTGCCAAAATGTGACAGGGTTTATCATGTTTTATACAAATGTATATGTGTTAACACCTGTCCCTTTCTGATATATATGATATACAGATGTTAACAATCTGTCGCCAAATCTACATACAATTTGTTGATTGATGAAACAGCTAAACACAGGTATTGCACAACTTTCAATATCAATTTTACAATATTTAATGCAAGTAAAAACTCAAAAGAATAAATTTTTATTTGATACTTTCAGGTAAATGCATAGAACCAGAAAAGAACAAATGAATATGATTAAACTTTAATCGGATTACCTGTATTATGATGGTTAAGTCTAAGGAACTGTAATGCCTGATATACGAATATCACCCAGAGGTGTTGCCTGCCCTTGGTTGTCATGGATACGATGGTCTCGTTTGATTGGTCTGTTTCTATTATGCCTCTTCATGGTTGCAGTGATTAGCCATATTTACCTGACAGATATAAACAGCGACCCTACAGATGGACAGAAATTGCGTATACCTCTGCAAACAGATGAGGACGAAACACAGATAAAAAAATTGAATCTAGAAATCAAAAGTTTACGAAAAATCAAAGCCTCTGTTAACAATGAATTACGAGATATGGAGAGTAAACGACAAAAATTACAGGTGCAGATATCAAATTACCAGAAGCAGGTTAGAAATTATGACAAATTGATTGAATGGGCAGTGTTCTCCCAGAAATTTTAAATACATAGGTTTAAATGATAAATTGTCATTAGTAAAATTGAAAAAAATGACCTTTTTGCTTCTTTTAAGTAGCAAGGTTTATGCCTTAAATGCTATCATTTAGCTGCAAATTCTATTTTAGTTGAAAAAATGCTATAATAATGGCTTTACATTATGAACTGATACTTTCTTAACAGATTTTCCCCAGCAGTGGGAGTATTTTTCCTGTGAAGTTCAAGGTTTCATCTTGCAGATTATGTAATAAAATTCACTGTTCGCGATAAAAAAATTCACTGTTCGAGGGTGTTGAAATTAGTGGGGGTTAATAAAATAATGATACTTAAAGAAGTGATTTTTGGGAAGGAAATTGAGGTATGTTACTTAAACAAGTGATTTTATGTCATTATCCTAGATTCAGTACAAGGTCATCACCTGAAATGACCTGGTCATCCTATCAACTCAGATGTTGGTTCTGATAATTTTAGAAACATAATTAGTCCCTGGATCATTAGTATTCTATATCATTATATTTAAAGCTACAATAAAATTAAATCACTTCTTCTGGTGATTAATTTGTAATTTACTTAAATAGGTGATTATTAAAGAAAGACAACTCTTACTTTCAACCTTTGTGGAAATAATGTTACTTGAATCAGTTATTTAGAAAATTACTCATTTAAGTAAGCCTCCTGACTGTCCTGGTAAACAAGGAAATAAATAAATTGTTCAGTATCAGTATATTGATGGATTCAGCAGTGCCATCAAATCAGTAATAATTTCAATGATAGAACAGTATAATCTACTCTGGAAAAGATTATTGCCTTGCAATAGACAACTTTCGAGTTCGATGCATTTCCATCAAAAACTCTGGTTTTAGTGAACGTCATTTGTGCGTTTAGGGGCGTCGTCACTTCCGTTTTAATGTTGAGCGAGTGGATGGAAAACTATAATACTATATTGTACGAATTATTCAGCAAATTAAATTCTCAAAATTGACAATCAGCACTGCTGTCATTAGGGAATTGTCATTAAGTACCTACAGAACAACCATTATTTCTAGTTTATCCTGCACAACGACGATCACTAAGACGCTTGATGAACGTAAATAGTGCAGGGATACAGGCCATCCCCTCTATCTGGTAAATGACGTCATAAAGGCGCGCATAATTGACGAGTTTTTGCAGGTGACAGATGAACTCGAAAGTGGTCTATTTATTACAGATTGACATTGATAGAAATATTTAACAGTGTTCTCCCCAGATATTTAATATATATAGCATCCTGGTAAAAAAGGAATTTGAAATACCATCTTGTTTCTAAAAATTATAGCACCACATCCATAACACAATCTGTAAGAAAATTAATTCAGATAGCATCACATTCAAAAATATTGCATCTCATCCTGGGGGAGAACACTGATATTATTGTTAGGAATAGAGAAAAAAGGCCCAAAAAATGAAGAATAAAGAATAATGGAATTCTTAAATATATCGAGAAAAATAAAAAAAGAAAAATGGTATAAAATGTCATTAGAATAAGGAATTTAAGGACCACACCCAGACCCTTATTTTTTGTCAATGTTTATCATAAGATAAGTTTTTTGTTTTGCAGATTGATATTCTGAGTGCACAGATAGAAACTTCTGAGAAGGAAATAAAATCAACACAGTTAACATTAGAACAACTGAAATTAGAGAAATCAGAAATGGACAAACAATATCTACCCATTTTAAAAGCACCGATCAAAATATTAATGGGAGATAACTCTAATGTTAAACTCCCTATGCCAATCAATGGACAGCATTGTAAAATGCATTCCTGCTTTGATTTTTCACGCTGTTCGGTTTTCTCTGGATTTCCTGTCTATTTCTATGATTCAGAAAAGGATTTAAATGTTGGAGAGTTAGTTCCCTTTGTCAAGAATGGTATTGATGAGTATTCGGAAAAAAACCTTTACAGAACTGATGATCCGAGTATGGCTTGTATTTTTGTTGTCATAGTTGGACAACAAATTAACAGAATTACTTATTCAGTATTAGAGAAATCTTTACAGAAGTTACCATTTTGGCATGGTGATGGAAGGAACCACATTTTAATCAATTTAATGAGAGACGAGAATGCCGATATAGACATTTTTGGTGGAGCTGATACAGGCAGAGCAATAATCGTGCAGTCTCCTTTTGTAAAAACTATTTTTAGATCAGAGTTTGATATTGTTGTTCCACCTAACATTGGAAAGGTATCGGGAGATGTCTGGGAGGAACTCCCACCTATTTCACCGATTCGGAGGAAATATTTTTTGTCTTTCAAAGGTAGTTTTAAGGGTAATGTGCAATTTCAAAATGGTGAACAAAGTGATGAACAAATTTCTAATGTAGAAAATTCTGTGATTTCGTTTCTAAAGAATATTCAATTGAAATTAGACCCAGAAATATTTATAGAATTTTCATGTGACACAATTATACCTGGTGCTATAAACGGCGAATATTCTATGTGCCAAAATGATGAAAGTCGTTATGAACTGTTAAAACAGTCGACATTTGCATTGATTATCTCCCCTGCAAATGAAAGTTACGTATCTACAAACATTTTTCAGCTTCGTTTTTATGAGGCATTAAAATATGGTGCTATTCCAGTGATACTGGGAGATCATGTGACATTACCTTATATGGAAATACTCGACTGGAAAAAGGCGACTGTGATTTTACCAAAGGCTCGGTTGACCGAGTTCCATTTTATTCTCCGAACGTTTACAGATACTGCCATGGCAACAATGAGACGTACAGGCAGATATTATTTTGAAACTTATTTTTCATCAACTCGAAGTATTTTAGATACAGCTTTAGCTTTGATTAGAACTAGATTAAATATTCCGCCTGCTCCAATCATAGACATGAAGTCTCCCAGTGTATTTGAAAACAATTCATATGTAGACTATAAGTATGAGGAGACTAATCCAGAGACTGAAGAGGTTTTAGGACCTCTAGAAGCGGTTTTCCCCTCAGTTAAATTTAGTAACAATTTTACACAGAATGTTTTTTATCACAAGTTTACACAAACAGGAGATCCGTTCAGGAACTACCCATTTACGCCATTTGAACATGTTTTACCATCCGAATCAAAATTTATTGGTAAGTTTTGTAAAAAGTTAAGGTAAATAGGATTAAATTAAGAGACAGGCTATATAGCCAACAGCCATGATACAGCAATGCAACAAAGCAAACTGAAATATCTCCACCAAGAATGGTCGTGGGGATACAAAACTAAATGATCTAGTTTGTATTGTACATTTACAGCATGTACAGTATGTCTGATGATTTTTATATAACATGTATACTAAATAAAGAGAGATTGATAATACAAAAGGGATACAAACAAACTGACAACACCATCATTGACCATGGCAAAACACTGAAAACCATTTCTTTTATGTATATTACTACCATGACCATGAAAAAGATGCATGTACATGTAGATGAATGATATATATATATAAATGTGTGAAGCAATTTCCACAAAACCATAGATGTTCTTCATTCAAATGCAATGTGGCTGAACTGTTTAGAAAATACATGTAAGTTACTTCGACAGGTAAAGAAAAAGAATAAGATTATGAAAATCAGGAGAACATATTTAATTTAATACAGTCATGACTGTAGTACATGAGTACCATGTGTTATTATTTATGCAGCTTTAATCATGATAAGTATGAATGCTTTTTATTTAAAGGTTCAGGTTATGGCTTTAGACCTATAGGGAAAGGAGAAGGTGGAGCAGGGAAAGAGTTCAGTGAAGCTCTTGGAGGCAACTTGCCAAGGGAACAGTTCACATGTAAGTTTAAAGGACAAGTAAATGAAGTTAGGCATTTATTGAAGCTTGTCATAACAGCTCACTTAAGAATACTAAATTGTACAATATTAAAAAAATGCTTGCATTATTAGTGCAAGGTTAATCATGTGAAAATGATGTGTTATTACCCAATTTCATCTGCTGCAGTACCTTGAAAAAAAATTTGCACAGCTTGACATGTGCATTGCAAAACAATAAGTTTTTTAAAAGATACAATTAACATGATTAAGAAAATAATGCACATAAATGAGTTATCAATATTAATCCGCAAAATCCACAGTTATTGCTCAGCAATTAGTCTATAAAGCTTAAAAAGATGTTAAGAACAATTCTTATACTTATTCGCTTTACACATGATATTAGCAAATTCATTTTTTTTTTTAATTTTTGTAAGCCATGTACATGATGTAAGTGGAAGCCATTATGAAACTGTTTTCATGATTTGCTGATTTGTTATTTATCTTTAAACATGTTACATGGTAAACACTGGTAAATGTTGTTGTTTTTGAGAAATAAATCACTTTGATACTAAACATATGCTTTATTGGTCATTCTTGATTTTATTACAGTATTTTTGTATAATTTGTTTTATTTTTAATTTTAGTGGTAATGTTGACATATGAAAGATCGAATGTGCTGATAACAGCTCTACAGAGACTGAAAGGTTTACCGTTCCTTAATAAAGCAGTAGTCGTGTGGAATAACCCAGCTCCACCTACACCTGACCTTAAATGGCCGGATATAGGTGTTCCTATACATGTAAGCAAAATGCATTACTAGAATAACAATGCAAAGATAATTATGGACAGTAACTCAACAATACAAAAGCTACAAAAGATATATGTATGAAAAAAAGATGTTGGCTATAAATCATTGAGAGTTGGAGACAGTGACAGTAACCCAACTATAGACCTATCCAAAAGACATCAACATAGGACAGGTTTCTATTCAATATACCAAACATTTAATCACTGTGATTCTAGAAAAAATATTTATCAGAGACTCACAGTGACGCTGCTATATATAAATAAGAAGATGTGCTATGATAGACAATGAGACAACTTTCTACCAGACACCAAATGACTTAGAAGTAAGCAACTATATGTAACTATACAGCCTCCAACAATAAGCAAAGGTTGTACCATACAGCAAGATATAAAAGCATGAAAAAAGAGGTACCAAAAATGGTTTAATGTCTGACCTTAATTAAAAAAAATTGTTATATAATGGATTGTTAAGATTTTATATATATTTGTACTTGTGTTGTTGGTTTGATGTCTCGGGGTTAGAACCAACAAATAACTATTAAACTATTCATGTTTTTGTACATATCAGGTTATCAAAACAACAAAGAACAGCCTTAATAACCGTTTCCTGCCATATGACGTGATAGAAACAGAAGCCATACTCAGTATAGATGATGATGCTCACTTAAGACATGATGAGATTGTTTTTGGGTTCAGGTGAGACTTTATGTAGGTTTGTATCTGTGTATCCATGCAGGAGGTATCCTGTAAGAATTTTTTACAGTGACTTGACTGTTAGTGTTGCTCTCCAACTATTGCAGCTCATTCAAAATTCTGACCCAATTTCAATTTGTTTTATAAAACCAAGAGCAACACTAACAGTCAAGTCACAGTAATGCAAATTTATAAGTTTCCACATACTGTAAACCATTTTTTTCTTACAGACATTTTTCTTGTTTATCAGATTTTTATCAGATATGTTTTATTCAAATTTGACATCATCTTGACAGATTATAGTCACATAATTTTGCAAAAGGTAGAATAATAAATTTCTCCTAAAAAGCATGAAATTGGTAATTTGAAAAGTAAAGTTTTAACATGATTATAAACAAAAGTATAAAACAATTAAAACTTGTGAAGTGACATTCCAAGGAAATCCTTTACTGGACGTTAAGCAACCAACAATCAATCAATCGAAGGAAATCCTGACCTACAAAGATAATGCTATTTTTAATTTGTTCTAATTTTAGAGTTTGGAGAGAGGAGCGAGACAGGATAGTTGGGTTTCCAGGGAGATTTCATGCCTGGGATGTGAAAAACAATGCCTGGTTATATAACTCTAATTATTCCTGTGAACTTTCTATGGTTCTCACAGGAGCAGCATTTTTCCATAAGGTTAGCTAATAGAAACACATGTTCTTTAAATTTATAATGAAGTATTGCCTAAATAAACAGTAATGCATCTATTTTTATTTTAACATTTTTCACCATGCTTTAACTTAACAAAAACAAAAAAAATTAAAGTTTCGATAGGAACAATACTTATGTTTTTAAAAATGAACGTTTTATGATTAAATTAGTGTTTATTTTGAACAGATTGGATTTTTAGCTCACCTGGCCGAAAGGCCAAGTGAGCTTTTCTCATCACTTGGGGTCCGGCGTCCGTCGTCGTCCTGCATTAACTTTTACAAAAATCTTCTCCTCTGAAACTACTGGGCCAAATTTAACCAAACTTGGCCACAATCATCATTGGGGTATCTAGTTTAAAAAATGTGTCCGGTGACCCGGCCAACCAACCAAGATAGCCGCCATGGCTAAAAATAGAACATAGTGGTAAAATGCAGTTTTTGGCTTATAACTCAAAAACCAAAGCATTGAGAGCAAATCTGACATGGGGTATTATTGTTCATCAGGTCAAGATCTATCTGCCCTGAAATTTACAGATGAATCTGACATTTCTTTGTCGGGTTGCTGCCCCTGAAATGGTAATTTTAAGGAAATTTTGCTGTTTTTGGTTATTTTCTTGAATATTATTATAGATAGAGATAAACTATAAACAGCAATAATGTTCAGCAAAGTAAGATTTACAAATAAGTCTACATGACCAAAATGGTCAGTTGACCACTTTAGGAGTTATTGCCCTTTATAGTCAATTTTTAACCATTTTTCGTAAATCTTGGTAATCTTTTAGAAAAATCTTCTTCTCTGAAACTACTGGGCCAAATTTAACCAAACTTGGCCATATTCATCATTGGGGTATCTAGTTTAAAAAATGTGTCTGGTGCCCCGCCCAACCAACCAAGATGGCCGCCATGGCTAAAAATAGAACATAGGGGTAAAATGCAGTTTTTGGCTTATAACTCAAAAACCAAAGCATTTACAGCAAATCTGACATTGGGTAAAATTGTTCATCAGGTCAAGATCTATCTGCCCTGAAATTTTCAGATGAATCAGACATTCCGTTGTTAGGTTACTGCCCCTGAAATGGTAATTTTAAGGAAATTTTGCTGTTTTTGGTTATTTTCTTTAATATTATTATAGATAGAGATAAACTGTAAACAGCAATAATGTTCAGCAAAGTAAGATCTACAAATAAGTCATCATGATCAAAATGGTCAGTTGACCATTTTAGGAGTTATTGCCCTTTATAGTCAATTTTTAACCATTTTTCGTAAATCTTAGTAATCTTTTAGAAAAATCTTCTCCTCTGAAACTCCTGGGCCAAATTTAACCAAACATAGCCATAATCATCATTGGGGTATCTAGTTAAAAAAATGTGTCCGGTAACTCGGCCAACAAACCAAGATGGCCGCCATGGCTAAAAATAGAACATGGGGGTAAAATGCAGTTTTTGGCTTATAACTCAAAAACCAAAGCATTAAGAGCAAATCTGACAGGAAGTAAAATTGTTGATCAGGTCAAGATCTATCTGCCCTGGAATTTTCAGATGAATTGGATAATCGGTTGTTAGGTTGCTGCCCCTGAATTGGTAATTTTGAGGAAATTTTGCTGTTTTTTTGTTATCTTGAATATTATTATAGATAGAGATAAACTGTAAACAGCAATAATGTACAGCAAAGTAAGAACTAAAAATAAGTCACTATGACCAAAATAGTCAATTGACCCCCTAAGGAGTTATTGCCCTTCATAGTCTATTTTTAACAATTTTCTTAAAATTTGAAGATTTTCCATAACATTTTCCACAGAAAGTACTGTTATAGATAGAGATAATTGTAAGCAGCAAGAATGTTTAGTAAAGTAAGATCTACAAACACATCACCATCACCAAAACACAATTTTGTCATGAATCCATCTGTGTCCATTGTTTAATATTCACATAGACCAAGGTGAGCGACACAGGCTCTTTAGAGCCTCTAGTTTTTTTTATTAAAATTGAATAAATAGACTTGTTATTTCTATTTATTTAGCAGATAAACTTTTTACTCATGTAAAATAATTAATGAGTGATAGATTTCTCTTATAATAAGAAATTTAAAGGTTCGAGTGAATAAACTACACAGAGAACAATACCTATTGTATTTGTTCAATGGGACAATAGAACTGCCTAAAGTTTAAATGGACAGGAACTATCAGGTGAATCTATGGAAAGGTACAATTGGGTTCACAAGAACAAATGAAATTTTTCAGTAACCATGGTAATTAATTATTGCAAAGGTCATAAGTATGTTAACTGTGAAGATATAGCCATGAACTTCTTAGTATCACATATCACCAGGAAACCTCCAGTCAAGGTAAGATTAAAAAGTCAAAGGTCATTATAATAATGTTAACTGTGAAGATATAGCCTTTAACTTCTTAGTATCACATATCACAAGGAAACCTCCAGTCAAGGTAAGGTCAAAGGTCATAAGTATGTTAACTGTGAAGATATAGCCATGATTTATTATTGGTTTATAATTTATTATTGGTTTATAATTGTAAAAAAAAATATTTCAGTGTTTTTTATAGCTAACATAAATATAGCAAATAGGAAGGTTGGCTGTTGCGATTCTTATCAATCCATTCATTTTAACATGTAGACACACATATTTTGTTTTTTAGTTTCAAGAAACAGGAATAAAGACATTTTTTTTTATTTTATTTCAGTATTATGCCTATATGTACAGCCATGTAATGGCAGCAGCAATAAGAGACAAAGTGGATGAGTATGTTAACTGTGAAGATATAGCCATGAACTTCTTAGTATCACATATCACCAGGAAACCTCCAGTCAAGGTAAGGTCAAAGGTCATAAGTATGTTAACTGTGAAGATATAGCCATGAACTTCTTAGTATCACATATCACAAGGAAACCTCCAGTCAAGGTAAGGTCAAATAGGTCAAAGGTCATTATAAATATGTTAACTGTAAAAATATAGCCTTGAACTTCTTAGTATTACATATCACTAGGAAACCTCCAGTCAAGGTTAGGTCAAATAGGTTAGAGGTCATTACAAGTAAGTTAACTGTAGATATAGCTATGAACTTCTTAGTATCACACATCACAAGGAAACCTCCAGTCAAGGTAAGGTCAAAGGTCATAAGTATGTTAACTGTGAAGATATAGCCATGAACTTCTTAGTATCACATATCACAAGGAAACCTCCAGTCAAGGTAAGGTCAAAGGTCATAAGTATGTTAACTGTGAAGATATAGCCATGAACTTCTTAGTATCACATATCACTAGGAAACCTCCAGTCAAGGTAAGGTCAAAAGTCATAAGTATGTTAACTGTGAAGATATAGCCATGAACTTCTTAGTATCACATATCACAAGGAAACCTCCAGTCAAGGTAAGGTCAAAGGTCATAAGTATGTTAACTGTGAAGATATAGCCATGAAATTCTTAGTATCACATATCACTAGGAAACCTCCAGTCAAGGTTAGGTCAAATAATTCAAAGGGTCTTTCTTAGTATGTATACTGTGAAGATATAGCCTTGAACTTCTTAAAACATTTTGGTAGAATCACATCACAAAGAACCTCCAGTTAAGGTAAGGTCAAATAAGTGAAATATTTCATGTTATTAGCTTCTAGTTGAGGTAGTTCAAAGGTAAATATTTATTTTATAAGCCTCATGTCATGGTAAGGTCAAATAAGTCAAGGTCATTTATTCGTATTGTTAGCCTTTAGTAAATGTGAGCTCAGTTAAGTCAAAGGTTATTATTTATTAAATGAATTATTGCCTCAAGTCAAAATAGGGTGGAATAATTCAGTGTCAATTCTATGCATCTTATTGAGCTTATTAATGAAAAGTCAATTTGATTTCAGCATAGAAATTCTCTATTTAAAAAATATTTAGAAAAAAACGAACATGTGTTTTTAAGCATTAATTAAGCATCTCTATAGAATAGAAAAAATAGAATATTTTAATATTAAAGTGCAACCTGAATTATAACAAAAATTGCATTCATATAAAAGTTTCCCAGTTTAATAACAGAACTATCCTCAAGTCCAGTAATTTGGTTCGTCCATTAGTTGTTTCATTTTGTGGACAATTAGTAACAAAAAAACTAACTGGATGAAGAGAATTACCAGCAAGCATTCTGTACTTTAACAATACTTTCTGCTATAATATTTTGTTCTAATTTCAGGTGACATCAAGATGGACATTCCGCTGCCCTGGCTGCCCTCAGACATTATCCAATGACAGATCACATTTTGAGGAAAGACATAAGTGTATAAACTTCTTTGTAAAAGTGTATGGTTATATGCCATTACTGTACACACAATACAGGGTCGACTCAGTTCTGTTTAAAACACGTCTACCGCATGACAAGCAGAAATGTTTTAAATTTATATAGTATTCTTTAAATGATTTTAACTGACTGGGTATACTAGTGTTTCATTAGTATTTAACGGTTGCCAATTTTTGTTTTAACAATGAATATAAGTGTTTAAAAAACAAAATTTTTATAGGTTTTAACCAAGACTGGCAAAACCATGAAATAAAAAAATGACATGAATACTATTTATTTTCCCTTCACACTCATCATTAATTGAATAAAAAACACAAAACATTCAATTGAATGGTAATGAGATATTTTTGTAGATTATTTTTTATCAGGTAGGAAATTTCATGCCGTTTAGATCACAGCTGACTAAGTTAAATAATAGGTGAAAATATTGTATACTTATTGACTGTGTATGAGTGGAATAGTAAGTTTATTGTCCAGAGGAGCAACTATTGTCCTGAGGTGTAGCCGTGGGCAATAGTTGTATCCGAGGGACAATAAACTTACTATTCCACAAATATCTGGTCAGTAAGTGTTGTATTATATCGAAAAAGACAACAGATGATAAATGGCGGCGATAAATCAACTGTAGTAATATTAAAAAGAAGAAACCAAACCATAAAGTTTACTTCATAGATATGTTCAAATGCTGAGGCTACGTCTTGCACTGACTTGAACCCTTTACTAGATACAATAGGTGAAACACGACGTTGTTACTCCCGCGTTATTTTCAAAATCCTCCAATCGCGTAGCTGCATTTAAAATTCAGCGAAATTGAATGACGCTTGCGGTTAACTAGTTTCACCCAGGTCCAATAGTTGGAAATTTTGACCGGTCCAATAGTTTAAAGCTTGTAATTTGAAAAAATAGTAAAAATATTGTGTACTTATTTTATATAGAAAATGATAACTGAGGTATAATAATGTTTAATATTCTATGTGAATACAATCTTCAATTGCTAAAATTTTTATGCCCCACCTACGATAGTAGAGGGGCATTATTTTTTCTGGTCTGTGCGTCCGTTTGTCCGTTCTTTCGTCCGTTCGTTCGGCCGTCTGTCCCGCTTCAGGTTATAGTTTTTGGTCAAGGTAGTTTTTGATGAAGCTGAAGTCCAATCAACTTGAAACTTAGTACATATGTTCCTTATGATATGATCTTTCTAATTTTAAAGACAAATTAAACTTTTGACCCCAATTTCACGGCCCACTGAACATAGAAAATGAAAGTGCGAGTTTCAGGTTAAAGTTTTTGGTCAAGGTAGTTTTTGATGAAGTTGAAGTCCAATCAACTTGAAACTTAGTACAAATGTACCCTATGATATGATCTTTCTAATTTAAATGCCTAATTATATTTTTAACCCATTTTCACTGTCCATTGAACATGGAAAATGATAGTGTGAGTGGGGCATCCGTGTACTTTGGACACATTCTTGTTTAAAATTGTAATCATGTCAATAAAGGTTTGTCACAGAGAAAACCAATTCAATCATGTATTGAAAATGTAACCAATTAAATATAGGTATATCACATAAAACCTGTATAACTATGTATTTAAAATTATTTTGTATGTAGTAGGTTATATTTTAAAAGCTAATTATCTGAACTAGAAATTACAATTCTAATTTTGTTTATCAGGTTGAACTGTGAGAATCATTTTATATTTGATGAGTGGTGGATTTTTGTAAAAGTTGGGGTTGTTTTTGCTGAAGACTGAGGGCTTTCCATATATTATATGTTTATATATTTTTTTTTTAATCCATGAAAAAAACAATTTCTATAGAATACATTTATTTTTTGAAAACCAATGCTGAAATTATTATTAAAGAAGTTTTTTTTTAAATTAATTTTTGAATTATTTATGCTACTGTTAAACAAATTGGAATAATCTTGAATCACCAGAATAAAAATAAAACTCCTGTCCTACTTTTGTAAAATTAAGTAATTGAATCATCCTAATTTGTGGTTCAGTCCATGGTAAAAATTAGTGTGTACAGGGTTGGTATGTTCATGTGAATTCCATATGTGTTCAGATATATGTTTAGTGCTATGCATGTGTATGTGTGCTAATTGATTGTTTTATTCTGATTTTATGTTTCAAGTTGATATACATTGTAGCTTTACTTGCCACCAGCATAATGATGTGCCAGTTTGTTATTTTAAGATTTATTTTATTGCATTTTAACATGAAGATCTGTTTGTGAATTTTTGTTTAATTTATTTTTGTTGTTTCTTTCTCCCAAATATGCAAGAAATTTTATGAAATATGGAAAAAATTAATATATTACTCTTATATGATCAGCAGATAAGCAGTTCAAGAAATAATTTGTCATATTTTTTTCATAATTTTTGTGATATTTTGTCTTTAACAAAAGTTGTTTTTCGTTTAGAAATAATTTGATTTTTTTTTAACTACATTTTGATCAATTTATAATGATAGGATAAGATTGATATTTAATCAAAACTTATTTAATTCATTTCACGTAACTTTACAAAAATTAAGATCCTACTTTTTTCCAGTTCAAAAGTATCTGGCCTTGGACTTTTTTTTTTTGCTCTTTTTGAATAATATCTCAAGTAGATCTAATATAAATACATTTCTATTGAGAACATGTATAGATTGTTGTATTTTTTAAGTTGTTTAATCTATTTTCAGTTTTAACAAATATGGTGTAAATTTAGGTTGTTTTGTGTTAGACCATATAAATGTCTTTGTTTTACTGGTAACAAGTCTTAAAAAATTTGTCAAGCATTATCCATTTTGTTTACTGTCTCATATATTGGCCAGTTACAATGATATATAGTTTATATTATATAATTGTGTATCTGCTCTTTTATATTAAATTTTAACTCTAAACAAGTAATTGTTGATAGAAATATATATATGACTGAATGTGTGTAGAAAAGTCCTAAGATATTTTAACCTGTAGCTCTGCTTTCCTTTTCCCATTTCTTTTTAAGCTAGATTTATTTTCTTAACTTAAGGTGGTACCTAACACTACAGGGAGATAACTCTGTAATATCAGCTAAACGTTTTAATTACGTTGCATTGTGAACTTGGCAATATAAAGCTTCTCAATGATCAAAATTAGTGTTTGTCAAACTGCTATATAATCAGTATAATTTTTCTGATAAAATGCTTGGTTCGAATTATTTTAATTTTTTATATTTTTTTAAAAGGGTCAAAGTAAATACTTTTTAAAAATTTTATGAAAATTAAACGAGCCAAATAGTGAAAGTGTTGGGTACCACCTTAACTGTTGATTATTCCTCCTTTAAAAACTAAACAAAAATGGAAAATTGGAAACAAATTAAATAAATATATATTAAAGTTTTATACAGCTCTGCTTGTTTTTGTGTTCGTTAACTTTACTGCCGAATTGTGTTTGGAAAGTTTAATAGCTTTTGATTTGTAAGCATTACTGGCAAGATTTTGTTTATTTACCTGACTGCCGATCTATGATCTACGTAAGCTTTACCCATTGTAAATGTAGTTTACATTAGTAAATTTAACGAGAAAGCACATGATTGTATTATACTGTGGATTCATTTATTTTCGTAGGTAACAATTTTCGTGGAATGCAGAAAACTTGTATATTCGTGGATATTCAATTTCTTGGTTTTGCCAATCTTGGTATACAAAGCCTATTAAAAATATGTTATACGCTGAACATTTGAATTCTTATACGCTGAACATTTGAATTCCTGGTTCCACTGTACCCACATAACATACGAAAAATTGGTATCCAACAAAAAATAAAGAATCCACAGTATACCATTTTATATAGACAATTTTTCAGCTTATTATATTTATTTGAGAGTGCTACAAAGAAAAATGAAATAAAGTTATATGTTTTCATTTGTAAATTTAACGAGAAAGCATGTGATTGATATATTATATACCATTTTATATAGATGATTTTACAGCCTATTACATCTATATATTTTAAAGTGCCACAAAGAAAAAAGAAAAATTAAATAAAGTTGTATTTTTGCTAGGTGAACCATGAAGTAGATATAAAGACAACTTTCATTTATACTTTTCTGACATCTAGTTGCTTGGGTTATAAGTCAGAGTAAGAGTTGATTTTCAATGACGTCATTTACATGCATTACTTTTAGTCCACCAGTGTAACTTATTTATTAAAAGGACGCAAAACTCATAGTCCACCAGCGTAACTCGTTTATTAAAAGGACACAACCAGAAATTGTTCTGCAACATTTATTTTTATCCATTTTTGAAAGAGTTACAATAAGTTTTGTATAACATCATCAAATCATAAAGACCGTTAGCCTAAAGTAAGCATGCAATAATGTATCATATTGCGCTAGTGCAAATAAAGCTTCAAATAAGTGATGCTGTCTGTGACAAAAGTGTTTCAAGCATTTCTATACAAAATAAAAGGGTTAAAACCACATCACTTGTCTCAGATAAAAAAAATCCTATGTATACCTTAATACCTTAATATTAAGGTATATAGGGTTTTTTTTCTGAGACAAGTGCCTGTTGTTAAAAAATGAATATTGGTGAATATGTTCTCGTCAAGAATATATATTGCACTAGCAGGTCTGTGCAATTTACAAATCTACGCAGGACAACATTTACCAATATTCATGCAATAACTATTATAATAATTATTAATTGGCCAATTAGACCATGGTACAGATACAGTGCCTAATAAAGAATAATGGTACACCTAGTAAGCAAATTATATTAATTTTTGTACACTTTCAAATTTTTAAGCTGTAGAATATATTTTCGTGTATGAATTTATAAAGTTGTAAAATTGTAAGTGCTAATGGCTGTTATTTTTATAATAAATATATGATAATAAACAAAGTTTTATTTTGTTTTCATTGGTTTATATAGAAGTGAGAAGATGTGTTATGATTGACAATGAGACAACTATCCAACGGATTCCAAATGAAGTGGCCATTAGCAACTTTATGTCACTGTACAGATTTCAACAATAAGCAAAATGTAATTATCAATATTTATTTGATAATAGGCCAAGGACATTGATCTTGTGTGGTCTAGCTACACAGGTTATAGCATTGCTTGAATAAATTATTTTACTTGATGATTCGTTGATAACTCCTGCTTTTAAGGTCATTAGCTATCAGCTGTCATCCTGCTAAACAAAGCTTAATGTAGTCTTCGTTAATTACAAAAAGCCACGGACGGAGGATTTTTCAAGGAAGTTTTGGAATACTCCCAGGTTGTGGTAGTAAATGCAGTCCTGATCCAAATGTGGAGAATTAAACATAGATAGGCTGGATAAACGTAGTGTTGTATTGTTACAGTAAAGGAAGAGTAAGCTATGTAGCTTTCCAAAGAATATCTAGTGATTGCGGGATAACCATGAGCTGATTTGGCACATCCTTTCAGCTGAAAGGACGGAGACCTGCTTGATTGAATGAAGAAAAGCATATAATTAATGTCTGTCTGTCTGTCTGTCTGTCTGTCTGTCTGTCTGTCTGATTCGGAAATAAGAGTGACGTCTTATTTCGCTCAACTAGTATTCATTTTAGTTTAGGGCTCAGGGATTTTCTTGTTGTTTTGAAGACCCATAGTTGGTCTTTGACTGTTTTCTGTTCTTTGATCGTGTTGTTTTATCTTTGACATATACCCGGTTTCCATGTCTTTTACTACCAAGTTTCTGTCTGTCATAGGTCCAATGTCCTTGATTTCATTATCATGGTTCAGCAAGCATCTGATCAAAAACATGTATAGCCTCACGTCAATTTCTCCCTTATTGGAGTAAATAGATAGCTCTATATTTGGTGTATGGGATCCATGCAAGGTATGCATGTTTGACATGTCACACCTGAATGGTTCACTCAACATTGTGTGTGTCATCTATATGTATTGTATGTGATGAAAAATGTCATTCGTCAAGGTTCATTTGACCTTGACGAACTTTAAATGACAAGTTTGGGTGAATAGGTCTGGGTTTATTTTGTTGCACAGAAACTATAAGCAGAAGTGCAGCTTTATTGGTATACTAGTATGTCATGATTTTAAGATGTTCATATCTGTTTGGCGGGGTTTGTCTTACTCTGACCTCTCTGACCTCATTTCTATGGTTTAATGGACATTGTTAATTAGTTTTCGTGGTTATGCCCGTATCTAATAGAATCATTGTGATGTGAAGTTGGGAAGTTGACTGTCGGGCAGACTTTATCAAACATCTCACATCTCTGTGAGTGCTTGTATATCATATATATATTTCGAATCCCGGCGAGGGAAGAACAAAAAATTTGCGAAAGCAAATTTACAGATCTAACATTGTTGGGTTGATGTTTAGACGAGTTATGTGTACTTGAGCATACTACCGGAACTAGAACTTATGTTTCATATCGTGATCTGCATGTTTATTGATATTGACACAGATGGACTCTATCTACGAATCTATGACAAGCATTAAGGAGTTTTCAATTGTCAACTTCCATATTTTTCAGCATAAACATATCCTCTGTCCGGCGTGGGTGCTTTATTTTTCAGTGAATTTGTAAAATCAGTGATTTTCTATCGGCTCTTGCAATGGATGCGGAAATAAACGATGTCTGCAGACTGGCAAGCAAATACAAAAGTTACCCAGACTTGTAAAAGAGGGCACTTCTGTTAATTGTATCAAATGCCTTCCTAAAATCGATGAAACAGGCATATTTCTTTGTTAATTATTTAAATGCATGCTTTATCAATATTATAGTTTTGAGAGTTAAAACATGATCACTTGTTCGACTTCACTTTGAATCCAATTTGCTCTCGACAAATAAGTTTATTTCCTTCAAGATACTTTTTCTAATCTGCTATATAAAACTTTAAGAAAAAAATGAAAGGGCTATATACAATGATATATATACCATGTATACCTCTAATTAGATGGATCATTAAAACACCCACTCTTAAAAATGGGCTTAATAAAATTGTTCTCTCCATGAAGTTTGGTAAATACCAGACTTATAAGAATAAACAATTTTAAGAAATGTTAATTGATCTTTAATGAGGGGGGCAAGGGGTTTAGCTGTTATGCTGTTATGGGGCATTTTAATTCTTTGTTATCTGTTATTCTGAAAATATATTTGCTGTTATCTGTTATTGTCTTATTCTTTGTTAGCTGTTATTGGGCTTTTAGTCTTTTTGTTATCTGTTATTATGATAATGTATTTGCTGTTAACTGTTATTGAAAATTGGAATGTTAGAATTTTTTTGACAGTCACGAACGAACATATTAAATTAGAACAATTCTTAATATGACAAAAAGAAAAAACATATGGCCAGGAATATCTGACAAGGATCTCAATTAAGGCATAGGTCCTTACAACCACTTAACCTTTTATATTATATAGTACATAGACTCAGCTCTTTTCATAGCAGAACCAAATACATTGTACAATGAAAGTTCCCACCATGTACTAGGTTCCGAAGCTGCACATACCTCATTACAAACAAAGATTTATTTCGTTGAAACCATCGTTCCACTACTAAACTATGTATTCTACTTATTAGTAGACTTGGTACAATCAAAAACCTGATAAAAAATTATTCAAATAAGGCCTTTGAAAATAGTGGAATAAATTACTTTTGGTGTGTCAAAATTGGTTCGAGGTACTTGATAAATTGCATGCTTATAATTGGGGCTTTTGATTTTTCTACCCTATATACAACTTTGCCTCATAGTCTTATTCAGAAAAAAATCACACACCTCATTAAATGGGCATTTAAAAAGTCAGAATGCGAATATATATATTCAAACTCTTTTAGGTCATTTTTTAGTAGCAAACAAACACAAGAACTATGTCAATTGGACCTACTTTGATACCATAACTGCCCTTGAATTTTTACTAGATATCTTTTTTGTCTCTTTGACATATTCCTCATTTTCATTCTCAATTTTATTGCTCACTATTTAAATTACAAGCATGTGTGAGTTTCTATAACTGTACAAAAAAAATAATCTGAAAAAGTATACTATAACAAATAAACAGCTACGCCATGAGCGCATGATACGCCCTTCACCTTTTTGAAATATGCAATAACTTCTCAATGTCATATCAGATGTTTATAAAAATCAGTCAATATATATCATGTATATAAACAATAAACCAAAGTTTCATGAGAATTACTGAAAACACTTTTGAGTTATTGTCCGAAAACTGGAAAATACCATCTTTTTTAATGAATCAACCCCTTAACTGAATAACATAAAATCGAGAAAAATAAATCGAAAGGTTGCTTGCAACAATAGATATAAACAATTCAGCAAAGTTTCATGAGAACTTACTGCTGAAAACGTTTTTGTGTTAATGTCCGAAAACAAGAACCCCCCCTTTTTTTTTTAATTAATAACCCCTTAACTCGGAAATATAAAATCTAAAATTTATAAAAATTAAAAGGGAGTCCATGTCAATAGATATAAACAATTCACCAAAATTCCTTGCAAATTTGTGAAAGGATTTTTGAGATATTATCAGAAAACTGAAAAAACACCATTTTTATTGAATAAAACCCCATTACTCAGAAACTTAAAATCTAAAATTTATAAAAGACGATATCGAGCTCACGTCAATAGATATAAACAATTTCCCAAAGTTTTATGTAAATTGGTTAAAGAGTGTTTGAGTTAATGTCCGACATGTTGACGACAGACGGACAAGAATATACCAAATACATATTTAGATACATAATTCTAAAAACCATGTTCATAGAAAATGGAATTCATTACAAAGGATTATACCCGTAATGAGAAATACTGGATTTGTCAAGGACTCGACTTATTTTAATATTTCATTTACTGTTATCTGTTTTTGTCCATTTTAATTCCTTGTTATCTGTTATAAGCCAAATCAATTTGCTGTTTTGCTGTTATTGGGACCCCCTTGCCCCCTCTTTAATTTTCCTGGTCAGTTGAGTATATTAAAGATGTCTACCCCTTTCAGTATAGTTAAAGAATGTGCACCTATAAAGTCGTATTAAATTTTGCACATTGAAATTATAAAATAAATCAACATTGACCCATTGTGAAGACTTTACGCAAGAAACTGTAAGTTTAGAAGATTCCTGTTTGTTTTCATCTATGCTTAAATCACAATTAATGTCTTTTTTATCGTGCCTCGATCGTGGACAGTGGATTGATACTTAAATTAAGTATTCAGTATAATTATGATGATTATTGATATTTTCATTATTTCACCGTAAATCTATAATATTAGAAACAATTGCAAATTTATATAACTTGCATAACCACTGTGTTTTATTTTCTTTTGTACAAAAACATTATAATGTTTATGTATTTTTCCGTTGATATGTTCTTGTTTGTCCTGATTCCAGGTCAGTTGTGGAATTAGGTGACTGGGTTAGTACGATTCTTATAAACAGTTTGTGTATATGTTGACTGTGACAACACCCCCTAAATCCAGCATTTTCATTGGTTAAGAACTGACATGCCCACATTTTATAGTTTATGTTTGTGTCATATTAACCCGAGCCACCGGTCAATACACGTGAGAGTTCTACCGGCTAATAGAGAACCAGGTATGATGCTAAAATATACATGTTTATTGATTGATCCATTTTATTTTGTAATTGTCTGCGCGTTAAATATTTTCCACTGTAGTAAATATTTTACAAGTTCATTGTCCGAACGATATTTTTTCTAAATCATAATATTTATAAATATATCTAGCTTAATGGTTACCTGCTTAATTAATATGCAGGTTGAATACTATTTCAGATAATGTAACACATTATGAACTAATTATTAATACGTTTATTGAAATATTTTAAAATATTTGCATTTAGTACATATATACTTATTTCGGAAATATTCTTGTTTGTCTTACATCTTAATAACATACAGGTAAACACTGTCATGTTTCTTATATAAAATATAACTGCAGGCTTGTAACTCCAGTTACACCTTTCCAACAACAAGATTGGAACATATGTTGAAGCACCTGGGTATATGTTCTCTCATAGATGTATTTCATCTATGGTTCTCTTTGGATGTTTGCAACCCTTGCTTTTCAATGAGTCACGGTTCATATGTACTGTTTGTTTGTTCGTTTTACCTTTTTCGAGTTTTGTCCAAATGCATTTCTTCTACTGTCTTTCTTCTATATTATTCGTTTTTATCCCAATTTCTTGTACTATCTTCACTTCCATATAAGTCTTTTTTATCCCCATTTCTTGTACTGTCTTTTCTTCCATATAAGTCGTTTTTATCCCCATTTCTTGTACTGTCTTTTCTTCAAAATTAACCATTTTATTATTAATATCATATGTTTTATCCACCAAATGAATGGTTGGTTACATTCAAGAACGTCTTTATTTGAAATAGTGCCATATTTTCTCAGTATTGTTTGTAGGTACCATTATTCTTTGTTGTTGATTTGTCGGCATATTTGTTCTCTTCTTTATATTTGTTTGCATTTTTCTTTTACAAGTCTTTACTTTTCTGTAAAGCCCATCTATATGCAGACCCTCATGCAATGATTGCAGATTGAATTAAGAAAGCATCGAGATCTTATAGCCAAAATAAATTTAAAATTAAATTAAAAAAAATATAGTGCAAGTCTATCTACTCATCATTGCGTTATTGACTACTCAACCATTCAATATCTGATACGATGTCCGTCCGTCTGTTTGCCATGGTCGGACAATATGATTGGTTTTACCGTTATTTACTCTTTCTTAGAATTCAACAGATGGACTAATGCAAGGTCGTGTTTTGTAATAACATATTGATAATCATGTGACATTTATTTAATACCTAAGGGTCACCAAAGTTCAGAATGTAACGTGATGTTATCATCTGTATTGACCGGGTTATATAAATGTAATCGGATTAAAACAAGGACATATTGATAGGTTTCAGTCCTTCAAAACATTGATTGTTTTATTTGATAAGCACAGATCAGTCCGGCGGAAAAGAGGTATCGGGCTCCCTTTTTTTTTTTTTTTTTTTTTTTTTTTTTTTTTTAAAGATCTAGCTCAGGGTTTGCTTACTTGAGTATATAAAAGACTGAATAGAAAGTGTTTCTAAAGAAAGACCTGACATCATCGAACTTAATATATAATAAATGCATTACTTTATACTTATAGTTTTTTTTATTTAGATTAGACCATTTTCCCGTTTAAATGATTTTACATTACTAATTTTGGGGTCACTTTATAACTTGCTTTTCGGTGTGAGCCAAGACTCCGTGCTGAAGGCCGTACCTTGAACTATAATGGTTTACTTTTATAAATTGTTATCTGGATGGAGAGTTGTCTCATTGGCACTCATATCACATCTTCCTATATCTATTTAGAGTTGAATGTTATCACAGTCAAATACGAATATACCAGAAATCTGATTTCGTTACACTCCATACAATGCCATATGGAGTAAAAATGTGACTTGGATGGAGAGTTGTCTCATTGGCACTCTTTGGCACTCATATCACATCTTTTTATATCTAAATTCTATTTTTTTTTAATTAGACTGAATGTATCAATGTTTTATTTATTAGTAAAAAACGTGTTTACTTGCGGTTACATTGATTTCATTTGATAGTAATTATACTCCTCATCCAAAGTGACTTACAATTTTAATAGCCTACTATCTTAACTCGCCTGCTCGTATCAAATTATGACATGATATACGAGGAAAACGAAATCAGAGATCTATGTTTTAATTATATTGAGTCTATATTTCAAGATTTATCCGTTGTAATTACTATTAATCTGACCAGTAATTACGGAGACATATTACATGTTGCTGGTGTCATGATAAAGAAGTGAGAAGTGATATTGCGTCAAATTCACGAAACAAAATTTCAAGTCGGGCTTGAAAACACCAAACGCAAAACAATGCAAAAGGAGCAATGCTTTTATTTGCTGGTTGTCATATTAAAGTAACAATAAGGTCCTTAACATATACGGGGCAAAAACTTTTATGATGCGTTCAAATCGGACGACCTCTTGGAAATTTTCATAACTTGAAAAGGAGGGGGGCCGGGGGGGGGGGGGGTAACTGACGGCATATATATGTATAAGATTATATATTGGAGGTGGACCCGCTCAAGACAGGCTTCAGTGATACCATATATATCAGTGAAAATAATATTTAAGGTACATTTTAAAGCAGCTAGAAGCTAAATATTTATCAAACAAAAAAGTTGAAATGTTTTACTGAAAATCAATTATTACACAACTTTATTTTTTTTCAAAATATGTTTAAATAGTTCCGGTATGGCTCATGTGATAATTGTCATTTTACTATAAATAGTACTTGTTAATTTTCTTTTAAATAAGGTTATGTGTATTGCTTTTACATTATTCATAATCAATACGATATCGTACCTTTGACATCCACCAATCAGAACGTTATATTTTCTGTGTGAACTTTAACCCCACCTCCACATGATCCGCCATTCATTCAGACGTCAAAATTTAGGTTTTCTTCAGTCTCTTCGCAAAATAAAGAACATTATCTTTGGGGGAATACAGTACAAATATTATACAATTGATCTCATCGGATATTTAAGGCCACATTAAAGGACTGAACTTAAGGAAATACTTGGTAAGTGCATGCAGAAAAAAATAAATAGAGTTTTTAATGATACCGGTGTTTGACCACACGGATATTGACCCTCGGGCTTGACTACACTGTTTCTATCACTCGTGTATTGTATATGGGTGTTTGACGTAACCGAACATAATAACTAGACTATAACAATTAGCTTTGTGATTACCAATAGACAAACAGGTGATAAGCCATCATAAGGTGAAAGTACATGTGTCTGTTACATGTTTGTGTTCATGTTTGGGAGTCTGGGCTTTGAACACTAGCTAGTAGCTGGATAAGAACATAGAATTCAGAAACTGTATATATCATTATATGTGAGTAAGTGAACATTTATATATCGTCATCAAATCTATGCAAAGATTCATATATTTTACAATAACATACTTTAATGTTGTTCTAATGCACTTGAAATTGGCAATTCATCAAAAAAGCATATTTATCTGTTTATCATTGTTTATGTTGGTCCTCTTCCAAAAGAGATAAAATATCAATGTGACATGATGTAGAAAAATATAGAACTTGATTATGAATGCTTTTATAATTGGAACATTTAGTCCATGACAATTGAATTACAGGAATTTAATTGTTGAAAACAGTTGACCTACTTACAATTGTAAACATACCTACTTGTACATGTATTAGAAATTCTAGTTTGCATTCCATGGATGTCTGTATGTTTTATCCATCATGTCCATGTAAAAATAGTTTTTAACTTATTAGACAGATAAATGTCAATGATAATCTTTTGAATAACCCCTGCCCCTTGAAAATTTGATAATTATGTTTATGTCAAATTTTGGCATGTTAAAATCATCAAATTTGTCTTGGTACGCGCTTGGTGCTACTCTTTAGTAAAATGTACATTTTGTATAACATGTATTGTAATAAACTATATAGCATTAGATAGTAAAAAATGATAAGTGGTAAAGTAAATGTCTCCTAATAGTCCATTTGCCAATTACCGATTTGATTCTGTTATTACACACTTTTTTAAGCAAATTACTTCCCTTTATCAATCGTTGACTGGTTCCATACTGGACGAAATTTGCATTTTCCAATGCAAAGCATGATGAATTGAAAGTGAAGAATTGTCGGTTTAACTAGTTTTTCATTAAAATAATTTCTGATGTCAAAAGTATTTAGCTGAACAACAAATTAATGTAATTATAAGATTAAAAAACCTTAAAGATTACTCACATTACGCACAGGTAAATTTGCTCTTTCTGCTGGCTCTCCATTGTAAATAAAAATTAATGTCCCTCATAAGGGAGACAACTAAAAAAGGGATCTCTAATTACAGGGTCAATTACGGGAATTGGCAAGTAGCCTATTGTAGATGTTTTAAAATTCTTAAAAAGTTTTTTTTTATAAAGACCAAATTATTCCACTTATATTTATGTATGTCAGTCTTATCTAAAGTTTGAACTTTGTGTCTGAGACATGCATCTGGTGAGGGGGGATTGGACCTTTATCGGGACTCCAGGATCGGGTGTTTTTAAGCTCGGGATTTCGGGATCCGGGAATTCTTTTTTTCAAATTTCGGGATCCGGGATTTTTATTTATTTAAATTCGGGACCTCAGGATTTCATGTTTTTAAGCCCGGGATTTCGGGATCATGACCCCTCCTATCCCCCCTCATCTGGTTCTAAGGGTAATGAACAATTTTGCTAAATATTATGTAACAAGATATAAAACAATAATTAACATGTTGAAAAATTATAGAAACCAGAGTCAATAGTTGGTATTATATTCTGACATGATATTTGTATTATGAAAATAGTCCATTTGCCTGCCTAATTTCTGAAGATCTGTGACACAACTAGTCTACAGAACAATTGGGAAAAAATGTTTGACCTTTGATCAGACAATTGGCAATAAAGTTGAAAATATAAATGGTGAATGTGTCAATGAGACAACAACCCAACCAAAGAGCAGAAAACAGTTGAAGGCCACCAATAGGTCTTCAATTAACACAGCAAGAAAATCTGTACTTATCTGATAGAACCAAAATTTACCTGTCATGACCATGGCCAGCTTTCAGGCATATTTAAATTATGAAAATCATACCACATCTAATTAATAATTGTAATACATTTGTAAATGGAATTAATGTCTTGTCTTGTCTTGACTAATTAATTTATATGGGTAAATAATCTGTCAATATTCTGTATTCCTACACAGTTATAATGCAGATCAATATCAATCTTAGACAGTATATGACACAGCCGAGTCAGGCTAGGAGACATTTTTTGGGAATCTCCATGATAAAAAAATAACATTTATAACCTGATGAAATAATATAGTGTCAATATTGACAACTAAGAAATATTTGTATAGCAAGAATAAAACTTGGACAAGATAATAACACGGTCACTTGCCAAAAACTTAAAGATGAGTAGTTAACAAAGTAATTTATACATGTTTCTCGTTTCTCGTTTTTTTTTATATAGATTAGACCGTTGGTTTTCCCGTTTGAATGGTTTTACACTAGTAATTTTGGGGCCCTTTATAGCTTGTTGTTCGGTGTGAGCCAAGGCTCCATGTTGAAGGCGGTACATTGACCTATAATGGTTTACTTTTTTTTAAATAGTTATTTGATGGAGAGTTGTCTCATTGGCACTCACACCACATCTTCCTACATCTATCTCTGGTACAGTTGCTAAAGTGTTTGATAAGGTTGCACCTGAAGGCAAAAAAAAAAATACCCAGCCTCTGTCTCACAGCAGAAGAAAAACATCAAATCTGGATAAAAAATTCCGCTTGCAGTCTGACACCATTTATATCGTAAGGACATAAGGAAGGTTATCTGCACTGGCATGACTGGGTTCATTGGGATTTAAACTTGTGATTAACTGTGTCAGATAATGATTTAAAAAATTAAAAACTTGTTTAAGTGTGAGCCAAAATTAATTGTTTACTTCTTAACCTTATTCGTTTAAAAAAATATCATAAAATGTACCATATACCTGATTTACATTTATTTAAAAGAAATCATAATGTAGTACCAAAGATTTCTCATATATTTAGTAACATAAAAATATTCTCTGAACCAAACAATGTCTGAAATTTTCTTGGAAATCTATTCAACCCGGACACGATCATCGAACTGAAAAGATAATCCATTGAAATTGGGGCTATATTTAAATTTTATGAATTTTTAACAAGCTTAATATGCAGGTATGAAGCCTACAATGTACAATGTAACCTGTTATTAAAGCAGTGAAATAACGATGATTCTTTCACAGTTAATCATCATGTTAAGGCCCGTAGCCAGGATGTTACTAAGGGGGGTTATTTTGAATTTGACACTCTGACTTTAGTAGTCCAACTTCAAAAGGTAATCTATATTTTAAATCTTATAGTATTTCCCTAGTAGTTATTTGTTTTTAGAATGGAATTTTTCCAAATTTTTCCAAACCCCTCCAACCCCCCTCTAGCTACAAGTTTGATGTCTATATTTAGGTATTTAGATATTGTACAGTGAAACATTCTATCTATTAGTTTATAAGTTATTTAAATCAAATATATATATACAGTCTTTATTGTATAGCCCCTAGTCAGTCTTTTGTTATTTGTTTTGTGTTGGGTTGCTGTCTCAATCGACATGCATGAATATATATATATACCACACATGTCCATTTAGGAGGCCTCCCAGTGGCAGATCTAGGGATTGGACCCCCCCCTTTTTTTTTTGGACGATCAATGCATTTGAATGAGGAAATGTGGTTGTAACCCCCCCCTTTGTCCTGGGTTGGGAACCCCCCGTATTAAAATGGCTAAATCTCTCCAGGCACTCTGGCTACCTCCACCCATTAAAACTGACCACCACTAAATAGCACCATAATGCTGAAAGTGGCATTAAACACCAATCAGTTAATAAATCTCCATTTATTCTTACAAGGTTTAGTCATTTAAAAAAAATACGGTTGGAAGTAGGTTTTGGTTCAATAATTTCCAGGTAATTTGTAGTATTTCATCAAAGTCAAAATAGTCACAAAACATTTTATTAATAGCTATTTATAGTTATTTCAAAGAGATGAGCAGATAAGTATGTATGTATGTTAATATTATTCAAAAGAAAAATGTCAATAACATTAAACAATTTGTACTTTTACCATTGTTTAGTTACAGATGAAGTTTTATTATATCCTGTTTAAGTACATGTAATATTACATGTATAGAAATATCAGTAAACTTTATTATCCCTGAAAATTCTTATATAAATTCTAACTGCAATGTCTGCCAAGTAAATGCCAGTATTATAAAATTAAAAAAAAAATCAATTCATACTTTTAAATGACTGTTTAACAGACTTGTATGGAAATAAAATTGGGTCACTTTGTTTAGATATATATCACTGTATATCTTACATTTTCTTATGACAAGGTTGTAATTGAAGCAATATTGTGAAATATATCAGTCAAACTTTTATCACTGAAAATTCTTATTCTATTGGCTGTTATGCATGTTATGGTCATGTACCTGTCTGCCCTACATATGTACACAATGCCAATAGTAAAACGAAAATCAATTCATTACTGAAGGTTTTTAAATTACTGTTTAAAAGACTTGTATGGAAATAAAATTAGGTCACTTCGTTGTAGGTGCAATGAACTCTGAGGTGTTGTTATTCAAACCCCCATAAACCAAAAGATCATGGCAACAACATTCATGACATAACATGGTAAAAAACATACATGTATATATAGAGCTAATTGCAATCATATATTTATAAGACTGACAATCATGAGATTTTAAGATTATTTAATCATGGCTTGTGACCATCTTATATCCTGAACAAGCATGACAAGCAAAAAAATATGGTGGGTTAAATCAGATTTAATCTAGCCAGTTGCCTTTGAATAAATATTTATTTTTACCATGATGTCATTATGTCAACTATTAGCAAAAGCCATACTGTGTAGTTATTTATAATAGGCAGCATTCTTACTAAGATTTTTAAAAGCGAGTCTAGGCACTCACCATTGTTGGCCGTGGTGACTCTGATGAGTCAAACAGTAAGAAAAAGATATTTTATTGCGAATATAATTTATTATTTTAGTCTTTATGACCTAATAGAGCAATGAAATGACATTAAATTCAGATTACGTTTAAAATTTTGCTATATAAATGATGATACGTGTGTTCAGTTTATACAAAATATTTTGATCTTGATGCATCTTTGGACTCGCCAGTTTTGTAATGGTGAGTCCAGACAGATTTTCATGAGTCCAGGACACCTTAGTGAGAACCCTGATTAACCATGGCTATAAAATATGAAACTTTAATCTGAATCATCTTTTAAAAGTTATTTCACATTTATTCGCAGGTTTTGGAAAAAGAAATTTTCAACAAATTTTAAAGACATCCTGAGCACACACACTGAAATGTCTACCATGTAAGGGAAGATAACCCAGCATGAGTTATTTCAGTTATGTCGGAAAACTTTTTTCTAACGTCAAAGGATTTTACAATGAAATCAATGCAGCAACGTTAACAGGTGCTATAGATGTCATTATTGTCGAACAGGAAGATGGGGGATTCAAATCGTCACCGTTCCACGTTAGATTTGGTAAACTTGGGGTCATTCGAGCTAGAGAGAAAGTGGTGAGTTCGATGATTAATACTTGTAATAATAAACAAATGATACATGTATAAAAAAAATAACAGGAAAAAACAAAATGTACAGGAATCAGGGATAGTGCATAGTTAAACAAACCACAGCCTCACTCTGAAAACAGATATTAATGTCTTAATCTTATTGAGTGTGTAATTTTGATTAAAATTGGTGAATTTTTTTGATTGACAGAATTATTAAAAATGTTTTGAATATATGAAACATGGTATATGTGTGAGTGTATGTAATGTGCAATATATATCAATGTTTTACACACCTTTTAATAATAACAGAAAATCAAAATGAAAAAACTACAAAAGGACTATACAAAATGATACACAACAGTTAACAATGCTAATTTAGAAAAGTAAAACATGAGCAAGACAAACTACACTAAAAATGAGTGTGATCTTAGGTGCTCCAAAAGGGTAAGCAAATTCTGCTCCACATCTGGCACCAATCACATCAAAAAATGTACATTTATTTATTAAAGCACATACAATATTGAGATATATGTATGTAAAAAGATCACACTTAAACAATGATGGAAAAACTACTCTTACATATATATATTTCCATAAAGGAAGCTTTAAGTGCTCGATACTTAAACACCTACAAATTTGACTTGTGTTTAGTGCTGTCTCATTGACATATAAATCTTGTGACAGTGAAATCTATTTTATTCTTTGTTTTTGACCCAGTTAGAGACTACACAAACAAATTGGTCTGTTTTTAGAACATGTAGAAATTAGAATGATATGGGTTATCTTTAACCTGGTTACTGATTGTAAGATTGTACTGGTACCAGTACATTGAGTACAGTGTTTAAACCAAATATACATTATTATTCAGGGGAAAGCAATTTTCGTGGATTTCATTGATTTCATTAATTTAAATGTTCAATAAAATACAAAGTTTGTCAAGATTTTAATGCAGACTTCAATGTAAAACTACAAAATCAAATGATTAAATATGGAATACAATTTTTCCTTAATCTATAAAAATTGATACAAACGAAAATAAAAGAATCCACAGTTTTTTTGCATTCAGTCTGCAGAGAAGTTAAAAAAAAATCCACTTTTTGTACAAATCTTTCCAAATTATTTACAAGACCAGCTTAATACTCTTTACATAGATATAAGAAGATGAAATATGAGTGCCAATGAGACAAATCTCCATCCAAGTCAGAATTTATAAAAGTAAACCATTATAGGTCTAAGTACAGCCTTCAACACAGAGCCTTGACAGACACCGAACAGCAATCTATAAAGGGCTCCAAAATATTACTAGTGTATACATGATCCTGATGATAGAAACTCCTTTAACAAATGTTTAAAGATCACAATGGAAAAATGATGGATGATATGATATATATAACATACAGTATTAAGTTAAGGTGGTAGACCTTTGTTCAGGGAGACAACTCTTTAAATCAGTTATGTGTTTGTTAAAGTCAAGTTTCATCAATATTTTTTAAGCATTTACCTGAAACAGATTGGAAATAATCTATGTAACCTAGAAGCTTAGAATATATTTATGAAAATGGCTGACACAAACGTACTGATAATTTTAAGAGTTATTTCCCTTAACCTAGGTCTACCTCCTTAAGTCTACCTGACAACAAGGTCAAAGGCGATGATTTATTTCAAATCTCTCAGATTGCTATTACTGTTATTTCTTACAATTTACACAAGATGATGGATGATATGATATATATAACATACAGTATTAAGTTAAGTCTACCTGACAACAAGATCAAAGGCGACGATTTATTTCAAATCTCTCAGATTGCTATTACTGTTATTGCTTAGAATTTACACAAGATGATGGATGATATGATATATATAACATACAGTATTAAGTTAAGTCTACCTGACAACAAGGTCAAAGGCGACGATTTATTTCAAATCTCTCAGATTGCTATTACTGTTACTGTGGATTCATTTATTTTCGTGGGTATCAATTTTCGTGGATTGCTGAAATTTTGCATATTCGTGGCTATTTAATTTCGTGGTTTTGCCAATCTCTGTATACAAAACCTATTTAATAAGTGTATTCGTTGAACATTTGAATTCGTGGTTCACCTGTACCCACGAAAACCACGAAAGTTGGTATCCAACGAATAATAATGAATCCACAGTATTTCTTAGAATTTACACAAGATGACCATCTGTTGGTTAGTTACTCATACTTTTATTTAATTCTTAGGTTGACATAGAGATAAATGGCGAGGCTATTGATTTGCATATGAAGTTGGGAGAATCTGGTCTGTCTGTTGATTGCTCATACTTTTAATTTAATTCTTAGGTTGACATAGAGATAAATGGCGAGGCTATTGATTTGCATATGAAGTTGGGAGAATCTGGTCTGTCTGTTGATTGCTCATACTTTTAATTTAATTCTTAGGTTGACATAGAGATAAATGGCGAGGCTATTGATTTGCATATGAAGTTGGGAGAATCTGGTGAAGCTTTCTTTGTTACAGAGATTCTGACAGATGAAAATGTGGAGGTTTGTAGGAACAAAGAACATAGTAAAATTTTAAAAGTTGTTTACTGTTCAAATATGTATTTTAGCAAACAAAATTAAAACACTTGTAGACATGATTTCTGAAAGATATTAAAAGACCTCACAGAAAAGTTCATTTAATTTTCATGTCTGCCATGTCTTTTACCAATAAACAAAATTGAAGCTAAAGGTTTAAATCATTGTAAATTGAATTAAAAAACTTTTTTTCAATGATTTAAGGAGGTAGACCTAGGTTAAGGGAAATAACTCTTAAAATCATCAGTACGTTTGTGTCAGCTATTTTTATAAATGTGTTCTAAGCTTCTAGGTTACATAGATTATTTCCAATCTTTTTCAGGTAAATGCTTAAAAAACATTGATGAAACTTGACTTGAACAAACACATAACTGATTTAAAGAGTTATCTCCCTGATCCAAGGTCTACCACCTTAAACTCGAGTTGTTTTGTTTGTAGGATTTTTGGTTTGAATTTAATTGGTTTAGAATATAAGCACACACAAATTGTACATTTTTGGTATCATAAACATCAGATTTTTTTAAAAAGTAGAACATCTACCATTTGTCTACCAAAATCAATAATTTTGACATGGTTATCATGTTTATTCATTATTGTGAGTCCAGAGGTAGAACTTAAATTAAAAAAAAAAATGAAGTTATAAAATGTCACTTTGATGAATTTCTATCAGAAATTTTTCTAATTAAAAACTGCATATTTATGCCGCTGAAAATTATCATGCTTTTAATTGTTTATTTTATAGGAGATTCCGGCTCATTTGGCCACATCAACGATGCCCTCTAGTGTTGACCTTATCATCATTTGTAATATATTGTTATTATTTAATAGGAGATTCCGGCTCATTTGGCCACATCACCGATGCCCTCTAGTGTCGACCTCATGGAAAAGGGAGTGATGGAGATGAAGAAGAAACATGGAGAAAAAAGGAAGAAAATCAAGAAAATCAAAGACCTAGATGAACAAGAAGAGAGTGAACAAAATGAAGCGGTGTGTGTAATAATAAAAAGTAGCATTATAAATACATGAAATTTTAGTGTGATTTGTAGAGATTCTTTGTCATGATCTATTTAATTGGAAATTCAGAAGTTTTTGAGATGATATTTTTTTTGGTGAAATTTGCAACAGAATAGGCATTTCAAAAATGAAAAGTAGTTTTTTAAATTTTGGTAGCAGTATTTGTAAATTGTATGCAGCATTTCAAAATGTTCAAAAAAATTCTCTTTGTGTTGATCTATTTAAAAAACAGTTCCATTTTCATATCACATCAGCATATTCTTGTCCTAGATTCACTAAGGCTCATGTGAATATTGATATTGGTTCTGTACAATAGAGTAGGCAAAGGCTTCTAGATGGTCATCTGGAGTGAACATTCTGTTTCTTTACTACCATCTTAAAAACAGAAAACAAGTTAAGTCAGTGTAAGTTATGGTATTCAATATGTTTACAAAATCTTATGTTAAATATGAATGGACATAGGTGAGCTTTCCACAGCAGTGGATTGGTGTCAACCAGCTGAGATGACGTGTATTTTCAATTAAAAGATAATCCACTGGATATTTTCAAATCCTTAGTTTTATTTCTTTGATATTTGACATTAAGATGTCGACCATTTTTTCTAAGTTCAATAATTCTTAGTCCATTTTTACTTTTCAGACAGGGCAAGACAGTTTGACAGAGGCAAATGAACAGAGTAGGAAAGTAAGAAGGAAACGATCAACAAAGAGGAAGAATCAGGCAGAAACTCCAAAAGTTGAATCCAGAACAGATGACTCTGAAATCTTTGAGATCGATGACGTTTCTTCCGACGAAGAATTAGCAAATCTTGCCAGGATTACTCCTGGCTTGTCCAAATCTATTAGCCTCCCTGTTGTGGAGGAGAATAAGTTTGAACGTACAAGGGAATGGGCCACTACATCATACGATGGATTCTCTCATGTATTTAGTGACACAGAAATGTCACCAGTTAGTAGGTTAGTAGGTCAAATACACAATGTCATATAATAAGAGTGTCACAATAGACATATTTACACTTGTATGCGAATTTATCTGCCATAACTTAAAAAGTCAAAAAAAAAAGGGTACTGCAAAATTTTGCATCACAATTTAAATCATTTAACACCATTTTTTAAAATTGTTTATTTTTAGGATACCAGAAGGTTATTTTGAAACAGATCTAAGGTCAATTGCAGCAAATTCAGCTAAATACTCAAAATATCCCGAAATAGTCTTGACTTGAAGAAACAGTCCAGGCTTATATTAAAAAAACTTGATAATTTCTTATTTTAGCCCAGTTGGAAGCAGACCACCCTCCCCTAAGAGTGATACTGAGGTAGAATGTAACAGACATTCAAAAGACTCATTCTTCACTGAAGAGGATACAACACTATGGGAATGGGGAGATTTGCCTAGGAAGTCTGTGACAGAAGTGCCGACATCTTCTGGTGAGACAGAGCCAAGAGACCATATAATGGGTATGTATTAATTCACTTGCACACTTGGAGTGGGACTATATTGCAAAAATCTTTATTGTTTGTCCAACAAATATTTTGTCACACTCTCGTTGGAAACTACTTACTGAATGACAGTTAGCAGCTTGGCAGGAAGAAGTTGTAATATATGTTTGCTTGAATCTTAGATTATGTCTAGCACAACCAGGCTGCTTACTTGTTACATTTATCTAATATGAATGAAGGACTGCTGGCAAAACATGTCTACTTCATAAATTTGCAGATTACTTGTGTGTTGTCAATTTGGTGGTATTCAGATTTATCTAATATATACAAAGGGAAGTAATCCACATAATATTATAAAATTGTTATCTCTCCTATTAACATTTTGTCACCTTTCATGCACAGTATATATACTATTTGTTATATATATATTTATAATCATTGTAATTGTTGTATAAAACTTCAAGCAAGCAACTCATGGGTTACATGATTATAAAATAAATTTTGCAAGCATATAAAGTTTATGACCAATTGTAAGTCATAGGAACTGTAAAAAGCATAAGGGTAAAGGATAAGAGCTCCTCAACTTTTATATTTCAAAAATCAAAAGTTTTCTTCCAGAAATAAAATATCCTGGATTCATTTGAACCCCTTAAGAATCATGATGTTGTATTTGTTATTTTACATGATAATTTATTATTTTAGACCCGAAGCAATCGTCATCAGGGTTGTTCCAGTTCATGAAGAGTACAAGGAATGTCCGAAACAAACCTGAGTTAGAGGGAATATATCTTGATGATCTTAACTTAGAGGAAATGAGTCCAGAAGTCGCAAAGCTATACTTCCCCAAAAGGTAAGCAATTAAAGGTCACAGTTCACTTTAATAAGCTTTCGGTTATATTTAATAGGTGTTGAAATTATAGTTATATAAATTTATTAACGAAATGTTTCCATAAGTAAGATGGCAAAAAGATATGTTTAGGATTTGTTGACGAAATAATGTTTGGTTAGTAGGTCAGGAATATATATTTGTTGGGGGGTCGCATATCAGAAAACATTTTATTTATTTATATGTTTACAAGAACTTGATATTTTAAAAAAATAAGAAGATGTGGTATAACTGGAGATCTTTATCAGAGACAAAAATGATTAAGAAGTTAACAACTAAAGGTCACTGTATTGGTTTCAATAATGAGAAAAACCATACCTCATAGGAAGCTTCAAAAGGCCTGAAATGACAAAAACAACACAATTCAAACAAAAACACTAACCGCCTGATTTATGTACGAAACAAAGAACCAAACACAAATAAGATAAACAGCAACAATTACATGATTCTTACTTGGGATAGGCATCAGTGTTCCAGCTAGCATGAAATGGAGGGGCGCCGCGCCCCGCCCCCGAAATTTTGCGCCCCTCTGCCTTTTTTAAGCGCCCCTGCGCCCCTCTGTGCCCTTTTGAAAAAAAGTTTAAAAAACGATCTTTTTTCCTCAAATCGTCGCCATTTTGTTGAGTTCTTTATACACACACTTCATTAAGACAACAGATTAAAATTGTTGACACTTGTTACCTGATTATAATCACCTAATTGATTAGAGTCAATTACTTAATCAGGTGAAATTTACGACCCTGTCTAATCCCTTTACCCTGAAGCACCAAACATCGAAGTTAAATAAATTGATTATTTTAACACCTGACGATGCAAAATATAATTTATAAAATAAATGTGAACGGTGTTCATTTCTATTGTATTTGTTATTTATTATGTCATTTAAAAAGAATCATTCCAATAGGTCAACACGCAAAATGCATGAAACATGATGTAACTTTGACCTCCATAGCAGAGTTCAAAAAATTTATGGGTCACTGAATATTCACAATTCAGATCGTTTTTGTTTTGATGTTTTTATTTTTGAAACTGATCTTTCAAACTAGTTTTAATCCAGAAGAAAGTAAAAACATTGCTTGACTGTACCTTAAGTTGAATATCTATATCCAAATTAAATTAATTAAAACTGTAATCCATGATCACAAATTGAATGCTTTGTTTACAATTGTTCAAAGCCATGTGCTTTTTGGCGGGAAAATTCGGGAAACCCCTTATTAACAGGAAACAGTTACATTTCATTGTTATTTATAGACAGTAGGAATTTCATTTTGGAAATCATTTTGATTACAACTTCTAAGATTTATTCATGAAAAATTATAATAATTTCTTGGGGTGAAACTGATAATACTTTTTTTATTAAAATAATTTACATCTAGGGGTATGGAAAGGGGGGCTGTTTTTTTTTGTTTTTTTTCTCAATAATATTACAAATATATATAAAGTTCACCAGTCTGAAAATACATGGTTATACTGCCTGCAGTAAAAACAAGCCTGGTAAGGCCTAAAAAAATTCTACAGGGCCCTTGTAAAAACTTTTGAATCCAGGCTGGCCTTCAGAGAAAATGTTAAGTATTGTTCCTGACTGTATTGCAGATTTATGTGAAGTTTTTAAACTGACATGCACAATTCATTTCACAAGTGTAATAAAAATAATTCTACAGAACAACGCAGCGCATCACGTTGCAAATTCATCTTAGACCCACCATGCATCAAGAAATATGTCTTTATGTGGTAATATTAAGTATTTGATTTTTTTTCAGTGAGAACGCGCTAAAGTGCCCTTTTTAAAAACGCGCCCCTCTATTTTCAAATCCTAGCTGGAACACTGGGCATGATAGGCTACAATACAGTATTTAAATTAATTTGATTTTATAGGAAGTTTACAATGTGTCAATATTAGCAAAAAGACATAAAATGTTTGACAAGTTATTGATAGTTTTGATGTTTTTCTGTTTATGAATGAGTTTATAACAGAATTTTGTAATAATATATCGGGAATGTATATAAAATGGAATGCATAAGATTGTCGCATGATTATTGTGAGCACATGCTTACAGTTTAGACTACTTTTGATTTTTGTTTAGCTGCTATAAATATTGAATGTTTTGATTTCGTCTATAGAAGCTGCTCCGAGCAGTAAGTAATTCATTAAGCCTTCTTTTTAACCTGCAGCATATTAGATATACATTGTAGTGCACTTTTTTCAAATACAAATAAAGCTTTTTCTGGTTTTTTTTTTTATACCTGCAGCTTTTTTGTTTTTAAGTAGATATAGTGCACTTTTTTTTAAATATTCAAAGATCTGTTTTAAATGTTTAAAAGGTTTTTTTATACAAAGTTTTTTTATACAAATTTTTTTTTTTTTTTTTTTTATACCTGCAGCTTATTTTTGTTAGAAGATTTAGTACACTTTTTTGTATTCAAAGATCAGCTTTAAATGTTTTTTTTTTTTATATATATACCATATACAATGTATACACATGCTTTTCCCTTTTTTTTTCTTTTCACAATATATTATGCTTATTTTAATTTTACTATTTAAAGAATGTCGTATATGTAAGTAGCTTGGTGAATTACCTCCCCTTCAAATACCACTATACTGTCTGTTAATGTAACATTTGACTTGTGTGTGTGTGTATGCTAATTTCTTGGTTTTATTGAATTTTCAGCAATATTACTACATGTATGGCTTGTGTAAAAATTAAAGTAATAAATGCAAGAAATAATTTTTGAATTGACGTTTAAAACAAGTTATCAGTTTTTGATGGGAGGTAGAAATGTTCTTTTTAGGTCATGTGTAGCTGATTATGAATAAAAACATGTTTACATTGCTGAAAATTTATCTTTGTGTAACTGTATATTTGTAAATGCATGATCTATATATATATATACATATAACTTGTGTAGTCTTTCTAATTTATCATAAAGGTATTGATAAAATATTCAGTTTCTTTAACACTAGAAATCATACCCATGTAGTACTCAGCTAGTTGACGATTATTTTGAAGTTTTCACATAGTACATGAAAACATCCTATTAGTGTCATTAAATTCATTTTATACTTTAATATTGGTTGTGCATTGGCGGATCCAGGGGGGGGGATTCTGGGGGTTTGAACCCCCCCTTTTTTTAGACGATCAATGCATTTGAATGGGGACATGTAGTTGGAACCCGCCTTTTTAAAATGGCTGGATCCGCCCCTGTTGTGTGTACATATACTCTCATTAACCTGATGTAGCATGAGGTTGTTCGAGAAATAAATGTATGATAGATTGCAAGGCACTTTTTATATTATCCAACAATTCATTCATTTGTTTTAATTGATAATTTCTATGAACCTTTTGGCAATAACAACCAACCATTTAATTTTAAAATCCCTATGTCACAAAAAAGCAAAAACTTCTAACAGTATTAGAAGTTCTTTAAAAAAAAAAAAAAAACCAATATGGTTCTATTTGCTCTATTATCCTAATTTTGATTGGCTGTAAACGGCCCAAATGTAATCATTTAATTACTGTGGATTCATTTATTTTCGTGGGTATCAATTTTAGTGGATTGCTGAAAACTTGCATATTCATGGATATTTAATTTCGTGGTTTTGCCTATCGCTGTATACAAATCCTATTGAAAATATGATATTCATTGAACATATGAATTCGTGGTTAACCTGTACCCACGAAACCCACGAAAATTGGTATCCAATGAATAATAATGAATCCACAGTAAGCGTTATCTTATTTTTTGCTTTATTGGTTTATAAACAAAGTAACATTAGGTAATGACATTCATATCTTACATTAAAGTCAATAGTGTGCCCAGTCTTCTTCATGATTTTGTTGTTTATTCTAGGTTTCACCAGACCCAGTTCCAGTCGATCAGAGAAAGAGAAGAAGACACAGAATCTGGTCGTGGTGCCTCCCTTCCTGTCTCCCCTAACTCTGTAGAGGGCGCTGTATGTGGACCACCTGTTTCCTTTCTGAGGTCAGAGGTCAAATCTCTAGGTGCCTACTCTATGTCTCTCTGTGGTGGTTTGTCAGAAGGTGTGACCTTGGAGAAGTTCATGCAGAAGATTGTTACTTTTGAGGACCTTTGTGACAATTTTGGTATGATTAACAACCCAGACCTGGTCATACGTATTGAAGAAAAGTAAGTTGTATTAAGATTTCTAAAAGAGGGGCCAAAGATACCAGAGGGACATTCAACTTTATAAATCGAAAAAATAAAATGGCAACATAATGGCTAAAAAAGAAAAAAGACAAACAGACAAATAAAGTACTCAAGACACAACATCGAAAAATGAAGGCTAAGCAACACAAACCCCACTAAAAATAGGAGTCATCGCAGGTGCTCCAGAAGGGTCAGCAGATCCTTCTCACCTGACATTAGCAATTCTACTGTGAATTCATTTATTTTTTGTGGGTACCATTTTCGTGAATTAATTAAAAAAAAAGGTGTACTTTTGCAGATATATAATTTCTTGGTTTTACTACATGTACTAAGCCTCTAGAAATTTTGTTTTCTGTTGAACACATTCATTCATGGTTCAGCCTTTAACCACAAAATTGATGTTACTTGGTATTCCACAAATGATAATGAATCTACAAGCTATTCTATTGATAATGCCAATCTTTATGTATAGAGATTATGAATTTGATTTTAAACATGGATTATATTCTTTTCCAGAATTAAATTTATTTTACTGTTTTAATGGGGGACAGCACATCCAAAAACAATAATATACTGAATGACATTACATCACAAATTGCCTTGAAATTGGGTATTATAAAAAAAATTACCAGCAATATTATTTCAGAAAGCCAGAGACCCTCAAATAACAATCTTTTTCAATTTGAAATAATGACATACTAAATTTGCCTGTTGAATGTTTTATAGGTATTATAACTGGTTGACAGCTGCACCGATGATTCTGGCTCACCTGGTGTTTGAAAGGGACCTTCCACAGGTATTTATTTGATCTTTTGCAAGAAATAGATATGCACAAGGTCAAAATAGATATTGATTTATAAGTATATAAATAAGAAGATGTGGTATGAGTGCCAATGAGACAACTCTCCTTCCAAGTCACAGTGTGAATATGTAGAGTAAAAAAAGAATACTAAAAATAAATGCCATTTAAAAAAATGAAATGAATTTAAAACTCTACTGCAAATCACCTGTTGGAATTTTATTAATATTTTTCCTTTTCCAATTGTGCTTTTTAAATACTGTGTTATGGCTCATCATTCAAGCCTTTTTAAACATTTCCCTTCAAGATTTTTCGGTTGTGTTTCCCAAAGTTGTAAACTGTCATCTAGTATGGGGATGTTGAGGAAAAGTGTGTCCTTTTTTGTATAATTAACTCCAATAGTTTTCAAGCCAGATCCATTAAATTTCACTGATAGCTTGGACAGATATTAAAGTTGTGTGCCAGCTAACATAAACTGTTTTGGAGTACCATTCCATTTCTCAACACTTCGTCAGCTAAAAAAAGTAATAGACAACTTTCGAGTTCGGTGCATTTCCGTCAAAAACTCTGGTTTTAGTGAACGTCATTTGTGCGTTTAGGGGCGTCGTCACTTCCATTCCAATGTTGAGCGAGTGGTTGGAAAACTATAATTCTATATTGTACGAATTATTCGGCAAATTGAATTCTCAAAATTGACAATCAGCATTGCTGTCATTAGGGAATTGTCATAATGTACCTACAGAACAACCATTATTTCTAGTTTATCCTGCACAATGGCGATCACTAAGACGCTTGATGAACGTAAATAGTGCAGGGATACAGGCGACCCCCTTTATCTTGTAAATGACGTCATAAAGGCGCATATAATTGACGAGTTTTTGCCGGTGACGGATGAACTCGAAAGTGGTCTATTATATAATCAATGCATACAGCAGTCTAACCTAAATCATGAATTCATCACAGAACTTTACATATTTTAAAAATTTGATACATTAATTTTATATTCAGTATTTATTTTTTATACATTACAGTCCTCTATGAAGAAATTGACAGATGAATATATGCCAAAAAAGAAAGAAAAGAAGACTAGTGGTGTGTCTTCATGGTTTTCATGGGGAAGGTCATCAAAGGTCATAGATCAGTCACAGCCACAGGACAAACAGGCCGTTCAGACATCTATGTCCGATTCAGAGATAGGAACAGGAAAAACAGTAAGTTTTATAGAAGTCACACATTTTGATGTGGTCATTAAATTGCGAAAAATTAAGGCATAAGTTGTGCAAAAATAAAAACTTTTATTTTGAGTTTGAAAGCAGAATTTGAAAAACTGCATTAAAATTTGTCTCACATTTTTGTCCATTGTTCAAGGATCACAACAATGAATGCATGCAAAAATTTCTGAACATACATTATTATGAGATCGAGAGCTATTGGAGGTGGAACCCATCTTTGAAAAGATATTATTACCCTTAGGTGAGACAAAATTAGTTTTGTGTTCTTAATTGGGATATATATCTATATTTGTAATTTCTGGATTGATAGTGAAAATATATGAAATCTATTTTCCTTCTTTTTACTATCATTTAAATCAAAACCATGAGTTCAAATGAAAGAGTTTAAAAAAAAGTCCTAGAAATGAATTAAAATATTTGTTTTCCCCTCATATTTTCTGTTCCTTGTGTTTTTAGTTATCTGTTTCTTCAGAATAAACCAAATAATAAATAAATTTAGTTTATGTTTTCATGAACGTTTTCAAGACATTGGTTGTATTATATCTGACATGCAGTTTTAACTTCAGTAAGTTCAATGTAATGTAAACTAATATGTTTTTCTGTATACCTTTGTCCAACTTAGGTGATACCAGAATAAATAATATATATACTAATAATGGCCAGAGTCACTTTTGAGGACCCAGACTACCAATGAGTTCTTAAGAAGTCACTACATCTACATTTTGTAATTGCTCTGTAAAAGATATATACTTTAATTTGGGATTTCTTTATTTTGAAGAAAATAGATCAAACCTTAAAAATACCAATGAATTGTATCTATTCTTCTTGCTTATACTTATAAAGGTAACAAGTTGTACACATTTTGACATTATGTACTTTCTTTAAACAATGATTGCAAATTGTTGTTTTCAGACTGATGAAAATTCAACATTAAGTCCCCCTACCAGCCTGCCTGCAAGTGTATCTGGTAGTCCAAGGAAAGTCAGAAAAAATACAGATAACAGGTTTGTTTAAGCAACTGTACCATATTACACAAATAATTTCTAAAAGAACCATGTATGATTTAAGCACAAAAGTTGGACATTATAATTCTTTGTTTCTTTTTAATGAGTTTAATTTGATTTAACAATTGAATGCTTCTTTTTGTTATATATCAGGGTAAAGTGCTGATGAAGCATATTTTGTATGAAGTCCAGATATTTGAAATGTGGGCAAGAACAAGGGTTATCAAGACCATAAATTACCAAAAATTGACTTTTAGTTGTTTAAAAAATAATATATCTATTCTGAATCATGAAATTTCGTATTAGATTATAACGCTTAGATTAAACAGTTTATAATTTAGGCTTGTCCATTAATAATGAGTTGTATCCAACCACAAAACTTCAACATGTAAAATTCAACCAATTAGAATGCCTTTTAAATCCTATGAAATTTGTGGGGTTCGTGTTGTTTATTCTTTAGTTTTCTATGTTGTGTCGTGTGTGCTGTTGTTTGTTTGTCTTTTTCATTTTTAGCCATGGCGTTGTCAGTTTGTTTTAGATTTATGAGTTTGACTGTTCCTTTGGTATCTTTCGTCCCTCTTTTGCACCTGTCAGATGAAATCTTTGCAGTATAGTGTCATTTGTAACATTTCATTTTAAATCTAGTGAGTGAAACTTCAATTAGCTTAACCCTTTCGCCGACGAGTCCCGGTTTACCGGGATTCACGCTTCAGACAGCTGACGATGAGTCCCGTTTTACCGGGATCGGAATACCTCTTTTATGTTTCCCGCTCAAACAGTGCAAACATGGGTTATCTTTCTTTGATGGATAACCCGGATAAAAGTGTAAACATGGCGGTTCCGTTTGTTGAAAACCGTGTCAAAATCAGAGGAAATTTACGGAATTTACGAGAATTTGAAATGAGGGAACATTTTTTTTGAAAGAATATGGAAGAATTGAAGCCAAACTAGTATACTTTTTTGACATAAAATGTCGTTTTATGTACAAAACAGTTGGAATGGACATCGATCAGTGTGAGGAATTTGTACAGCCTCATAAAATTTTTCAAAATTTTGCCGTTTTGGGTTAAAAAATTACGATTTGGGGTGAAAGAGTCGAATTTTGAGAATTTCATCTTGATAATGACGAAAATTTGAAAATTTTGATATTTTATGAAGAAAAAATTGTCAAAACATGAACAAAACTGTGAACATGGTCTTAGTGAATAAAATAAATACACAAATAACTATAAACAAGTTTTTATTGACATTTATTATGAATATTTCCAACTTGAGTAATAGTAGCCAGGGACGCCATCGTCTCAGAGTAGCTTCTGTCTGGGCAGCAATCGGTGAAAGGGTTAATTTGAATAAAAGGAGCTATAACATATATGCTAGATTGAGACACCAACCCATCCTTCAAAAGTATTGTGACACAAACAGACATTTCCATTTTCAATTTTATAGGAACTTAATGTTCCCATATGTCATGTATGTTCAATTTAATTTATATACCGTTGTCAACTTTTTCAGTTTGGCTGATGATGATCATACCTCCAGTGAAGCTGATACAGATTCAGATAGGAATGAGGCTCACAAAAGGGTAACATCAGAGGTGTACAAAAAGACAATCAGATTGGACTCAGATTCTATTGTAAGTACTCGTTAAATTAAAAGTGAACAAGATTATATAGAGGTGAGACATATATCTCTGTTTCAACAGTTTATTTTTACAGCAAAATGACTTGAGTGTGTAGGTATAGGTAATATCTTTGGTAGGCTTACTTGCTAGCTGAACCATGAAATCATTAATAGGTAAGATATACTACCCTCTTTTCAGAGTAGTCTATTCCTATCGACAGATAAATTGGTTATCTGTCAGACTAGTCTACTTTTAAAGGAGGGTAGCATACCTAACCTTATAATGATTTAAAAGGTTAAGCTAGCAAGTAAGCTTACCAAAGATATGACCTTTACCTACACATTCGAGTCATTTTGCTGTAAGTATGAATCATGCTCCATTTTATCTCAATATGAGAAATTAGAAAAGGTATAAAGAAAATGTACAGTGAAAATATTGGTTAGGAAAATAGATCAAAACGTCTAATACGCCTGTTGTATTTTCATGCTAGGAATTTTTTATGCCCCACCTACGATAGTAGAGGGGCATTATGTTTTCTGGTCTGTGCGTCCGTTCATCCGTCCTTTTGTCCGTCTGTCCATTCGTTCGTCCGTCTGTCCCGCTTCAGGTTAAAGTTTTTGGTCAAGGTAGTTTTTGATGAAGTTGAAGTCCAATCGACTTCAAACTTAGTATACATGTTCCCTATGATATGACCTTTTTTATTTTAATGCCAAATTAGAGGGTTTACCCCAATTTCACGGTCCACTGAACCTAGAAAATGATAGTGCGAGTGGGGCATTCGTGTACTGGGGACACATTCTTGTTTAAAACTATTTTCAAATTTTCATAGTGAATGTTCAAATATGTTGCATTTACATTAATTGTTTTCAAATTGAACAAAAAATGTGAAATATTTTCCACTGATAGTACAAGAATAGTCTCAGGAAATATAAACTGTTTGCTAAAAAGATTGTATCTATATATTTACAGAAAAAGCTGAATCTACAACCTGGATGTAATGAGATTGTTTACTCTGTTACAACACAGTTCCAGGGGACAAAGAAATGTACAAGTCATATCTACTTGTGGAGATATGATGACAAAATCATTGTCTCTGATATTGACGGAACAATTACTAAGTAAGTATGAGTAGACATAATGTGGATCCATTAATTGTTTTGTTGGTACCAAATCATTTGTTTTCTGAATACCAATTTTCATGGATTTAGTGAAACTTGGATATTTGATTTTGTGGTTTTAACAAAGTCTGCATTTGAGGCAAAAGAACATATGTATTTCTTTGAAAATTATGGTAAAGGTTCATTTTTACCAGTAAAATACACATATACTTGTATTCCACAAATAATAACGAATCAATAGTACTTTTCTCCAAAGTGTGCATACAAACTTATAAAAATATTTACCTAAGGTTAATCTACATGTATACACACTAAATCACCATGAATGTATATAAAACCTAACACGCAATCCTGATAACAATATTTATCCACTCCAGATAGTTAGATGTTCAAACTATAAAATGCCATATTCACTATTGAAATTGAAAAGATATTGGACCTAACATGATAAAGAGTTAGAATCTGTTTCACCAATGATTCAACAGAGAATGCTGATTTGCCAAGGACTCAAAAGTTATCTTGAGGTCAAACTGGTCAAATGATCACATAATTCAGGAATCATATTATGACAGACTTTTGTTTTTCTATCCTAGATCTGATGTTTTGGGACAGATACTACCCATTATTGGTAAAGATTGGTCACAGTCTGGAGTAGCTCAGCTGTATACCTCCATCAACACAAATGGTTACAAGTTTCTCTACCTGTCTGCTCGTGCTATAGGACAATCAAAGGTCACCAAAGATCTACTCAAAAGTATTAAACAGGAAGTGCATGTCCTTCCAGAGGGTCCACTTTTGCTGTCACCAACATCTTTAGTCAGTGCTTTCCACAGGTAAGAAGGAAATCTCAAAATGTTTTATTTACATTTTGCAAGAAGTTATGTGAAGATCCAAAGTTCACGCCCATCAACAGGTCTTGTCATTAAATTACTGTAAATCCAGAATAACAATTAATCCTACAATTTTGTACTATAGGCAACAATATATAAAGCAATAATAAATGTATGCACAAGTTTGTGGGTTTACAGTACATATTATTAGAAAAAACATATAATTCTAACAGGATCGTTTCCTATTTCTTTCTTTTCACTAGTTGTTATGCAAAACAATACTTTTTTTTCAATTCTTCATAGAAATTGCTTTGGTTGTGGAGATACAATTTAATTCTGTAGGAAATCAGAGAGATATTTTTCTTGGTCAATTTTATATTTTTATTACAACTGATGATTTCCTTTCAGAGAAGTGATTGAGAAGAAGCCAGAGGAGTTCAAAATAGCCTGTCTGAAGGATATTGGTAGCTTGTTCCCTCCCTTTACCCAAGCTTTCTATGCAGGATTTGGCAACAAAGTTAATGTAAGTTATAGTAGTTTTACATTGAATACATTTTATTGTAAAGAGAAAAAAAATCTAAAACTGTGATGTAAAGACAGGTCATTTCCATATTGTTATTAATTATAAGATAGTATCCAGAAGTAAATTTTGTAAAAAGAAATTCCTGTTTTTCCCTATTTTACTGATAAATGGACTTAGTTTTTCTGCCAGGAAACTTTACATTCACTCTGTAGTTACAGTTTTTAAAATTTTAAGAACTTTCTTAAACTATCCTGAATTTGTACTAATCTTGGACAGAAGCTTGTTTATGATTAAAAGGTAGTATGCAGAAGGAAATTTTGTTAAAATTTTGTACTTGTTTATCCATATTTTACTTATTAATGGACTTAGTTTTTCTTCAAGTTAACATTACAGACAGTCGGCAGTTAAAGTTTTTAAAACATTTATTAGATTCATAAACTGTCCTGGATTTTTACCAAATTTGGACAGAAGCTACTCACAATCTAAAAATAGAATCTAGTGGAATATTTTATTAATTTTTTCCTCATTTTTTTTGGAGCCTGCAATTAATAGCAAAAGTAGGCGAGACACTGGATTCTTTAGAACCCTTATGAATTTTTTGTAATCAACATATCTCATTAAAACATCTTTTCCTTTTTGAATGGTTTTACACATCATTTTTGGGGCCATTTATATCTTGCTTTTCGATATGAACCAAGGCTCAGTGTTAAAGACCATACTTTGACATATAATGGTTTACTTTTATAAATTGTTGCTTGGATGGAGAGTTGTCTCATTGGCACTCATACCACATCTTCTTATATCAATGTTCTGATTTCATATTTTATATTACAGGATGTTTATGCATACACAGCCATCAATATTCCCCCCTACAGAATCTTTACAATCAATCCACGAGGAGAACTGAAACAAGAATCACACTTTACATTCCAGTCGTCGTAAGTATATTCCACCCTACAGAATCTTTACAATCAATCCACGAGGAGAACTCAAACAAGAATCACACTTTACATTCCAGTCGTCGTAAGTATATTCCACCCTACAGAATCTTTACAATCAATCCACGAGGAGAACTCAAACAAGAATCACACTTTACATTCCAGTCGTCGTAAGTATATTCCACCCTACAGAATCTTTACAATCAATCCACAAGGAGAACTGAAACAAGAATCACACTTTACATTCCAGTCATCGTAAGTATATTCCACTGTACAGAATCTTTACAATCAATCCACAAGGAGAACTGAAACAAGAATCACACTTTACATTCCAGTCGTCGTAAGTATATTCCACTGTACAGAATCTTTACAATCAATCCACAAGGAGAACTGAAACAAGAATCACACTTTACATTCCAGTCATCGTGAGTATATTTCACTGTACAGAATCTTTACAATCAATCCACGTGGAGAACTGAAACAAGAATCACACTTTACATTCCAGTCGTCGTAAGTATATTTCACTGTACAGAATCTTTACAATCAATCCACGTGGAGAACTGAAACAAGAATCACACTTTACATTCCAGTCGTCGTAAGTATATTTCACTGTACAGAATCTTTACAATCAATCCACGTGGAGAACTGAAACAAGAATCACACTTTACATTCCAGTCGTCGTAAGTATATTTCACTGTACAGAATCTTTACAATCAATCCACGTGGAGAACTGAAACAAGAATCACACTTTACATTCCAGTCGTCGTAAGTATATTTCACTGTACAGAATCTTTACAATCAATCCACGTGGAGAACTGAAACAAGAATCACACTTTACATTCCAGTCGTCGTAAGTATATTTCACTGTACAGAATCTTTACAATCAATCCACGTGGAGAACTGAAACAAGAATCACACTTTACATTCCAGTCGTCGTAAGTATATTTCACTGTACAGAATCTTTACAATCAATCCACGTGGAGAACTGAAACAAGAATCACACTTTACATTCCAGTCGTCGTAAGTATATTTCACTGTACAGAATCTTTACAATCAATCCACGTGGAGAACTGAAACAAGAATCACACTTTACATTCCAGTCATCGTCAGTATATCAATCAATACACGGCCAGCAATACTGCACCGGTCAGAATCTTCACAATCAATCCACGAGGAGTCAATTTGTGGATTCAGTATTATTCAACTGATAACAATTTTCATAGATTTCGCTGGTGCATGGAGAACGCAAATTAGAATGTGCAACTAATTACAAATGTTCAATAGAAATATCTGCTGACTTACTTAAGCAAAACCTCAAAATTAAATTATACAAAATATTTTTTTTACAAAAATTGATACCCATATAAATAGATGTATTGTTAATGCTTCAAGATTTAAATTTTACGCATATATTGCACTTAAAAATTTCAAATAAACCTTGGCAACTTTGAATTATTCTGAAATAAAACTCTTTGTAGGTATGTATGAACATGAAATAGTTCGTAAACAAACTTTGATGTGTTTGAAGGTACATGTATGAAAGCATGAATTATTTATCAAATTAATCTTCAGTTGATAAGTTGTAAAAGTATTTGATCTACTGTATTGCTAGCATGTAAACCCTGAGGTTGTGAGTTTGAATCCCGCAGAGGGCAGGTGCACTTCACTTCAATCTCAATGGACAAAAATTGTCAGTTTTCCTACTTAAGGTAAATGATTCTCTCAGGGTACTCCCAACTTCTGTCACCAATAAAAATTAACAGCCAGAAAATACTGTAAACCAACTTATTTTCGCGGATACTTTATTTCGTGTTAAGTCCTTCCTAGCCCATTTCGAGGCGATTTAATTTCCCGATTTTGAAATTTACTAGATGGAATTATATAAATAAAAATCCAAGTTTCACATGTTCGCGATGATTTATATTCGCATATTTTTTCTACTAGCGAAAGTCGCGGAAATAAATCGCTCAGGAAAATAAGTTGATTTACAGTAGATCAATATTTTTGAAAGGGCATTAAACATCAATCAATCAATCAATAGTTTTAATATTTTATCTGTTTGTAGGTATGTAAGCCTTACTGATATAGCAGACCATTACTTTCCCCCAGTTATACACGAGAATGCATTGGAAAGTAGTGAGTTCAGCAACACAACATTTTGGCGGGAACCACTTATACAAATTGAAGACACAGACCTCCAACTTTTAGTTGGACCACCGAAATGACAGGAGGCACCAATGGGTAACCAGTCTAAGATGTTAATAGAAAACCAGTTGAACAAAATGGTTGGCAATCAGTATTATATCCATAGCAATAACAGTATTGACCTGCTGGACGATATTTTTGAAGATCATGGCGAAGACCAAGATGATATTGGACAGGCCATTCAGATGTCTGATGAAAATGGAAAGGATATGTCAATTTGGTTGCTACCATTTAAAATTTATCTGTAAAGATTTCTGTATTCAACGTATTCTCCCTAACTTTAATATAAATTAACATTATACTAACCGATGATCTGGGTTTAAAAGAATAATGAAAAAAAAGTTTTTCCAAAAAAAATGTTGACCATATTTTTTTATGAAGAAAATTATGTTTTGATATTTGAATATAATTATGATATTTGTATTGAACTGATTTCATCAGTACATATGATTTCATATTGATATATTATCAATAATTTAGGTATTTTTGTAAGTCACTTATAATGTTTGAGAGGATTGAAAACTAAAAAACAGTACAGAATAACTTGCATTACAATCAGAATTTCAAATTTTTCAGTTAATAGTTGTATTATTTAATTGCATTGTTTATTGACAGGGTATTAGAGCATTATTAAGTATATTTTTTTCAAATCAATTTATATTTGGTTGTAGTTCAGTAATGCTATCGGTTACACTTTCAGGAATATATATTTGTTGCTTAAGATAAGTTTCAGCATTAACATCAGTTAAGTATTTAGTGAAGAAAGAAGAAATACTGGTTACTCATTGGGTTATTATTGTGTTAGGGCTATTTCAGGCAATAGTGTGGGAGGGGTTGGAGGAGGAGTGTTGAATGGTTGAATAGCACTTTTACACCAAAAGTCCATCCATACAATTTTGATTAGACATTAGATAGAAATATAATGCACTTTTGTGTGAATCTTGTTTTGGTTTCTGCTACCCCAATATTGATAATATTAGGTGCTTTCTAAGGCCTCTCCCATAAATTGGTTGTGGAATAGCCCTTAGAAGTGAGTTAAGTTAAATCTCAGGTTTTTTATGTGTTAGATTTTTTCATTGTTTTTCATTACTAAACAGGTTGAATTTTTTGTGGAAATTAAGATAATTTTGCAACTAAATACGAAAGTCATTATTTTCTAAAATAGATATGATAAAGCTGTAATTAAGTTCCTAAAAATCGCCATGACAACTAATATGCATTCTTTGAGTAATTTTGAATACTTTAAATTGACATGCAGCCATAAAAGGCAATTGACCTTTGTCCAAAAATAGAATTACTCACATATCCTTCATTTTGTTTTTATGAAATAATCTATATTAGAAACATCTAGTTATTTCTAGTAAAACCAGTTGTAATTGGATCAGATTTCCACAGAAAATTAAACCTGAAGTAGTATTGATAATTATTTGAGGTCAATTGTTTTCTGTCCATAACATGTTCATTCCACTTCATATTTTTATTTTGGTCAGTTATTCCTAACCATCTTTTAAAAAAAAACATTATTCTGCGCTTTCAACCAACTTAGAATTATTTTATTTTATTGAAGAAAAGTAAACAGATTAAAGTTTTCCTTCTATTATTTAACGGTAATAATAAGTTAAATTCTTAAGTTTTGATATAGAAATTCAAATTCCAAAATTTATTTGAAATATGTCTGAATATTTTTTTTTCAGACGCAATGATCTAAAAATCCGTTGCAAAAATTAATGTACATTTTTAATTGGAATTCAATTATATATGATATTTATGTATGATAATTCTAATAATCCAATTGAAAATGAATAACAATTTGCCAAGTGTTTACTATGTAAACATTTAGGCCACACACAGTCATGTGATTTTAGTTATGTAATAAATAATAGGCGGATTATTCAGTTGGTAATTTAGAATGTTATGGACATGAAAGTAATTGACAGTGTCGTCGGAAAGCTTACGTTTTATTAAGCTTATGTTCAATAGATATTAGATATTTGTATCAAACAAGATAGTATTAGAGATTTGGATTTCAGATCATTTTGTATATTGTTGCATTGGTGTGTAATTTTTGGTAAAGGGAAGTAATTTCGTTATGAAACTTAAGTTATCTCCCTTCATTTTTGCAGGTGTTATTTTTTTGTTTTTAGAACCAACAAATTTTATATAAAAAATCCATTTTGATTATGTGAAAGGTTTTAATTGGTTTGATATTTGGTTTCAAGTTAAGCTTTGTGAGTGCAGCTTACTTTAAAAGACAATTTTGACAATTGCTTTATTTTCTGATTATTCTAATAAAACACTTTTTTGAGACATGAAACATCTATTTCAAGTTCATGTTATTCTTCTCCAATTTAGTGTTTTTGTTTTTTGGGACAAAGATACAGCTTCTTTCAATAACAAGGATTGTTTTCTCTCATAGTTGATGTGTTTAAATTTAGTCCTGGTATCTATGATGAGTTTATTTACTAATTTTTAGTCTGCACACAAATTTTGTTTTCTTTTAAATGATTGATGACTTTTGAACAGCGATATACTGCTGTTGCCTTTTTGGATAAAAGGCATTTTTGTCTTTCATTCTACATAGACCTAACTTCTTCAGATAACTAGGATCTAAAAGTCATCTTTGTCTCTCATTCTACATAGACCTAACTTCTTCAGATAACTAGGATCTAAAAGGCATTTTTGTCTCTCACTCCATTTAGAATTGGTTCAAAGTAGTCTCATTTTATCATCACTCAGAGTTGATCTCAGTTAATCAGACCTCACCGTTTTATTGACTTTTGTGTTCTGGTGTCTATCCCTTTTATTTTGGTGTGAAGAGAATGGAATTGAATATTTTGTCATAGATGAATTAGTCAAATTTGAGATATGTTTATTTAAACTAGTTTCAGTCTTGTTGCCTTTCATATTTCAGTTTTTAAAATGAAGTTGAAATTTGTCTGTGGTAAGACTGTTAGATACAGTTTGAACAGGGTTTTGGGTCAAAGTTGACCAGACTTTAACAAATGTGTGGCAATTAAACTAAAAATTTCATCATTTTTCAAAAAAATGTTGGATTCTTTTTGAAAGTCTTGAAAGATATTGTAAAATGTATTAGGTCACAAAAATAAAAATGATGATAAAAATTGAAGCATTAATATTTTGTACATATTTCATGTTAACTTTTGGTGCTATTTATCACAACTTCATGAATGAGTGTTGTAATTTTTTCAAGCTTTGTCATACTATATTTTAAAATTATATGTTAAATGTTGTTAGAATCATTTTAATTGCTAAGACTTTTGAAATGACCAGGGAATGGAAGGGACCATGTTTCATACAAAATATTTACCATATGTTTAAACCAGTTTGACCACTTCACCAGAGATTCCCAGATTGAACAAAACGTGATACTGTGGATTTATTTATTTTTCGTTGATACCAATTTTTAGTGGTTTGGGAAAAAACTTGCATTTTATGGATTTTTGATTAAGTGGGTTTGGCAAAGACTACATACATTCCTTTAGCAAATTTGTAATTCGTTAATTATTTAAATTTGTGGTTTGCCTATACCCACGAAATCCACGAAGATTGATATCCAACACATATTAATAAATCCACATCATATATACATCATTTAAAGCTTATGGTTAAAGGACAATCAACTAAATATATATATCATAGTTTTCTCTGAATTCCTCTTTCCCCATGATATGCGAGTAGACGTTTTTGTAAATAGGATATGTTTTATTTCAGCATGCATGCTAAATACCTTGGAAAAAAGTTTAACATTAATATTTACACAAAAGATTATTTAAAATACAAAAAGGCTTAGGAGCTGTAATTAAATATTTTGAGTCTCAATTATAAGTGCTGTTTATGATAGGATGTTTTGTTTAAGATATAGTTTCATTTTTGTGATCTTTTTATTAGCAGAGTCAGAGAAGTTGCTTTAAGTCATCTTCTCTATATATACATGGGTCTTTCGTTTTAAAAACCCTGAATTATAACACATAGTGTTAACACATGTCTTTCTGTTATTTTTTTTCAAGAATGATATATTTTTTTGTTTTTTTAAGAGTTCTCGTTTGTCAAAATGTTACAATCCATGACATTTCTCATCTGACTTCAAAGAAATTAAGTTGTGCCATAATTATTAAGGTTTTGTGGTGCATAAATAACTGTCGAATGGATAAAATAGAGACATTTTTATTTTACTTCTTAGAGTACTTGACATGAAAGATTATGCTTCCCTTTGGTGCATTTTCGTAAATTGATTAATTTTATTTTGTTTTGTATATTCAAATGTTCAAAATAGTTAATGCAAAAGAAACCCAGAATAAATATTTAACATTGAACAAAAATAGTTGATAATTCTGAATAATACCTTTTGATCAATCAGAAAAACTTGTTAATTCATAAATATATATAAATTAGTCTTTCTTGTAAGTAAATAGTCACACTTGGTTAAACATGAAATGTTCATATCAAGTTAATTGTGATATCAGAGTAGTAGTTATAATCTGGTTTGGTGCTTCTCAGTGATAGAGATAATATTATATAGATAAAGACTATGAAAGTAAAAGTTAAAATATTGTACCAAACATGTGTATGGTTTATGAATAGTGTGGAAATGACTATAAACAATAGAGTAGTAATTATAATCTGTTTGGTGCTTCTCAGTGATAGAGAGAATTTATTAAGAAGAGACTGAAAAACAGTTGAAATATTGTACAAAACCTGTGTATGATTTAGTGTGGGAAACTTACAGTACAAAGGAATTGATTGGTTTAAAGATTAAATTAGAAAGTGAAGAAATTATTAAAAACATTAGTTTTGTCAGAAATTGGGATGATTGTCAATCTTTAAGCTCATTAGTGAATACATATATCATTTCCTTTAATTCTTTTATTTTATCATTTTATAGCTACTGTTAGTGAAAAAATGGTTATGTATTCATTGCAGATATATATTGATGTATAGTATGTATTGCTAAGCATATGATAGTCAGTCTGTATATCATTTTGTAAATTCACAAACATTTTGTGTTTAAATTCTGTATAAATGCTCCTGCTTGTTTGTCCTATGGTTATCTTTGTCATGTACCACACCATGTGATTGCAAGTAATGTAAATCATGTATAATTTTTTTACTTTCATAATGACTGTCTCTGCTTGTGTTTAAGGCATTTTTTTCTTTAATCATGAAATAATTGCACTGATTTAATGACGATTTTAGTCATGGGAAGTCCCACATTTGCTTTCCTACTCTTGTAGTTGGTCTTAAATATTCTGACATAGGTACAGTTTCCTAAAATTTCATTTAAAAAAAAAGTTTCGGAATCTTTGTTGTATTCAGCAAAGTTGACCTTGTGCATTTTATTTTTAAGAAAAATGGGTATCCATTCAAAATTCATTTTTAGACTCCAGCTGGTCAATTTCCATGTTTGTGGAAAAGATGGAAGTGACAATTTCTATTATTACAAGATTGACAATGTGGAACTTTTCATGTTTTCTTACCGTTTGAATTCATTTGAAAATCAAATAGTTTTGGAAATTACAAGTGAAACAATATGTTTTCATGTTAGTTTTTGAAATTAATTTATCTGTAATTGAGCATCTTGCTGTTGCATTTTACATAACTGTATTATAGATCATAGATCAAAGAATGTTTGTTGTCTGAGAGAGATTTTGTTTACCATATGTTTAAGTTTGATGATAGATATTAAAAATATTTCCAATATTTGATATCTTTTTCTGTTATCCAGTCCTTTTTTCATTGTATTAAATAGTCAATATTTTGTGGAATTATTGCTAATGACACATCTATCCAGGTGATAACTGCAAATCACTGTGTTGGCTTTCACCATAAAAACACTTACACGATAATGTTAGCTTTAAAAGACAAATAGGATGACGTGAAACAAACAAGATTTGTACAACACATCTAACAACAGACATCATGGCAGAAAGGAAACAAGGAGAACCACTGTATAACGTGTTCTGATATGGGATAGGCATTACTACTTGAAGCTCGACATCATAATTCTTGAACTTAAAAAATCAAGTATGCAGCGCTTAACTCATCAAATCGGTATTAAGAACACAAAAAGGAAAAAAGCAAAAGTCATGGAAAAGCATGCAGGACATATCAAAGAGAACCTTTCAGTTACTGAAATCTAGTTCAAAGCTAAATTTCAACTTATAAACCAACATTGTTTTTTTGATTTCAAATCAATGAGTAAACTACCATAACATTTTGCAATCATAGTTTTAGCAGTAGTTAAGGTCAAAATTTATATCTTTTAGAATATCGGTAATATGTACATGTGCACATGGAATTTATGTGTGTAGGTAAACCAGAAGAATACTCAGATTAAGCCTATACATTTCTGTCAAGCCCTCTTCGCCAAGGGTTTCTTGCACATTGATGGCACAACAGATGTTTTTTTTTTAATTTTTCGTTCATCATCAAATTGTCCTTTTGTTTCCCCTTCGTCTGTGATTTTGCAAACTTCTTCTATAATACCAGTATCAATCCTTGTATGTCGTGTAAAGAACCATTCCATCGTATATATTAACACAAATTCCTGTACTAATATTCGTTGCAAGGTATAATGAAACTTAAAAATTTGAAAAAAAGTATTGAAAGATGAACTTTTTTCGTACGATTATAGAATTTTCGCTATCAGTACCGTTTTCATATTGTTCTTTAATAGTTATCAAAGGTACCAGGATTATATTCAGTACGCCAGCCGCGCGTTTCGTCTACATAAGACTCATCAGTGACGCTCATATCAAAATATTTATAAAGCCAAACATGTACAAAGTTTAAGAGCATTGCGGATCCAAAATTCCAAGAAACTCAAATACGGCTAAGGTTATCTATTCCTGGTATAAGAGTTAAACACCAGACATAATTACGGGTTGTAATGGGACCTGTCTTATCTAGTCACAGTTCTGCCTCCCATAATAATGGTTGTCTTTGAAATTAGTTGTGTGTTGTTAAAATTTAAGGTTGGGTTTGATCATGCTGGTATCTATAAAAATTCCGTTCAATTCTTACATAGTTTTCCTCCACGATGGATAAGTAACATCTTGGTTTCGGGTGTTTATTTTTTGTTCCGCAATACTAGCTAATATATAAATAGTGTTGACACTGGAATGTAACCTTTTTACGTTCATATTGGGATAAAAGTCATGTTAGATAATAAAAACATTCAAAGTCGAATACCAGAAGGTCAAATAGAATAGGCCTCATTGACATTGATCTGAGACAAATTGCAGATGAAATAATGTTTTGAAACATTTGGTTCCCGAATTGTTCGCGATGTATAATTTTTTTTTCAAAACAAAGATCATATGTATGAAATACTGCTTTAAAATTGTTTTAAAAAGCAATCTATAGCATAACTTGACGTTTCTTTTTTATTTACATTTGTAATATTGATGGGAAATATAAAAGTGCAGCATCTGATCTCATTTGTTTAGAAATTCTGCAATGTGCCATCAAATACCCTGTTTGACCATAGATCAAAAAGAAGATTATTAGCCATACTTTATCATGTGGCATAATTAAAATTATTGGATTATGACACTTTTATCGTAATATGCATAAACTGAAAATTGATAGTGAAACATTCATTTTTAAATAACAACTGAAAATAAAACATTAAAAAAAATCAGGAAATGAAAAGCATGAAATATCTGAATCTTTATTTTTTTTATTATTCAATATAATAGCAAAAAATGTCAATGTAAGCAGAATGTTTGCATGTTGAAGAGGGAGAACCACGCCGCCATCTGGTATTACTTTTTTCAATTAACTATTATATTAATCTTTTGACTATTTCGACACTTTTTTCAACAATTTTTATAATAGCGTCACTTTGCAAAATAAAATAGCGTTCTCCTACTGTTATTTCTAAATCCCTTAGTGCATTAACCTTTCCTTTGTAATCTCCTAACTGGTAGAAGCACAAAAAATTTAATAGATGTGAGTAAACGACAGGGGGAAAAGGTAATACAACATCATCTATCAACGATTTCAGTTCATTGGGTAATAAATTAAAAGGATGCCAAAATTCGATGTGTTCATATATCAAATGTTTATGTACAACCAATAATCCAAATTTTTTATTCATTTCATTGTAAATAGTCTGTTCAGCCAAACTGTTGACCATTTGAAGCTGTATCTTATCTGGGGTGCAATTGGATAAACTATACTTTATTACATCGGTACATTCATGAAAGCGTTTATATTTATAAAACAAAGATGCTAACAATAACCACGAGGAAATTGAATCAGTATGCAAAATAATTTTTAAACAGCCTAATATTCTCTGATATTGTCTGTAAGCTGATTTGTTTTTAGTTGACAGGTTACAAAGATCAGCTGTTTGCATAAAATCTTTGCAGTGTACAGTAATCATGTATGTACACATTTCCCGATTAATAAAATAACTCGAACTATTTACAAGACGTTTAAAGACACTGTTAAAAGAATTTGAACTATCATCTAGCGTGCTCATATAGTGAAAAAACGCTAATTCCGACGCTTTAAGTGACATCCCATTTGAACTATCTGATTTTAATCTAAAATCCTGAAATGTAGTCGTATGGAATACAGACGTCCATGGCGATTTATAGATATCCCGTAGCGTATCCAGTAACGCCTTGTGTTGATTGTCAGTAAATCTGTCTTCAAAAAAGTTATGGTCTGGGATAAAGTAGTGAAGACATGATTTATACTGAACACAATAAACTAGTCTTCTAAGACAATCCAAGAAACAAAAAATCATACTCTCAGCTTTCCATTCCCTTGGACTAACGTCTTCACTCAACCATAACATAATTGTTTTCACGAAATAGGAGCAAAGAAGATCACCATGTCTTGGTATAATAATGTCCTTTAATATAATTTTAAGTAACGCATAACATAATAATTGAGTATGGGAAAAGGAATGAATCAACAATTTTTCGGTCACAGAAAACGATATTCGCCATTCTAAGTCCTCGTATAGAGAGTTTTTACATCCAATAGGAACAAACAAAACTCCGTATTGTAGAGCTGACGTTACTAATGTGTCATATGGCCATTCTGTACGTGATCTGTAAATCCATTGTTGAGCGGGTGTGATCCAGTCTTCACATCTTAAACATGATGCAAAATCATTTTCACCATCAGCTGTAGACTGACATGGACCATGAATAATCATATAATTAGGTAAGTTTGCCTCCCTAACACGTTTACTTGAGACGTACGTGTCTTCTCCAACATTCTCACACCAGTTGCACACCAGTTGCATATCACATCACTATAATGGTCTGATTTGTTTTGTAAAGCCGGGTTTGGAGTCATTTGTATCCATAACGAATAGTAATTTTTCTGGATCATACTGGACATCATTTAATCTTTCATACACACGAACAAAATTGAAATTGAGCATTCGGTCGTAATCACTACCGTTAAGATCTAAACCTTCTGCTTTACTTCCACTACTTATGAAGGTTATATCAGCAGTATTTAAAACAAAATCCGACCCATTAAATATGTCCCTTCTTGCCTTAACAACGTCAAAAGAACCGATAATGTCACATAAGTAGTTATAAAATTGAAGCGATAGATTCGTGTCTCTTATATTCATATTTGCCATTGATCTAAAAGGAAAAACAAGAAAAAAATGTACAAATACAATAATTCACTTTTGCTAGAATTGCAATATAGCAGTGCACATTCTTCGAACTTCCAAAATGTTTGACACATTAAACTTTAACTTATAAAGTAAAACTATACATATACTTCAATGTTTCAAATATGTGATTTTGTTTTTCTGTAGTTATATAGTTTTAAAAACGGATTCATTATTTTCCTTCACAAAAATGTAATTTTTGATAACACAAAAAAAAATATAGAATAGAGTGCCCTGTAGTTACTTTGCGAATTGTAGTCATATATCAACTATATCAAGCTGAACGTTTTCTTTACTTCCCCATTTTCGTTTTTTAAAGGAAACTGTGTATTATGATGAAATGCTCTTGACACTACTACTAAATTTTAGTTTTTGTGTGTTAATTTTTACTATAAATCAGGCTAATAGATTTCTCAATTGACTATGCGTTCTAAGTTTTTTTTCATTGTCGGAGCCGTTGCTGTTGCTTACAGTTGGTAACATCAACTTCATTTGAAATGAATGATAGTAATCTCATTTAGTCCATCAGCTGGTAGGGCAAAAATTCAGTTCTGTGTTACACCCCAGGGTACCGCAATTTTTTTGTATAAATTTAAAGAGTAATATCTGAAGAATATTTTAACAGGTGTTAGACCTTTGAAAAAGTGTCCAAAAGGGGTTAAAAGGGGACTTATTTAAGGGTATATCAAACAATTTGTTTTGCACATATTTACAGAAAAATGTAAAAATAATCAAGTATTCAGTACTATACTGTTTATTAAATGGAACACATCATATCTTATTAAAACGCAGGCTAATTTTTAATTAATTTTTAAATCGTAGAGGACTTAGAATAAAAGGGGGAGGGTAATTTCCAAAAGTCAAGTTTTTGAATGAAAAGTGCCATACGTACTAATTTTCTTGATAAAATGGTATATGTTTTCACATTGAAACATAGAGCATAAAGTATATAAAGGCTGTTGAAAAAAAATGTAAAGTTAAGAAACACAAACATAAGCAACCAGAAATGCACGATTCTGTCACAAATTTATACATCATATTCATGAAATAAATCACATATTAAAACACACAAAACTGTAAGGGTTTCTAAATTTCTATTCTTTTTTTAATTTAACAATCGAATCACCATATTTTAAGGTCACACAGAAGGTCAAGTCATAGAATCATCATCAGTTTGGTCACATGCATCTATCGAATTATCATTATCATCATTTCCATCATCTTCGTCGTCATCGTTAGCAATATCATTTTGATATTTTTATGCTTTCGACCATTAACATACAGCTATCTGTTCAGGATAAACCTTGTTGAACACATGAACATCTTTTGTTGGCACAACCAGCTTTACATGAACAGCACATCAGAATTATCAAAGCATCTGGTTGGTCTAGCAAATTGATACTGATCAAAGTGCTCTAAACAATCCAACCATATAGTTGTTTGGCAACAGACCAGTGTTGTGTTTAAGAGCAGATTTCCAAATCTTCGTCTGAAAGTTGGCTTGTTTAATGTGCTTTACCATTGCATCTTTTGCATTTCAAAACGTTCTGATCTTTATTCATCGATATTTTTAATTTCTTAGCCATATATAGAACACGAAAACATCTCGAGAGTTTTGACAACTCTTCACCAACCTATTCAAAGGTTTCAACAAGATGGAATATACCTTCTGAAAACTTCACATAACGTGTCAAAAAGCCGAATGCTTTGCTTTTTTTCTTGACCAGACAAAACACTTACTGAATCACAACCTGTATTGGCGTGAAATCCTGGCAGTTTTCTACAAACATTTTCACCAAATTTCGCACATTGATTGCACATTTAATAATCTGCATTTCGAAGATGTATCTGTCAGACTTACAATGTTAGAATTGATATGAAACTGTGAAAATAGTTAGCCAATACTTCCACATCAGTGTCAGAAGGTTTTTTTGACAAGGGAGTCGTAACCTTTGTCAGCTGCATGTTTTTGCATTAAGAAGCATTTTTTTATCGGCTTCTTCCTGTTAGATTATAAGCTAAAACAATTATACGCTATTTCAATACATTTAAGTGTAAATTATAAGATTGTTTACTCTTTGCAAAACCAAAGAATTCAACAAAAGCAACTTTGTTTCCCCCAACTAACAAACATTTCTTCCATTCCCAAGAACACGATTGTGATGGTTTAGAACTTATCATAATGATTTGCCCTCCCAAGGACCTGCCGTTCTAATTTCTTTATGAATATTGTGGGATAATAATCAGTGACAAAAGCAATGCGGGACCACTTTTCGAAACTAAAAGGATGGTTTTTAAAATAATAATTGCCAAATCGAAAAAAAGTTCTTGGTATCCTAGTAATGGTTTGAATAACTGCCATGTCATCAAATATCCACATGCTTTCCTAAGGAGCCTTTTCTAAAAGACCACACAGGACATATTTTAATTTTTCATTACATGTGTATCATCAAAGTTTGCAAAAGACATTGAAAGAGGACCTAATTCAAACTGGAGAACCTATCGCATAACCAACTATCTTGTCTGGGGCTATGACAAGCAGTCGACATTTTTTTTTATCTGCTCTCAATGTTTTGTTGTTCTTATCAGCCCATAACTGCTTGCCTTTTATTTCCTTTTTTAAAAATGTAAGCAATGATTTTCTTTTGAGTGTTTTGAAGATATCGGTTGACTTTTGAAAAAGCCGTTCCGTAATGAAAATTTCTGAAGCAAATTTTCCCTTTTCATAGACGTTTAGAAGGTCGCACATTAATTCCGAAGAAGCAACATAACCCGTGAACAAGCCATATAACTACTCAGATGTTATAATTGAATTGGTCAGCTTAGCAGTGTCTGAAACAATTTCAAAACATCAGTTTCGTCTCGCTTCATTCGAGTTTTTCTGAGTTCTTTCTGGGTGGATGTTTAAGGGTTAACCATTCCTACCAAATCTCGACATTTTAAGGATATTGAAGCTCTTTCATGTGCATACTTTTAGCAACCAACTTTTATCAGAATCTTTATTTAAACTGAAACCAACAAAACCATTTTTTTTTGTATCTCTAAGAAACCTAAGAAAGTAAAAAGTATTGCCAAATACCACACCTGACTATTTGACGTTCGTTCAAAGCGATGTTTGTCGATTGAATGACTTAACAATCTTAAGTCAATCACTACATAGCTAAAACACAAAATGTTATCAAGCACACCTTTATTGAGTTCGATAGAGTGCACCTTTTCTGAACGCAAAAAAATCACCTTAATTTGTAATTTTTTCATACATATTTCGTTACACATTTACTTTATAAAATAATTTGTCTCACAAAAACATCATAAACCGACAATTAAATGTTGGTTTTCAGTTGCAAATTGATAATGCTTATGAGTGAATACATTGTACATGTTGTATACTGAATCAAAGACGGTAATTTGATGATTTCCGGTATTTCACGAGTATTTGCACGTACATATATTTTATTAAATAATTCATATTTTCAACGATATATAAATACTGCAAATGATTTAAACATTGCATAATGATTATTTCTCAAGTTTAATTAACTAAAACGTGTAATTGTATAACGAATTTCTTTATGAAAGGAGAAAATATGTCTTAATTTGAACCCATAAAATTGGATTGTTTGTAATGTAAAAAAACTTTTTTTTTAACAAAAAATCTTCCGAGTTACATTTAATATGATAGTTTTGTATCTGTTTTAGTCGTTTAAACCTATACTTTATTTTTTTTTAATCGCTTTATATTAAAAATTTTAATTAAAAATTACTTAGTCGTGATTGCTAAATGAGGGGACCATTGGAAGGGGCGTTTTTAATCCTCTTTTGGACACTTTTTTTTTAGTCTAACACCTTGTATTTTATCAATAAGAAAATAAAGTTGAATTCTATCCAAAAAAATCGCGGTACCCTGGGGTGTAACACAAACTCCTTAACTAGCGCGCTTTTGAGAACTAGCTGATGGACTAATTAACAATCCTTTACCACATGTGTTTATCTTTATATCATTTATTTGTAGATTTCTGTAGAAAGACTATTTGATATTCTTAACTGCTAAGGCACACTTATGATTAATGAGTAAGCGTTGTGTGCGGCCGAATGGCGAAATTAAATGATGATGTCAAAATATTATCTGTGTAGCTGTTATTTGTTCAATTGATGACTGATTCTAAGATACATATTCTTATTATTTGTTTAGCTTACCTCATAGTTATTATTGCAATGTTAAAAAATTACATTTGGGACAACTTTTGGGAATTTTTGGTCCTCAATACTCTTCAACTTTGTACTTGTTTGACTTCATAGCTATTTTGATCTAAGGGTCACTACATGAGTCTTATGTTAACGGAACGCACGTCTGTCGTATTACATTATAATACTTGTACCTTTGATAACTATTTACACCACTAGGTCGATTTGACTGCTTGTGAACGTTTCGTCCCCGATGGTATCACCAGCCCAGTAGTCAGCACTTCGGTTTTGATATGAATATCAATTATATGGTATTTTTTTTATAAATTTCCCGTAACATATCTTTGAATTTTTCGAAAAACTAAGGATTTTCTTATCCGGGATTAGATTACCTTTGCCGCATTTGGCACAACTTGTTGAAATTGTGGAGCCCTCAACTTTGGACTTGTTTGGGTTTTATAACTATTTTGATCTGAGCGTCACTGATGAGTCTTATGTAGACGAAACGCGCGTCTGACGTATTTAATTATAATCCTTGTATATTAGTGCGGTGACTGAAGGCAGATTTTTTTGAATTTAATCTCCCCACCGAACACACACCTACATAATATATCATTGGAAAGAGGAAATCATGTACTATAATAATATGCTTGTCGTCAGGACTTGATATGGTCACATTTTTTTTTAAATTGAGGTCAAAGGTCATATGTAAAAATCTGTGAAAATTTGGGAGGGTTTCAATTTTGGCATTTTTTTCTATTTCTAAACTCTACCTAAATACAAATGATACTGTTTTGTCTTTAGTAATGTTTGTTATTATACATAAACCTTAATCATTGAGATTTTTTTATCAAAAAAATTCCTAAAACGACGTTTTATAAATAAAACTTCAAAAATCAAGTTTTCAACCTATAAAATGTTTAGAGCACGTTAACCTTATGAAAAATATCAATTTCAGGTAAAAATCAAGTGTCATGCAGGACAATACTTTAAAATTATTTTTTAAAGTGTCATAGTGGGTGAGGTATCAAACCAAAGCCATTGAACACTACAGTCAAATATGACCTCATATTGAATTTGCGAATACTTCAGGTTTTTTTATAGACTACTCGTTGCTTTTGGTTTTTTTCACAATTATTACTGCTACCATAGTATTATCTTTTGTAATTGTGTATTTAACTCTGGTTAATATCTATTACATTATAGGTTTTGTAACTATATCCCCCCTTTTTTCCCTTGCAACGTACTACAAACTTCAAAAGTATTCCATATAAAAAAAAAGAAGATGTCATATGATAACAAATGAGACAACTCTCCAAATGAGACCAAATGAGACATAAAACAATTATAGGTCCCGTACGGGCTTCAACAATGAGTAAAATCATACTGCATAGTCTTTAATTCCCGAAATGAATAATGTTAAACAAACAAAAATCTAACGGCCTGATTAATGTACAAAATAAATAAGAAAGAAACAAATATAGTATAAATAAACAAACGACAAACACTGCAGTACTGTGACTTGAAACAGACACATACAGATAGTGGCGGGTTTTTTTTAAGGGCACGTCAACACTCCCCTAACCTCGGGGCTTGAACCATGTGTACCAGTGCAACAAGCATTATACCAAATCAACCGTTATCTCCATCATCTTCATTTTCATCAACCGTCACAAGACGTGTTTTAATATTTCTACACATTTCACTCATGGCAACAGGTCTGCAAATGAAAGGTTCTACGGAAAGCGAACACGTTATTTTGAGTTTTTCTTTACAAGTACAGACAAGATATTGTAGGAAGTCCAAAGACATTTGTTCCTAAAAAATACCAGCTTCAAACCAGCCCTAGGCTATCAATTCATCCAAGATTTAACAGAGATCTAAAAGGGGGTTAGGAAGGTGTGATGACACTTTACTTTAAGAAGCATAAAATCCATTGGCATTCAATGTTTCAACAAGGTGTTTTCAACCAAACTCATGGTACATTTGTAAAGCCAATCCTAAATGAAAAGGAGTAAAACAAAAACGATTGCCTCAACAATCGTGAAATTGGTGCTATTTCCTGAGAAAAATCTTGGCTGTATGCAGTTTCATTGAGTAACCATAGAATGAATTGCAATAACTACGAAGGCATTGACTGAATTAAGAAGTAAGAGACAATTCATCCGAAGTTGGGTAGTCTCTTTAGAGTTTCGATGTCTTTTCTAAGTAAACTTTCAGCGGAATGAAATATCTGTCCGTTATTTGTATCTATTACAGTTGACATTGAGATTTTGAGGTCAGTTTTTAATTGACTAGAAGCTTATATGACATCATAAATAGTTATTTTGCTACTAAATGTTACGTTATATTTGCCTTGAACTTGTTAAAGTTGTTTGACAATTGAATTTCTATAGAAATAAATGAGTTTAGACTGCATTTTACATGTAGAATATTTTAAATTAGAATCAGCCGGAAGAAATGATCTATATTTATCAAGTAACGGTGTCATGAGGAATGACCAATAAATCGTTGTCAATAGCCAAAATAAAATTAGTAAAAGTAGTATCGTATTCTGAGATATCTGCTTCCACGGGTTTGGATATTTTTATTTCGTTTTTAGCAAATAATTTGTAATGCAACCATAATGACAGAGTGCTTGAAGTTTAAAAGATGGACGGGAAACTATTTCAACTTTAAGTTTATCTGACACGGATGAAACATTTTTGATACGCTCATCTGATTCAAACTTGAATAATTTTTTATCTTTCTAAAATGTTTTGTTGCAACAAAATATACAAGCGCTCCAGTTGAACGACTGCATTCTAGAACGTGTACAATTACCCGAAACTGAGGGACAATTAACAGTCAGATAATTGTATTTCGTCATTAAATATCAGACTAGAAGCTTCCTCGCTCTAAAAGGGCGAACACATATTTTTACTTCTTTACGTTTTGTAGTATGAACGATGATAAACTGCCTGCACGGAGTTCTTCAAATTAACAGATATTGCATGAAACATCTTGATGTTCACCTCAGCCAATCTTTTATGCAATGCAGATACACAAATCGACTTCCCTAAACTGGTAAATTGGCTCAAAATTTCAATCGAGTTTTTTCCTGGGCATATTATGCACTGCATAAAATTTAACGACTTTTGTCTTTTCTTTGGACTTAATGGAGCAAGTTGCAAAGGACTTGGCATATCACGGAATATTTACTGAAACTATCCGTCAATTATTTTGATTTTACAATAAGACTTTTCTGACACAGTATATTTGATGTTTTATAACGAAAAAACATAGAATATAAGCATATACAAACAAATTATGTGGCATATATCAGTGCACTTTAATTGAAAATATGTGTATATAATAGCGAAAAAGGTAGTAATTTCATATATCATTTGAGAGCAAATTATTGACTAATACACAAAATGTGACGGAAGGCAAGTGATTGAGTTCCGTGTTGAAATTGAAGATTTTTACTCCATTCTTTTTCCATTGATTTCTTAAGTTTTTTTCATATTTTGGTTCCGACATTTTTATCACTTATCAGTTTTATTAAATACTGTATGCTTAAAATATTATGGGATATTTTTTATTAATACTTTGAAGAAGAAACTAAAGTTTGAGTCTGAATTTGCAATTAAAATTACCTCAATTTTAAATAGTCTCAACTTCGCAAATTTTATTGATTAGAAGGAAATAAAATACCGAATAGAATATTTTCACATATAAGAATAGCTTCAGGAAAAACTATTTCAATTAAATGTAAGCAAACATACACATTTTTTCATTTTGAAAAAGGGGGGTTGAAACTCTCCAATATACTACCAGTCATAAAAATGACTTTTTAGAAAAATGTGACCGTACAAAATTCTGACGACAGGGCAAAAACTAAAGAAGACATATTTTTCTTTACGTTAAGACCATTTTTAGCCGTGTGTTATTTGGGGAGATTAAACTCGCGATCTAGACGACTTTTTACACTTCTGTCACCGCACTATATTGATAACTATTGCAACAATTTCTGATAGCTGTCAATTGATATTTCTAGCAAATGTCGCCAATGTCAAACACATTAAGAGGACAAATGGACATCAATAATTGCATTCGTTTCTTGCAATGCAATTACGTAACTGAACAATATCGATCAAATACTACTGTTCAACTGTAAGCCTGATACAGAAAAAGTTTAAACTGTTAAAAATATTTCATTATGTTGAGTAATGTACATTGGTAGCTTAAATTTCTATATGTAAATAAAGAAAGGAAAGAAAAGAATCAGTTATGTTGATGTTTTTTGTTTCCTTTTTAAAAAACGAAGTCATAGTCAATTAATAAATTCCAAGATAAAAATACACAATGTATTTTCGTATTTTCGTAAATTTTTCAGCAGTCTATAGAATTCCATAATATACATGATAAAGTTCCAAATCAAATTGTGTCTAGCAAAACAGTTGTGTATTTGTATCTGAGAAAAAAAAACAGGAGCGTACGTTACTTTTTCGAAAATAAAACTTCTTAAAAATAGGTCATGGTTTATATTTCAATTTCCCTTAATTATGCGTTATATTGTATATTTGAAGTGATTTATAACAGTAACAGTATCGTGTGATACAAATATGTAGAAACAGAAAGCGGTTGATAAGTATTAGGTGAAAATGAAAATGATACCGGCATGTGTAGTTAACAAAATGCTCAGCATTCCGACTGGCACAATGCGTTGACATATATTTTGAGATTTTTTTTCTCTTATTTTTTCCTTTCTTTATTTTAAGTGGGAGGGGTTCTGTTGTTCTTTTTTGACATCATGCATTTAATCTTAAAACCGCACTGTGTAATGAGTACGAAAATACTTTTATACACGATTTTAGCAAATCTAAAATCCAAAATAATAAAACAAAATTAAGATATAACACTGTCATTATTATTATAATGATAGCCACATTTATTGTTCTTCTCAGTAAAAAATCTCAAATTCACGACTTTTCAATTTCACTAGAAAAACTAGATATATTCAATAATATATTCTATCTGTGTTTCCTTGAACGTCAAACTTTCAAAATATACCGGCCTATTTTCATACAGAATTTCTGCAAGGTCGTTTAAGATTTTGAAATACTTTAAAAGTAGCTAGACTTGGAATTTTGACCCTTAAGTATGATAAATACGGAGATTATTTTGTGAAATATCATTACAGAAAAAGAGAGAGAACTGACGAATGAAACAACAGAATAACGAGGAATAGATTACAAGATGGGGTTCAAATATTTTTTGAAGGTATGTTTCAACTTCCCCACTTTGAACACATGGTTCAATTGCTTACAAGCTAAACACAATAAGCAACCCTTATTAAAAAAATCAGTTCTTTGTCATTGTTACGTAAGCCGTCATGTGTTAGTTGAGCGTCATGGAATATATGTTTCTTAAATTCTTTAAAATACGGAGTTTTAGTCCTAGGTACAGATTGTTGTCTCACATAAGGTTACATGATATTCTTTTATAAAAAAGGAATATATGAGAGAGAGATGTGAAGACTTATCTAATTATCGTAGTCCATCACTACCGGACTATGAAAACTATAATAACATCCATACATGGGACATGTACTCAATTTTGGATTCAAGATACTTATTACTAGAGAGGTACATAAATTAGAACCAGATTGTGTATATCCTTGGAAGATTAAAGCATTGCATTTATGTCAAAATATATTTCTATCATTTTGCAAATTCGTCAATATCATGTCTTTAGATGCCACATACGTTCTGATTGGGTCTCATTTTGGTCTTTTCGTTTGTCATATGAAAAATCATTTGATCAAATGTACTTAGGATAAGTTGTATTCGGTGATGTCAGATTTTTATTAAGGATAAACGAGATCATAATGAACAAGAAAAATATCAATATGTCTTTGTTTCTGCAAGCATTGTATATGATTAATCTAAAACTTTGGTATATAAAACATTTATTTAAAAATGACGAGAGGTAAATAATAAGTGTCCTAGTCAAAGTATTTAATTTGCCTTGTATATTATTTTTACAATGTATAATCTATACTTACATTAATGGAATTATGACAACATGTTTTGACTATACTGATAGTTCTACTTAAACAAGTGCCTTTCGTATATATCAATCTAAAAGTTATCAATTGGAATTCGTCCTTATGTCTATCCATAACAGCTAATCAATGTTCCCAAAGACTAGAATTTTAACACTAAAATAAAACCATTGATAACTTAAGACAATCGTTTCACTAATTAAGTCTATTTACGCAAAACAAAGGATATCAGTGATTTGCATATTTGTATTGGAATTTCTTTTAAAAGTAGCTTAATGTAAGTTCAGTCACTTATGAACGAGTTTGAATAAAGTGTAAACTTAACGAACAAAGAACAATTGTTATTTATAGTGCCTAACAAGATTTTGTGAGGTAGACGAAATTGACTTTAAAACGATCGTATTGACTTTTGATGTGCAGAAATAGGCAGATCGGACATATTTTGACTTTAGTTACTTACTTCTTAAGTTTGGGATTAATTGTAATCAACATATTCCAATGAGACTGAAAAATGCTTTTTTTTATTATGATAAATAATAATTTTACCTGCCGTAGTCGTGTGTAAAATATATTTCGGTATTTCTCTTACGAAAATGACTTGTTTAATGGAACAAAACGTATTATTTGTAAACTTTCTCTTAACTCTTCACAATAGGCTTTTAAAAAATAACCTTTCAACTGTATATTCCGAAAATTTTGTGAAAATCGAATAAGTGGCAATTCTTAGCTTTCATACCTTAACTTTCATTGATAAAACATAATATTGACTCGTCCAGTGTCCAGTTTGAAGGTCATTTTAGTTACCGTACACATTCATGCACGTTCTAATTAATCAATAGTCATGTATGAAAAGCATAAACAAGTTTGAAGGTAAACTAATAACAACTTAATCCAATCAAATTGCCTACGATTCAATAACAATGACCAGTCCACATCATAAAAATGTATAGGGGTAAACTGGGTAGGGAGAAAATGTCAGATATATTAAGTTCATTATTTTGCAATAACGAGTAAAAATTTGTTAACCAATAGATTTGTTATAATTTCATAAACATGTCGTTATGTATTGGTATAGTTTTTGGATCTTTCATTAGCGTATTTAAGGCTGTAGAAAGTTTGGCCTTCAAAAGTCAACATAATCATTGACTTTATAAAGAAAATTCGCCTTTTTAAAACATTGAATGTTTCACAAATAATACGCGACAACAAAGCAAAATCATTTCTTAGAACACTGCAAAAAAAATAATTCTGATTGATGCAGTGGTATTGTCATAAATTGCACTGGAGTGAACAGTGGTACATCAAACGTCGAATTCCCTCACACAATGTTATCACACACTATAACAAATGTGTAATACAAATTAGATTGCATTAAGTTGTATAGGTTGCCTTATAGTGGAAGATATTAGCAAGCAAAATCAAGGGAATTGTGCAAATGATGATACTAGTATGACAATTACCACAAATCATCATTATTGTATACTTTTTAAGAAATAACTGCTGGCCATTAAAAAATATTTTTTTTCAAGATAGCCACGGCCATTTTCTAAAATGGCGGTTTTCTTTAGTTTGAAAATACTGATTTTTCTGGGAAGTTTTTCTTTGAACTTCTTTTAGTAAAAACCAATTACCAGGTTTGTTGGATACCTTCCTTACATCAAATATTTATTAAAAATTAATATTTGACATATCCAGTATTTGCGCATGAGCGAAAATGTAACAAAATTCTTTCAAAAACATTTAAACTATTTACCATATATTTAATGTTTTTTTGGATTTCTAGTGATATTATGAATTGGTTAAATAACATTTTTAAGGTTATGATACACATGTGTTTAACACTTTTGCGCATGTGCAAACTATTTATAGACATCAAGAGCGATTTGTATGCACTACCAGGCAATTCTCAGGTATTCGATGATTAAGGCGAAAATGTGGTTAATCCCGGAAAAACATCAATTGTAACTGCAGATCAGTCACTTTTGGGAATGCCTAATCAAATTCAGTGGGAATGGCCTGATTTGTAAGGAAAAGATAAGTATATCGTCATGTTTTGTGGATTGCACATTGAAATGACTTGTTATAAAACTCTGGGTGATATATTGCGTGATAGGGGATGGACATGTTGTCTTACTGAAGCCAATATTGCAACACCAAGAACTGCAGATTCTTTTTATGTATGTTCAAATGTACCTAGAACTAGAGAGGCGCATCAGACAGTTGGATGTATTTTGCTTGATTTGTTAATTTCGGATTATGAAGGCTCAACTCAGAATATATAATTATGTCATGACTCTGTGGCGTTCAATGATTTAAAAGAAAGGAAATAGAGTCATCTCGACCACAGTTTAATTCCTGGCTTTCAATTATAAATTAAAAACTTCTTCTGATTTTGGTATTATGCGCATTTCATGAGTGAAATTTTGTACTTTTCAAACAGTCCATATAAAGCATGATAGCGTATTGTTTTAGGTCTTGATCGTGTAAATTATGTTCGATCGTTACCGACCCGTCTCCGAGATATGAATTCCCTTCCTGAACATCACCCACAGGTGACAATGGAATTTGAAAATTATTATGTCACTGTCCGTAAGACCAGAACATGTCTTTCTTATAACACAATTGATCAGGCATAAAACAGAATAATGCAATTGTGAAGGGCGATGTTGGTGCCATAGGATTAACCGAAGATCCCTTGTAGACAAATGAATGGTAGCTGGACTAGGAGTCAATATACTAAAAGATGAATTTGAAAGATCTAGTGGTTTTGGTCATTCTACAACAGACGAACGACATAATGAAGAATCTACGAAAACACAAAAAGATTTCTTTTAACAGCTTTAAAGGGATTGTAAAGTAATGAACGAGTTTGGAAATTCATTTCTAGAAGAGTCGTCAGATTTGTAAAAAGAAAATACTCAATTCAGGAAATTGTTGGTTCGGAAACAGGTAAGATATATAAATAAACTCCAAGATATTGGTCCAAACAAAGCGAAGATCTTTTGAAGCAAATGCAAAACGAAGGAGAACCTGCTTTTTATAACCAAATAAAAAAGAACAACTTCTATTTTGGCCTCAAAATTAAACTGGAAACGTCCTTGTCAAAAACAAAGCTGTAGAACATTAAAAGTGATTGAGATATCTATTCTAGACTTTTCATTTCTTGTCACAGTAGACAGTTTTTATCTCATGATGTCACTTGAAATAGTGGTATTTAATCGCTGCAAATGGGTTTACTTGAAACATTCTGCGATTTGCTGCTCCAAATTCGGACGCATTTATCGTTGGTGGGGCAGCAATGGTTAATTCCAGGTCCCAAAGTTGGGCAAAAATATTTGATGATTATGCTAATGATGTCATACTGCCTTATATAAAAACTTGCATCGATAATTTTTCAAAAGTAGACATTGTATTTGATGTTTAGTAAATGAATAATTTAAAGGCTGTGACAAGACAAAGGCAAGGTTCTTGTGCCAGATGGAAAGGTGTTGATTCGTGTAGAACACCAAGGGTTTGTAGGTTTCTTTGTGAAGATGACTACGAAACGAAATTGTTCAAGTTTCTTGCTGACAAAATTGCTCCTTAAGAGACTAATAAAAATGTGTATGTTACTAATGGAGAAAATATTTTTTGCAATTTCAATAAAAATACTTCCTATCTACCCCCTTGTAATCATGAAGAAGCATATACAGTAATGTTTGTCCATGTTCGGCATGATTATGAAAAGTGTTGTAAAATGTCATTTTATGTAGTTCTGACACAGATGTAAAAGTATCAGGAATTGCAGCAATCGCAAAATAAGATAGAACAAATTGTGGATAGGTTATGGAAGGAATAACCTGTACGTGACATATCAAATGCGTTTTGTAGCTGCTCTTACTTTCGTCCATGCAAGTGGATGTTGTACTTTGTCGAATCGTCGTTAGAACGGGAAGATGTCAGCTTGGCTAAAAAATTGGAAGGTTTTCCAGATGTAAAGGACGTTTTCTTTTTGGCTGAAGTATGACGCTAGGCACGATGTGAATTGTATACCAGGAAGCAGCGGCATTGTGATGCAATTCCGCCTAAAAGAGATTCTTTTCCAGAGCACATCAAAAGATAAGTATATCAAGGAGGAGTTGTTTGGGCTCAGCCTGATTCATGTATTCTACAGGTACATGTACCAAGTCATGAACACTGGGGTTGGAGTAAAGAAAGAATCAATGACAGTTGGAAACCGAAATTAACTTCTTTGACTGCCGTTGCATCCTCGTGTCAGGAAATTTTGAAATGCGGAGGCAAAAATCTTGCTGTGTTGGTAACTGTAGATGCTACCGTTCTGGCCTTCCTTGTACGGGTTGTAGTGTAGGCAACTATCAGATAATTATAAGATAAGCAACCTGTCTTTCTACCCAAACTAGACATTTAAACTTAACAAAGAGTGTTATCACTTTTTAAGTTGATGGAAATTGTAAAAATATTTTCTACGTATTTGCCGCCATTTTTTAAACGGAAGTCACCATTTTTTTCATTTATGTGTTGTTTTGTCGTACTTAGGAATTGTTTTTAACGTTTAATCATAACTTACATTGGATTATACCTATCACACATCTTTCAACAAAGTTGCTTGAAAGTATAAAAATTAAAATTTTTGACCTTTTTACCGGCATTTTGAAACCGGAAGTCACCTTTAATTTCATTAATGTATTGTCTAGTCGTAATTAAGGAACTGTCATTTACTTTTTATCAAATCTAACATTGAATTTTACATATAACACACCTTTCAAAGGATTAACCAATTATTGCCAATTTGTAATGACGCCATTACCGAAATGTGTGGTGGCCATTTTGAAAAAATGATTTTTATTCTAGCCAGCAGCGGATTTATCTTAAGGATCATTTAGTCAACCTTTATACCAAATTTCATGCTTGTATCGCGATTTGCATAATTATGTCTATAATATCTCCCACTATTAAATAAATCTTTGTAATACTTATCCAAAAATATAATTAAATACGGTTTCCAAATAGTAATTAACAATACAGCTTCCGTTAAATCAAATATATCGAACAGTGGTTTTGGATAAAAATATCGGACACGCTGAATTTTTTTTCAATGAAAACATATGTAATTTGGCAAAATTGTCTTCATTAATTTGACATTGCTGTGCATTAATACGGAAACCTGATGTTTTTTGTTGACTGTTAAGGACGACATACAAAAATCAATGAAGTATAATTTTTTTTTATTTCAAACAGTTTGGGGGCGGGGGTCAAAATTGCTGCAAGTTTTGTTTAATTTGACATCGATTTTATATATATCTTTATTGGTCATTAAATTTTCCCCAAATTAGGTTAAGAGGGGGGTAACGAATGGGTCAGTGGAAAAACTATATGAATTAGCCTTCATTGAACATTTGATGTCGTCCCTTACGATTCATTTGTGGTATAAATTGTTAATACAAAAGAATGTGTGGTATGCTTGCCAATGAAAAACTCTCCATCTGAGACCAAATGACATTCCAGTTAACAAATAAAGGTGAAAATACTTCCTTCAACAATAAGCAAAACCAATACCACAAAATCAGTTATAAATGACATCGAAATGAGAAATGTAAAGCACTAAAAAACGAAAAAGCAAACAACCAGATATATACACAAAACAATGAACGTAAAACAGATTTGATCATCAGCAATAACTGAATTACAACCAGACTTTAGACAGGGACAGCAATTTGTGGGGTGAAACATGTTTGTTGACGCTCAAAATCTTCGCCTTTTTAGTAGATTTATCAACAATTTTCGTTTTCGTTTTCGTATGCGCCATTCAAATAAGACTCCGTATTGTACAACAGAATTATCAAGTGTATTATATGGCAATGTGTACATGATCTGTTGTTAAGGTGATGTGTGATCTATTATGCATATCATAAACACATTCCCTGCTCATGTATACCATTTGAATATCAGTATTAACAAAACATTCGCCTGAGGTTCTTAAGTTGACTTAAATTTATAATACACGTGAATTAGAATTAGGTCTAAATGTATGTTCCTATGGACAACCATGTTGAAAACAGCTTTTTCTGTCAAACATGTACAGGCAATACATATACAATACAGTTTTTTTTTTAAAGTTTCAGAAAAACGATCAATAGATGCAAAATACACGCACTAACTTAGCATTGTACTTTAAATTGCACGAATTCATGCCCTTGATGTTTATGCAATTGATCCCGTTGGTGAAAACAAGGTAACGTCAAATAAAAAATACAATGACCATTAAAAATATTATACAATTATAGCCTTTGTATGATGTCGATACAAGGATATATTGACCTGAAAGAAGTATATTGACTGGGTCGATATATCCTGAATTGACCTCACAAATAGGCTAAAATTGTGATATTATTAATTTACCGAACATATTTGTATTAAAATCGTCATTTGATTTTGTTGTGATTTTATAGATATGATATTGTCTCCTAGACAATAAAAACATATTTCATTTCCTTTTTTTCTTGATTTTTTTTTGGTCAATATATAAATATTAATACATGGCCTGTTCCATATCGGCCTGGGTATCATCCCGAGACGAAGTCAAGGTGCTGATATTGGACGAGGGATGATACCCGGGCCGATATTGAAAGGCCATGTTTTAATTTGTTTTTCATATAATTCCGACAATTGCTTCATGTAAGGCAAATAAACAAATGAAATAATTTATACAGTAAAAAACAAAGAAGTCAAATTATGCATCCAACATAATGTACAATATAATTGTTCAACAATAGCATCACTACATCCATATATATTTATGGTAACATAGATTCTGTAGATCCTGTAAATCCACGATAACTAGCATCATTTAAAAATCTATATCATTAGGTTTAGCCGTTTAAATCTTTTTTTCAATAACAGCTGGCTCTGTACAAACATATTTACCACTGGATCCAATACACCTTATCGTTATTTTTCCGCCGTCAATGGACTTCACAAAAGTTCCCGTAAAACGTGACGTCATAGTAAAAAAAATCTGACGCCATAACGGAAACACGATACCGGAAATAAGGGGAGTAACCTGCACGAGAAGCACTGATATGAGTTTTCTGCACAAGATTTCCCCTGATGTGGGATATCATCCCGTGTGGAAAATTATGGCTTGTGTACTTCCGTTTATTACACATATGCAAAAGCTATCATATCAATGCTAAGTATATGATAAATCCTTGTATTGACCTCAAACAAAGGCTATAATTGCTATAACGAATCAAATTAGTTAAAATATACGAATTAATAATATAACAAAATATGTATGATTTTTTTTCATCGGTTGAAAATGTATTTATATTTCAAACTCGGATAACTCGACTTATATTTGGATTTAAATTTTAACTTGCTTTAAATAGGTGACTAAGCCGAAACATATCTTGTTTGCTGAGCTCACTCGACAAAAAGCTTCATATTGTGACTTGCAGCTTATATTTAACGATATCAACATGCATACAGCATGATAATTGGAACTTATGATCAAAACATAAAAACTACTTTCAAAGTGAATTGGTAAAGGCTAGACTCATGCTATTGTTTCGATGCACACATACAAACCACAATAAATAGACAACGCCATGACTAAAAATGAAAAAGAAAAACAGACAAACAAAATAGTACACATCACACAATATAGAAAACTAAAGAATGAACAACACGAACCCCACCCAAATTAGGGGTACTCCGGAAGGGTAGGCAGATCCTGCTCCACATGTGACACCCGTCGTGTTGCTTATGTGATAACAAATCCGGTAAATAGTCTTATTCGGTAGGTCACATTCATGAAAGGTAAGGGGATTGTAGTTACGACGTAAGGAACATATGAGTTTGACTGTCCCTTTTGTATCTTTCGTCCCTCTTTTAGAAACGATATTAAATTAAGGAATATATCTCCCTATGCTAAGCTCTGATCCTTTTCACGGATTTGGCTATACTTTTTGGGCCATTCGGATTATAGCTCTTCATCTTTTATATAAGCTTTGGATTTCAGATATTTTGGCCACGAGCATCACTGAAGAGACATGTATTGTCGAAATGCGTATCTGGTGCTGGAAAATTGGCACCGTTCATGTTATTACTACCACTGGGTCGATACCTCTCCTGGTGGACTGTAAGTCCCCGAGTGTATCACCAGCCCAGTAGCCAGTACTTCGGTACTGACATGAAAATACGGATTTGTTGTGTTATTAAAATTTGCTGTTACAAAATGTTAGAAATGATTATAAATTAAGGAACACATCTCCCTCATGCAAAGCTTTGATTCCTTTTACAGATTTGGCTATACTTTTGTACCTCTTTGATAATAGCTCTTCATCTTATACATAAGCTTCGGATTTCGGATATTTTGGCCACGAGCATCACTGAAGAGACATGTATTGTCGACATGCGCATTTGGTGGAGAAAAATTGGTACCGTTAATGTTATTGTCTCATTGTCACTCATAACATCTTCCTTTATCTTGATCTTTATAGTTGTTTGTTGGAACAGGTTTTTTATTTACCATACGAATATTCTGTGCATTTGATCTTTTATAGCATTTTCTTCGAAAAGATTGATTACATACATGTATATCCAGTATACTTATATAAAAAGAATAGTTTGTAAATAATGAAATACCGTTCTTACAAGTTAAATCGTTCTACGTGTGTAAAACGCCCAGATATTCCAAATTTCAGCTGGGAGTCTGAATGCATGAATCTGACAATAAATTCCTTAGAAGAAAAAACAACACAAACAAAAAAAAACCACCCAAAAATCGATCGAAATATTTTTAACTTATTTTGGTTCATGGTATCGTTCAATTGATACTTAAGGTAAATCTTCATGTAAATTTCATATTTATGATAGATCATCATGTATATTTCATATTAACTAGGGATTGATATCAGTTTTCATAATTTGTAGCGATGAAAAAATAATTCTGGTTTAATTGATGCAGTTAGTGCTGTACAAAATGTGCAGAACGTTGTTGTTGCATAAAATATATTAAATTCTTTATAAGATAAAACGAAATTATCAATTCATGCCCACGAGGTATTGCTTTACACTTGTTTCCTTCCTGACCCTTGTCAGTTATAGATACGCCTGATTGCAAATCTTCGATTAATTTTAAAATTCAGGAATTGACAAAAAAGACTATATAATATGAACTACACTGCTTATAATTCTTTTAAACAGCAAAATAATTGTAGTCACATTTATTCCATTTAAGCAGAAACTTTGCAAGCTTCCTAGTGACCATGAGCCCTCACAACGCTGCATGGTACTCGACTGCTTTCTTAACTACTATCCTATGAATGCTCTAACTATTTCAAGACCTTTATTTACCTTTCTAGAAACATTCTCATTCTGATTAATAAAGTACCGCTTCGATATTGTTAGCTTTAGATCGTGCAGCGCGTCATGTTTTCCTCTGTTATCTCCAAGATGATGACAGCAAAGAAATTGTAGAAGATACGAATACACAACAGGAGGAGTTAAACAAACTTTGCCGTCTATTAAAGATATCAGTTCGTCTGGCAATAAACATGATAAGCAAAATGGATAATAGAAATATACATCGTTAATCATCAAATATTTAACTGCATGCAAAAATCCCAAATTGTGCTTCATCCGCTTGAAATTAGTCTGTTCAGTGTAGCTTTTGTCATAATGTAAATATATTTTATCCGGAGTACAACTAAGCAAACATTTGTTGATTATATCGAGACATTGCTGAAATTGTTTACAGTTGTAAAATAAAGATGCTAGCAATAACCACGATGAAAATGACGATGAACGTACATTTATCATGAAACAAGATATTAAACTTTTGTAATGTTGATACTACTTTTTATTTCTATCCATCATGTCACAAAGATGAGTTGGTTGTAAAACTTCCATGGCTAATACAGATATAATGTATGTACAGAGCTCCTTATTTACACAACCGTTTACAAGACGTTTGATACTACTGTACATGGACTCTGAATAAAAACATCCAAGCGTAATGTTCAGGTAATAAAAACACGACAATTCCGACGCTGATAGTACCATTTCACGTGAATTAAATGATTCTAATCTATACTTCTGAAAAGAAGAAGATTTAAAAATTAAATTCGATGGGGATTCATAGAAGACCCGTAAAGTGTTTACTAATGCTGTATGCTCTTTGTCAGTAAATCTGTTCTCAAACAAATTGTTTTCTGGAATAAAATAATGAAGACATGTTTAATATTCGACACAGTAAATAAGTCTTCTGATACAATCCAAGAAACATGAACTCATATTCTCTGATTTCCACACTCAACCATAACATAATGGTTTTAAGGAAATAGGAGCATAACAGATTGCCATGTCTCGGTTTGATGAGGTCCGTTAAAATAATTTTCATTAACGCATAACATAATAACTGAGTATGGGAAAAGGAATGAATCAACATTTTCTCGGTGACGGAAAACGATATTCGCCATTCTAAGTCCTCGTTTGGAGAATTTTTACATCCAATAGGAACAAACAAAACTCCGTATTTCACAGCTGTAGTAACTATTGTGTAGGGTGGCCATGCTGTACGTGATCTGTGAATCCATTGTTGAGCTGGTGTGATCCATTTCTTACATCTAACACAGTCTGCATTATCAAATTCCCCGCCTGGTGTCGACACACACGGACCGTGAATAATCATGTAATCTGGTAAGTTTTGTTCCCGAAAGCGTTTGCTTGAGATGTACGTTTCTTCTCCAACAGTCTCACCAATGTCGGGTGCCATATCAGTATCACGATATGATTTGTTATCAAATTTCAATTTTGTAAATCCAGGTTTTGTGTCGTTTGTATCCATAACACAAAGTTATGCACCTGGACCAAAATGGACATCATTTAAACCTTCATACACACGAATAGAATTAAAAAAAACATCTGATCGAAATCACTACCTTTGAGGTCTAAACCTTCTGCTTTACTGCCACTACTTATTAAGGTTACATAAGTAGTAGCAATGTCAATTGCAGTAAATATTTCTCTTTTTGCTCTTACAATTTCCTCAGAACCGACGATGTTACTTAAGTAATTATAGAATTGAAGCGATAGATTCATGTCTTTTAGTTCCATATTTACTACATACCTAAAAAAAACGTAGATTTTCAAATACATACCAGTTATGCAATTATTTGAAGAAATATGTAATCACCCCAGCTATATACATTTGTTTTTGTCAAACCCCGTCTTAATGACAAGCTTTACACAAATTATTCTGACATTAATATCGGAACATTGTGTAGCCATCGTATAACAATTTATTAAGTATTACCACATTTCCTTGAAAAGACCTATTGCTATTGTTCTGATTGCTTTTTTCATTCTGACTTTTTTTACTTTTAAGGTTTGGTTGTTTTGAAAAATGTTGATTAGACATTTGGTATAAGATTTCACCAAAAAAAATATGCTTTTTAAACTGCGACCGCATTCCATGTATGAATAATACCGTTTTTCTTGTTATTTCTTATATTTTGCAACCGAAGAAGATGCCGACAAAAATAGTTTTTCAATTTGCTTGTTATATCTTCAGAGTGTTTTATTTAACCTTGAATGAAGCGGTATAGAAATTATATATTTATAAAATGTATTTCCCCTTCTGTATTTGTTAGAATTGAAATGTATTTATATCTGGCAAACCCTAAGTATTAACAGTCTTTTGATTTGAGTTTTTTTTTTACCTTAGAAAGGAAAATGAGATCAAGGATAAGAAAATCCTATATTATTTTACTTTTATCGTTGTCCATGGAATATCCTATCTACAGGATCTTTGTCAACTGGTCAGTTCCTAATCAATGCTCCATGCTTTTTGAAAAAATATACAACTCGTCAAATAGCTTTTTTTGTTCGTCAAGTTAAATGCACGTTCGTTATTCTAGTGACATCATTGTAACAATTTGATTAGCTTTACAAAGAAATGAAATATATTGCTTGAAGTCAGTTTGCCTTCGTGTGAAGGGTTTTACATCACTTTTAAAAACAATGTTACGATCAACTGATACATGTTTATGGAAAAGCTAGTCAAACGTACTTACGGATTTTTTTTTATCTGAGGTATGACTTGTAGAATATCGTTATAGAATTGAATTATTTATGCCAACAGTGTTTCTTATATAAGTTAAAGGAAATCATAACAGGTTAATCCATGTATGGAAAAATGTATAACCACCAGGAAAATCTATTCATAACTATGACAATTAAATATGTAGGAAAACTGGTCATTAGGTCGTTCCACTTCTCTGTGGAAATACCAAGTGTATACGTTCCGATTTTTATTATATTATAGTCAAATTTATCATGATGTTGATGCGCATTTTAAATTTTATCCTGCTAAACCAAACGAATTTCTTTATAAGAGATCTATCCAGGAAAACTGTTATTATTGTGTGTGTATCTCATTGTGAACAGTAAACATAATAAAGAAGTTTCAGATTGATTTTTAAATTTATGCATTTTAATCGGATCGAAACTTCATACGAGAGCTACTGTTTCTTTTATTTTCGACCTTCGTGATATATAGATGCAAATCATGAACCGTAACTTATAAAGAACCAAGGCCACTTGATTTGAGGTATGTGGTCCACTAAAAAGAAAAAAAAATAAGTCAATTTTCATGGCCTAGGTCATAGTATAAATCTAACACGTCGCTTGTGTTTGCATCTTATAACTCACTGTTAATATGTGTTGTAATGCACTTTTGCTTTATGATTTCTAAATATATTAAAGCAAGTTAACATAGTTTCAGTGTTTTTTTTATTAAACAAATGTATCATAAACTGATGCATCTGTATACATATACTGTAGTAGTTTAGATATATACGCTTATGTCTGATCTACAGATTTGATTTATATAATATCGTGATCTGAATAAATTCTGTCTGACAATAATAATTGATGAGTAATTTCTAAGGAAGTAAATAATAACACGGAAATAACTGTAAAAAAGCCAGTACACGCTAGTTTATTGAAGCCATTTTAATTTTATTAGAAAAACCAACATATCTGTTATTTCTTCCGGGGCCTTGAATATATGTAGAAATAATGTTGGATGCAAATACTTCCTTTGATTTATAATCATATCTCATATATTCTTTTTGAAAATAAAGTCCATAAAAATTTGATAAAAATGTATGAAAATAAATTATGAAAAATTAGCAGCGACACAATTATTCTATACTGTATTGCTATAAAGGTGAAGAGATTTCTTAAAAAGATGACTCTATCTGTTGTGCATTTTGCCCTCACGTTCACTAGGTCACTATTACAAAAGACCATGACGTCATTATAAAAAATCTTTTATATTAGAATTACAAACTGTATTCAAATGTGTATATCCATTTGACATTTTTCACTTGTGATTTAATATTAATATTGAACTGATATTAGGTATTCAATACATTATTAATTGCTAAATTTGTCACCGAAGAAAAAGGCAATTAGTTACAACAAGTTATAGAAGAACAGGCTGTTCATTGTACCTCCTGCTAACTGTAGATGTATTTAATCATTATATAAACAGAACGTTATGACATCAGACGGGTCAATTTTCGAAATCTTGTCTTCCTTGATGCTAATACAAAACATTTGGACATTTGAACAGTACGATATATGATCTCGATGCTGATGAACTTAGTGAAAATAACCACAACGTTACCTGGTCCTGGTCTGAATAGCATTCGAATATTATTTTTCAAAATTGTTTGTTAATTGCTCATAATGCTTTGGTCAATTTTTATCGGACGTATACTTATATTCTATTTTAAGCATTAGAAAAACCAACATATCTGTTATTTCTTTCCGGTTCATGAAATATATGCTTAAGTAATTTGGATGTTAATACTTCCTTCGATTTATAATCATATCTCTTTTTTTTATAATAAAGGCCATAAAAAATTGATAGAAATTGATAAAAAAAAATTATTCTCTACAATATTGCTATAAGAGTATCAAGATTTTCAGACAAAGGTGACTGTGTCTGTTGTAAATGTTGCGGCAAAAATATAGATCAGTCGAGACACCATAGAAACTATTGATTAAGAACAAAGAGTAAAGCTTCGTTTTTACTTCATGAATACAGTCCTCCATTATTAAAAAAAATAAGAAAATAAACGTAAGAACAATCTTGGACATTTTTGACAGAGAAAACGTTTTTCTTGTTAGCCTTATTGATATATGCAGAATATTTTACACAGAACATAATATATTGAAACATGCTGTAGGGATTAATATTTGACAAATTTATATTTTCAAAAATATAATCTATATGATTCATTTGAAAAAAATGAGAGGCTGATATTTATATCTATGAGACACTAACCCACAACTATAAAACAAAAAACAAAAAAACATATAAAAACCATGCTGGTATATATATACATGTACTAGGTCTCAAGTAGAATATCCCACAAGACAAATGAAGTTTAAAAGGTTGACCAACATTTATGTGTCTACCATGCACAATATCAAATTGTGAATTCTCACAGAAATCAGTCATTGTATATGTATTTATGCTATTTCAGACAGTCACGATTAGTTGCCTACAGACAATTTGTATGTTTGATGCTGAAAGGTGAGAGACTCGGAAAGAGTAAGAGAGTGGTTATTCCATCCTGTGTTGTTAGAAAAATCAGAGATGCTTTCCTAGATTATGATGGTGAATATACTGGATTCAAGTTGGCTATTGATGATGTTCTGGACTTCCAGATTTTGGGTATTTTAGTATATTTATTATTAGTACTTATGTTATATATACCTATGAAGTCAACTCAGTGGACCTATCACTTATTTGTTGTCATTAGCGTGGACTCAGGAAATGTATTGAAATCAAATTACTGTAATAGGTGTCTGCAGTATTTGTCTTTTTGTCCATCAGTTTTACTCACTTTTAGCATATCCCAAGCTGGTTTTTTAATTGTTCCACATTTGATATAGTCCCTTTAAATACAGCTTGCTATTAGATACATGTTTTGATAATAATTTAATGTAGTGCGGTGACCTTCATTTATAAATGTGTGCTTCCCCTTTTGTTTCTGGTGGATAGGGGGTAGGGCATTGACCATTCTTATTTTATGTGTGGGTGATGGGAATGTTCAGGATCAGAAATGTTTTTTGGGAAACTCAAGGACAAATTCATTTCCCCCTTAATCATCAATGGAAACACTCCTGTTCATTAAACTGTTATTCAAGAAATATGAAATAATAGAAAAAAAAAAAAAAAAAACTTTCCAAAAGATGAATGGTTAATTCTAAATTGTCTCGTTTCGCTGGACTTTAACATTTAGTAAAACATATTACCGAACTTTATACGGTACATGAAATTTTGAAAATGGATTGATAACAGTGTTTTTTATGTGATGAATATGAATTGTGCTATGTACTAGACCACCAATGAAAGCTGGATTTTATATGAATAGTATATTGTATTAAAACTACATTTTACATTGTCAGTTATATTTTTGTAAAAATATGCTTTGAACTAGACCACAACGGTCAGCTCGATTTGTATATGAACATTGTTTTGTACTATATGTGTAAGACCATCACTGTCTGCTGGATTGTTTTGTAGGAATAGTGCTTAGTACTAGACCACCAATGTCAGCTAGATTCTTATCTATAATGTAAATATTATGGTAAAAAAATAAGTCTTCAAGAAACAAAGTGGCCTTCCTAAGACATCTTTTCCATTATACTGTAAGTTCAGAATTATTTATTATTGCCACAATAATCAACTGAAATGAATTGCACAAAAAACAACTTGCGATATGTTAGTTAATAGCATTATTTGTAATCTAAGTGATTACAATTGCATTTGTTCATTGTTTAGTATTCAGATTCAAAGCTACTAAACTGTTCTGTAGAATGACAAACTTGCTAATTGGTAGTAGCAGCTACACCTTATTCTTTTAACAGTATAACACAGCAAAAGAGGGGTGAAATATACCAGAGGGACAGTCGAACGCATTAATAAAAAATAAACTGACAACGCCATGGGTAAGAAACCAAAAGACAAACAGACAAATAACAGTTCAAAAGACACAACATAGAAAACTAAAGACTAAGCAACAAGAACCCTACCAAAATCTGGGGGTGATCTTCGATGCTTCGGAAGGGTAATCAACATCAACTTGACAAGTCTAACAAATATAAAATTGAATTGTACAAATGAAACACACACAGCTCCACCTGACAAGGACTAAGTATGTCCTGCACCAATAAAGACAATGATGCCAAACTTGCACTATCAATTTTAATGTTCAGTGAACCATACAAAAGTGCTTAAAACCATAATATGGCATGCAAAATACATTTTTGCAGACCACATAATAAGGACAGACGAACGGACCCACAGACCAAAATACATAATGCCCCTCTACTATTGTAGGCGGGACATGAACAGTTTACCGCAGAGTGTAGTGGTTCCAACTATCATACAATAATTTCTATGTTCAGTGAATCTTGAAAATGGAATCAAAGAACTACTACATGTACTAGGCTCCAATATTTTTGTTTATGAAATTTATAAATTTAGGAGAGTAACCAGTCAGATATTCTAAGTGCAAACATATCATCCTACCAGAACACATTATTGAGTTGTCAAGTCTTTGCCCTTTATAGTAATATTTTTTTCACCATGCCCAGGTAAAATAAACAGCCGTGCCATGAAATCGAAATGGAGCTTATGTCAATAGATACATGAATAAAAAAATCATCAAAGTGTCATGAGATTTGCCGAAAGCGTTTTGAGTTATTGTCTCAAAACTGGAAATACCCCCCTTTTTAATTACTAAAACCTCATAACTCAAAAACGTAAAATGTAAATCTATAAAAATCAAAAGGAAGCTACATGTAACACCAATACATATAAACTAATTACCAAAGTTTCATGATATTTGAGTATATGTATATATATTTACATACTAGTATGCGAATAGAAAAACATCAATAATTTCGCTACTAAATACAATTAACATCAATGCACCGTAGTACCAATAGTACTTATCTAAATATAGTTCACTTATATAACTACAAAAATGTATGTTTGAGTTTAATACTATCGTAATTAGAATATTAATATATCTGACAATAATAGTTGATGAGTAATGTGCAAGGAAGATAATAATATCAAGGAAATAACTATAGAAAAAAGCCAGGATACACTAATGTATTGAAGCCATTAAAACTTTATTTTAACATTAGAAAAAAACTACTGATTTGTTATTTCTTTCCGCTGCACGCGGACTTAAATTTTAATGCAATTACTTCTTTTGATTCATAATCATATCTGGGAAATGTATTTAAATGTAAGTCCATAAAAATTTGATAAAAAATTATAGAAATTTTATGAAAAAGGTTTATAGAAGAATTACAAGTAACAGTATCGCTATGAAAGTGATAAATAATTTCACACAACGATGAATGTATATGTTCTGTATGTGGCCTTCATGTTTACCAGGTCACTCTTACAAAAAACCACGATGGCCAAATTTAATATTAGAATAATACTGTATTCAAATGTGTATTGAATTGTGATTTAACTAATCGTTAGCACTGAGTACGTTCTACAAAGTCTGACTGGTAGATGCAATTTCCTGAATATTCCATATGCAGGTTCAGTTGGTATAGTGTTACTAAGGTGGGGAAATGATATTTTCATAAATAATTTCACAGTCATAGATTGTAGTACTGATACTACCGCTTTTATAAAGTTCAAGTGATTGCTCGAAAAGCTGAAGAAGATATGTTTTTCTACTAAAGAACTATGCAATATCATAACAGTTATTCTATTATAATAATAATCGAATATTACTCAACAATTTGAAGAACAATTGTATTGACAAGGCTCAGTTTTAGTGCTGCCTCACCGACTAAAGTAGTTAACTTGTTATTACCTACGTGTTGTTATTCTTTAGGAGTGTTGTTTTTGCTGTTCATTCAACATTTGAATATCATTTTTATACAACCTACGAATTGTATTTTTTCTTCTTGCGAATACAAATTATATATGGGTTTCTGAAGATTTTAATGATAAGTGTAATAATAGTAAAACTAATTAAGTGCGCATTAGAAATAATACCGCAAATGGCGACGCCGTTTCGTTGGGTGTTGTGTTGGTTCAGATGTTATCTTATATACTAAAAACATGCACACCTCCTATTCAAACAGGTCAAATACAGCATGCCTCCTCAACATAGAAAAGTTTTTAAAATTCCATTGATATATTTTATTTCATTTTGGTTCAGATTTATTTTTCCATGTTTATTTTTTTTTTAAACAAAGACGAAATATACTAAAAATGATAGTAGTGATAAAAACTTTTTCGATGACATTGACATCTTTAAAATTGTTCTAAAATTTTTAAAGAAGAATATTGATACGCTGTTGTAACAAAATGCTACAATACTTAATCAATAACATTACCGGTGTCACTTTTCGTGCACACAATAAGCATTTCTACTAGATATGTATCTAAAGTTATGCTCCTTTAAAAAAAAAATATAAATCCGAATACCAAAGTCAAAGAGCAGATAAAGAAAAATCAAACAAAGCTTTAATCTGGATAAGGAATCAGAGTTTTTCATGAACGCTGATTCCAAAAATATATGGTGTTTAAGCAATTGCATGGATATAAGGAAATAATGAAAAATTCTACTTCCGGTATTATTTGATAGTTAACTTGACATTGATTCCAAAAATATATGGTTCGATATAATTGTACATTGCTTGCTTGTTTGACTGATATACAAATTAAACCCACGGGAAAGGATCTCTTTGAACAAGCGAAACGAAATTATTACAAGGTATCTTGAAGCCGGTATCAAAAAGAAGGATTGATATGTTGATGGATTATTTTGCTGATTAGTTAGTTGGTTGGTCGGTTAGTTTTTTGATTGATTGATAGATTGAACGTTTGCATGGCACTCACGGATTTAACGTTCATATTCTGACCGGGCTGTGTACTTATAAACCCCTCACTCCCAAACGAACAGGCTCAGGATTTCCTAATAAATAAAAGTCCTTACATCATCTTCTCCATTTTTTTTTCATTTTCTATGTTTGCTACTTGAACTCATAGTTCATAGTTTATTTATGTGTTGTGTGTGCATTTTGTTTCAACATGTAGGTTAAAATCGAGTTTTCTGTATGTTTTGAAATCACGTGACGCTTGAATATGTATGTCTGGATTTTTATTTCAGAAGTTTTTTCAAAAGACGGATTGCATTTTGACAGTTAAATGTACGGACTGAACTTCAAGGCGACATGGAATTCCTCAAAAAAAAGGGGAGGGGCGATGTTGATGGACTTTGGTTAATATATTAAGATCAGATGATTGTATACGTCCTGAAAGCTGCAAAGTTTGTAGCTATATTTAGTTATTTTTTTTTCATTTAACCGTTTTAGTGAAATGTAAATCGCTTCGAACCAAATTAAACAAAAATACCTGAGGATGTTACTAACAATTAACAAAAACAAATAGTCGAAATTTTTTTTTGTAACGAAGGAGATGCATTAATTTGATACACAGTGAATGGGGAGAAAACTCTTACAAAGAAAATTGTTCGGCCTAAAATTAGAATAATAAAAAGCACATAAACTGTATGATACTTTATAAAAAAAAATATCTTAGCGACATATGGCGAAACAAATATTTTACGCGAGAACAAAATTTGTCGGAAGAAAAAAAATAATGATAAAATAATGATAAGGACAAATACAATAGGTCTTTTCATAGAAAAGTGGAAAGAACAAATAATCAGAACCATATCAATAGGTCTTTCAACGGAAAATTGGAAAAACCTAAGAATCAGAAATAAATAAAGGCAACAGTAGTATACCGCTGTTCAAAACTCATAAATCCATGGACAAAAAACAAAATCAAGTGGCCTTGGTTCTTTATAAGTTACGGTTCATGATTTGCATCTATATATCACGAAGGTCGAAAATAAAAGAAACAGTAGCTCTCGTATGAAGTTTCGATCCGATTAAAATGCATAAATTTAAAAATCAATCTGAAACTTCTTAATTATGTTTACTGTTCACAATGAGATACTCACACAATAATAACAGTTTTCCTGGATAGATCTCTTATAAAGAAATTAGTTTGGTTTAGCAGGATAAAATTTAAAATGCGCATCAACATCATGATAAATTTGACTATAATATAATAAAAATCGGAACGTATACACTTGGTATTTCCACAGAGAAGTGGAACGACCTAATGACCAGTTTTCCTACATATTTAATTGTCATAGTTATGAATAGATTTTCCTGGTGGTTATACATTTTTCCATACATGGATTAACCTGTTATGATTTCCTTTAACTTATATAAGAAACACTGTTGGCATAAATAATTCAATTCTATAACGATATTCTACAAGTCATACCTCAGATAAAAAAAAATCCGTAAGTACGTTTGACTAGCCTTTCCATAAACATGTATCAGTTGATCGTAACATTGTTTTTAAAAGTGATGTAAATAAAGGCAACAGTAGTATACCGCTGTTCAAAACTCATAAATCCATGGACAAAAAACAAAATCGGGGTAACAAACCAAAACCGAGCGAAACGCATTAAATATAAGAGGAGAACAACGACACAACATCGAAACGCAACACACACAGAAATAGACCAATCATCAGACAAAACACCACGAGAATAACAAATGTAACATGAAAACCAAATACATGAATTTGGGATAGACAAGTACCGTGCCACGTCTTATCTCAATATCTCAAAAATAAGAGAAAACACAAACGACTCAACGTTAAAATGCAACACAAAGAGATTTTGAACAAATTCAATAGGTCTTTTCACGGAAAAGTGGAAAGACCTAATTCAGTAAGTGACAACAAATATTAAGAATGACACTGCTAAATATTTCAACATACAAACACACTCATTGTTCCCATATTGATTTCTTAAAAGCAAAATGTATCCATGTTAATTAAATAGGGTTCACACTAAAGCTGTGTATCAATGAAATAGTCACTCGCAACTTATTTGTATCCTTTTAATGATTTCACCAAAAGAAAAATTGTATTAACTTGTTCAGAATAATACTCACTGGGAAAAATAAAGTATCGCTCTTGCATTGTTAGTTCGAGATTATGCAGCGCGTTTTGAGTTCCTCTGTTATCACCAAGCTGATACAAGCAAAGAAATTGTAGAAGATAAGAGTACACACCAGGAGGAATATGCAAACTATTGCCGGATTGTAAAGACATAAGTTCGTTTGGTAATAAATAAAACGGATACTGAAAATATATATGTTCAATTATCAAATATTTAAACGTATGCATTAATCCCAATGTTTGCTTCATCTGCTTAAAAACAGTCTGTTCAGCCAAACTGTTTGCTAAATGTACATATATCCTATCCGGGTTACAACTGAATAATAAATAGTTGATTATATAGAGACATTCCCGAAATCGTTTACATTTGTAAAACAAAGATGATAACAATAACCAAGGAGTTATTGAATCTGACTGTAAATTTATATTAATATGACCAAATAATCTCTTGTATTGTTTGTAAAAAGACTTGTTCTTGTCTGCCATGTTACAAAAATCTGAAGGTTGTACATATTCCATTGAACATACACTTATTATGTACGCACACATGTCCTTTCTAAAAATATTATCATAGCCATTTCGAAAACGTTTAAATTGACTGTACATTGAACGGTTATCCTTTACTCTTATATAAGGAAAACATGATAATTCCGAAGCTGATAGTTCCATCAAATGCGAATTAATTGATTGTAGTTTGTAATTCAGAAAAGTGTCCGTATGGAATACAGAAGTCCATGGTGATCCATAAACAAATCGTAGTGTATCCAGTAATGCCTTATGTTCTTTGTCAGTAAATCTGTCTTCAAACAGATTGTTTTCTGGAATAAAATAATGAAGACATGTTTTATATTCAACACAGTAAATAAGTCTTCTTATACAATCCACAAAACAAGAAATCATATTCTCAGGTTTCCATTCTGATGGATTGATTTCCTCACTTAGCCAGAACATTATTATTTTAAGAAAATAGGAACAAAGAAGATCACTATGTCTCGGTTTGATGATGTCCTTTAAGATAATTTTCATTAACGCATAACATAATAACTGAGTATGGGAAAAGGAATGAACCAACAACTTTTCTGTTATGGAAAATGATATACGCCATTCTAAGTCCTCGTTTGGAGAGTTTTTACAGCCAATAGGAACAAATAAAACTCCGTATTGTACTGCTGATATTACTAGTGTGTTATCTGGCCATACTGTACGTGATCTGTGAATCCATTGTTGAGCTGATGATATCCATTCTTTACACCATAAACATTGTGCATAATCAATTTCCCCACCCGCTGTAGACTGACATGGACCATGAATTACCATATCATCAGATAAGTCTTTTTCTCGAAATCGTTTGCTTGAGATATACTTTTCTTCTCCCACAGTCTCAAACCAGTCTTGTATCATATCAAACTCATAGTCAAACTCAATAGCTAGCTTCAATTTTGTAAATCCAGATTTTGTGTCGTTTGTTTCCATGACTAATGGAACTTTATCTGGATCAGACTGGACACAATTCAATATTTCATACACACGAATAAAGTTTGGATAAATCATCTGATCGAAATCACTACCTTTGAGGTATAAACCTTCTGCTTTACTGCCACTACTTATGAATGTTATGAAAGAATCATTGTTAACAATTTCGATCGCGGAAAATATCTCTCTTCTTGTCCTTACAACTTCCTCAGAACCGACGATGTTACATAAGTAATCATAAAATTGAAGTGATAGATTCTTGTCTTCTGAATTCATATTCTCAACATATCTAGAAAACAAATATAAAAAGAGATTTTTAAATTCTAGTTATTCACTAAATATAATAAATAATAAATCAATGGTAGAATAATGTTTTGTTTTGCTAGGACTTGTCAGAACATGCTTGAATATGTTTAATATGTACTCAACATTCTTACTGTTGTAGTCATTGTCGTATCACTGATGTTAAACTTACGATTGTGTTATATATAGAAAAAAAATAGTTACATACATTTTAATCAATGATAAAATTAATGGAGGCGTTAAAGGAATACATCATCAACATTCTGTTTATTTTTGTTATATAAAAATGACTACACATACTGTTCAGTGTTTTCTCAATAATTTTTTAAATTTACAATATTGTGTTTTGCGGTTTACATACGGCAAGATTTTGTTGCAATGTGGACTCAATAGGCAAAAAACAATGAACATTTTCACCAGATCATGCAAGGTGCATAGAAAAAAGTCCAGAAAACTAATATATATCAAATGATATTTTTACGACTTTAATGCGATACATCGGAACTCACACGACACAGAGAAGATTATAATCCGACTAGACACAATCCGCTGACCCCCCTTTCCCCTATATAACGGGACGCACCTAACCGTCGGAATACTTAATCAACCTCTCCGAACCAATTGTTATTCGCAGGTATCTAGTACGAACGTATACGACTTCATTAAGACAATTTTAGGACATACAATATCAATGAAAAATATTTATCCGGCTTTTAATTGTTTTGTCTGAATGCTGTTTGTTCGCAAACGGGAGCCATAATCAGCACTGTGTGAACGCCGCATTAGTTGAGTTATAATTCATGATATCAATTAACAAAAAAACATAATAGAGATAGGAAGATGTGTTGTGGGTGCCAATCAGACAACTCTTCATCCAAACAACAATTTAAAAAAAAGTAAACCATTATAGGTCAATGTACGGCCTTCAACACAGAGCCTTGGCTCACACCGAACAACAAGCTATAAAGGGCCCCAAAATTATAAGTGTAAACCCATTCAAACGGGAAAACCAACGGTCTAATGTTCACTATACATATTTAATACATAAAGCTTTAGTTTTTTTTTTAGAAGATACATGATTTATATAAGGAAGTCAGATTTATTTGCATTTGATATTTCATGCTTAGAGAGAAAATACGTATTCTCTAATGACAACAGTTACATTTGTGTGTTATCTTGTGTTACTGTGTATCATTCATATAGTGTTTGATAATATAATAAGTCGTTGGTCTACTAATGAACAACTTCAGATCTATAGACGGTTACCAAAATTATAAGGTGTTGAGGATTTTATAGGATTTTCAAATTTATCTTTTCAAACTTTATGCAATAAGATAACGAAAAGAAAAGTAGGGGTTAGCCGGAGAAAAAGAGTATTTCGAATATCTGGCAAAATTAAAAAACCAGAGGAGCGACCATTCTCAACAAAGTAATTAAATTAGGTATTGACATGCCAGCTCTTGAACTCAATGAAACTGATTTAAAGATAATGTCTTCATTATATGAGAACCAAAAACAGCCAGTCTTGTTTTGGGTATAGTTTCGTATCATCATAAGATATATGAGAAGAACATAACCCGTATCATGCCAACAAGTGGTTTTATGATAAATTTAAGGCAACAGAAAAACAAAAAAACAAACCAAAACTGGGGGAATGTATGTTTCATTATAAGAAACATCAGATAAAAAATCACTACCTTTGAGATCTAAACCTTCTGCTTTTCTACCACTACCTATGGAGGTTGCATAAATGTTATTTAGAATAATATCCATCGCAGTAAATATCTCTCTTCTTGTCCTTACAACTTCATCAGAACCGACGATCGATGTTACATAAGTAATTGTAAATTTGAGAGATTCTTGTACTCTAAATTCATGTTTGCAACATAGCTAGTTATACACCGTTTGGAAAGTTTATTTTATCAACTCTTGTATCAAAACGTTATAGGCTCATTAGAACATGCATTTATATGTAGCCATTGTCATTTCGTGGATTTTTAACTAATGATTTCGTTATGTATATATATATATATATATATATATTTTAACATCAGAATCTGACTGACGAAGGATATCTGTTATCCGAAATATTTATAAATAATTACATTTATAGTTACTTTTTTTTGTATTTGGAGTTGTTGTGTACACTTTTTTAGGCGTTTATATATATATATACAACTCCTCTAAACATCAATCCAACAATGTTAAATCTGTAAATTTGCTTTCGCAAATTTTGGGTTCTTCCCTCGTCGGGATTCGAACTCATGCTTCTGTGATATCGTGACACCAAATTGCCTGCACTGCAGCCGTCCCGCTAGACCACACGACCACCTGGGTTCTACAAAAAATAAAGCTTTCAGTGGCCGTGTGTTACCTTTCCTCTTCAGTTTTAATCTAGCGGCGTACTACAGTACATGATATATAAGGCATGAAGATGTTATTGTTACAGATCAGCTAAATTATCTATAGTAAAGGATCCTACAAATTAATGTAATATACAGTCACATTTTGGCGTTAATATTGAGTCATTGATAAGGTCTTTGCATCGGAACTAAACACATTTATTCTAAAAACAGTTGTTGGCATGACACGGGTTATGTTCTTCTCATATATGTTATGATGGTATGATACTAAACCCCTAACGGGAAGGATTGTGCCTGATGTTCATATGATGAAATCATAATCTTTCAGTCAGTTTAGTTGAAGTCTGGAGCTGGCATGTCAGTTAACTGCTAGTAGTCTGTTGTTATTTATGTATTATTGTCATTTTGTTTATTTTCTTTTGTTACATCTTCTGACATCAGACTCGGATTTCTCTTGAACTGAATTTTAATGTGCGTATTGTTATGCGTTTACTTTACTACATTGGTTAGAGGTATAGGGGGAGGGTTGAGATTTCACAAACATGTTAAACCCCGCCGCATTTTTGCGCCTGTCCCAAGTCAGGAGCCTCTGGCCTTTGTTAGTCTTGTATTATTTTAATTTTAGTTTCTTGTGTACAATTTGGAAATTAGTATGGCGTTCATTATCACTGGACTAGTATATATTTGTTTAGGGGCCAGCTGAAGGACGCCTCCGGGTGCGGGAATTTCTCGCTACATTGAAGACCTGTTGGTGACCCTCTGCTGTTGTTTTTTATTTGGGCGGGTTGTTGTCTCTTTGACACATTCCCCATTTCCATTCTCAATTTTACAGAAAATAATTATATTTATAAGTACGTCTGAGTCAGTGACAACTCTACAACAGTTATATTTATAAGTACGTCTGAGTCAGTGACCAAATTTGCGAAAGCAAATTTACAGATCTAACATTGTTGGGTTGATGTTTAGACGAGTTGTATATACATTATGTACACAGCCATGTATCACCCTCATTGATGGCGATCCGATGGATACATCTGTTGTAGAGTTGTCACTGACTCAGATGTACTTATATAAATATTTGTATTAACCATGTATCTCTATCACTCTGAGATCCAGTGCGCATATATATTGTATGGTTTGTCACTTGTTTAGACTTGTTTGTATGATATACTTATTTCTAGTGACTGTATAATGAAATGCATCATGATCCCATATGATTTATAAAAATTGTTGAGTTAGATTACTGACAAATGAAAAATACACTGTGTATAAAAATAATAATATAACATCTACACACGCTTAAAAAGCACGTGTCTCATGTCTATCTCTAGATTAGCCTTCCTTGACAAGGTAACACTACGACTATTGAAGTTGTATTTTTATATAGCGGATGTGGTCGAGTGGTCTAGAGCGCTGGACATGAGGCTAAGCGATTGGTGCTGTAGTGTATCAAAGGTGTGAGTTCGAATCCCGCTGAGGGACGAACAAAAAATTGTCAGCAGAAAATCTAACTCTAACACTGTTTGGAGTAATTTTCAGACTTATATATATATATATAAATATGTAATTATTATTAGATGTAACGCGTCTTCTGATTGGCTGACGTCATTTAGTTTATCAGCTTATAGACACAATTTAGTCATGTTATTGAGACGTCATCAACGTTTTTTTCATGATTTTCTCCGGTTTTAAATTGAATTAAGAAATAAATTATAAGAAATATCTGTCATATTTTATCTGTCTATTCGAAATAACACTTTAAAATAGCCCACTACGCGGGTTACTTAGTGTGCACCACATTTTTTATGTTATTTCTTCATAGACAGAAACAAACATTTCTTAAATAGAAAAACAATACTTACAAAAAGTTTACGGTTGGAAAATACAATTGATGAGAGAATGAATGGACTTAAATTCTGTTTATCTGAATTGTGAACTAAAATGGTTACATATACTTGATATAGTTCACTAATTTGAGTTCTATCTTGCAATGTTTACATTGACGTTTATAATAAAAAAATTTGGTATTCATTGTACATAGCTGTCTTGAATATTCAAACATTTGTAATGATAATGATACCTTAACATCGTACTATTACGTAAACAACTAATAACTGGTCAGCAAAATAAAGTACAGACAGGTAATATGTGTAGTGTTTATTTCCGGGCCACCTGAGATCAAAATCAAATCTGATCAACATTAACATTAGTTAATTCACTTTGTTTAGAGTTTGTTAGGTGATAAACTTATATTATATATATGTGTAGGAATATTATAGCTGTGTATATTCTTACTAATCGTATTCGTCTAGAAAGAGTCAAATGTTCAAGGTTAGACTGAAACCGGCAGATATAAAGTAGTTATGCTTAGAATATCTGACACAAAAGGTAGATGCAATCAAATGATTATGTGTACTTATTGACACTAAAGAATTAAAAGTGTATCCTTTGTATGAGGTCGGATACGAGTCTATATCTACCTATAGCAGTTTATCGACCTTGGATAATTCATACTGGTTGATATATCAATGCATACATCTCATTCTAAGGCTATAGTTATACCGTATTTTGGCATTCAAACAAGATTTTATAAGTTCAGAAAAAAACAACGAAAAATAGGATAAATACAGCGGAATTTTTTTATGAAATTTAACTTGTCAATGATAAAGCTATGAAAAGTCAAGAGATAATATTTTCCCGCTAAAATTTCAATGGTCAATATCTAGAAAACTGGCACATTGACCTATATATTTGTTTTGCTCTCTTGATTCCTTTAGTTATCCCCTATCAATATAAACTAGCTTTTTGAAAAGTTAATTATTTTGAAACTGAGAAGCGAACTCCCTTAAGTTTTTTTTTGGAGTTTGTTCTTTCATTTTTTCTAAATGAAATCACATACTTTTAAATGCAAAGTACTATAGCCAGCTGTATTTTTGTTAGCAATTATTGTCTTAAATAGCGCTTTTAATTTATTTATGAGAAAACTGTTTTTGTGCTATACGAGCACGATTTTTTTCACAGATTTAACTTCTGCGGTTTTTTTAGGGCTCAACATTTTGTATACTCTTTGTTGTAGGGTTTGCTCATTTTACTACAAACAAAAGTCATGATCATTTGATAAACCTTTATCTTTTTATTACAGTCCTAATTTCACCAATGAAACTCTACATTTATTTTTGCCTTAGTATTATGTTACTTTGTAAAGTCTACAATGACTGTCCGATTACAATAAGACACGCAATAATGTGAAATATGAAAACTTATTTGGCCTTCAATGTCTCAAACTTTTTGTAATGTGAGTAACTATTTTGTTCAGTTAGATTTCGATTTTGAGATTGTTTTTGCAAACTACCATAATAGAGGTCGGTCATTTACAAACGCACCAACCGTTTCGTATACGTTGACGTTTCCGCATCTGCAGATATTTCGAAAAAATATTATGTGATCCCGAGCTTATCAATACTTAAGACCATGCTTCATTCATAAAATAAACTAATTGGAATCTCTTCGAAACATTCAAACATACTGTTTCAATATTTATGAAAGTGGCGTTTTGTCAAAAAAAAAAATAAGGGGTTCTATCAACTACTTTTAAATTTCGTTAAAAAGGAGCCAATATAGTGCAGGTACACGAATATTGTACACAATCCTTAACAATCTAGTTAAAAAAATATTTCAAGATGATACACGAATAAACACAAACAAATCAAATGTACTACTTATATACATGTAAGGAACTTTGAATATTGTTCATTTGCGATGTTATCAGAAGAGGTAATAGAAACACCAGTTGTCTTCAGATATTATATAAATACATGTACATTTAATAAAACAGTATACTGGGTATCAATCTATTTGTCAACTAACAATTTGGTTCTACGTGTCTGAGCACAACTTCATACACCAACAAACGATTTTACCGTATTCACTCCTATCATGCCTATAAACTGTTTCAACTATCTGGAATATCTTGAAAAGTCGGGTTACATATTCCACAAAAACTCGAAATTTCCTGATTGTTTTGTAAATTTCTGCATTAGAAATTAATCAGTCGCCCATTTGCATTATTAAAAGTACATAAAATTAAATTTTCGGGATCACATACTGTTTTTTTGGTATATCTGCAGATGCGGATACGTCAACGTATATGATACGGTTGATACGTCTTTAAATGACCGACCTCTAATAGAACATAAATACATTACCGTAAATTGGGAAATTTTGGCGTCGTGATATTTTGGCGGTATTCACTCAAAAGGCATGTGTTTTATTTTGTTGTGTTTAATTTTGGTAATTTGCCGAATTGATGTATTTAATTCTGGGACAATTAGAGCGTGCAAGCTCATTCATATTTGCCCTTTTTAACTCGTTTATGTTAATTAGTAAATATCAATCACCTCCACAAACTAAAAACACGACAAAGTTAACTAAATGAAGGAATCGGTTCCGAATGCAATTGCAAATAATTCCGTATCTCGGGGTTGAACGCTTCAAGAAAGTGATTTTAAAACATTATTTTTTTTTTAAAACAAATCATATGAAATAAATTTTAATAATTTTCTCTATTGCAACTACGTGTTAATGATAATCGATCAAAGATTTAGCTTTTAATCATTATGCCTCTGGCATTTCATGTTAATTAATTGAAGATAAAGGATAACAAGGAGTTTTTATATTCTTATTTCCAACAACGGTGTCTAATCAGCAGTAGCCTGGCATATTTATGACATACAAGAATACATATTCATAATGTGGTTTCTTTACAATTTCATAAAATTGACGATTAGATAAAAATTATATATAGTGTCGGTATTTATTTTTCAGATTTGGCTATGTATAGAATTATTAGAAATTTAAGGAAGATATAATAACATAAGATATTTCCCCCAACTATTACCATTATCGTCGTAGCGGTCCTCGATTTTGGCGTTTCAATATTTAGTGTTTGTTTTATTTTTGTGTGTTTAATTTTGACACTTCCATCGTAGACACCAAATAAAACAAAATAAAACTACAACTAAAATAACCCAATTTACGGTATAACCCTATATGAAAGCACTTGACATAATTTTCCATACTTGTATTGCAATGCTATAATTTGGCAAAGTGTTGCAACCTGTAACGTAAAGACGTTACAGCCGATTGTATTGAATGTGTTGGCAAATGTAGTATCCTTTGTTAGCTTGCTTGCATTATTAAGTTAGTTTAACTATCCTCCTTTAAGAGTAGATTAGTCCGACAGATAACCAGTCAATATGTATGTAGGCAGTAGGCAACTACTACAGGAGGGTAGTATACCTTACCTAATAATGACTTCACGGTTTAGCCATCAAGCAAGCTAACCAAGAATATTACCTTTGTCTTCACACTCAATGCAATCAGCTGTAATGAAAATGTGGAGTTTGTGAGACCAGGCCCAATCAGCCAGTCGGTAGCAGCCAGTTTTCAAATATTTGTATAAACACAAATGTTGCATAAGACTCAAACGAACTTCAAATGTTTTTATTAATATATAACCACTATATCATCAGTGTTTAATATATAATTAAGTAGTCAAAGACACAATTCAATTCAATGAAATTTCATTTCTGGTTCATTAGTTATATAAAGGCAATAGTAATCGCTTTCAATATATTACACTTTCACCTAGTGCAGATAAAAGTATTGCCGCAGACTTTTTTGTTTTATTACCCCTCCTGTTAGGGTTGGGTAGGATATCCGACCTCAACTTCAGACTTACTTTAGAAAAAAAAACATAAACAGAACAACACCCTGGATTTTTTCTACTGTAGACCTCATCTACTTATCAGCTTCCCTTGGGACATAGTGCGGACTATTTTTTATTACATTTTCGGTAAGGATGGGGTTGGATGTCCGACCCCAACTTTGGAACTATCTTTCAAAAAAAAAAAAATACGCCGAACAGCAACCTTGATTTTGTGTCTCCAGTAGACAGCAGCTATCCATCTCCACTTAAGGTAGATTCATGGTATACCGCCATCTTGGATTGAACAATCACAGTAAAAAATCGGTCTAGTTATTTGCCTAAATCTGCAAATTTGGAGACAGATTTGCAATGTGATGGTTAGACTGTTTAATAATATAAAGAAAACTTGGCAATTTATTGTATAATCCAAAATAATTAAACAAATATCATTTTATTTTGCTTTTTGAATCATTTTTTTCAAATGAGCCATTTAAGGGAAGATAACTCTTTTAGTAAAAAAATTATACTGGACAGATAGGGATTTTTTTTCTTTTTACTTGTAGCAAGAAAACAAGTTCGGTGACACCATTTTTTCTTTTTATTTTCTTAAAACATATTACAAAACCTATCTTTTCACAATTTATTTCATAATTCTATCTCATAGATTATTTTTTATGCACACAATTGTGTTTTTCCATTAACAATCTAACCAAATTTAGGCAATTTTCAACGACTCATAGCTTGAAAAATAGTACGGTGACCCCTACTTTTTATTATATTTTTGAAAAGAGCATATTAAAATCTTCATTCTGGCTAAGTATAAGAAAATTCTGTCTCAAAAAAGATTTACTTATGATCTACCTTAAAAAGAAACAGTATCATAACCAATAAAAATCTCCCAAAGACAAACTAACGTTCATTAAGGTAACTAGTATGATGGTCTGGATGCGAGGTTCTTATTCTTTGATATTTTTTTGCTCTATTCTTTATACATATTTGATATGAACCATCGGTTGAGTCGAGTATATTTAACATTCCTCTATTATATATGTAAAAATAGTGTAAATTGACCTGATGTCTCGAAGTTGGAAAGGAAGAACTTTGAAAAATGCAAACCTCATGATAAAAATTCAATTATATTTGTAACATTTTCATTTTCAAAGAAAGATTAAAGCTGATTTAACATAGTAGTTTGTAAATCAGATAAAATGGCAGGTTTTGGTTAAAGTGAGTTTATTTTTGGCAATGATTTTAACTTTCGTGTTTTATATAAAATGAATACTCAACTGATAAATATTTATGATAAAATTGAGAATGGAAATGGAACATACTAAAGTCATGTACTTACGCAAATTTCTGATCTTTGGTACGATTTGTATACTATGTTGATAACAAATAATTATTTATGCCAATTTCAGTTATAATTTGGGTAAACAAAATGGTAGCAGTTGAACAGGAAGTAAAATATGTAACAAAACGGACAATCTATTTATACTGATGACATTTAAATATGTTGATAATCAGGTGATCATTTATCTACAGTTAATCTAGAGAGGAATGCGTAGGTAACTCAATAGTTTCATTTTGTTGTGATAGATAGATAGATATATAGTTTATTCTCATAAAACCATGCAAGTACAAAGGTTACAGAAAAGTTAAAAAATAATACACATAAAAAAACCCATTTCGGATGAGATAACATATAAAAATATATATATATAGACTTATATAGTAAAATGTAAAAGTTAAAATTGTATAAATAAATACTGTCTATAAGTATAAGTATGGTAAATAAAATATATATGTGGTCGATTGTCAATTCAGAATTCTGGTATGCTGAGATTATATATTATTGATTTAATTTTTGCAAGAAAAAAAGTTGGCATTTGATTCTTGAAAATAATGGCAAAACCAATATAAACTAAATAATGTTTAATCACTCTGAAAATTACAAACTTTTTCTGTTATTTGACTGCCCTTCTTAATTCACAAAATGTATAAATTAGTCTTTCTTGTAAGTAAAAAGTCACACTTGGTTAAACATGAAATGTTCATATCAAGTTAATTGTGACATCAGAGTAGTAATTATAATCTGGTTTGGTGCTGCTCATGAGAATTTTATATAGATAAATACTATGAAAGTAAAAGTTGAAATATTGTACCAAACATGTGCATGATTGATGAATAGTGTGGAAATGACTAAAAACATCAGACTTCTAATTATAATCGGGTTTGGTGCTGCTCAGGAATAGAGAGAATTTTATATAGATAAAGACTATGAAAGTAAAAGTTGAAATATTGTACCAAACATGTGTATGATTGATGAATAGTGTGGAAATGTCTATAAACATCAGAGTAGTAATTAAAATCTGGTTTGATGCTGCTCAGTGATAGAGAGAATTTTATATAGATAAAGACTATGAAAGTAAAAGTTGAAATATTGTTTTCTGATCGTTTGTATTCATTTGAAAATCAAATAGTTTTGGGAATTACCAGTGAAACAATATGTTTTCATGTTAGTTTTTGAAAATCAATTTATCTGTAATTGAGCATCTTGCTGATGCATTTTACATTACTGTATTATAGATCATAGATCAACGAATATTTGTTGTCTAAGAGAGATTTTGTTTACCGTATGTTTAAGTTTGTTGATAGATATTAAAAATATTTCCATTATTAATTTTTTCTCTGTTTTCCGGTCCTTTTTTAATTGTATTAAATAGTCAATATTTTGTGGTATTATTGCCAACAACATATACCAGGTAATAACAAAGGACAAGGATTGCAACAAATGCAAATCAATGTGTTGGCTTTCACCATAAAACACTCATACGATAAAGTCCGAATAGGATGACAATATATGATATGAAACAAACAAGATTTGTAGAACACAGCTAACAACAGATATCATGGCAGAAAGGAAACAAGGAGAACCACTGTATAACGTGTTCAGGTATGGGATAGGCATTCCTACATGAAGCCAGACATCATAATTCTAGAACTTAAAAAATCAAGTATGCAGCGCTTAACTCATCAAATCGGTATTAAGAACAAAACAAGGAAAAGCAAAAGTCATGGAAAAGCATGCAGGACATATTAAAGAGCACTTTTCAGTTCCTGAAATCTAGTTAAAAGCTAAATTTCAACTTATAAATCCACATTGTTTTTATGATTTCAAATCAATGAGTAAACTACCTAAACATTTTGCAATCATAGTTTTAGCAGTAGTTAAGGTTAAATTTTATATCTTTTACAATATGGGTAATATGTACATTAAGTGTGTAGGTAAACCAGGCGAATACTCAGATTTAGCCTACACATTTTTGTCAAAAGAGGATTCGAATGCTGACAGGCCTCTACACCAAGCGTTTCTTGCACATTGATGGAACAGCAGATGGTTTTTTTTTTATTATTTCGTTCATCGTAAAATTGTCCTTTTGTTTCCCCTTCGTCTGTGATTTTGCATACTTCTTCTATAGTACCAATATTAATTCTTGTATGTCGTGTAAAGAACAGGTCCATCCTAATTTTAACACAAATTCCTGAACTTATATTCGTTGCAAGGTATAATGAAACTTTAAATTTGAAAAAAAGTTTTGAAAGATAAAACTTATTTTTCGTACGATTAGAGAATTTTCACTATCAGTACCGTTTTCGTATTTTTCTTCAATAGTTATCAAAGGTGCAAGGATTATATTTAGTACGCCAGACGCGCGTTTCGTCTACATAAGACTCATCAGTGACGCTCATATCAAAATATTCATGAAGCCAAACAAGTACAAAGACGAAGAGCATTTCGGATCCAAAACTCCAAATAATTGTGCCAAATACGGCTAAGGTAATATATGCCTGGGATAAGAGTTAAACACCAGACATAATTACAGGTTGTAATCGGACCTGTCTACTCTAGTCACAGTTCTGCCTCCCATAATAATGGTTACGTCTTACATAGTTCCCCCGATGGATAATTAAAATCTTGGTTGTTTATTATTTGTTTAGAAATACTGGCTAATATATAAAAAGTGTTAACATTGGACATGTTGGAATGTAACCTTTTTACGTTCATATTGGTGTAGCAGTCATGGTAGAAAATAAAAACATTCAAAATTGAATACCAGAGGGTCAAATATAATAGGCATTGAAATTTAACATTTTAAAGGAGACAAAGTGCATTTGAAATATGTTTTGAAACATTTTGTTCCCGAATTGTTGGCGATGTATAACTTTTTTCAAAACAACTATATACTCCCTCGTTTTACTCCTCCGAACATAAATTATCTCTTAAATATATATCGTAGTAAAAACACAGTAAAGGGTTTTGCGTTCGCACAAGATCGCCTTTTAATTCAACATGTTCAATATGAATATATACAATAGTCATACATAAATGAATCAATATCAACAAGGCCTGCCACCACCTGGTATTTTACACCTCCACCAATGACAGAGGCAAGCGCAGTAGGATCGACTTTAAAGACGGGTTCGACATCGACCACCCAGACCTACTGCACACACAACCGCACACATCGCCCGTCATCACTGAAGAATCCAAAGAGGCAATACAATCAGCCATACAAGCAGCACGACCTGATACTCCGTACCAGGAACATCAACGCAGTCGGAGTAAAATGAAGGCCAGAAGACAGACAGACTCCAGTCTATAGAATATGTTGCTACAGTCCGCGATAACCAGACAGGATAGTCGGACTCGAAACATCCACATATCATCATCATGAATCAATATTTACCATACACAAGTCGAATAGAAACGACAAGATTACATATAAAAAGGTTGGGAGGGTTTGGAAAAGTATACCAATCTAATCTAGTTCTTACTTTCTTGTAACGAGCGTCGCATTTGTCAAACATACTTCAAATTTTCCTTATATACTGACTACAAAAATCATCCGTGTAGAAAGTAGTTCAATGGGTAATACCCTATTTTATCTAAATATAGAAAGACATATATGAATATAACATAGAGCGGTAAAGAAATGAATAGATCATTTGTATGAAATATCGATTTGATTTTGTTTTTAAAAGCAATATATAACACTAGATGACGTTTCTTTTTTATTTACATTTGTAATATTGATGGGTAATATAATAGTGCAACATCTGATCTCATTTGTTTAAACATTATGCAATGTGCCATAAAAAAAACTGTTTTACCATAGATCAAAAAGAAGATTATTAGCCATACTTTATCATGTGGCATAATTAATTATTGGATTGCGACACTTTTATCGTTATATGAATCAACTGAAAAATGATGTTGAAACATTCATTTTCAAATAATAACTGAAAATAAAAACATTTAAAAAAATCAGGAAATGAAATCCATGACATATCTGAATCTTTATTTTTTAAAATTATTCAACATAATAGCAAAAAATGTTTGCATGTTGAAGAGGGCGAACCACGCCGCAATTAGGTAGTACTTTTTTCAATAAACTATTATATTAATCCTTTGACTATTTCGACACTTTTTTCAGCAATTTTTATAATAGCGTCACTTTGCAAAATAAAACAGCGTTCGCCAACTGTTATTTCTAGATCCCTTAGTACATTAACCTTTCCATTGTAATCTTCTAACTGGCAGAAGCACAGCAAATTAAAAAGATGGGAATAGACGACAGGAGGAAAAGGTAATACAACATCATCTATCAACGATTTCAGTTCATTTGGTAATAAATTAAAAGGATGCCAAAATTCGATGTGTTCATATATCAGATGTTTATGTACAACCAATAACCCAAAGTTTTTATTCATTTCATTGTAAATAGTCTGTTCAGCCAAACTGTTGACCACTTGAGCCAAATAATCTCTTATATTGTCTGTAAGCAGATTTGTTTTTAGTTGACAGGTTACAAAGATCAGCTGTTTGCATAAAATCTTTGCAGTGTACAGTAATCATGTATGTACATATTTCCCGATTAAAAAAATAACTCGAACCATTTACAAGTTTAAAGACACTGTTAAAAGAATTTGAACTATCATCTAGAGTGCTCATATAGTTAAAAAACGATAATTCCGACGCTTTAAGTGACATCCCATTTGAGTTATCTGATTTTAATCTAAAATCCTGAAATGTAGCCGTATGGAATACAGACGTCCATGGCGATTTATAGATATCCCGTAACGTATCCAGTAACGCCTTGTGTTGATTGTCAATAAATCTGTCTTAAAAAAAGTTGTGGTCTGGGATATAGTAGTGAAGACATGATTTATACTGAACACAACAAACAAGTCTTCTTAGACAATCCAAGAAACAAAAAACCATACTCTCAGCTTTCCATTTCCTTGGACTAACGTCTTCACTCAACAATAACATAATTGTTTTCACGAAATAGGAGCAAAGAAGATCACCATGTCTTGGTTGAATAATGTCCTTTAATATAATTTTAAGTAACGCATAACATAATAATTGAGTATGGGAAAAGGAATGATTCAACAATTTTTCGGTCACAGAAAACGATATTCGCCATTGTAAGTCCTCGTATAGAGAGTTTTTACATCCAATAGGAACAAACAAAACTCCGTATTGTAGAGCTGACGTGACTAAGGGGTCATATGGCCATTCTGTACGTGATCTGTAAATCCATTGTTGAGCGGGTGTGATCCATTTTTCACATCTTAAACATGATGCAAAATGATTTTCGCCATCAGCTGTAGATTTACATGGACCATGAATAATCATCTAATCAGGTAAGTGTCTTTCTCGAACACGTTTTCTTGAGATAAACGTTTCTTCTCCAACAGTATCACACCAGTTGCATATTGTATCAATATCAAGGTCTGATTTGTTAATTAACTTCAGTACATCCAGGTTTTGTGTCGTTTGTATCCATAACGAATAGTAACTTTTCTTGATCATGCTGGGCATCATTTAAGCTTTCACACACACGAACAAAATTGAAATTGATCGTTCGATCGTAATCACTACCGTCATTATCTAAACTTTCTGCTTTACTGCAACTACTAGGTTGTATTATCAGTATTTAAAACAATGTCTGACCCATCAAATATGTCCCTTCTAGCCTTAACAACCTCACTAGAACCGATAATGTCACATAAGTAGTTATAAAATTGAAGCGATAGATTCTTGTCTCTTACATTCATATTTGACAGAGTTCTAAAAGGAAAAACAAGAAATAGAATATGTTCAAATACAATCATTCACTTTTGATAGAATTGCAACATAGACATAGACCTTTAAGGTTTCAAATATGTGATTTTTCTGGCTGTAGTTATATAGTTTTGAAAACTTATGTATTATTTTCCTGTATGACATAGAGTGCCCTATAGTTAGAGAATACTTTGCTAATCTAAATCATACACTTTACCACGGTGATCGTTTGCTATAGGTTGCATTTCTGTAAATATTGACAATGCAATTTCCCATAGGAACTCCTTTTACGGCTAAAACTGTACCACTTTTACTATGAAGTTTTGAAAAAAATCTTATCCTAGACTTGAAAGTTCATATGCACCACAAGTTTTTTCAAAGGTCAAAATATAGGGCTGTGCGGCATATTTTCAACGTTTATATGCCCTGAACTTCTCAGAGTTTAAACTTACACTAATTTTCTTAACTACCCCCACCTCGAATGAAAGGTTACCACAGATTTCAATGTAAACAATATGCACGTGTTTATTTACTGGTAACATTCCCAAGTTCTGTCTCTGCGATATGGAACACAGAGAGCATAACTGGGAACCAGTATGTAAACAAAATTAATTTTCTATGAAAATTCTATTACTCCCCAAAAGAGGCGTGTTTTGAGAAACAGCTGTATTTACAAAGTGCAACCTATAGTTCTTTTTTTAAACTGTGTATTATGATGAACTGCAATGGACACTACTTCGAAATTGTGTTTTTTTTTGTGTTAACTGTTTTGCTATAAATCAGGCCGATATATTTGTCAATTTTTACGGTCTTAGTTTTTCATTTGAAATGAAAGGTAGTAATCTCATTAGCAATCATTTACCACATGTATTTGTTTTTATATCATTGTAGATTTCTGTAGAAAGAATATTTGACATTCCTTAACAACTAAGACACACTCATAATTGACGAGTAAGGGTTGTGTGCGGCAGAATGGTAAAATGTAAGGAAGTGCTGACATGAATTATCATTGATAAATTTAATGTTCACAAAACTTTGAATTTTGAGAGATACTGTTGTTTGGGTACCCTCGGAACATACATGTATTAACTAAGCTGCATTTGGCATAACCGTTTTGAATTTAAGGTAGCACAATACAAAAGCAACTAAATTTTCAGATGTTTCTGTTACTACTATATATTCCAAAACCACAGAAGAAAAATTTATTTACATATCTTGCACTGTTAATGAGTTTTGCTGATAATAAGTTTAATAAACAAATGCACGTGTCTGACTGATACAAGATAAAAACGTGTAGGCAGTACTTTGTGGTTAAAAATAAAAATAACAGTTCTGAAAAAGAGGTGGATATGGGATTTATGGAAAAATGAAGTGATTGAATTTGACATATTAAACAGCTTCTTGGTAAACATGTACAACCATTATGTAAACGATACATTTTTATTTTTTATAGAGTTTCAGAAAAAGGATATCCAGAGAACAAGAAATAATGCAATCGACTAAATTTCGAATGGACTTATTTCTCCGTACATATAAAATATTATAGTTTTGATAAAACAATAATTTTCAATAACGCATATCTTAATAACTGAGTATGTTAAACATAATTAATATATTGTTTTTCTGCAGTTTAAAACAATTTGCCAGTCGGATAATATTGTCTTTTTTTTTAAATTAAATAATTTTGAAAATGAAAAAAACAGAAATAACAAAAAACAGAAAATACTGCAACAATTTCGGTTTGCAAAATAAAGGCAACAGTAGTATACCGCTGTTCGAAATGCATAAATCGATAGAGAAAAAACAAATCCGGGTTACGAACTAAAACTGAGGGAAACGCAGCAAATATAAGAGAACTACGACACAACAGAAACACAACATCAAAATGTAACACACACAGAAACGAACTATAACATAACAATGGCCATTTCCCTGACTTGGTAAAGGGCATTTTAAAATAAAAATGGTGTTTTGAACCTGGTTTTGTGGCATGCCAAACCTCCCGCTTTAATGGCAATGTTAATTATAACATTTAAATGCTAATATTTCATGACAGGACTACAATACTAATAAATGAGACAAAATGTAGAACAGCGAAACAAATGAAAAATAGCCAAGAAATGTACCAGGCTAAAAATTTAACACGCCAGGCGTGCTCCATTTCCACACAAGACCAACCAGTGACGCTAAGTTTGGAAGCCAAAACAAGTAAAAAGTATAAAAGCACTGAGGACTAAAACTCCCAAAACGAAATTTAACCAATACGCCTGGGAAAGAACATCATTATTATTTAGAATTTATAATAATTCATACCTTTGCGAACAGTAAACTTCATAAATGACCATATAATAGATCTACATGATTTAACTGAAGTGGTGACTAGCTATAAACGGGCACGATACAAAAATACACAGCCGTGTTGGCTAAAACCAAGTGTAAGGCCAAAAATGACGTCACATTTGAATTTGTAAAATCTGACCAATACGCCTTGGACAAGAACATCAATATTATTTAGATATTAGAATAATTCATACTTTTTATGAATAGTAAATTTTATAAGACATTAACAATCAAAACCCGGAGTAAACAAAGACTCACAAAAACCAAAGGACATTTATATCAACAGTTATAAATAATAATTAAGAAACAATACGAATTCCACTAAAAACCGGGAGTGAAATCAGGTGCTCCGGAAGGGTAAGCATTTCATGCACCGCATACGGCACCCGTCATGTTATTTCTTTGTTTAGTCCGGTAATGATGGAAGGTTATTATGAATGAGGAAGACTATCAGATACTTTTGTCATAATGGCCAATCATCTCATGATGTCGACCGTAAAATTTCTTGAGTGATTACCTTAATTTGATTGATTCATAGCCCTGTCTTAACAACTTTTGAGAAAGCAGTATTCCTCGTTCAACAAAATCAGCGTACTTTTAGCTAGCTCTAGAGTAACGTATCAACTGAGACACATATACTCCATATGCTGGTGCCGCTGGGATGTTGCTACACATTGCTATGAAATGACTATATAAAAGATCTACATTAAACTTTTACCACAGTTCATAATATAATGTCACTTTGAATTAACGTTCGATTATCTGTTCATGTTCTCCCTGTAGTCCAAGTTCCGATTCGTTCTACTGCTACACGTTTTGCCTTACGATCTTTCGGTGTGTTCGAATCATTGTCCTGTTCCTTCGTGTCGCATATATTGATTTCATTCGTACTTTTTTCCAAAGGGTACAGTTTCTTTACTGGCCTTGTTGTTGTTCCGTTTTTCGTTCTCAAAATAACTGACCTTATGAGCCCATTTTGTCCAAAGTTTTTTTATAATAGCTAGTTGCCAATTAATCCTGGAAGTTTCATCGTATATTTGAACAATGTCACCAACTTTGTTCATTATTACCGTTGATGTGATGAAATTCACGTAAAGCGGTTAAATATTCCTTCTTCTGTATACAACAAAAATGCTTAATTATCTGGCACTGCACTGTACAAAGTTTGTTGGAGGAAGAATGCGTAAAGTCTTGTACAAGATTCTCATCGACGTGTTGATTGCTTGGACACGGTAATGATACGATTTTCCTTCCATATAATAAATGAGATAGAATCAGTGGGTCCTCGTCTATCGGATCTGTAGATATACATGTCAACGGAAGATCATTTAGATTGTATTACTGTAGTATTAAGTACATCTAAACTCACATAAGATCGTCCAAAAACTTTCTTGATACAATATTTTTTTAGTCCAATGAGTCTTTCCCAGAAACCGCCATACCAAGGCGCTCGCTTCGGTATCAACTTCCACTCTGTCCCGTGACTATTCAATGTTGCTTGAAGTGTTGGTGATGAAGTTAGCCTTTCAATTTCTTTCGCTGATGCTACGTATGTTTATGGAAAGCTAATATAAACTGTTCATCTGTTAAACTTGTAACTATTTCTAAGTGTACAGCTCTGTTGCTAGCGCACGTAAAAAGACATATGTATGCCTTACTGTCTTTTCCATTCTTATTTCTTACTTTTAACGCTCCAGTTAAATCTACACCAGTTACAGTGAAAGGAGGCGCTTGGTAAAGGTGGTGCTTCTGGGGTACGATAATGTTGTCTTGTAACTTTTTTTATATGTGACACATTTACGCAAAATAGTTTTTACGTTTTGACGGATTTACGGTTCCCAGTAAGATTGTCTCAATAAGGTAACTGTGCCATTTATTCCTGTATGGAAGCTTCGCTTACGTGCATCTTCGATAATCAAATTTGTGGGTTTGTCATGTGCCGGTAAAGGTATCGGATATTTCGCCATATCGCTAATCGGTGCATTGTGTATTCTTCCCGCACAACGAACTAATTTGTCCTCGTCCAAATATAATTTAAGTTGTTTGAAATGAGATTTTGAATTTTCCATTCCTTGTAAATCATCGTAAAAGCATTTGTTTCGATTAGTGTATCTTGTCCACATTAAAGCTGATTTGTCTGTTTCATTCACTTTCAACAGACCAGTGGTTCTTTATTTTGTCCTTGAAGTGTCCACAATTGTAGAAATATGTTCAATGTTAATAGTAGTCCTCTCTGTTTTATTTTCGGTAGCGTGCGTCTCTACCGTTTCTCCTAAATTAGTAGTACTAAAGTGTGTTTTGTTGATTGAACTGGTTCTTTTGAGTGGTCCTGGGAGTAGGTATCCTGGTTTGGACTTTCGGCTGATGGTCCCTCGCCCCTAATGATATCATCTTTGACAATATTTCAGTATTGGTCAGCTCCAACAAGTAGTCCAATTTCAAATGATGTATCCTCAGTTACGGCGTGTGCTAATCTTATGTTTTGCAAATACGGCAACTTTTTTTTTGCAGTTTCAATGTTAGTCCTAAATGGCGCGGCGATTTTCAGGTACAATCAAAACAAGGACTGGTATTTCTTGGCCATAGATAGTTTGTATCTTCACTGTTGCTGTGTTTAGTTGTTCAATAGAGTTGTTATCATTATCGTCTCCAAATCTAGATAGCGTAATAGCTTCACTTCCAGTGGTTTTAACTCAAATTTCTCTGCTAAATGTCTTGTAATAAATGACATTGTAGCGCCTTCATCAAAAATGATATTTGCATCAATCCTTTGTTCTTTGTAGCTTAGTGGTGCTATTGTGGACTTTAATAAAACATTTGGGCGACCACAATTTAAAGATGAATATACCATGTAAAACTGAAGTCTCAGATTCCTCCACCTTGTGTTTTTGTACTATACTTGTACTACTTGTACTTGTAGTTTCTTTATAATGGTGATTGTTGCATAGGCTGGTGTGGTGACGTCTATCATTTCTTGCAGTTTGAATTAGATTTGCAATCTACTACGCGGTGTCGCCCTAAGCAATTAAAGCACAATCTATCTTCTTTTTCATGCGGTCGTTGTGGTCTGTAAATTTGGTACATTCAGACGAACAATGGGATTTCCTTGCAATATGCGCAGCTGACTTGATAAGATTTCTGTGGTGAATTAGTTTTTGGCCATGTTACGCGTGTTTGTGTTTGTGTAGAAGTTAGCTGTAGCACTACGACTTTCGAATGTTTCTGTTCTAGACTCTACAATTGCCAGTTCCTTAAAAATAGATCTCCTAAAATCACCAAGATACCAATCTGTTGAACCGTGTTCACGAGTCAGGTTTTTGCGTATTTCACTGGGCATTTTGTTGAGTATGACTGGGACTAATAACGAGCCGTACGAGTCTTGAGCTTGTCCAAGAGATTCTAGGCCTCGTATATATGTTTTTGTTCTGTCATTATACCTTTTTAGTTGTGAAAGCGTATTCTTTGGTGCGGGTATGACTAATAGTGCCTGCATGTAATAAGATTGAATTATCTTATCTTTTTGTCCGAATCTTTCATGTATGAGTGCAATAGCTTTGTTGTAGTTTGTGTGCGTAAGAGCAAATCCGGCAATGGTATATGACGCTTCTCCTTCTAGTAAAGATTTAAGGTAGTTGAACTTTTGAACTTCTGTTAGTGTTTTGATGTTGTGAATTGCGGAATCAAAAGAATTCCAAAAAGGATTGCCATTCAAGTACGTTTCCGTCAAATGTAGGTAAATTAAATTTCGGTAGTTTATGAAAGTTGCTGCTATTGACGCTTGAATTTGAACGTAAAGACGTCAAATGGATGCCAGTATTTTGTAATTCATCTCTTATGTTATATACGGGGCTAACATTTTTAATGGGTTGAAGTGTCTCATTGTGCGGCCAAAAACTTCTAGCGGCTGCATATGAATTTGATGTTTGAAAGTGAATAAATTTACGAATTTTACGTATTTTCGCCTCTAAATCAAATTTATACTCATCTGCGTCGAGTATATCTTGCTCTATATCCTCCTCTTGTACACTATATCTAAAATGGGCTTATCCAAATCCTTCAGAATATCTTGCTTTTCCTTTAATGTATCCAGAATTGTTTCCAACTCGTCCTCTTCCGGTGTTTCTTCTGTTTCACTTCTCTCCTCAAATCTTCTTAAAATCTTAGAAACTGCGCTTCTGTGTCCCGCTCGAATAGATTTAAGCTTTGTAGTCATCTTCATCTGGTCACGGTACCAATATCGTAAAGTGGTTTTACTAAAACTGTATATGTAATAAGAAAGACGTTTAAACTGTATGAATTTATATTGATGACTAACTTACAAGATTATGTCATAAGTACACGACGTTGGATATACAACAATGCCGCGTTACGTTAACGTTCTCTTCTTTGCGTGATTTCCGACATCTAGCTATGTAGGTGAAATAAACCTTAAACTAAATGTATCGTGTAAATTTCGTAGATTTAAACTAAAATTTAATAAACGAATTAAATGATCAATTATCTTTACCATATGTCACACGAATAAAACAGAAAAAAAAGTGTTACGACTACAAACGTTAAGACATTTGACAAAGTCCCATGACCATATTACAAATATAACATCAAAACTGAATAAATGAATTTGGGATAGAAAAGTACCGTGCCACGTCTTATAGCAATACGAATTCACACTTAGTAAAGCAGTCGCAATCGGGAATAAGTCACGTTCGGTAATAAAAATGATCAGTCGTAATGACAAAACAAAATAGTCTTAATAATTGTCACTATCAGCTATATCAGTTGAACTGTAGAAACATAAGCTGATGCAGATATTACACTCGTCATACCCGAACTCAGTCTATTAATCTTTTGTGTTGGAAAAACTTTAAATCTATCTCATACGACCAAAGAAATATGCGGTATCAATTTTGTTATGCTTATATTGTTATACGAGGCGGATTTACAATTAACTGTACAGTCAAAATTTTGTTCGTGATGATATTTAAAGAAATATTACAAAAACACCAGACTCCGAGGAAAACCCCACAACGGAAAGGTCCAAATCAAATGGCAAAGCCTTGAGCCTGAACAAATGGAACATAAGGTATTTATGCACATAATTCATGACTTGGTACAGGCGAGTTTTATGTAGAATATGGTAGATATAACCTGGTTTTATAGCTAGCTTAACCTCTCATGTGTATGACTTTTTCATAACATTTCCATTATATTGACAAGATTGTGTGAACAAAACAAACAGACATAACCGGTATAAATGTCCGCCAGGTATATCATTTTTGGGTTCCTTTTATTATCTGTTCGGTTTAAGTCAAGGATCCGTGTTAAAGACCGTTATGAGACCTATAATGGTTTTCTTTTATAAGTTGTGATTTGGATGGAAAGTTGTCTCATTGGTATTCATACAACATCTTGTTATACCTACTTTAACAAATTGATAATCATTTCAGATCTACATGTGGATTTATTATTAACATATTAACTACGGATTTAGAGGTTAGAGCTGCACACATTTGCATACAGCTGCGTTTGTATACAAAAAATAACTAATGATTTAAAGATATTTAATTTCAACAAACACAGAAGATACTTCTTACTCACGAGGTGATAATGAAAACCTGGTGTTTCGTGAACACTTTTTCAGTATTGTATAAAACTGAGTTCAGATCTTTGAATATTTTCAAAACTCAATAAATGGAAAAAAAACATATATATAGTATATACAACGCTGCTACATTGCTCAAACGAATAACAAAGCAATTGTATTCACATTTATTCCTTTTCAGCAGAATAGTTGCATGTTATCGAGAGAGCCCTGCAACGCGGCATGGTAATAAAATACTTCTTTGATTACTATCGTAGTAATTGTCTAACTATTTCTAAAATTTCATGTACTGTTCTAAAAGTATTCTTTAGAGGGAAAATTAGGTATTGCTTCTCTACTGTTTGTCCTAGATTGTGCAGCGCGTTGAGTTCCCCCCAATAATTTCCAAGCTGATAACAGCAAAGAAATTGAAGAAGATACGAGTACAGAACAGGAGGAATAACACAAGCATCGCCGACTATTAAAGATATCAGTTCGTCTGGCAATAAATAGAACGGATATAGAAAAAATATATTATCAAACATCAAATATTTAAACGCATGCAATAGTCCATATTTGTGTTTCATTTGGTTGAAAACAGTTTGTTCAGCAAAGCTGTTTCCATAACGGTGAAATATCTTATCCGGGGTACAACTGAATAAACAGTAGTTGATTATAACAAGACATTCCTGAAATCTTCTACATTTATAAAAAAAAGATGCTAGCATTAACCACGATGATAACGAAAATGAACGCAAACTCATTTTGAAATAACAGAATGATGTTTTGTATTGTTGGTAAAACGATTTGTGTCTAATCATCATGTTGCAAAGAGGAGAAGATTGTAACTCTTGCTTTGCATATATAGATAGCATGTATGTACATAGTTCTTCATTTAAATTAACGTTTACAAGACGTTGAATTGCAATGTAACATGTGTAAAAAGACTTTAGGTAATTATAACACGACAATTCCGACGCACATAAAACCTTTCCATGCGAATTAATTGATTCTAATCTATAGTTCTGAAATGTAGAAGTTTCAAACACAGAATACCATGGGGATTTATAGATAATCCCTAGAGTTATAAGTAGTTGCTGATGTTCTTTGTCAGTAAATCTGTCTTCAAACAGGTTGTTTTCTGGGATAAAATAATGAAGACATGTTTTATATTCAACACAGTAAATAAGTCTTCTGATACAATCAAGGAAACAAGACGTTATATTTTCGGGTTTCCATTCGGATGGACCTTTTTCCTCACTTAACCAGAACATTATCGTTTTAAGGAAGTAGGAACACAGAAGATCACCATGTTTTGGTTTGATGAGGTCTTTCAAAATGATTTTCATTAAGGCATAACATAACAACTGAGTATGGTTGAAGGAATGAATCAACAGTTTTTCGGTCAGGGAAAACGATATCCGCCATTGTAAATCCTCATTTGGAGAATCTTTACAACCAATAGGTACAAATAATACTCCATATTCTACTGCTGAATTGATTATTGGGTCATATGGCCATGCTGTACGTGATCTGTGAATCCATTGTTGAGCTGGTGTGACCCATTCTTTACATCTGTAACAGTCTGCACTATCATATTCACCACCTGGTGTAGACTGACATGGACCATGAATAATCATATTATCCGATAAGTTTCTTTCGCGAACTTTTTTACTAGAAATATACATTTCTTCTCCCAAAGTCTCACAGCAGTGGTATATCATTTCAACATCAAGATAAGATTTGTCGACTAACTTAATTTTTGTAAATCCAGGTTTTGTGTCGTTTGTTTCCATAACCAATATTACATTATATGGATCATATTCGGCATCGTTTACACTTTCATATACACGAATACAGTTTAACTGATACATCCGATCGTAGTCACTACCTTTGAGATCTAAACCTTCTGCTTTACTACCACTACTTATGGAGGTTACATAAGAAGTATTTTCAACAATGTCCTTATAAGTAAAAATGTCTCTTCTTGTCCTTACAACTTCCTCAGAACCGACGATGTTACATAAGTAATTGTAAAATTGAAGCGAACGATTTTTGTCCTCTAAATTCATGTTTGCAACATATCTAGAAAAGAAATTTAAATACCAGTTATTCACCGTTTGGAAAGTTTATTTGATCCACTCTTGTATCACAACGTTAAGGCTTATCAGAACATGTACTCATATGTAGCCATTGTCGTTTCATGGATGTTTAACTAATGATAATGATTGCATTATGCATAGAGGAACACTAAAAATACTTATATAAATTTACGGGTACAAAATTTAATCGTTAAGAGAATGCATGGAGGCGTTAAAGAGAAAACTGAGTTAAAATCTGTGTATTTTTGTCATGAAATAAAATGACTACACATACTTTATATTTTTCTTTCGATAATTTAATTTATTCCATGCAATTTTACATTGAAGTATACAATATCTGTTTTTTTTTCTAATTCTACACTGTTGTCTTCAATATTTTTACGTTTGTTTTGATACTGATACCGCCTAAACGAAATGTTAAGATCACAACTAATAAAATAAAATTAGTTGCAAAACAGAGTACCAGAAGATGATATATTTTTACTAATACAAGTGCTTTTTTCATTTATATTTTAATACATTAAAATATAATACTGTGTTTGACTTAATATGGGAAGCTGCCTATGCACATTTGACCTTGTTAGCACTCTCATTTGATAAAATTTCATACTATTTAAGTAAAGTATTTCAACATAAAAGATATTTTCTGAGTTAATGGAGTCTCAAAAACACATTTTCTGAGAAGAAAATACTTGAAACAGGACCATGTATCTAAGTAGACAGAGAAAGCCATACTCAGTGTTATTTGTGTTATGCATAGTTTGTTCTTACTTTTTCTCCTTATTTCATACGCGGAGTAAATTTTAGTGTTACGATATGACTTATTGAAAACTCCTTGCAGTCAGTCAGTTTAATTATAAAAAGATCATTCAGCTTGAAAGCTACAACTTCTCAATTATCATTATATATCTATTAGTGAGTGAAAGTAACTCCTAAATATTTATTAATTTAAAAAAAAATGAAATTTAGAGTAAATGAGACCTTATAAAGATGACGAAGATGTATATTAGTGGTACTGTTTGTAGGCAGATGCAATAAGTATTTTATAGTGTATTGGTCCAAATTATATTATATCATGATGCAGCTTGATTTTTGTTTTTCGAACAAATTTTGCTCAAATCGCTGTTAATGTAGTCTTCGATTAAACATTTTACACTAGATTTTTCTCAAACTGTGTACGTCATATCCGGTTGTATACAAAAAAAGGTCGAACATTTTATTAAGAAGAATATTTTTCAACTATGTCTAGTTGTATACCATATACCTTTTTCCGTGAGTATGTCAAATACCTATATTTAATAGTAAACCTTTTACTTATTTGTGTTATTGTGACTTGGATAAAGAGTTGTCTCATTCACTACAAACTGCTCAGAGTCTGAATTGACCAGTTTTTGTGCTCGACCAGTAAAATCGAGCACACATTTTTTTTTTTTGTAATGTGTTTATTGGCAAAGAACTACATGTATATTAACAATAGTATATAAGTTCATAGTACATCAGCAAAATCGAGACAAGTGCATAAAGTTGACATTTTGAATCCTTCTATAAACATATAATAATTATTAATAATAACTTTAAAAAAGAATAGAAAATCTTAATCTGAGGTAGCATGGATTGGGTAGATATTTTTATTACGTGAAAGTTAACTTATAAAATCATTCTATTAGTTGGAGCCAGGGGTTCCAGCAGGTGTACGCTCTTTGCAGTGGTTTATTTTTATAAAATATTATTTTTTCAATAAACAGATTTTCTTTAAGATAATTTTTTAAGGCTACACTATTTACTTGTCCACATTGCATTTTTGTTTTGTATATATAGTATTTAGTTAATAGTATTATGAGATTTCTTATGTAGTTTTTTTCTGTTTTTTCTAATATCCCAAATAAGACAATATCTAAATTAAGTGGTAGTTCAATTTGGACTTTTGAATATATCCATTTATTAAGTTCTTCCCAAACATCAAAAACTTTCGGACATGTCCAGAATATGTGTTCAATAGTTTCTATTGAGTCCAAACAGAAAGTGCATTTATTGTTTTGTGAGACTTTAATTTTGTAGAGTAATTTATTAGTTCCCAAAATTCTGTGATTTATCCTGTATTGGAGCCACTGTAATTTTGAGTTTTTAGTAATGTAAAACGGAAGTCTGTATATTTTATTCCAAATAATATTATGTCTATTTAAGATTAAGGACCACTTTTCCTGTGATGTGATATTTGTTATTTTTTCATTTAAAACATTGTACATGTCTTTTGATCCTTTTGTAGATTTCATAAATATAGAAATAGTAGTTGGTATAATTGGCCCATAAGGCTTTATAAGCTGATTACTTTTAATATTAAGACTTTTCATATAGGAATAAACAGCTGACATTACTCCTTGAAATATAAGAAAGTTAGTTTCAATATCATATGTTTTTTTAAATTCCTGCCAATTCATTAAATGTCCCTCATTATCAATTAAATCATTTATTAGCCAGACGCCCTTTTCAGTCCATTTTTTATACAGAGGGATTTGATTACCAATTTTAATTTCTTTATTATTCCAAAGATTAGATGTGATAAAATCGTTTTCGTTCTTAATAGCTATTTTGGTTTGTAGTTCAGTCCAAGCATTAAAAACCTCCTGCCAAAAAGGATTTCTTACTTGTGTTCTTGGACCTACCAAGAATAATTCATTTAATTCAATTTTTTCAGTACAAGTTAGTAACTTACAATAATTATTAGTTTGTTTGATTATTCTTCTTATCCAAGTTAGTTTTAATCCTTTGATGTATTGTTTTAGATTTAACATGTTAAGTCCACCCAGTTCATATATTTGAGCTATTGTTTCTCTTTTAATTTTGTCTGGTTTACCATCCCAAATAAAATCAAATAATTTTTTTATGAATTGATTTAGTAATCCATTATTAAGATTTGGTAAAGTTAGAAATAGGTGATTGAGCTTTGAAATTATAAGGCTTTTAATTATAGTAATTTTTCCAATTGGGGATAAGTATTTGTTAGACCAGCTTTTCATTGTTCTTTCTATCTCTTTAAATTTGGGTTCAAAATTTAGCGTTTCCATTTCTTGTAAGTCTACTGAATATTTAATACCCAAGAGCGTAAATCTGTTGGAACCCCATTCCAATCCCCACTTTACACACATTGTATCTTGGCTATATTTCTTTTTCCCAATCCAGACTACCTTTGTTTTCTCTAAATTCATCTTGAGACCAGACCATTCAGCATATAGTTCTAAAACACAAAGAGATGCATCTAAGGATTCTGGTGAACCATCTAAAATAAGTGTGGTGTCATCAGCATATTGTGATATCAAAAATTCTGAGTCTTCAATAGTAATACCTTTTATATTTTCGTTTTTTCTAAGTAATATTCCTAAAATTTCTGCACATAACAAGAAAATGTAAGGGGATAAAGGATCCCCTTGTCTGAAACCTCTTTCAATTGTAAAAAAATCTGATAGAAAATTATTCTGCGTTATTGCTGATTTGGTATTTGTAAAAAAAGTTTTAACCCAATGTTTTATGGAATTTCCAAAGTTGAAAAAATCAAGAACTTGTTCTATGAAAATCCAGGATATTGTATCAAAAGCTTTTTCAAAGTCAATGAGGAGGAGAATGCCTGGGATATCATTTTCTTCGGTGTAGTGTAATAAATCGTATATTAGTCTGGTGTTTTCACCAATAAATCTACCAGGTATAAATCCTGTCTGGTCATTATTAATTAAGATTGTTAAAACTGACTTTATCCTTTCTGCAATGCAACTTGATGCTAATTTATAAATATTATTTAGAAGACTGATTGGCCGCCAATTCTTCATGTATTGTTTTGGTTTGTCACCTTTTGGTATGCAAGTTATAATACCTTGTTTTTGGGTAATAGACATTTCCCCTTGATTATAGCCATATTTAATTGATCTATGTATGAATTTGCCTATATCAATCCAAAAAAATTTTATGAATTCATTTGTATATCCATCCGATCCAGGGCTTTTCTCATTTTTCATTCTTTTAATTGCATCAGTCAATTCTATAAATGATATTTCCCCTTCTAAAGACGCTTTCATATTTTCAGATAATTTTGGTATATCTTTATGTGGTAAAGCATTGTTCAGATTAATAGATTTTATTGTCTCATTTTTGGAATATAGATTTTTGTAATAATTTTTCGCTTCGTTTAGAATACGTTTTTGGTTTTCAATTATATTTCCTGATTTATCAATTAATTTAGGAATTGTTTTATTTACATAATTTTTCGTCTCTAAATTTATGAAATATTTTGAAGGTTTCTCTCCTTCTTCTACCCATTGTGTTTTTGACCTTATGTATTGACCCCTCATTTTATTTTGTCTGAGAATTCTAAGATCTGTTTTCTTTTTTTCTATCTGTTCCAAAATTTCATCTGTTTGAGTTATTTCTTCCAACTTGTTTATATCTTCAGATAGCAAATGTTCTGATTTATTTGTTTCTTTCTTTTTAAATGAAGCATATGATATTGTTTTCCCCCTTATTTCAGTTAACAATGTTTCTAAAAATAATTGATCACTAATTGTGAAATCAATTTCATTAGAGTCTATTAAGTTTAGGTTTTCTCGATTATATACAAGAGAAGCATATTGCTCTTTGGTTTTATTTATTACCTCTTTAACAATATGGACATAATTTGGATCATATAGAAGAGAGTTGTTAAATTTCCATAAACCCCTCCCAATTCTGAAGTTATTAAGTTTTATTTGTAAAATAATAGGCGAGTGATCTGATCTATAACTATTTTGTATCTTTAAGTCATGTACATTTGGATAAAAGCTCTGTGAAACTAAAAAAAAATCTAGTCTGGCCTGTTTTATAGGGTTTGGTTTCCTCCAAGTATATCTTTTACTTTCTGGATATAGTTCTCTAAAGGGATCAGTTAAGTTGTAAATTTCCTTTATATCTAAAACTTTTTCCTTGGCTTTTGGATTATTTATATTTAAGTAATTAAAAGTATCAAGGTCTTGATTTTGCACTAAGTTATAATCTCCTGTCACAATGACAGTATGATTATCAAATTCTTCAATTATTTCACTAACTTTATCATAAAAATCAGGGCTGTCACTGTTTGGACCATATAATGTAATTAAAGTAATATTACTATCTTCAATTTTAATATTCAATCCTAATAGATTACCATTTTGATCTTTTTTACTTTGTAAAATCTTATATTCAAAATTATTATTAAATAAAATGGCACACATTTTACTCGACTAGTCACAATGTCTCGACTGTACTTAACTGTACTTAAGTGTACTCGACTAGGTCTCGACTGTACTTAACTGTACTTAAGTGTACTCGACTAGGTCTCGACTTTACTTAATTAGTCTGATTCAGTACTTGATGATCTTTGTGTTGTCTGAAATGGTCTTGACCAAGGCTCGACCTGTCTCGACCTGTCTTGACTAGTCTCGACCTGTCTCGACTAGTCTTGACCTTCAAATTTAGTTTTGACTGGTGTAAATCAGCCCATCTAACTAAATTAAATATTGATCTTACAAAATCCAGCTTATTAGGTAGTTTGATTTATTGCTGTGAAATGAAAGAATTCAATTTTACAATATGTAAAAAAAAAATTATTATATAAAAATTCAGATAGGCATCTTTAATTTTTTTTAAAACTTTTTCAAATCAACTTGGATTGTCATCAAACTATGCAGATATCTTAGATATATATCAAGCTTACTGAATCCCATTTCATTTAGTTTTTTGTTGTATTGCTGTAAAATTTAGGAATTAAAGTAATTTTGGTAAAAAAAGCTAGGATTTGCAATTCGGACAAAATAGAGATAGTACACTTTAATTTTTTTAATAACTTTTTCAAATCAACTTGGATTTCCATCAAACTATGCAGCTATCTTACATATATATCAAGCTTACTGAATCCCATTTCATTTAGTTTTTTGTTGTATTGCTGTAAAATTTAAGAACTAAAGTAATCTTGGTATAAAAAGCTAGGATTTGCACAATCTAACGTCATCTATTATTTTTGTGATTAAAATTAAATCTATCATTAGTTCGTTTACGTTTGGTTTATCAATACTTTTAAAAATATAACTGTATCTGTATGTAAGTGGTATTGCTTAAAGTGTGTTTACTTTTAGTATTGGTTTCTAATTTTCTTTTTACATATATAGTGCATACATACACAACTGATAAACCTTTATGAATACACCAAAGTCATGTTCTTATGCAAATGACTAATCTTCGGTTAAATTTGTATACTATCTTGATGAAAATGATTAAATTATTTAAATAGAAGTTAGCAATCGTGTAAACAAAATAATAGTAGCTGAACTGGATGTAAAATATCAAACAAACAGTACAATCTATTTATACTGATGACATTTAAATATTTAGAAGACCAGGTGGTCTTTATATCTATTATTTCGTTACAGTAAATCTAAATGGGAATACGTAGGTAACTCCACTATTTGTTTTTATGTATATACGACATTTAAAGTATATGGGTCATTGCATTATCTAGTACAGTGTTGTTGATATGAAGCACTGCAGTTTATACTTGTGACATCCCAGATATAATCCTTAATAACATTAACATTTACATTATTTTGTGTGCTTTAGTCCATAGCATGTGTATTACTTGATTTTAGTCTCGGATGCATAATTTTCTATTATAATGACTATATTTCGTTTGTGGCTTTTACAAGCTTTCATTAACTGCGAGTACTGTCAGATCGTAGTTTTGTGATAATTTGACCTTTGACACCATTTGTAATGCACTTCTGTAATTCAAATTGTGTCTCAATATCGTTTCTTCGTACCACATCAGATAAATATTCAGTTTGACGATGAATTATTTCTATTTATTTAGTCTTTATATTGATCAAGATTGTTCGTTAAGTGTATGTCTTCTTGATTTTGCCATAGATGTATTCGAAAATCCAGTAAATAATAACGTATGTATATTGTCATTAACATTTAAAAACGTTTTGTTTTGTAATTTCATATTTGTGAATAAAATAAAGTAACAAAACGATCTGGCTCAACATGAATGTTTCAACTTCTGCTTGTTGTTAAGCAGATATATTTCAATTTAAATGTTAATATTTGTTATCGATATTATTTTGTTATTTTGTTATTTTTATGATTTTGTCTTGCACATATATTTGTTTTATATGCAAAAGGAAATATATTGATGACAGTCAGTTACCGTTCTAAAACAAAACATATTAATCAATTGATAAACTGCAGAAGTAAACAAAGATATGAACTTACGAAAAATTCTGATCAGTGGTATGAATTGTATAATATCTAGATGATAAATGTTGTTTTTGTTCCTAAGTAAACAAGTTTTAAACAGGTAGGTAAAATTCCATCAACTAAGACACTCTATGTATACCTATGCCATTTAAACATTTAGGAAATCCCAATTTAGATTTTGATGTGTGTATTGAATCGTGCAAGAACTCTAAATTTGGAAACTGTTCTTATTTCCATGTCATTTATCTCGTCAAGAGCCTGCTTAACGTTTGTTTTTTGTTTTAAGAAAACCAAAATTTATAGAAAATTGTCCGTAATGTATAGAGCTTTTCTTGAATAACATCAATTACTTATCAGAACCCAAATGTTTAAACACTTGAAACAAGATGATCAAATATATAAGTTTGCCCACTGATAACCGTTAATCAAATGGAATACCATACTATCCAGTGGATAAACTATGTTTTTATAATTCACGTCCAAATCCCAAATTTTTTTATTGGTTTATACGTGGAAGATAATGTAATTTACCTTCACGTTTAGATCAACAAAAATCGATAATCATAATTAAAAAGACAATGGTTTTTTAACATCAATTGCTTCAAAAATGAAAGAAAATTTATTTTGCTTCTTATGTAGTTTTCTATGATCTGTAACCTTTTGAAATCGTACTAAAGAACTTTTAGTTTGGAATTAGATAGTATAAGGCAATACTAAACAAAAGTATTCAGTTTAATAAATATAATTAATATAATAACACATACATGATATGTTGATAGAGCAGATTGGTACCCTTAAAAAACATTGTCAACCACAGCTACCAATCTGTTCTATCACCCTCGAGCAGGCTATCAGCTTCATTTTTTCTATATTTTATTCAAAAGCATGGCTGTTTATACATTGACATTGTTATCAAAATCTGTTAATATTTTAGATAGAAATTTAGAAAACATTTTTATCATTTGAATCTAATTTTTTATTAAGATAATGAACTTTGTTATTAGATCAACATCTATATTATGCGGTATTAATAAAATTGAGAAAATCATGATTTCAAACATCTATTTAACATTGATCATCCGGGTGAATGCCTCCTTAGTTTATCTTTCGGCGGCAACAAAATGAGACGTTCTCACTGTCGGAGAGTTTCTAGTATAGTATCGTCGTTTAATTTTTTATTTATGTACGTTTGATATTATCGTCCGGTCATATTGGACGATGGCTGAAGATTATAGACACTCACTTGCTGACGTAAATGCTGACAATTCAGATTCAGATAGTGTAGGTTAAACGCCAACGGGTGAGTTTCTCGTGAAAAAATGGCGAGGACAACAAAAGACTCTTCTTTAAAGAAAAAAAACGCTTGACAAAGATGGCTAAACTTGAGAATAAGTCAACCAGTATGGAAGACAGGTTTGATAAGAAAATAGATGGTGTTTTAGCCACGCAGAGAGAAAAAAGTTCGGATAAGTACAGGGGAGCGTAGACCGGTGATTTCTTTGACTGCAAATCTTGATGAGGACTTGGGAAGTCCTAGAATTATTAGAAATTTCGATTTTGACAATAGGTCAGAAATTTCTCTTCATATAGACAATCGGAAAAAGGCTGATTTACTTGGTCTATGTTCATCAGATGATGATTATTCTCGTGGCTTCCGCAGTCCTTTTTATTCTCTGGCTGGCAATAAATCTAGAAATGTTGAAAGATTAAACCAAAGTCTACAAACTCAACATACTACTACTAATAACCATGTTGAAAGTCAGTCAAATCAGAGACAAACAAGTAACATTGATAATAATAACAATACAACTGTAGACAAGCAGTCAGATAATTTAAACTTATTGTCTAAGCTTTTCAAGGAAATTATTCCTTCAGAATCTTCTGATAATTCTTGTGGCTTGATCATTGATGAAGCACAGGTGACAATTGTAGAACGTTCCTGGAGAACTAAAAAGCCAGAGAAACTTACAGTTTTTAAAGATGAATACCGTAGTTGATTTCCGGTTAATGATAAATCTAAAAGCTTTTTGTAAGTACCCAGTTTGGATGATTTATTAGAACCAATGATAAGAACTGTCCATGGTACGAATAGTGTTAAGTCATGGGATAAACACAAGCAGTTGGTTACTAAACCTTTAAAACAGATAGAAAATCTAGCCTATCAAGGGCAGGTGGCTACACGTATGGGTATTATATCAGTGTTGTATATGCAACAAACATTAGGTACATTATTAGAGAGGGTTGAAAATGAAAATGTAAGTGATGAAACCTGTCAAATGGTGAAGGACTTGTTTGCAATTTCGACACAAAGTCTCTTGATCAGGTAGGACGCACAGGTGCAATTAACTATATGATACGCAGGAAAGCTGATACTACTGAGTCTGGTTTAAATAACTTGAAAGATAAACAGGCTAAAGTGTTGCATTTACCTCTTTCGAATGAGGGTGTATTTGGTAAAGGTTTGGAAGATAAACTTGAGAAACGTAAAGAACAACGTGAGCAACTAGACGATCTGTTACCAGAGTACAAAAACAATAATAAGAGAAAGTTTGAATCTACTCAGGTGCGTCAAGATTGGCAAAATAAAACTCCTAGATATAGTTCCAATAATAGTTCTACTCATGTTAATTATAACAATGCTAATTCAGCTGATAAACGCTCAGGCTTTATTTACAAAACATATTCTGTGAGATCTGCTCCTACGAAGTTTCAGAAAGACAATAAAGCTGATGACTTTGGGAAAAAAGATAAACAAAAGAAAGCAGGTGGATGCAGGAATTCTTTACGGATCCCAAAGAAAAACAGTAGCTGAGTCAGAGTTGAAGGTAATCGTTTATCAGAATCAGGCCGAGATACCAGTTGGGGGTCGACTAAGATTTTTTTCGAGACAATTGGGAAAAAATGACAGACAATCAATGGGTCTGGTCAGTAATAACAGAGGGTTCCAAACTAGAGTTTCTAGAAATGCCATTTTCGAAAGGCATACGGAAAACCTCTGTGTCATTAAAAGACTCGGATATTTGAATCCAAGAAATAGATACCCTTATAAAAAAGACGCTATAGAACCTGTTAGCAAGCAAGATGAAGCAACAGGTTTCCACAGTATATTTTTCCTAGTCCCAAAAAAGAATGGGACAATGAGACCAGTAATAAATCTCAGACCCCTCATAAAGTAGCTCAAGAAAATACATTGTAACATGGACACTCTTACAAAAGTATTAAACTTAGTGAAAATAGGAGATTGTGCCATTTCTATAGATCTAAGCGATACTTATTTACACATCCCAATATTTCAAAAACATCGCAAATTTCTCAGATTTTCTGTTCAGAACCAGTGTTTTCAGTGGAAAGTTATTTGTTTCGGACCACCTTCTGCTCCAAAAGTCTTTACAAAAATGGTTTCGCTAGTAGCGGCTTTTCTGATAACTCAAAATGTGAGACTAGCAGTCTATCTAGACGACTGGTTAGTAGTCAATCAAAGCAAGGATCAATTATATCAAGATCAGAAGAAATGTCTTGATCTCCTAATTTCACTAGGTTTTCTGATCAACAGAGAAAAATCAAAACTTGATATATCTAGAAGGGGAGTTTCATTTGGACAAGGAACTTGTTTGTCCAACTCAGGAAAGAATAGACAAACAGAATATGGCGATAGTATTTCTTTCATCAGGGAATGCAGTGTCAGCATTTCACTTCCTACAATAACTAAGCATAATGGCACCTTGCATATAATTAATTCCGAATGCACGCTTGTTCATGAGACCTATTCAACTACATCTCCTCTCATTTTGGAGACCTAGTTGTCAGGATCTGTCCATAAAGATCCGAGTTACACCACATCTGAAATCACATCTCAGTTGGTGGAAAAATTCAGCATACACGCTGAGAGGCCAATATTTTCAACTGGGATAGACTTCTGTCACCATAACGACAGATGCTTCCAAAACCGGGCATGGGGGTTTTATAAACAATCAAATTTTTCATGAGAAATGGTCAGAAATGCAGAGCAAGAAACATATAAATTCCCTAGAATTGGAAGCAGTGTTTTTAACGCTGAAACACTTCCTAAATCAGTTGAAAGGTCAATATGTTCTGATAAGATCGGACAATACCACAGTGGTCCAATATATAAACAAACAATGGGGGACGAAATTGCCCACTCTTTGCTACCAAACATGGGATTTTTTTTAATCTTGCAATTCAAAACAATATCCGATTGCAGGCTGCTCATATAACAGGAAATTTGAACATTTTAGCATACCAACTCAGTCGAACCAAAATACAACATACGGAATGGTCTCTGAACAAACTTGTGGTTCAAAATCTATTTAAAATTTGGGGAACTCCTCTCATAGATTTATTTGCTTCAATAGACAATCGTAAGACAGACATTTTTTGTTCATGGATCCAACATCAGAAAGCATTAGATCTGGATGCCTTGACAATTTCATGGGAGATAATGCACGCCTATGCTTATGCCCCAAATTTGTCTGATCCCAAACGTCTTGCAATATATGTGGCAGTACCAGTGTCAAAGTGTGGTGATAGCTCCCAAATGGTCACGGAGACATTGGAATCCAGAGCTGCTTCAATTATTGATAGCAGTTCAAATCAGGATACCAGTAATTCCAGCACTGTTATGTCAACCGAAAACTCGAATTTATCATCCAAATCCACACGTTTTCAAGCTGACTGCATGACTTCTATCAACGAACGGTTTATAACAGAAGGTTTGTCTAAAGGGGTTATAGAGTTACTCTCCATCTCATTGAGGAATGGGACTCAGAAAGATTACTGCTCAAAATTCAGAAAGTTCAAAAGCTGGATTACTACAAGGAAAACTGATCTCTATAAAAATATATTTAAGTCAGATAGCTGATTTTTATCATATTTATTTGATAGTGGTTTGCAATACAGAACGATTGCAGGATATCACTCAATGTTGTCCACGGTATTACCTCCAATAGATAATTTCCAAATTGGGCAACATCCTAAAATAATTAGATTGATTAAAGGTGTTTTCAATACAAGGCCTCCAGTTGCAAAACTATTACCTGAATGGGATTTGCACATAGTATTAAGAATGTTAGAAAATAGTCCTTTTGACAATGTTGAACAAATGAGTTTAAAATATTTGACTTTAAAAACTGTATTCTTAACTCAATGTCACTGACATAACTACTATCAGGAGATGTAGCGATCTGCAGGCAATAAGAAAGGATGAAGGCTCCATGAGAATACAGACTAAAGGAATTACGTTTATAAGACATGGCCTAGCCAAACAGGATAGGAAGAAACATTTTGGAGCAAAATTTTTCGTAACTACATACACTAAGAATACCTCTTTAGATACACGAAAAAGTCTGTTACAATATTTAGATAAAACAAAACCGTTGCGAAAAGAAAAATTACAGCAGGAGCAAAGATGGAAATTATTTTTAGCTTTATGTGAACCTCACAAACCAGTTACATCTCAGACAATTTCACTTTAGATTGTTAAAATTATTAAACAGGCTTATTCGGACTCTGAATCATTAGGGAAACGGAAAATACATGCACATTCTACAAGAGCTATTGGTCCGACTTGCGCATTCTTTAAAGGAGCATCTATCAATTCGATCTTAGAATCTGCAGATTGGAGTTCGGAATCTACTTTTAGTAGATTTTTGTTGCGTGAATTAGATGGTAATGTGTTACAGAAAAGTTGATATTTTCGGCGAGTTGCTCTGCATGATTTTTGTTATTCATTAAAATGTTATTGGTGGAAGCATTTTAAATGGTGGAAGTATTTTATATGTTTTTAACTATGAGCTATATTTGAACTTATGATGAAGTTTGAAATGACAAAGAATCACAGAGAAGTTTTATGTTATTATATGTGTGTTGTAGTCTCTTCGGGTGAGCTAATCTATTTATAACACTCCTACTAAGGTTCAGACTGCTTTGAAATCAGTAGTAATCCTTATGTATATTCCTTGAATTTGTTTTGTAGTTCTAATTTTATGAATTATTTTTACTTACCAGTCAAGGCTCCCACCACCTCCCCAGTTATAAATAATTTTTGGTATAGGGAATATTTTGTTCCCGTCGATAAACTGATGAGGCATTCACCCGGATGATCAATGTTAGACAGATGTTTAAAATCATCCAAGTGTTGCGAGTTATGAGAACGTTGGAAGAGAGATAATCCTTATGTATATTCCATGATTGCTAAGTAAAAAATAATTTATAAAATTAGAACTTGAAAACAAACTCTCAATTTTTATTAAGATAATGAACTTTGTTATTAGATCAACATCTATATTATGCGGTCTTATTTAAACTGGGAAAATCATTATAAAAGCAAAATGACAATACTGAAATATTGGATTTGTCAACAACGATAGAAATTATTTTGATATCTTAATGTTTGGTATTAATAAATGCTGACCTTTTGCTTTAATACTATAAGATACATTTTCTTCTTTTTTCTAATTACTTATTATTTATATATTGATTGACTTTTGTTTTTGTCATCTCGATTACGATATTGTCAACTTCACATGAGAAATATCCAATACATAAAAAAGTAAGGCAATTGTGATGTAATTGACTGCTGTGTATTGGACGTATCCACATATCTTGTAAACGCAAATGATACTTTGACATCACAAACACAGACATTATTTAAAACGGTATTGATGATGACTTGATGTTCGATCTTTGTCTTAAAAAAAAACATCTCTTTCCAAATGGACAAGGTGAAAAGAAATAGAGACTACCTGTAATCAATTAAATGTCAATCATTGTGTACACCATTTACATATTTATCTTTGTATGTTTCAAATATTACTAGAACACACCCGTGATATCGTGACTGAATTAAAGTATATAACTATGCGTAAGCCTTATTTTAGTTAGTTGGGATTGTCATCTGATAAAGTCATGCCAATTATAAGACGCACAGTTTTCACTGTTTTCAATTTTTTTTCTGTTTGAACCCGTCGATCTGGAACTTATCAATTAATGGTAATATTGATTATTTGGAAAACAAAAGGTCTTGGAATGGAGTATTTTTTAATCAAAAGCATTGTCCTATATTAGTTATAAATGAAGTTGAATTTTTTGATTCGCTGTTTTACGTTATGCCCGCTAACAAACTGAAAACTGTACGCTGGTTGATCTGTAGGGATCGGTAGCAAACAAAATAACTCATACCACAAGGCTGACTGTTGTCCCTCTGTTATTGGTATGTTTACCTATGATGTCTAGTTTGTTGTTGGTCACACAGTGCTATTAAGATAATACGACTATCATATTAGCGAGAACTTATTTAGCTAGCCATACAACCAGGTTTAATCCATATTTTCTACATAAGAAAATTCATAGTCTAAGCCAGGAACGTGAAAGTTGTTATCCATTTGTGTTATGTTTTTTGAGCTTCTGATTTGATCATTTGACTACGAACATTCTCTTTTGAATATTCATCTGAATTTTTTGTTTACATAACATTAACAAAACACGATTTGAGTGATACATCAATATACGTTTGGCTTTCGTATAAAAATCATGTATCTTCAAAAGCTATAGCGGTATTTCCAAGTGCCTCATGTATGTATGTACTGGTAAATGCCTCCGATATCCGAAGAACCCCATGAAAGCTGCGAGGGTACAGTGGCATCCATGTACACTCCCTAACGGGATTAATACCTATATTAAGTTAAAACTGAGAATTGAAATTGGAAACGTGTCAAATAAAAAGCAACCCAACAAATAGCAGAAAACATTCGAAGGTCACTAATGGATCTTCAACTCAGCGAGAAAAAACACACCCAGAGACGGGGATCGGCTTGTTCTGAAACAATATTTTACTAGTTCAAAGAAAATGGATATCACACTAAACTCCAAAACATATCAATGAACGAAAATAAAACAAAATCATACAAGACTGATAACGGTCAGAGGCTTCTCACTTGAGATTAAACATGTGTTGTTGTAATAATAGAAGATAGAAGCAATCAAATGAATATGTGTGCTTTGTTTTTCTTTTAACTTATCGACAATAATGATTTAACAAGTGTAGCCTTTGTATAAGGTTAGATACAAGGTTATAATTATGAGGTCATTTTTATAAATTTTCTGTTTACCAAACTTTGAATTGATCGAAAAACTAAGGATTTTCTGATCCCAGGGATAGATTACCTTAGCCGTATTTGATACAACTTTTTGGAATTTTGGATCCTCAATGCTCTTCAACTTTGTACTTGTTTGGCTTTATAAATATTTTGATATGAGCGTCACTGATGATTCTTATGTAGACGAAACGCGCGTCTGGCGTACTAAATTATAATCCTGTTACATTTTATAACTATTTACACCACTAGGTGGACGCCACTGCTAGTGGACGTTTCATAAATATTAATTATGTGATCATTTTTATAAATTTCCTGTTTACAAAACTTTGAATTTATCGAAAAACAAAGGATTTTCTTATCCCAGGAATAGATTACCTATGCCGTATTTGATACAACTTTTTGGAATTTTGGATCCTCAATGCTCTTCAACTTCGTACTTGTTTGGCTTGATAACTATTATGATATGAGCGTCACTGATGAGTCTTATGTAGACGAAACGCGCGTCTGGCGTACTAATTTATAATCCTGGTACCTTTGATAACTATTATATAGACCTAAAGAAGTATATCGACCTCGAATAGTTCATACTGGAAGATACATCCTCATATCGATCTCATACACAGGGTATATGTATATCGTTTATTGGCATTTAAACAAGATTTTTTCAGTTCAGAGAATAAAGTTGAAAATAGGATAAACACAACGGAACTTTTTTTAAAGTGCATTGGGTATGATCTCCTGCTGTGCTTGGAATGTTTCAATTTTTAAATATAACCTTGTCTTTTGGAGTTTTTGCTGTCGATTTTGTGAATTGACACATACTTTTAAATGCTAAGTACCATTGTCGACTATGTTATTGTTAGCAATTATTTTCTTAAATGGCGGTTTAAGTAAAAAAAAAATGTTTTTGCGTTATACGAGCACGAGTTTTATTCACAGATTTAACTTAATATGTGGGTTTATGTAGGACCCGCAATTGTGTATACTCTATGTTGTCGTGTACATATATATGTGAATCGAAATTTTTCAAACATTGATATAAGTTGAGTAACTTTGGTAAGCAAATTGTATTAGTGTACCTGTATGTAGTTGTTTATTGATAGTCAATTAAACTTTCAGGGTTTAACAAAAAAGATGAAGATACCTTTTACATTTGGGTGTACATGCATTCATAGATAATTCTATTTTTAGCATTCATCGCTGGTTAAATTTTAATGTCAAGTCATGGGGCAAATGGCAATAGACAGAAGAACATCCATGATCTCTGACAGAGGTTACGTATAAATAAAGCTATATCTTTTAGTACGTATTATGTGAACAAAATCACATCACGTAACTTGTTTGCATAATCAAACTATTATCTTGGTGATTAAAATTAAACCTATAATTAGTCTTTTTACATTTGACTGTATCAATATGTAAGTGATATTGCTTAAAGTGTGTTTACTTTTAACAATGGTTTTCACTTTCCTTTTTGAATTTAGTGAAACCTCAACTGATAAATCTTTACGAAGACACAAAAGTAATGTACTTACGCAATTTCTGATCTTCGGTTTAATTTGTATACTATCTTGATGAAAACGAACTAATTTTTTAAAAAGTATTTAGCATTTGTGTAAACACAATGGTGGCAGTTGATCAGGAAGTAAAATATCAAACAAACAGTACAATCTATTTATACTGATGACATTTAAATATTTAGAAGACCAGGTGATCTCCATTTCAATTTATGGTTTATCTTAAGGCTAATATCTCGGTATCTCCATTTTTTAAAAATTATATTAACGTCAAGTACGACTTGTATTAGAAGTAAATGGGTCCTTGCATCATCCGTGAAAGTCTTGTTGAATTAAAGCGCTACATAATATGCTTGTGACATACCGGATATGACCCTTAAAAACTGTCAACACAGTACAACGTATATTTGATTGTTTAGTAATGTTCATATCCATGACAGTAAAATTGCGAAGTTATTAATTTCCAACGATTTGATACGACAGACGTTCATGTTATCTACATATTAGAGATTTCCAATAAAATGACATACGTACCTAACTCGACGTACGCACGTAACGGGACCGGTTATTGCTAACCAATTAATTTTGTTAAATGCGTTACTCAAGTTTTAACTAAGCATTCCTAAACTATGAAATCCATTCATAATAAATTTTATCAATATCAAATATTTCTAAGATGATGAAAAACGAAAGAAATCATGATTTTTATATATCACGTGATTATTGAGATTCCCGCCTAAACTTCACTGTCATAAGACCACGTATATATACGTATCTTTACCTATCATACGATTCATTTGAGTTGTCTTTCATGGTTTTGACAATGACTTTAATTTTCAGATATACTTATCTTTGCAATATTTAATGAACCTTTTATTATTTGATATTTGAATTGATTTTGTTTGTCGTTATCAGATAGATTCTTCTTTTCGATTTTTAATGTTATAATATTTAATTTCCGTGGGTATTGATTTATATAGATTTTGTCGTAATTTCAGAAAAAAATGAACTCAAAATGTTAATCAGAACGTGTCTCTGTTAAAGTTGATAACTGGGATTGCATCATACTTTATTAAGTATTATTTCAAACGTTCTCTTCTTCTACACTTAATCTCCTCAATTTACAACTTCTAAAAAAAAATTCAACAGGAAAAACGTACGTCAACGGGAACTGAATTTAAAAAAAAAACATTAATACAGGTCATGTACTTCTTTAAATTTCAATAGTTGACATATACTTTTCTTTCAAATGAAAGTCAACGAACATTAAAAAAAGAAAATTGTAGTTGATAATAATGTGTGTAAATAAATGTGTACACCAGTTCGTTATATGGATTGTAATTTGGAAGGTGTACTCGATTAGCAAGTGATGACTAATAATCTGCATTGACCACTGTGGATATCATAGTAAACTATCAACTTATCATAGTACATAGTAATTGGCTAAAAATATCCTGTACCCAAGTATTTCTGATTAAAAGTGGATGAGAATGTCTATTTACATAGTTGTTACATTTTTGAGACAACTATAATGTCACTTCAGTCTTTACGGGAATTTTCTTTTTACTCGTATTCATCCGATTAGAAGTAGATTCTAAAGCTATCGCATATATTGATTGAGTTTCAATTTTTGTCTCGCTTTGGAGGTATATATATATATATATAAAAGTGACAACTATGCGACAGATCCAATGACAGGATCACCAGTGAAGGTGTTACACGACTGAAAAAAAATAATTTATATTCATGATTATATACTTGTATATTGGATTGACTGGTAGTAGGCTAGCCTCGAATACAAATTCAATTATTTTGTTGGACCCCCTGATCGAATGACTTTAAGACTGTATTTTACGGCTTCTCCAACAAGCATGATGCATTCACGAGCAAGAGCAGGTATTGGTTTACTCGTAAAAAGACTAGTGTGTCTTGATAGTGGTTACACTCTCTTGTTACCTAGCATATGAAAATGCGACTCTTAATTGTCGGGCATGTTAAAAAAGGTATATGTATTAATCATTATAATTAATTTTCATCATCCTCAATATATATGTAATATTTGTCGCTGGATATAAAACATACATCAGTATCATCATCATCATAAGTACTATAGCTTGAGGCTTAATCTTCGTCGTAAGTACATGTATTATATATAGCTGTAGGCTTCTTCGTCGTAAGTATAACGTGAGGCTTAATTCGTATCTAATATTTTAGCCAGATTATGTCGAGACCTTATTTTACGCATGCATCTCTATGATACATAGTTTTTATAAATATCCAAGTTAAAGCCAATGGAGATCGTTTATCAATTGATCTTGTCACAATTAAAACAGATAGAAAGGAATTGACTCGTGAGACTGAAACGAAGCATAAAAACAGCTAGCCATTTCTAGTATTTCCAAATAAGCTCCATGTACCGAAATGATAGTATCCACAGCTGCTGAACACTATCTTAAAAACAACTACAAAGAATAATTATCCCGTTTATAATATTGATCAACTATGTCGTACTGTTACACCATTGTCCTAGTATGGATGTGACTGTCCCAAGTCAGGAACCTTTAATTCAGTGCTTATCGTTTGTTGTTGTGTTTTCGTTGATTTTTTATCATTAATTTGGCTGTTAGTTTTAGTTGTTTTACATTTGTCATTTTGTGGCCTCTTATAGCTGACTATGCTGTGTGGACTTTTCTCATTGTTGAAAGCCCTTCGTTGGACTATAGTTGTTAAAATTTCTGTGTAATTTGGTCTCTTGTGAAGAGTTGTCTTATTGACGATCATACTACATCTTGTTTTTTGTACATCACAAATTAAGAATAAAACATTCATAGACAGTCTAGAAAAGCGAGACCTTTTGTCATGTCAAAAGTACAGAGTATCTGTAGGACCATTAGTGGTCATAACTGTTTAGCAGATTTTATGTATTGCCCATGTGTCCATTAGATTACACGTCAGTTTCACATGTCTGTGTTCAGTGAGCTACTAAATCACGGGGAAAAAAAATCCAATTCAGTATGTAGTCTTAAACTTTTAAATCACATGCGAGATGCCTAATGTTCAGACATTGTTGTTTTTAAAAAGTATTTATCAAAGTCAAACGACAATCATTTAATGTTTTTTTCGTGCAATACAATTTGTGATCATGGCCGGATCCAAGATATTTGAAAGAGGGTGTAGTTTTCTATAATTGAATTTATACTGACGAGCGGAGCGATGCAAAAAACAATTTGGACAATTATACGCTAAAAATGATATGGATTTTAAAACTTATTTAGCGATCGAAAAGGGGGAGTACGCCCTCTACCCCTGTATCTTCGGATGCAAGTTTAGGTATACTTAAACAAAAACCTCGCCCCATAATTTGGTATAGGTAAAGACGAAAAAGTACTTTTGAAAAATATATCATTGATATGAATTTCTGCCCACATCAAATTATCTTCAGTTAAATTATAGAAAAATATTTTTTTTTTAAAGTCAAGTACACCTTTTACATTCGGGTGTGTTGGAATTTACTTTAAACGTCAAATCTTTTTAAAACAATAAAAAGGCAACCTTCTCGCTTCGGAATTCGTTATTTTAATATTTGCATGCTAAATTTCGTCTTGGTAGTTTTTAAAATTCATAATTTGAGAAGAACTAAAATATGGGTCAAGTGAAATGACAAGAAATGATGGGTGTGTTTGATTACAAGTTGCTAATTTACTTGTTCCATTATATTATTTGTGTCAATAAAATCATTCAAAGTTTAATGACAAAATATTTAAAGAGTGAATAATTAGTTGGGGTTGATTTTTACTGACGGTATATTCCAGCAAACAATGCGTGTTCAAAGAGCAAAACATGCATGCAGTGTATGCTCCCCTCCGTCATGCTTCAATGCAGTAGGACTAAATACGTTGAGTTAAGTCGGTTATGTCGAGTAAAGTCATTTTATTGGAAATCTCTATTACGACTTATCTGTGACGCTCATATAAAAAAAAATACAAAACTGAACAAGTACAAAGTTGAAGAGGATTGCTAACTCAAACTAACAAAACCATATTTTAACTAAATCCGAACTGATCCAACATCTGTATGTCAATTTCAGAATTATGTTGCTATAAGATCACACATTTGTGTTTTAAAACAATGCCAGAAATAATTCTTAAAAAAAAGGAGATAAAAAAAATACATGTAATGTTAATTCATTCTAAAAATCATAAACTTTTGCGTTATTTGTTTGCTTCAAACTTTTTAAATTTTTGTAAACATTCGGTGTTACACGACAACGATAGTTTTAACTTTTTGCAAAACAAATACAGCCCCTTGGTGATTACATAACTCGCCAACTCTTAAACAAACTGCGTACTATTGTTATATATGTTGAACAAAAAATGAGCATGATATTAGATGAGAATATCTAAAAGCAACATGAGCAGAAACGATACCACAATTACTAAAGTAAAAAGTCAAACAAAGAGCATGACAACACTTAACCGAATGTCAAGTTGACCATCACCTTATTATAATGGTGTTGATCTAAGTTGCCTAAGGAAACGTATACACTCCTTATTATTATGAAGTTTCGAAAAAACTAAATTCAAAGACAACTATCTTTGAACGAGTTATAATATAAAAACCGCAAAGTGAAAGGAGTATGTTTTAGAATAGGAAATATACTTTTCTACTTGTTAAAATATATTAAACCAAAACATTAGTAGAACTTATTTTGGTTCGTTGATACAATTAGGAATATTATTTTAACCTTCAATTTACGAAAATTTCACTTTATGAATTATTGACAAATGTGCAAAATAGAAAGTACATTAAAAAGTTTCGGAATTATTTATCGTATAGCTGTATGTAAGTTGGGTGCATTAAAGTCGTTCACTAGGAAGTTTTTCTCAAAAAAATGTCACTCACGTATCAGTACTGTGTCCAATAATAAACATGATAAACGATGTCTTTGAAGTTCGTCGAGTGTTGCATCATTTTGGGTTGATGTCGGCCTTGTTGTCAATGATGAATATTCTGTGCAACTTCTTTAATTAGTTATCAAAGGTACCAGGATTATAATTTAGTACGCCAGACGCGCGTTTCGTCTACATAAGACTCATCAGTGACGCTCATATCAAAATATTTATAAAGCCAAACAAGTAAAAAGTTGAAGAGCATTGAGGATCCAAAATTCCAAAAAGTTATGCCAAATAATAGTGTATCTGCCGTGGATGTTTAAGTTTTTTTTTTATCTAGAAATACTTGGCAATAAGGTAATACTGTTTGACATGCGAGTGTCACCTGTTAACGTTAAAGACCAATACAAATAGTCCAACTAAACTATCTTCGTTCAAATTATACTTGTTTTTTTCTCATATGGGTCATTTTCAAAAAATGTCGAATTTTGAAATTGAAAATATTATTAAAAGTTACTTATTCAAACAACCCTCTACATAAGCAAATCAAAACAAACAGTACTTTAAGAACAACATATTAAAAGATGCAATCTTAATGATGTCATACAAAAATATGTTGAAACATTTTTTGATCGGTGGACTGGTACATTATTTTGTCTATCCTGTTACCATTTTCAAAAGAAATTTTGGGTCATTAAGAAAAGGTTTAGATAAAATGTTAAGCTTGTTTTACGTAGACAATTAAATGGTTTTCAAGAGAATAAACTTCTATATATATTCATTCTGTAATATAATAGATTATTTGCCAATTTAACAGGTTGTACTGAAAAATGCCTCTAAAAATTGGTTTTCAAAGGTTGTAAAAATTATCACCAGTAATGCAAGTCTAAGTTAGCAATTTATATTGTTCGGCATTTTTTCACCCTTTCAAATAAACCCAACATCAAGTAAATCCCTCATAAGGTAGTTTACTTTTCTCTATATTTCATTGGTAACAGGAACGTACGTTTCTGATATATTACTATATAAAAGTCTATCCTGTTACCTTTTAGTCTATCCTGTTACCGATATCAGTATTGCACCTGCGAATTCTTAATTGGGAAGATTAATACGTTATAACCTTAAGATGACTTCAAACAACGAAATATTTCATTCGTTTTGCACCTATATGTTAAGATAAAAAAATTAACGACGTTTTTGTCTACAATTGTCTATCCTGTTACTGTAACCATAGCAACCATAGTAACAGGATAGACAAATTTCTTCGTTTTTGATTGCTGTTGTGAAATGACTACTCCCTTTGGTGAAGTGATTATGTTTTTCTATTGTGAATTTGGTTTCCAACACGTTATTGCACTTTTTACAAGTATACTGTTGGTGTATTTAATCAAAATTGGTGGTAACAGCATAGACATGAAAAAAAGTACGCTATATTTTTTTGACTAAATGTCTTGAAATTTCTTTTCTCTACACTGTCGTTCAAGAAACGAGGCGTTTTAAATGTAAAGATTACTTTGCACTTTTGAGATCAACACTGACTGATTCAATATTCATAGGGAGAATAATTTCACGGCTGATTTAAGTAGCGGTAACAGGAAAGACATGAACCTCCTGTACGCAGATTCAATTTAGTTTGTAGATAATATGTTACATACAATGATATAGAAGCTACGATTTTTCGTTAGAGTAATATTAAACGTTCTTAAAAAGTCCCTTTTGCAGATATCAAGGCGATCAGAAAATCGCAAAAAAATCATTTGAAATGTGTTTTTCTGACACTGTACGCAGACAAATACCCCCAAAATGGGTCTTAAATGCAGTTAAATCTTATCAAAATAGATGTAAGGTGTGTTTATTATTAATGTTCTGAATCACAAATCCGACAAGCTTTCATTTAAACCATTACAACTGAAATTTTCATTAGAAATAAAAAAGTTAGCATGGGTGTACTGAAAATTCGACATTTTTTGAAAACGACCCATATATGTCATTTCTATTTAATAGAAACAAAAAATAATTTAAAAACAGTAATGGATTTATGTATGGTTATACACCTCATTGATGCATGAAAATAAATTACTGTAAAAAGTAAACAAGACCTGAACTTAACACAGTGTTGGTTTTCAAAATAATGGTACCATATTTTGATTTAATTACAGTTATAATTTCATATTTACCTGGTTATAATGTATAACTGTTAAAGGAGTTGACGTCAGTTCATCTGATATTTATTTTATGAAAATGAGAATATGTTGATGAGTTTGTAAGGACTTTTAAAATGAAATATATTTAACATATTCTGACATATCGGTCTGAGATGTTTTTAGTATTGTTACTTACACTAGTAACCCGAATTTAACTTGATCGAACAAAACGGCATTAACGCTGTTTAAATGAGATTAATTGTCATTTGATAAAGATTGATAAAAATTAAAAATCATTTTTAATTTATTTCAATGCATATCAAATCATTGTAATGCCATTCAAATAGATTCGCTTGCAGTCGTTCAAGTTGGTGGTAAGTTACGTCAAACAAATAGGCCACGCCCCCGTTAAACTATTTCAAACTGGTATTTATTCGTTTTAAACCGTGTTGAGACCCGAGCTTTTAACAGGTAAATCACTCAAGCAAAACAACATCGATGTATCTTTCATTTATTTGTTTCAAACTTTATCGACTTATATATATATATATATATATATATATATATATATATATATATATATATATATATATATACAAATAAGGAGATGTGGTATGCTTACCAATAAGAAACCATCTACCAGAAACAAATAAATAGAAATTTTATAACTAAAGGACTCTGTGCAGCTTTTAAATATACATTTAGGAAGGAGGCATGATATCATCTTGAGAAAAGGTAAGAAAAAAGAAAAGAGGAAGTATAAATGCAATTCCAAGAAATCCAAATACATTGACTGACTTGTGAGTTTTAGCTAGGCTATACCTTTATTTACTATGTTACCGAAAAGACTAAATTTCAAAGTCAACATGTAAATGTAGTAAAGCTATACTAGTCCAGCAGCTAAGTCCAATATTTTGGGACAATTGATCACTTTGTGGTAAAAGCATGAAACTTTGCACAGTGTTAATTATGATGCTTATAAATATTTTTGGATATGGAGCCATAACAAAAAATACACAATTGCCGCCAACAGTCATGAAGCAGAATCTAAAAATATAGTATAATTTATCATTTGAAAATAAAAACACAAAACTTCGCATATTACTAGTTATGATGATAATTTATCTTTTCTGAATATGGAACAATCAAAAATAATTCCACAATGGCCGCCAATTTCAAAATGGTGGCCAACAGTCATGAGGCAGATTTCAAAAATATGACTTAATTTATCATTTTAAAATAAAAGCACAACACTTTTCTTATATTGCTAGTTATATTGCTTATTAATCTTTTATAAATATGGAACAATAAAAAATAATTCAATAATGGCCAACAAATTCAAAATGGTCGCCAACAGTCATGATGCAGAGTCCAAAAAAGATGATATAATTGATCATTTGAAAATAAAAGCACAAAACTTTGCATATTGCTGTTGATGATGCTAATAAATCTTTTATAAATATGGAACAATAAAAAATAATTCCATAATGGCCAACAAATTCAAAATGGTCGCCAACAGTCATGATGCAGAGTCCAAAAAAATAAATGATATAATTGATCATTTGAAAATAAAAGCACAAAACTTTGCATATTGCTGTTTATGATGCTAATAAATCTTTTATGAATATGGAACAATAAAAAATAATTCCATAATGACCGACAAATTCAAAATGGCCATCAAAAGTCTTATTAGCAGAAACCATAAACATTCTTGATTTCAAATATGACACTGGTCCTGCATTGAAGAGAGTCTGCTTAGAAGACTTTGATAATCATTTTTTCAACATATCAAAAGCAGTTACGTTTGTTTCGTACAGATATTTTCGCACCAAATTAGGAATTTAAAGGAACCTTCCCAAAGTTATGTAAGGAAAATTCTGTACCCCTGTCATTGCTTTCTTTGGTCAGTATGATTAAGTTTAGACCCAACATTCAGGATCGTTTATATTCTCAGTTGACAGTAACGATAGCACAGCGCTTCTGATGTATAGATGTACAAAGAAACTATCAAACCGTCACATAAAAGATCATGAATCTACATTTTGTGCTTATTTGGGAATCCTGATCCTCTGTAAGACTAGAAAACGTGATCTACATGTAGTAGATACTTTCTTCAAACTTGGACTATTTGTCTCCTTACATCGAGTGTTAGAAATTTCTACTCCCATGGCTTATGATCGTTATGTAAAAGACGGTATAGTTTGTTTGCCTTACCAATCTACTACAAAATGTATTTACTTCATCTGCTGTAGACAATATTGATCACAATCCAATTCCAAGCAGTATATCGTCAAAAAATTCATTCGATGGTACAGGTATATCTTTATTCCAACATATTTCAGAAGATGTTCAAGGCGTTGTTAGATAGATAGATAGATACTTTATTCTCTAAAAACTAGATACAAGTTTACTGAGAAACATACAATATAAATACAGACACAACAGTTAAATACCGTAATTATGATGACATACATGTTTAGTAACATGTAGAATTAATGATATAAGAAGGAAAAATGATCGTTGAGATGCTCATGCGATTACATTTACATGGACGGACAAACTGTTTTTATTAATACACTTAATAAATAAACACAATTTCCTTAAGACAGATTGTTCAAACATTTCTCCAATCTAAACCCATGTTGAAATGCCAGTCAAAGAGAGTTTCTCGTTTACCTTTACCAGAGAGTTATTCAAGTTTTCCACCAGCTGTACTAAGATTCAACGAACCAGCTCGAGACAAGGTTCGATCAATTCGTCATTTTGAGATGCATTTTTACTTATTTCTCCGTTAATATAAAACGGTTGTAGAAAATATTACACCTCACAATAGAAAATAGTTATATATGTGTATGTTCCGGACCATATGAGTGTTTGGACCATAGAACAGAACAGAACATATTTTATTTCCAATTAAGGGCCCACAATGGTCATACAGAGCATACACGAATAAGGAAAAAGAATATTGATTTGCATAGATACATAGATACAAACAATTTTTTACATACAGTTACAATACAATTACTAACTCATATTCACTTTAATAAATTTACCAACAGCATTAAGGACCTGATTGTCTTCATAGTTTAATAAATAAATAAATTTATGCTGATTATCAAGTATAGAAAAATTTGAAATTCTTTGGCAAACAAAGTGAAAGAGAGCATCTCTATCTGATTTAAAAATTTCACAGTTAGTTAAAAAATGGATTTCATCTTCAACACAGCCAGATGAGCATTTTTTGCAAATTCTTTCATTTCGTGGAATATTTGAAAAACGACCAACTTCAATTTGAAGCTTATTAGCAGAAATACGTAATTTGCATATATATCTTCTAAAATCAAAGTTCTTAATTTTAGAAGATCTATAGTCAAATTACGTATTTCTGCGTAAACTCATATGACCGACCATACGAGTATAATACTCGTTTGGTTATTAACGGGCCGGACCATATGAGTATTTGGACCATATAGGTATTTTTTTCAAATAACATTATGAACGTTTCGATAATACAAAAACTTTATCTAATAAAACAGTGATGGTTACATGACAGTTTATACATTTTTTAATCCAAAAACTACGAAAAAACTAAATATTGATGCCTTAGTTAGTTTTCATCGCTGGTTACTTTCTTGCATGTAGGTTTGGTGTGACATTCACTTCCAAACGGTATCATAGCTTTTTGCATTTGCAAGAAATTAGTGCACGATTCTTTTCATTTACACCTTAGTTTGCGAGTGAAACGCTAGCCTTTATGCAGTTACATACAGTCACACAGAGGTCTTTGGCCATTCTGATGTCTACGGTGTTTTTAAGAAGCTCTATATCTCAAATATCGTATGATGTCTGCAACATGTGCAATACACCATATTCACAAGACAACTTAAAAAAACTATGTTACTTTCCAGTGACTTCTTGTGTAACAGTTCGTTAAGAACATTTTGGAATTTAATAATTGTTTTAGTCGACATGTTGCCAATAACTCAAATACTGTAATAATAAATCGGTAATGACCATCGGTAATGACCATCGGTATAATATATGTTTACTATGAATTTGTCAATTAAGTAACATTAACTTTGTAAAACTTTTTATTTTTATATAGCTTATCTTTTTATTATAATATAATAATAAAATTACCTATTTGATAGCGTCTTTTTAATGAACGGTAAAACCATATGAAGGGTTTAGAAGTATTAAAAGTTAACTGTAACAGAGTGTTAATTACCCCGACCATACGCGTACGGTCGGACCATATGAGTATATACCCATATGGTCATGACCATACGCGTATGGTCCAAATAGTCATGTACACATTCTTTGATATCATAAAAGTAACAAATAAAAAACAGAAATCAACCTTTTCTTTGTCCAATAATTTTCCGTCACCGTGCGGATATTCGAAACAATCGAGTCTAAACATTTTTTTGCTGGTGTGGTTTAGACACAGTGTATTAGACCGGTTTATTATTTACATAATCTGAGTCAATCTAGTAAATAATATTGATGATGACGGGGAGGATTTTGTTATAACTCAAAATACTTTATCAATGATCAGGACATTGAACTTTATTATAAACTAAATTAAAAGAGCAGATTTGTTCTTACATAAAGTTTCAATTATAGAAGCATTCTTTGATATAGACAAAAAGATATGATTTTATATGCAAGTCGACCGAATAGCAAATATACAGAAAAACTTCGGCAATCTAATAAATATAAAGAATTTGTCTATTTGCCTAGAAAAATAATTTAAATCTTATTTATTTATAAGCATTATTGTGTTATCGTGTGTTCATGAGTACCAATCACTTCATCAATGTATCGATCTAAAGCACTAGTAACACTGTACGGGACAAATTTGCCATTCCAGGATTGGCAAATCTGACTTTGTCGGTTGACAAGATATCAAAAATATTTTTTGCCCAAGTGATAAATAATCAAAAATATTAAATTTCCCCATATGTCCCAACATGTCACCGTTGTCACTGTTGTCACCACAGCTGTTTAAAAGTACATTTCCCATGGGAAATAAAAAAATTCCCATGGGAAAAGTTAAAGCTCCCATGGGAAATGTAAAAGTTCCCATGGAAAAAGTACTTTTCCTATGGGAATTTTAAAGTTCCCATCGGAACTACAATTTCCCATGGGAACATTGGTAGATAGTTTCTTTCCATGGGAAATTCTAAATTTCCCAAGGGAATTTTTCTTCCCACGGGAACACCTTTTTCCCTTTGGAACATTTATTCTTCCCATGGGAACTAAAAATTTTCCCATGGGAAGATATATTTTTCTTATGGGAACACTATTTTTTCTTTTTTCTTTTTTTCTACTTCAGAATTTGTAAAGAGTTGTGAAATATCGCAATGGACTGACAGTCACTTGTAACAATGGCTGGAACAGTTTAACAAGCATTCCATTTGATAAAAAGGTGTTATTTCAAAAAATAAAAAAATTAAGTATTTATATCATACTTTTACACTCAAAAGTCGTTTATTATCGTTGAATGATTGATAGAAATTCTACCGTCCATCGGCTGATTTTACAATTTGAATCTCTCACCTTTGTGTTATGTCAATAGCATCGTGTATATCATGTAATAGTGTTCGCTGAGCTGTCAAGTATCAGAGCCATGCTTTTGTATTTAAGAATTTAATTTAAGAATGAAAATTATAATTCTGTTTTAAACTATATACATGGGGAATCACGAATCGTGTTTAAGATTATTTTCTAATTAAAACCCTATAATTTCATGAAATTGACATCATAATTATTATTAATGTACTTATTCTCTTTCGTCGACGTAACTCATTATGCGTGGTTTTCGCCACTAGAGAGATGTGCACTTATTTTTTTTAAAGTTTATTTAATTTATTCATTTGGTCAAATTTCCTAATCATGCCAATGCAATGTTGTTACTCGTCTACACAAAAATCTTTTATTTCTATTAATTTTTGACAAACTTTTGGAAGTCTTGTTAGATTTTTCTTTTATGATCTCTCAGGTAAATATCAAAGAGAATCCATAGTTTTCCATTTCCAAGGACGAATCAGGATTAAATATAATATTTATTATACATTCACTTGTACTTTACTCGTAGGCTTTCTTCGTGTAATTTATAGCTTAAAGGAATTATTTGATGAGTTTAACTGTTGATCAACTTTAAAGATAATTGGGTTTGACTAACAGTAGATCTGTAAAAATTTCCTTCTTTCTATAGTTTAAATGTTCTAAAATTCATATTTGTAATGGTACTCGTCACCAATGTTGTTTGTCAATGTCACAGAGACGGCAGCCCTTACTGAAATAAAGACCTTCCTGCAAGCATTTGCCGCAAGCTTGCGGCGAACATTGCTGCAGACCTACCGCGAACATCGCTGCATATTTGCTGCAAACCTGCCGCGAACATCGCAGCATATTTGCTGCAACCCTGCCGCGAACATTTGCGGCAGGTTTGCTGCAGATATGCTGCAAACCTGCCGCGAACATTTTACCATGCAAATTAGGTTTGCGGCAAGTCAGCTGCAAACACATGATTTTCCTTATTAGTGTGTATGCAAATTTATTTAAATTATTTACTGCAAGTCTGCCGCAAACACAACCCTTTCAACACAGGATTTACTCCCACAAACAATTTTCAACAAAACTTCAAACACATTCATATAAACAAAGGACAAGGTAAATAAATATAAAACATTTATTAACCAACCTATATGTATAACAATTTTATTAACAACAAATTTTGATATATCCTATTAATCTTGTAAACTGCAGCTAGTTAAGTTAACAATGACAATTTGTAAAAAGCTGATTTTATGTTATTTGAGGTGGTACCTAACACTACAGGGAGATAACTCTATAAAATCATCAGAACGCCTTAATTACATTGTTTTGTAAAGGGAATATTAGGCTTCTCAATGATCAAAATTAGTTTTTGTCGCTATATAACCAGTGTATTTTTTCTGATAAGTTGGTTGGTTCAAATTTTTTTGAAATTTTTACAAGCCAAAATAATTTTATTAATATTTTATTACTGAATAACAATTCATAAACATTCAAAGTCCAATTCATTTTATCTGAATTTCCATTCTCATATTGAAAATATCAAAACTAAATATATGGACTACTTCAGCACTTTATGAAAAAACATAATAAATTAAAATAGTAAGTAAAACGGTGTGGTGTTTAGCCTATAACACACATACTAATACACTTTTTCTTACAAAGCCAAGAAAAAATAAAATAGATAAATAAGCACTTGAGTGAACAAAATCATTACTGGACTATAAACAAAAATCACTATTTCAGCACACTTTGTAAATATTGATACTACAGTCCTATGTTAAATAAATATAATCCAATGCAAAAGAGGATATTTTTAGATAAGATATGAATATTGTGGAAATCATTGATATCCCAAACAGAAAAATAAATGAACAAATTGCTTTCAAATCGTATTCAAATCTCTTTCAAATCGTGACTCTGCGATTTGTTAGTACCATTTGCTTGCGATTCATTAAACAAATCATAAACAAATCAGAATTTTCCAAATCCCCTAAAACTGATTTCTTTGCGATTTCTTTATATTGTATGATTTGTAAGCAAGTTGTCTCTGTTTTAGTGTGATTTCTTTAAGATTTGTTTACTTGCTTATCTTATGAAATGATTTGAAAGAGATTTGTTAAATTTGTAACCTAGAATGGTGTGATTTCGTTATGATTTGTTAACTTAGAATATCATATGAAATGATTTGAAAATGATTTGTTAACTTTGCTAGCTAGAATGGTGTGATTCATTGATGATTTGCTATAATGAATAAAATGTTAATGGATTTCAATTTTCTTTGTTTATCTATCTCTCTGACTTCCGGTTGAGGTCAAATTCAAATTTCAAGTACTGTTCTATATTAACTGAACAAAGAAGGTTGCAAGATGAGGAGTTTTATTCAGTTTATGAAAGATGGCGGTGGTAAGGAATCTCTATATTTATAATTTCACATATTCAACTAATACTATTCAAACGTTAACCTTTAAAATTTAAAAGCTGTGCATTTCAGTATCTCATTATCATCATGATAATTTTGTATTGTAAGGTCTGTAAGGATTAATTTTTAAAATAAAAATGTGTAAAAGATGTGTAAACAGATCGAAACATTCATTTAAAGACTGGCTTCCAGAGACAGCAAACATAATACACTGGCAAGTTTAATGTTTTAATTGTGCATGATGTTTACTGACCAGGTCCCGGGCAAAATGGGTAAAGCTATATTACAATATAGCAGAATTGGACCAAGACTAAGAACCATCATCTATTCGATACCATTCTGCTAAGTACACGTGGTTGCCCATGTTTTTTTTCAAATTTCGTTATAGTCAAATTCGGGAGAGAAGTAAGAGAAACCTACACACAAAGTGAACAATTCGTCCCTCATCGCAACCAAAGATAGTATTCCTTTTTACAATTAGATGAGTAGCTATTTAAGGTAAAAGTTTAGTGGTTTCAGGTGCAGAACATATTTTTGATCTGGATGTAAATGATTTAATCTGTGAATTTTTGATTGATGCCAATTTATCAAGTTACGATTTGCTTATGATTTACTTCTGATTTGTTTAAGATTTGATAACAATTTGTTTATAATTTCTTAATAATTTGAAAACAATTTGTTTATGATTTGCTTGAGGTAGGAATATGATTTACTTCTGATTTGTTAAAGATTTGTTAGCAATTTCTTTACAATTTCTTTACGATTTGAAAACAATTTGTTTGTGATTTGCTTGAAGTAGGATAGCAATTACCTCTGATTTGTTAATGATTTCAAAACAATTTCTTGACAATTTGTTTATGATTTGCTTATGAATTGTAAGCAATTTGTTCGTTATTTGTTATTGTGATTCGTTAGCTCATTTGCATGTGAAATTTTATCACTTTCAAATCACAAAGAAATCATACGATTTGTTTATCATTTGTTATCATGATTTGTTCCTCAATTTTTTTTGTTTGGGTACAGAAAATTTTCATGTTAAGAAATCACAAGACAAAAAAAATATATTTACATATATCATTTGCAATTACAAAAAATTGAAATCAGGTACTTTCATTTTTTAAACAATACTGCAATGTACAGGTTTTTGTTAATTGAAAAGGTTTAACAATTAAGATAAACACAAGGTATAATTGACAAATAAATAACTTGAAATTATTAAGGCAACTTTAATTTTTAACATTAACAACACATTTGTCCTTTTGAGGAAATATTTAACAATATAATTGATTTTAAAATATGAGGTCACGATTTAATAATTCTGTTGTATATTGAATAAAATAATTGGTAAAATTTTTTAAATAGAAAAAATGTTTACAACATGCCCAGAAGGGATATTTAAAAAAAGACACCCTATATATCACAACATATATTTTCAACAAAAAAGTTATTCAATGGTTTCAGTTTCAATGGACTTTTTTTTGTGCGCCCTGGTCATTGTTCCGATCTTTGAATTGAAAGCAGAGATGACCGTCTTGCTGTCTAAACCCCATGTCTTCATTGCAAAAGCTGAAAAAAAGAAGAAAATTTATAATATAAAAGTTTTATTCTATTTCCCCGTTACATTATAGTTCATATATTACAAAATAACTTCACCACTGCATTTAAATATATGAATTAATCTTGGTTCCTAGTAGCTATAGTAAAACACTTATAGGGGCACTAGCTACGAGATATATAAAAAATCTAAAATATAATTTTTTTTCAAATTATTAATGAAATTACTGAAATAATGAAATAATAATTTGCTTAAGCAGGCAGTATGGGTTTATTTTGTCAAAATAAGAGAATAAATATTGATAGTGTACTATTCGCTTGCAAGTGAATAATTCAACCCCATTAAAATCTGTATTCATGTTTGATTCAAATGAACCCCTTAGCTAGTGATGGATAACACATGAATTGTTTGTGTATAGTTACATTGTATTTAAAGGAAAAGAATGTCAACATTGAAAGTGAAACAAAGGTACAGCATTTAATTGACTTATTCAATCCACAAAAACTGGTTCTTATACAGATGATAACAACAATGATTAACTTATATTTTTAATCTATAATATAAAATTAAACAGACATAGAACAATCCAATTATACGGGTTCGCTTTATCTATTTATATCTTCATTTATGTTTATATTACTTATACAGTCATGGGAAGTATTCTAATAAATAATTAGATGGTGTCTAGACTAAAATACACACGAAACGAAACTCGACCCTATGCCCGGCAAATGTCTTATTTTAGACTTTTTATGATATTTGGATAAATGTTTTACATTGTTATAATATTAACCAAATACTAGAATTTGACTCAAATCGGTGACCATTAAATTTACAGTGTGTGCCCCTTTAAGGTAAAATTGTAAGGTTTGACTTCAACTTCAACCAAAAACTACCACAACCAAAAACTTAAACCCGATGTTGAACAGACAGGTGAATGAACGAATGCACAGAACAGAAAACATAATGCCCATTAATGGATCATAAAAATGAGGTATAAAAGATATCTTGCATTTAAAACCAACCTGCAAACATATTTTACGTCAACAACATCATGACTGTGTATGTTGCAAAAGAACATAACATCTATGGCTGCCAATTTAATAGAAATGGAATTTACCAAGTTTCATCCACTGAAGAGCGAAATTTTAAAATTGTGTCTCAACAGCTGAGTGATAATTCATTCAAAGCAACATCAGAAACATAAAAGGCAAGAGCATATTGCTAAATGCATGTTTTATTTATATGATTTATTTATTATGTTTTACTTCGTATTTATATCAAATATGAGAAGTTATATCTGATTGGTTATCATGAATTTGACAGCTACTGAAATTGAGAATGGAAATAGGGAATGTGTGAAAGCGACAACAACCTGACCATAGAACAAACAACAGCAGGAGGTCACCAATAAGTCTTCAATGTTTCTTTAAGAATCACCCTATTATATTTTGTAAGAAATTAGGTAGTGCATTCATAATTTAAAAGTGTTCAAAGGACAAAACAAATTAAATAACTCTTTTGTAACATTTATGTTAATTAATTTACACCAAATACCTTCAAAGAAGTAATAAAACAAACCTTTCAAGGCTTTTCCAATATGGGTATCTACCAAGTCAGAGCCAGTTTTTTGTTGTACCTCTTTTGGCTGGAAAAAGCCATTAAACATGAGTTTGATGGCACAGGTTTTCGTTTTTCCCTTGTATGCTCCTTGCATGTCGTTCATCGAAGGAACAGGGATCAAAACTTGGTGTCCTTCCACCAATCTCATATACCCTTGTGGGATGTCGGTATCAGGGACATCAGAAATTTTCTGAAAAAAAATTATGAAAATTTAAGATTCAATTTATAAATTTAAACATATATCATGTATATATGAGCTTTCTTTTTTAATATGTATAGTTAGACCTCATAAAATCCATTTAAAATTGTTTGTACTTCATGAATCACAGAATTTAATTAAAGTTATTCATAGAAGTTAGAACTTAGAACTCAGAAGTTCTGTACCCATTATATATTAATAGTTTCTGTCAGCACAGCTCAGAAATTGATACCTGCCCCTAGCTAGGTCCATACTTTGAATAGAAAAAAAATATTGTGACAATTAACAAATCAAGAACGCTTTGGGCATAATATGGTAAGGATTTGGAAGAAATTAAGATGTTGCGCTAGAACAGGCATGTAATGGTCAGGGGAATTAAATATGGCCAGCTTTCCGAGATCATCATTCTGTATCACGGTATCCTCTGTTCTTGATTCTACAAAAGATAGGCAAATGAATCAAGATTTATCAAATGTGTATATATGTGAAATGGATGTTGCTACTATAAGCAAAGGACAATAGAATTACTAAATTTTATCAAATTCAAAATAAGTAAAATTATACAGCCACAGTGATTTAGGTACATATGCAGTGTTTTCCCTAAAATTTTGAAAAAAAGCATTATACATTAACATAGCACTGGTTGTCCGAAAAATATAGCACCATGGTCCATAAAATTCTTTTATATAATTATCCAAAATAGCAGCAGGTTAGAAAATATAACACCAGGGTACTGCTGTGCTTTTATGCCCTGCATGCATGGGGCTGGGTAGAACACTGAAGCATAAGAATTAAGTATCATGGCCTTATTCAAACAGGAAAGTATTTTTACAAGTAAAGAGTTGAAACGAGGGCTGAAGAAAAAGCTTTCTGAATATATTATTATTTTGTTGGTGGTTCTAGCTTATAGTTTTATAATTTGTTGGTTTACAAAGTTTTAATGTGAACTGTTTCTGTTGATCCAACAATAGAACAAAACCAATAATTCAGTTTAAAAAAGAAATAGGACACTGCACGCCAAGTGTATTAGGATCTGTTATTTCAGAATAAAAAAAGGAAAATAGTATTTTCGGGCCCCTATAACAGCTGACTATGTGGTATGGGCTTTGCTCATTGTTGAAGGCTGTATGGTGACCTAAATTTGTTAATTTTTGTGCCATTATGGTCATTTGTGTACTAAGTTTCAAGATGATTGGACCTCCACTCATCAAAAGCAACCTTGACTAAAAACGTTAACCTTGAGCAGGACAGACAGACAGACCTAAAACATCATGCCATAAGAGGGACACAGTGTAAATATATTTAATCAATGATACTAACCTATTTCGGATTTCAACCGTGTCGCTTCCTCCCTCCAGTAAGTGACATCCCTTTGAAGTTTTGCAATATATTGCTGTATACTGGAACTTTGTTTGTCTTTCATAATGCAATCAGCACAGTTATTGTTTGATTGAAGTGAGTCAATTGGTTGAAGATCAGTTAGTTCTGTAAAGTTTGATAGAGGATTTGTAGAAGTAGATATTGAATTATTGGAAGCTGGTATATCATTATTGCTAAAGATGAGAGGTCTTGAGGTAGATGTGTCAACATGCATGTACGAAGACTGCTGACTATTAGTTGACATATACAAGGGTGACACAAAGGAATTAGAACCTGATGTGAGAGGTGGAAGAACTGAAGAACCATCCATAGAAGGAACATAACTATTAGATGCTGAAACTTGCTTATCATGCTGATTGGGATAATGATGCAACGGTTCTGCTGTGTAGGGCAAGGGTACTGAACAGGAAACATGGGCATTAACAAGTGGAGTGTAAGTAGGTTGTTGACTGGTAGCTGCTATGTAAGGAAAGGGTGCAGAAGAGGGAACATGTGTGTTAACTAAGCCAGGATTGAAATTAGTAATGTTATGTGGTGGTTGACTGGTTACTGCTGGTCGAGGCATATGAGTAAAGGAATGAACATTAGTGTTAGGCACAGGTGATGGTGAAGGACATGATTGTTAACTGGGGAAAGAGGGATGGTAGTAATGTTATGTGGTGGTTGCCTGGTTACTGTTGGTGGAGGCATATGAGTAAAGGAATGAACATTAGTGTTAGGCACAGGTAATGGTGAAGGGACATGATTGTTAACTGGGGAAAGAGGGATGGTAGTAATGTTATGTGGTGGCTGACTGGTTATTGCTGGGCTAGTCATAGGTGTTAAGGAATGATCATTAGTGTTAGGCACAGGTGACGAGGAAGGGACATGCATGTTAATTTGGGCAGGGGGTAGGAACAGTGGTAGTGCAGGAGACATTATTAATCTGTTGGTTAAAGTCTAACATGCCATTATTGTTAGTTGTACTACAAGTACCTACAGTGCATTCAGCATGCAGCTCTTGAAAATATCACTAGCATTTTTTGATGCTGTCTCCAATTAGCTTCTGAAAAATAAAAAGATTTTCCTTGTTTCTCATGAAAAAATTAAAAAAAATAAAGAGTTTTCAGTATTAAAGAAATGCTGTGGTTACATTAAAGCACTGTTTGTCAATCGCGAAGTATAAATTAATCATTGTTAAAAAAAAAGGGTAGGTACATTGTAGGTAAGGATTTTTTTTATTTCAAAAAATATTTTGCATGTCATTGAGACTATGAGAGATAAATTCTGACTAAACAGAGCTAATTGAAAAATGACAAAAAACTAAGTTAGGCTAGATTTCTAAGCTTTAGGTAGTGAAATAGGAAACACACATAGTTTTTTTTTATTTGGCCTTACAACAAACACAAATGTTTTGAAGTCACATTGTTCCCACAAGGATTTAATTTGCTTAATTTATGTAATCATTTTCAGAATTTCACCATCTTTGAAATATAACCGTCAATTTAATCAGTGAGTTATTTGACAACATGACCAGTCAGGGGCATTATTTTAGACAAGTAACTATTAAAATTACCTATTCAAGTAATGTTGAAAATGGGGCCATTTCAAATATTACTTATATAAGTAACTTTTCTGAATATCATTTTTATAGGTTTCCGATAATACATATTTTACTACATGTAACTTAAACAAATTTTCACAGTCATCGATCTGGTTATTTTTTTAATTTAACATAAAATCTAATCCTACTGAAACACTTACTTTTCTGACACACTTATCTTTCATACTGACGCTTCTGGGTCAAACATTTGTCTCTTGGGACTATAGAATTATCATTTTCATCCAAAATTTTGAATGTAGACTGATACAAATAGATTTGTACTTGTGAATTAGGTCAGAGTTGAAGTTTTTTATTTTATTATTTGTTACCCAAAAAATTACAGATGTTCTTGAATAATTGTGATTTCTAATTCTTTCAAATAAAAATGAAAATTAATAATCATGATAATTTTGTCATTATTTCAAAAGTAACCCTCGTCAATCTCTATACTCCTTTCAAATCAAATAACTTCTTAATTTTATGATATTAAATGATGAAAAATTTCACGAAACTACATTTAGTCCATGCTTCTATTGAAATTTAAAGTAACTCTAGAAATAAGTAATTTTATTATTTTTAAAATAAAAAAATACCTATATAAGTAATTAAAAAAATTACTTGTTTAAGACGGGCACATTTATTTGGTAAATTTTGTATATGCCCCTGTTTGGGTTATGACGAGGGAAAGTCTGCGACTATTACATGTACATGTAATCAAAACCAATTTGTATGTAACCAATATGTTATAAATATGTTTATAGAGATAAGAAGATGTGGTATGATTATGAGTGCCAATGAGACGACTCATCAAGGGCCCCAAAAATTACAAGTGTAAAACCATTTAAACACAAAAACCAAAGGTCTTAAATATAAAAAGAAAATGTAAACAATTTAATTTCTGTGACTTTTTATACATTTTACAAGAGTTATGTTGTCATGTTTATAATTCCCTTAATATACCATGTATACCAAAATGACAATCATTCTCAAAAATAAATTGATGAAGCCATAACAAAAAAAACAAAAGAGTAAAACTACACTGTTGATACACAACATAAAAAACTAAAGACAGACACAACCCATCAAAAACCTGGGGATGATGTCACTTGCTATTGAAGTGTGAGCAGCTGAGTCATGTTCATTATTTGGATATTATCAAGACTTCCACAGTGAATAAGGTTTAGTACATGTATGTGATAGTACTAATATGTGAAAAATTGCCTTACACATGTTACACAGTGGGTTATTGGGTTGTTAACAATATTTAAGAATTTGAGTTTTTTTTTCAATACAGGTTTTTATATTGTAATGATTTTTACAGGCTGTTCCAGTCCTAAAAAGGAGAAAAAAGTAGACAATATTGGAAGAGTCAGACCAAGAAAATACATTCAAAGACACAACAGAAACAAAATTTTGCCTAAAAAAGCTGTCATTGACAAGGATTTGATTGTATACTTTGCAGTTTCAGAAAAACAGGATTTTTCTTATCATTCAGATAATGAAAATAGTACAGACTATGATTCATCAAAATTAGAAAATCCAGGGGTTGACCAGGAGAACTTCAATGATAACCTGCATGCATTAAAAGAGTCATGTCATGACCAGATAAACACTAAACTAGATAGTAGAAAATTGAGTAATGAAAAAGCCAGTGAGATTGTGGAAGATAGTATATGTTCAGGTCTTGTGGAAGAGGATGAATCTGATGATGACTTAATTTCAGATGAAAAATGGAATGATCTCATTAAAATTGAAGAAGAACAAGAGGACAGTTATGATTTGACTGAACAAGGAAATGATCAGATAACTTATTCAAGGGAAACTTTAAAAAGTAATGACTCAATATATCCTAGGCACAATATGACTGTTCATGATAGCATGGTGTTAATTCTACTTTATACAATTTGCCATTCTGTAAGTGGTGCACACCTAGATGACTTATTAACACTTATAAGCGTCCATTATCTCCAGTCACATGTTGGTCTACAGAGTATTTGCATGTTTAAAAAATATTTTGCAAGCATGCATTCTCCAATCAAGAAACATTTTTTCTGCAGAAAATGTATGTCCGATGTTGACGAATTTGAGGAAACATGTCACTCTTGTGGGAAAAGATTAACAGTAATGAAAAAGAAAGATTTCTTCATTGAACTACCACTAGAAGAACAACTAGAAAAAATAATGCAAAGACCCGGTATTCTTTCTTTAATACAATCGAGATTAACTAGAAAGAAAAAAAAAAGAAAATGGAATTGGAGATATTTATGGTGGCAGTATTTACAAAAAAATGTCTACAACAGGTGGGCCTTTGTCAGAACAATATCCAAACAACATATCATTCACCTGGAATACAGATGGAATTCCAGTTTTTAAAAGCTCAACATTATCGTTATGACCTTTCTATCTTGTAATTAATGAATTACCTTATAAGCAAAGGATGATGAAAGAAAACATGATTCTCTGTGGTCTTTGGTTTGGTGAGTCCAAACCATTTATTAGCTTGTTCACAAAACCATTAATGAAGTCCTTGAAAAATCTAGAGTCTAAGGGGATAGAGTATGAAACAGGAGGCTGCAAAGTTGTAACACAAGCCTTTCTTATTTGTGGTACTGCTGACCTTCCTGCTAAAAGTTTAGTTTTAAATTGCAATCAATTTAATGGACAGTACAGCTGTATGCGATGTGTGCATCCAGGAGAAACTTATAGAACTGCAGCAGGGGGATCTGTTCATGTACATCCTTATGACGCATCAAAGTCAATGTATGAAGATAGAACATCAAGTAATTGTTTAGAAGATGCAGCTATAGCCACAGAAAGTAGAAAAACCTTTAAAGGAATTAAAGGACCCTCTTTTCTAATGACTCTGAAATCCTATGATTATGTCAAATCTTCTTCCATTGATGACATGCATGGGGTTCTACTAGGAATTGGAAAATTATTAATTAAATTATGGATTGGTAGCAGTCATAGTATGGAAACATTTTCTATTTCTTCATATGTAGACATTATAGATGAAAGATTATTGAAAATAAAGCCACCATCAGTCATAACACGTGTTCCAAGATCCCTATCTGAGCATTTCAAATATTGGAAAGCATCAGAAATACGATCCTGGTTGCAGTTTCATTCATTACCTGTGCTGTGTGATATTCTGCCTGAAGAATATTTTATGCATTTTGCCTGTTATGTGCAAGGAATATATTTATTGTCATCTGACAGTATTTCTCCTGTCGATTTACAGAAAAGTCAGAGCCTTTTATCATATTTTGTACATATGTTTCCATCCTTATATGGAGAACGATACGTAACATTGAATATGCACTCCTTGCTTCATCTTACACAATGTGTTAAAGATCTAGGCCCATTGTGGGTATATTCTTGTTTTCCGTTTGAAAATATAAATGGTGTTCTTATGGAGCTGTTTCATGGAACTCAGAATATTGAACTCCAAATAATGTACAGTATTAATGTTGATCAAAGTATGTCATTGATGGTGAAAGGTATCAATGATAAAAATCTTATTCACTTTGCAGATAAAATGAATCATAAAAACAATTCTGCAAAGGCTATCATTGGAACTTCTGCTGCTTCCTTCCCGATAGGAGCAAGCAGTACTTTTACATTGTCAGATACATTGTTTGGTAAACTTGTGAATGAAGTAAAGTTTGTTCCACTTAAAATATTGTCTTACAAGAGAATTTCATTGCAGGGAAACACACTGCATTCAACTGCTTATACAAGAGTGCAAGTGAGAAACATACACTATTAAATATTATGATTCGGTTCAAAAACAATTCAAGTACGGATGCATAGCTCATTACATTCTTGCAAAGAAATGTGAATGTGTCAAATAAATTTGTATGTGTAATTCTACAGTGATAGCTGTTATTGGAGAGTTGGTGTGTACAGGATTATCTATCATTAATCCAAATTTTTTAAGTGTAGATGTACCTCATATCAATATTGTACAGAAAACAAAGAATGTTCACTTGGTTGATGTTACGAAAATACTTAATGTTGTTGTATTAATAGACATTTTTGGAGATAATGGAAAAATGTTTGTTTGTGATTTTCCAAATGTAAAGGAATCTGATTGAAGCAAAATGTACATGATGTACATATATAAATTATATTCTGTAACTACATCTACTGAACAAAAATATCAAATGTAAAGTATGAGATTTGTTTTGTTTTGTTTTTGACACGTGCATATGGGATGATTTTCTTGAAAGGAAGTAAAATAACTTACTAATAAGGGTTAAGATTTTAATTTCAAATAAATTAATATAAATTTTTATTGTAAATAACAATACCTATTACACTGTTCATACATGTACAATCAAATCATGTCTTGTGGAAATTAGTTGTTACTGTTCCAAGAGTTTGTGATTAACTTTCTTGCAGACTTCTTGCAAACATAGAAATATTGTTAAAGGTTGCTGCAATCTTTCTGCGAACAGAGATTTTTTGTTAAACTTTCTTGCAAACATAGAAATATTGTTGAAGCTTGCTGCAATCTTTTCGCGAATAGAGATTTTCTGTTAAACTTTCTTGCAAACTTCTTGCAAACATAGAAACATTGTTAAAGCTTGCTGCAATCTTTCCGCGAATAGAGATTTTCTGTTAAACTTTCTTGCAGACTTCTTGCAAACATAGAAATATTGTTAAAGCTTGCTGCAATCTTTCCGCGAATAGAGATTTTCTGTTAAACTTTCTTACAGACTTCTTGCAAACATAGAAATATTGTTAAAGCTTGCTGCAATCTTTCTGCGAACAAAGCTGTTATATGTAAAGTTTCCTGCAATGTTTCTGCAAATAGAAAGTTTTTCTGCGAGTTTGCGGCAAGCTTGCAGCAAAAAGCTGCGATGTTCGCAAGAAGATCGTAGCTAGCTGCGAACTCCCGCAAACATCAAAATTTAGTTCCTGCGAAAATTTTTGTTTGCAGCAGGTCTGTTGCAAAGTTGCGGCAGACCTGCTGCAAACAAAACCATTCTGTAAGGGAGATTATGTTTTCTCTCTTTAAATCCTGTCACCTTTCAGATTCAATCGGCAAGTGGCGACCGACTACCACATCTATATTTGCAGAATACATAAATGAATTTAGTAAGGTAAATATGTCATTATGAAAAGTAGTTTTTCAAATTTTTAATTCTTTTTAAAAAACGACAACATTAAGTTTTATGCAATTCTGTAATAACAGCAAAGCATTTTTGTTGAAACTGGTCTGGGTTTTGCTTAGATACATTTTGACACCCATTTATCTCAAACTGTGCATTATAATATTGAACATATTCATACCGCAGATCAGACCGTAATTATCAAAACCATTTTTTATATATGATATCCACTTAGTTTCTATTCCGTTATTAGCATAATCAAGGATTTCGAAATATTTGTAATTTGCCGCACTAGGTACGTGAAATAATAAAATTGACGGTACTAATTTTCTTGCACCAGATGAGCATTTCGACAATACATGTCTCTTCAGTGATGCTCGTGGCCAAAATATTTGAAATCCAAAGCTTATATAAAAGATGAAGAGCTATAATCCAAAAGGTCCAAAAAGTATAGCCAAATCCGTGAAAGGAATCAGAGCTTTGCATGAGGGAGATTCATTCCTTAATTTATAATAATTTCTAATATTTTGTAACAGGAAATTTTAATAACACAAAAAAATCCGTATTTTCATGCCAGTACCGAAGTACTGGCTACTGGGCTGGTGATACCCTCGGGGACTAACAGTCCACCAGCAGAGGCATCGACCCAGTGGTAGTAATAAAATTGACGGTACTAATTTATTGCACCAGATGCGCATTTCGACAATACATGTCTCTTCAGTGATGCTCGTGGCCAAAATATTTGAAATCCAAAGCTTATATAAAAGATGAAGAGCTATAATCCAAAAGGTCCAAAAAGTATAGCCGAATCCGTGAAAGGAATCAGAGCTTTGCATGAGGGAGATTCATTCCTTAATTTATAATAATTTCTAATATTTTGTAACAGGAAATTTTAATAACACAAAAAATCCGTATTTTCATGCCAGTACCGAAGTACTGGCTACTGGGCTGGTGATACCCTCGGGGACTAATAGTCCACCAGCAGAGGCATCGACCCAGTGGTAGTAATAAAATTGACGGTACTAATTGTCTTGCACCAGATGCGCATTTCGACAATACATGTCTCTTCAGTGATGCTCGTGGCCAAAATATTTGAAATCCAAAGCTTATATAAAAGATGAAGAGCTATAATCCAAAAGGTCCAAAAAGTATAGCCAAATCCGTGAAAGGAATCAGAGCTTTGCATGAGGGAGATTCATTCCTTAATTTATAATAATTTCTAATATTTTGTAACAGGAAATTTTAATAACACAAAAAATCCGTATTTTCGTGCCAGTACCGAAGTACTGGCTACTGGGATGGTGATACCCTCGGGGACTAATAGTTCACCAGCAGAGGCATCGACCCAGTGGTAGTAATAAAATTGACGATACTAATTTTCTTGCACCAGATGCGCATTTCGACAATACATGTCTCTTCAGTGATGCTCGTGGCCAAACTATTTGAAATCCAAAGCTTATATAAAAGATGAAGAGCTATACAATTTATTGAAAAATTGCATTACGGGCATTACTCTGGATGCGGGAATTTCTCGCTGCATTGAAGACCTGTTGGTGACCTTCTGTTGTTGTCTTCTCTATGGTCGGGTTGTTGTTTCTGTGACACATTCCCCATTTCCATTCTCAATTTTATTCTAAGTTTGAATTAAGAGTCTAAACTTTTTCAAATATTGAATACGCAACAAAATCTCTGTAAAGGCATTTGATTGGGTATTAGTTAAAGGTAGGCGTGGTTTTCGGTAACTTTCCTCCAATCAACTGGCCTATTCGACAAACCTGTGTGCGTTGATGCGTGTAAACTGGCTATTGTAACGGCACGTGTCTTACATCGAAATCTGTCGTGCGTGACCAATGTTTATTGTATAATTTCTTGTCATGTGGTCAAATTATCTGACATACACGTTTTAAAGGTTGAAACTTAAATTTGCTTTTTGAAAGATTATCGGGAGTGCCGATACACGGTGTAAAGTGTTCAAGAAAAACAAGACTTTTAATAATAAAAGAAGAATGTATATTAACAGAGAATACAATCAGGGACTATTGAACTAAAGTATTATAATCTAAGATATATTTACAAGTATTATATGGCTCTGATATTAACTATAACGTGTTCTGGAAAAAAATTAAGTGTTAAAAAAGCTTAAAATACTATAAGCCTTGTATTGTTACTTTTTTAGGGTCGATGACCCCCCCCCCCTTTTTTTCAAAAGTTAAATTATTGTATATTTAATTTGAATAATTGTTTTATAACGTAATACCTATTAAGGTCAGCCAAACCCAAATCTAACAAGGAGTGTCATTCAATCACCGCTAATTTCTTTTAGCGGTTTTAGCGGTTTTGATCTTTTTATTTTGTTCAATAAATTATAGTAAAATTTACTTTCCGTATACATGTTTGACTTCATAAATAACACTTGGAAATACATTTTTGAACAACGAATTTGTCACAATTTCGCTTTTGTCGTCTGCCCAACTTAGTTTGGTCTTGCAATATGCAATTCAATTCAATTCAATATTTTATTTAAGTCTCATCTCTCAATAATATATAATACAACATTACATTAAATGTAAAAATATATAAATATAAAAAGAGAGCCATTCTGTACATAATTACAAGAGACTATAACATTAAAATTATATAAAGAATGCATCTATTATAAAACATATTGACATTAACATTATTTACAGTATAAAACATTTCTACGTCTATTTAAAATAAGATTACAGGCTTTGGCACAGCTACGAATCATATTATTATCTGTAAATAGAAAAAACTAATTTCTGTTTATCATCAAAAGACATTAAATCACTATTAAAATGTGTTGCTTCATCAAATAATTTTTTTTTTCTAAAATCATCATACAAAGGACACGATAAAATAACATGGGCTTCATCTTCTAAAATATTCATACAATTATCACAGACTCGATCTTTTAAAATCAATTTTTCAAATCTCCCCGTTTCTATTCTTAGTGGTGCTACACCACATCGAAATTTGGCAAAAGAACTCCTTTGCGAAAATGGCATTGGACTTTTACAATAGGTTTCCGTTTCAAAACTGTTCTTAAATAGATTATATGTACGAAGTTTGTTACCACCTTTACCAGATAAAGCTTTCTCTGATTGTAAATTGCCTTGCCACCGTTCGACATATTTACTAAACATTTTAGACATAACAGTATTGACAACTGAGGTACTATCAACATAATCTGTAATGATACATAAATGTTCTGCATTATACTCAGAAAACGTTTTCCTTAAGTTACATAAAAATTCCAATTTTTTATACACTTATGTTTTTTACTCATAATGTCTGCCCATATGAAAAATTTTCTGTTTAAACGATCAGAACTCATATTGTTCAAACGACACCATAGTCGAATTAAGCATTGCCATTGTTTTTGAAAGAAAGGTATCCAACCCATATCCCCTGCAACTGCAGCATTTGGAGTATATTTACCCACTCCAAGAAAAAATCTGCAAGCTCTATTATGGATGGCATTTATAAAAGAAAAATTTTTGCAACCCCAAATACCAGCACCATATTCAACAATTGGAAGCACCAAACTCTCATATAATTTTGAAAAGACATTATGAGTAACACCACCTAAGATTTTGCACTTGGGTATAACAAGGCCATATTTCATAAACAACTGGTAGTATATAAAATTGACTACACGCATGAATTTAGTAATATACAGTATATCGAATATTCTAATATGACGTGCTTCTTTCGCTTTGTAAACAACACTGTGTGAAAATTCTCGATATATCTATACTCAGCGCAGACTCAGAGATATACATAATAATGGATGTTACAATATACCTCCCACGTAAATCCACATGTATTTGACTCTTTGCAAACCCATTGCCAATTTTATTGTATTAGAAATTGTAATAAAACAAAAGACAAAAGAACTTTTATTCTTATTCGGATGCATAATAAAAAGAATAAATATATTGCAACTAGTTTTGTTTATTTCCTAAATATAGTAACACAGCTATATTTTGTGCAATGTCAATTTCATCATGGAACTCTTTCTCTACAATCAGGGGTTCATTAAGGTATGAACATTCGCTTGATATTTATGTTACGATTTTAAAAGCTATCAATATACTAATTTAAGTTGCAGTATAAAAACAATATTTAGTCAATGTCACAAAAATATAATTTTTTTGTAACCATCCAAGTTCGTATAATATTAAAATGAAATTTTGAGGTAGGTTTTGTTTTGTTTTCTATTCTATTGCATACTTGATTTCAGCGAGTCAACATGGCAGCTCCTTCGTTACGAAATGTCAATTTTGGATTTGACGGTTGTTTACGAGAAAATATGTTAATTAAAAATCGAAAATATTGGGTTTGAGAATTAAACATTTTTTTCCAGCGGTTATTAACGAAATAATCAATGCAAGCTAAAGATTTATGAGAATATTTGAGCTTTATCTAACAAGGAGTTAAAAAGAACAGCTTCACACACGGCATACCCACTATCGCTTCAGTATTTGAATGAACTTATTTGTCCTATTAGAATCGAAATAATTCATGGGAGCCATAGATTTGTTGTAAATTTACACATGGCCTGGGCATAATTCATGGAAGCCATAGATTTGTTGGAAATTTACACATGGCCCCCATCTACTTGTATTGAATGGAATTTTAAACCCCGACATATGGACTTCTTGAAATATGAAAACACTCACATGAGGTGTTAGAAAACTTAATATCATTCATGGTTCAGAAGTATGCAGATCTGTGGTACTATTAAACTAAATCCCGCATGCAGCTGTACATGTAGTCATGCTGTTGAGGATTGTATTTACAATTTTTTCGAGTGCCCATTTCACAATGAAGCAAGACAAATATTGTTTTTGATTTCAAATATATAATATACCATTTGAGCTTATATTGGCTGTTCACGGTGACTTTTCAATGATACATTTTAGCAAAGTAAAACAATTTTTGAATCTGTGCAATCTTATATCAGAATTACACAAAGATTTAGAACTTCACATACAATTAAGATTCTGAATGCCTACTTTTCACGCCAATTCAAATTACAAAAATATTGTATTGAATTAATTTTCGTTTTTGTTTATAGTTTGTATTACATGTATTTCTATTTTGTTTTTCGTTATTATCTTATGTATTTTGTGTTCAATCCCATATTCTTCTTTTGAAAGTAAAATGTGTTTAAACAAAAAACAAAACGAAATCGAAGATAAGTTACACAACAAAATACTCAAAGAAACACACTTGTACATTTGGTACTTGTGCATGTATATGTCACAGAAATCACTAATCCATAACGATGTTAAGTTTTTTTTTTTAAATACAACGGAGACTAATAATATGACCTCAATTTACTTTTTTCTGTTCTTGTAATTCATCTACACAAACTGTCTATAAATAATATAATACGAAAGAAATCAAAATATTGAAATAAAGACGTCCGTAGAAATACCACAAATGACCACTTCAATAATACACACCATGGACTTGATGTGATGATACAGGTGCCACATGAAGTTATGTTATTTTTAAATTAAAAAAATAAATTCCAAATTATAAAATCACATCTTTGGTATTTACCACGTAGATGTTTTAACGACACGTGCCACACTCTGTTGATCGTCATCTGTGTGTGATTAATGAAATTCATGTTCATTCAACCAGAACCCGTTAATGAGGCACGTGTATACAGATTATAAATGAATATATTATCTCCGCATGTTATCGTGGTTATAGTCATATGGGAACTTGTATTTTGTAAAAAAAAAAAAAAAATCAAAATTTGTGGTATTTCTAAGCACCGGAAAAAGTTGTTAAGCATTTAGTATCTATTTTCAAATAAGTTCAATAAAACAAAAAAAAAAGAATATTTAGTATTCACAACACACACGCAGAAAACCTGCATACTGCAATAACTTAATATAAATCCTGCATTTTCCACAAATTTTTATTTTTCTAGGAGTGGAAAACATGTTCCATATATGGAACGCGGAAACCACATTAATAGATAATCACAGTTTATCGGGGAAAATGATAGTTTATCGGTCGATCATTATACATAGTCGGCGTAAAGTATACTTTACGTTCGACCATCATAGATGATCTAATTAATGTGACTCGAGCGCAGATAATGATGGCTACTTTTTTGATAATGCATTAACGGTCGATAATGTGAATTGTTACGATAATGATAGTTAACCTCGACCAAGTGAATTGAAACACGAGTCATAAATTCGATAACTTGAATTAAATTAAATGCTTGCCGATTGTAAAATCGATTTCTGAGTGGCGGTCAACTTTTTTCTACTTTCGCTTTTGCGAATTGATGTAAGCGGCATGGATACATCAATCTACATGTTTTGGAGGTGAATGACAGCTGTAAATAATAATCCTATGTTATTTATGACATAGTTTCTGTAATTTGTAATACTTATTCTCATTACACCTATAAATATATAGACCTGAATCAAGCGATTTTCCTAAATTCCTTGATAGATCAACGTCAAAAGACCAAGGTAGCCTGTTGTCACCTGCCATTTAACTTTTGACCCTATGCGCCTATAAATTGTGTTTGTGTTATGGGGAAGAGGGATTTTGAAATTATTGAATTATCGGTGCTGGCAATTACCGAAAATAAGTACCTAAGTACAGTAATAAGCCCCTGTGACAGGATGAAACAGTTTAAAAAGAAATAATCTACAGGACAACAAGTGCAGTCTGACTGGACCCAGCCCCTACTAACAGCAGTTGATAGTAGGGGGCTGGGTCTAGTGACGCAATGTGGTTTTCATTTTTAAGTTCAAGTGCTTTAATCTTGCTTGTCCAAACAATTATGACATCTTGTGAGGCTAGTTGTATGCTCCAATAGAAGGGGTATTATTTTTTTGGTAAATGTATCTGTCCATCTTCCTGTCTGTTTCTTAATCAATTCCTAATAAGGTTATAGTCTTGAAAGAAGATAAGGGTGAAGTTGTAGTCACTTCAGCTTGAAATGAAATAATAAATGTTCCTTGTTATGTATTCTTTCTAATTTGCAATTCAAATGAGGGCTTTTCACTCCTTTTGCATGCTTCTGGTATGCGGTTAACGATTGAAAAATAAGGAACAAGCAGTCAAACCGGGACTACAAAACACAAACCAGTCCAAGGCCACCAAAGGGCCCTCTATACAGCCAAAAAAAAAGCAGCCAGAGGCTGTATTGAACAGGTCCCGAAACACTAATGTATACTAGTTCAGGAAAATGGACGCCACTCTACACTCCGAAACATAGATATGAACAAAAATGAAAAAAAAGTATACAAGACTAACAATGGCAAGAGTTTCCTGACTTAGGACTGGTGCAATAATGCTGCCGGCTTAAACGTGTTTACTTTTGTGAGATCTCAACCTTCCCCCTATAAGCATGATAAGTACATTTAAACTTTAAAAAAAAATACACCTTTAAATATCTCTTATCAATTAACAAAAGCCCTATATATACGTATAAAAAAAATAATGTTTCAAACATATAAAATTTATCAAGACATGCAAGAGTAGACCGAACGGAAAACTATATTTTTTTAAAAAGAGACGGAACTGTTAGACAAGTTCCGACCTGGGAGTAGATCAAATGGGAGTAGACCAACTGGAATGTTACCATTTTCAGTACCTGCTAATACCTAAAGTTATCTAATCAACATAAATATAATTTTATGTTGTATGTACTGTACTGTACTGTAAATAATTTTTTTTAAAGCCGTGGGCTCTGTGATATAGATACAATGGATAAGCGTTGATTCTTGAAAAAGAAACCATGAGCCCGGAGGGCGAATGGTTTGTTTTTCATGAATCAACGCTTATCCATTGTATCTATAACTTAAACTATTGTGTTAATGTCTTGTCAAAATTAACGCCTATTCTTAATTAGAAGGTATTGTAAGTGAGTTTAAATAACCATGTTATCGTATCAAACGATCCATTACAATAAATTAAATATCACAAATAAATGTTTAAAAATACAAATACATTATTACACAATACGTCTGCCCTTTAAGATCTTCATATTATCAGAATATTATCTGTTTATACAAAATAAGTTCTATTCGGACTCATTTCTATTAAAATTGAAAATGGAAATAGAGAATGTGTCAAATGGACAACAACCCGACAAAGAAGATACATATAGTGCATATAATAAGTGTGTTTCCGAAATTTTTAACACGAAGCCTAATTCTAGGCACATAACGATTTTCTAGCATAGGAATTTGCGAATTAACATTTGTAAATTTATGTAGTAAAACAGATGAAATCATATTATATTAATTTATAAAACAATAATGGACAAAAAGAATGTAATAATGTTTATTTCAAACATGTGGAATATAAAAAAAGAAGATGTGGTATGATTGTCAATGAGACAACTCTTCACATGAGACCAAAGTAACACAGAAATTAACAACTATAGGTCACCGTACGGTCTTTAACAATGAGCAAAGCCCATACCGCATAGTCAGCTATAAAAGGCACCGAAATGACAATGTCAAGCAATTCAAACGAGAAAAAACTAACGGCTTATTTATGTAAATATTGAACAAAAAAACCCACTGAATTACATTTAGGCTCCTGACTTGGGACAGGCACATACATACAGAATGTGGCGGGTTTAAAATGTTAGTGGGATCCCAACCCCCCTAACCTGGGACAGTGGTATAAAGTAAAATCACAAAAATAATGAACTTAGAGGAAAATCAATTCGGAAAGTCCATAATCACATGGCAAAATCAAATAACAAAACGCATCAAAAACGAATGGACAAGAACTGTCATATTCCTGACTTGGTACAGGCATTTTCAAATGTAGAAAATGGTGGATTAAACCTGGTTCTATAGCGCTAACCCTCTCACTTTAATGACAGTCTCATCAATTTCCGATATATTTACATTGATGCGTTAAATAAACAGACACAATAAATAAAATAGTCAAAATTTGGGTACATCAGTCATCATCGTATAACAATTTTAAAAGGAACAATTTAACAGAATACAAAAACATCTACTATCTACGAACACATTCATTTATTTAAGTGTCTAACAGTACAACATAAGAACGAACTATAAAAATCAGTTGAAAAAGGCGTAACTCATCAGATTGACAGAAATACAAGTGGACGTGGAATAGCCAACATTAATCCGAATATAAACGACCAAACTCGCTTTTATTACACAAAATATCCACAATAACATACAGAACAAGAACAAAAACTGGAAAACCAGAGATAATGAACAACAAAGAGAATTCAGGGATTCGAACCTAAACAGCCAAGACCTAAACTTTAACTCATTAATCTTAACCATGAAACCTCGTGGCTACCAACTCATATTGTACGTTTGCCTATTATTAATATATAAAGGTACAAGCCCTGTGTGTATGTTGAACCGATGTATATCATATATTCATTTATATATATAAAATAAACTTATAAATCGTAACCAATTGGTAGCACAGAGGTTTCATCGATATGTTGAAGTCAGTAACATTTAACACAATACATGGATGGGTTCGATTCCCAGTGAAGGCATATAGAAATTACAAAAATTAAAGGTAAGTTTTATATTCCATTAGTGAACAGAAATCAGTAAATTAGTCAATCCAACCTTAATGAAATTAGAAAGGAAAGGAAACAATAGAACATAATCTGGTGAGTCCATTTCAGCGACGGATTTAGGAAGCATTGATTCTAGAAAAATTATCCACGGTAAATGAATAGGCTGACGTCACCACAATGGTTTAAGTGATATAGATACAATGGATAAGCGTTGATTCTTGAAAAAGAAACCATGAGCCCGGATGGTTTGTTTTTCATGAATCAACGCTTATCCATTGTATCTATAACTTAAACTATTGTGTTAATGTCTTGTCAAAATTAACGCCTATTCTTAATTAGAAGGTATTGTAAGTGAGTTCAAATAACCATGTTATCGTATCAAACGATCCATTACAATAAATTAAATATCACAAATAAATGTTTAAAAATACAAATACATTATTACACAATACGTCTGCCCTTTAAGATCTTCATATTATCAGAATATTATCTGTTTATACAAAATAAGTTCTATTCGGACTCATTTCTATTAAAATTGAAAATGGAAATAGAGAATGTGTCAAATGGACAACAACCCGACAAAGAAGATACATATAGTGCATATAATAAGTGTGTTTCCGAAATTTTTAACACGAAGCCTAATTCTAGGCACATAACGATTTTCTAGCATAGGAATTTGCGAATTAACATTTGTAAATTTATGTAGTAAAACAGATGAAATCATATTATATTAATTTATAAAACAATAATGGACAAAAAGAATGTAATAATGTTTATTTCAAACATGTGGAATATAAAAAAAGAAGATGTGGTATGATTGTCAATGAGACAACTCTTCACATGAGACCAAAGTAACACAGAAATTAACAACTATAGGTCACCGTACGGTCTTTAACAATGAGCAAAGCCCATACCGCATAGTCAGCTATAAAAGGCACCGAAATGACAATGTCAAGCAATTCAAACGAGAAAAAACTAATGGCTTATTTATGTAAATATTGAACAAAAAAACCCACTGAATTACATTTAGGCTCCTGACTTGGGACAGGCACATACATACAGAATGTGGCGGGTTTAAAATGTTAGTGGGATCCCAACCCCCCTAACCTGGGACAGTGGTATAAAGTAAAATCACAAAAATAATGAACTTAGAGGAAAATCAATTCGGAAAGTCCATAATCACATGGCAAAATCAAATAACAAAACGCATCAAAAACGAATGGACAAGAACTGTCATATTCCTGACTTGGTACAGGCATTTTCAAATGTAGAAAATGGTGGATTAAACCTGGTTCTATAGCGCTAACCCTCTCACTTTAATGACAGTCTCATCAATTTCCGATACATTTACATTGATGCGTTAAATAAACAGACACAATAAATAAAATAGTCAAAATTTGGGTACATCAGTCATCATCGTATAACAATTTTAAAAGGAACAATTTAACAGAACACAAAAACATCTACTATCTACGAACACATTCATTTATTTAAGTGTCTAACAGTACAACATAAGAACGAACTATAAATAAGTTGAAAAAGGCGTAACTCATCAGATGGACAGAAATACAAGTGGACGTGGAATAGCCAACATTAATCCGAATATAAACGACCAAACTCGCTTTTATTACACAAAATATCCACAATAACATACAGAACAAGAACAAAAACTGGAAAACCAGAGATAATGAACAACAAAGAAAATTTTCTGATTTTCAGTATCAAAGTGTAATTACATGCATTCCTAAGGAGGGGAAAGACAGACAGTATATAAGTAACTGGCGCCCTATTAGTCTTTTGAATACTGATATGAAAATAGCTTCTGCTGTTATAGCTAATAGACTTAAACCAGTTTTACCATTTGTCATAAGTGATACACAAAAAGGTTTCATCAAAGATAGATTTATGGGTGAAAACACACGCCTTTTATATGATTTAATGCACTATCTTGAGGAAAATAATAAGACAGGTCTTTTATTACTTGTTGATTTTGAAAAGGCCTTTGATTCCTTAGAATGGTTATTTTTTAAAAATTCTTTAAAAAGCTTTAATTTTGGGCCTTCAGTTTGTAAATGGCTTGAAACTTTATATTCAGGGGCATCAAGTTGTGTTATAAATAATGGACATACTTCTAATTTTTTTCAATTGGAAAGAGGCTGCAGACAAGGGGATCCTCTATCACCCTATTTATTTATTATTGGTGTTGAATTACTATCTTTAAAATTAAAAGATAATCCTGAAATAAGGGGAATAACTGTAGATAATAATGAATCACTTTTAAGCCAGTATGCAGATGACACATTTCTTATGTTAGATGGAAAGGAAATATCGTTGAGAGAAACACTTTCATGTTTTGAATCTTTTTATAAAATTTCAGGTTTAAAAATAAATGCTTCAAAGACAAAAGCACTATGGGTTGGAAACAAAAAGTATTCAGATATGATTCTTTGTCCCGATTTAAAACTTCATTGGTCACATTCAAATTTTAAACTTTTGGGGATTGAATTTTCATTAGATTTAAACTGTATCACAGAAATTAATTTTGCCAAGAAGATTAAAGAAGTCTCTGCAATCCTGAAAAGCTGGCAACATCGTAAACTAACATTATTGGGGAAAATTACAGTAGTTAAATCTCTTGCTCTTTCAAAATTGGTACACTTAATGACTGCATTGCCAAACCTATCACAATCCAGGTTAACAGAGCTCACTTCACTATTTTATCATTTTATTTGGAATGGAAAACCAGACAGAATTAAGCGTAACACACTTATTGGTGATATTTCACAAGGTGGACTTAATATGGTACATCTTCATTCCTTTAATATCTATTTAAAAATTAGTTGGATAAAAAGACTGATGTCAAACCCACTTGGTGGCTGGCAGCAGTTGTTACTGGCAGACCTCACAAAGTATGGGGGTGAAAGGGTTTTACATCTACAGAAAGAAAAGCTAATTGAGATTTCTAAAAGATGTAAAAATCCCTTCTGGAAGGATGTTTTACTATGCTTTTCTATAGCAAAACCTATTACTGAGAATTCTGTCAGTGACATTTTATCATTAGATATTTTGAACTTTTCTTCTCTGGATGATTTCCCATATTATATTCAATGGAAACAAGGAGGTGTGCAATCAGTAAGTGACCTAATTAATAAAGAAAATATGAATTTTTATAAATTTGAACAATTTCAAGAAAGAGTAAAAATCAACAATTTTATCAAATATCATGGTCTGATTTCAAGAATCCCTCAGACTATGAAAAAATGCCTTAAAGAGAACTGTTTAAAGCAAGATTTGGATAAGCCTGATAATGGTGATATTTTTTTAAAGAGAATTATAGGTAATGTGAAAGCAAAATTTGTATATAAAAATTTAGTAAATAAAGTTATAGAACTACCAACAGTCAAATTTTTGAAATGGGAAGAACTGTTGATTATTGATTTAACAGAATGGTCAGAATATTTCAGGATAACCAAAAAATCTTGTAGAGATGTTTATTTAAGAACCTTTCAATACAAATTTCTGCATAGAATCATAGCAACTAATACCTTTTTATACAAAATTAAATTAAAAGACACCAAGATGTGTACTTTTTGTAAACTTGGTGAAGAAACCATTGAACACCTTTTTTTTGAATGCCCAATAACTTTTCAATTGTGGCAATCTTTTTCAAATGCAGTAAATCTTTTTTTTGTAAACTTTGTTCTTAACAAAGAGAATGTGTTTCTTGGTTGCAAACATGAAAGTTTATTACTGAATCTGTTAGTCATAATTACAAAGAATTATATATACAAATGTAAATTAAATGAAACAAAACCAAATATGGTTGGGTTAAAGAATAGAATAAAGAAATACCAATTTCTTGAACATTATATTGTAGAGAAAAATAACAGAGTCCAAGTGTGTGAAAAATTTTGGTCTCCTTTACATGTAATATTCAACTAATTATTGTTACATATAAAATGAGAAATTCTATTTTTATTTTTATATATATTATGAGCAAAAATTTATCCTTGAGCTTTTGATTTTTTTTTTTTTTGATTTTTTTTTTTTTTGTTTGTCTTTAAAATATATATATATTTTTTTTTAAATGTAAGTCAAGATACATATTGTAGCATAACAAATGAGTGAAGAGTATTTGTAATGTATGAGAGAAAGTCAGAGAGCGAGAAAATATTACCAAATAAAACTTATATGTAACCTTAAATATTATAATTGTAAAAATCAATTTGTCAGTGATAAAAATTGTTTACTGAATTATTTTCTATAATATGTAACCCCTTGATATCCTTGTCAGGTGGTAGTGTAGGGGTACATGTATGTTAAATCCTGACTATTGAAAAACAAATAAAAGATAAAAAAAAAAAAAAAAGAGAATTCAGGGATTCGAACCTAAACAGACAAGACCTAAACTTTAACTCATTAATCTTAACCATGAAACCTCCTGGCTACCAACTCATATTGTACGTTTACCTATTATTAATATATAAAGGTACAAGCCCTGTGTGTATGTTGAACCGATGTATATCATATATTCATTTATATACATAAAATAAACTTATAAATCGTAACCAATTGGTAGCACAGAGGTTTCATCGATATGTTGAAGTCAGTAACATTTAACACAATACATGGATGGGTTCGATTCCCAGTGAAGGCATATAGTAATTACAAAAATTAAAGGTAAGTTTTTAAAATAATTCCATTGGTGAACAGAAATCAGTAAATTAGTCAATCCAACCTTAATGAAATTAGAAAGGAAAGGAAACAATAGAACATAATCTGGTGAGTCCATTTCAGCGACGGATTTAGGAAGCATTGATTCTAGAAAAATAATCCACGGTAAATGAATAGGCTGACGTCACCACAATGGTTTAAGAAATAATAAAAATGTTTAGAAATACAAGTAGGAGGTAAACAAGTAAATTTAATGCTTTTATTAACATGAAATCTTTCTGAACCAAGTTTAATAAACAGTTCTTGTACTATAAGTAATATCACTGTTCCAAAGTTCATCAAAGCTTGATTTTCACCGTCTACATAAACGGTCTATATAAAAAACTTATCTGAAGAAAAATCAGACTATGTATAAACATCATTTATATAACATATAAGTGCCCATTAAATTATTTACATTTTTTTTACTTTAAATATGCTATAATGCGACCTTTTCAGATACATGTATGCATTAAAAATCTACCATCTAAATAATTGTGACCTTTTTTTCTGTGCATTCAAACATTTATTTGATTAATATATTTCATACATGTAAATTATGACTTTTCTGCTCCATTTAGAAAACTTTACTCTGTCATATATTGCTACTTTTGTCTTGTAATTTTTTTCCTGTGACATTGTCCAGTGACTTTTTCCCTATAGTATTTGTGCCTATTTTGCTTGTGACTTTTTTCATTTTAACAAAATTAGAAATCATATAAAAATAGCCTTTTCCTTTAGTTTAGTTCAACTTAAGAATTTTATTTTATGCACAAATTGGAATGTCATTTTTAGCTCACCTGACCTAAAGGGTCAATGACACTATATTGTCAATTTTTGAAACATTTTTGTAATCTTTAACAAAACTATCTTCCACTTAATCTACAATGCCAAATACATTTAAACATTGATGCGCATATACATTAACACAATGTTTACGTTATAAACTAATATATTTACAACCTGACGTTTCACACGGTTGCACATTATTCAAATAGCAATACTATTGTAAATGACCAAATTAGGAGACATTTTGATAATACTTCACTTATGATCACGAAGAAAAAGACTGATCGCATCAACTAACGTAGATTTAAATTTTAAAGTTCATTGTTTGTGTTTTAAACAGAATATTTTATATCAATTTTTACAAAGCCATATGACTCCTCAAAGTTTCATGTTCGTTAATTTAATGACACATTTAATCAATTACAGACAAATCTGACAAATAAAAAAAAAATAGAGTTAAATAGTTATTGAAATCTTTGTTTGCATATTATCGGTAATATGTGTAATTTTCAACATGTTACAAAATGTATGCTTGTATCTTTCAAGTTACACAAAAAAGAGGAAAAACTATCTGTCTCATCTTTTCTATCATTTCATTAATATTGCCTTTCTGATGCTCATTTTTTGGTTCGATATCTTCTATCTGTTATCAGAACTCATCTAAGAAACCATGCTCATATCTGATACTCAAGACGTGCATTTCGTCTACAGAGAACTCCAAAGTAGCGCCTTGTAAATCAGTTGGAAGACCAAAAAAAATAACGACGATAAATACCAAATCATTAGCGACGATAAATACCAAATCATTAACGACGATAAATACCAAATCATTAACAACGATAGATACCTAATTATTTACGACGATAAATACCAAACGACGATAAACACATAATCATTAACTATGATCACACACTGAGTCAAGCGTCTCCGCGAAGGGCAATAGAGTATTTGCCATGGGATAGAGTAAATTATCTCCCCTGTATTAACCAATCAAAATCTGGCACTTTGACATGAAGTATAATAACATCAGTTGATTGACCGATGAAATGTGTTGGTGTCTCAACTCATTTTGTTGCGGTCTCATATCTTCAGACACATATTGTACAAGAAAAGTCGTGTGGTCTGTAATTTTTACCGATGGTGCCCTATATCTGATTGTGGCATTCTGATCGACTATTGATTCGCCTGGCCGGTGATACTTACATAGCAGGAGACTCTTACCGTGTAGACTCAGAAAGCCTTCTTTTTTAAGTTAATGCGATTCCATCAGTCAATTATTGTTCCCTGAATTTTTGTCTCCTTAATCGGTATATGAAATGTTAAGTGTTTATACTAGTTATCTACAACAGGTATCTTCCGCCTTTGTTTGTTTTTTTGTTGTTGTCTTGTGTCAAATAACTTGTTTGCGAGTTAAGCAATTTACCAGTAAGATTTTATCACATATAGATATATCTCAACTTGTTCGACAATTCAATAAAAACTGTCTTGCATTTTGCACGACAGATCGCATATCTCTCCTTTCACAATGGATAATAATTGCAACTACCCTATCAATGCACTTACAAATGTAACATAATAACAAAGATAATGATTTGACATTTTAAAGTTTTATGGTGATTTATATATTTTTGCCCATTTAAAGAGAACTATAAATATATTGTGTTGTTAATGCTGTAAAATGATATTATGTTTGCGTATAATTAATCACGACATCAGTATCATATACTTGTCTTTGGTAAATGTACATCGCAGTGTGTGTTTCAAAATTTAGAACGTTTGCACAGCTGACATATTTTCACATTCAATTTAAAATGGAAATCCGGAGTTCTATTATGTTGCAATTTTGTTAAATGTTTCTCAGATTCAGAATAGTAAGGGGTATAACAAAATCCCAATTATTTGCAATTCCTGCTTTGTATAAGCATGATATCTCCCCTCCCCCTACACACACACAAAACACAATCAAACACAAACAAAAAAACAAAAAATTGCAGTCTTAAAAACTCATTTATCCAAAATGTATAGTAAGAGATGAGGTACGATTGCCGATGAGACAACTATCCAAGAGTGTTTAATCTCGCAGTTGAAACTTTCCAATACTATCTCTTTAACATGCATGAGGTACATTGTCCGAGAAACACATTCTTTTATTAAAACATAGTTTGGGTAAATTTTAATATTACATGCCAATCATCTTTAAAACATTTGTTTATAATATATTGAGTGAAGTTTTCTGAGGTGTTATAGATAATCAGGAGCCTGTTGTTCAGTGGTTGTCGTGCGTTGGTGTGGTTCATAGGTATTTTTCGTTTCTCGTTTATTTATAAAGATTAAACCGTAGGTTTTCCTGTTTGAATTGTTTTACACTAGTCATTTTGGGGCCCTTTTATTTGCTGTTCGTTGGAGCCAAGGCTACTTGTTGAAGACCGTACTCTGACCTATTATTGTTAACTTTTTATACATTGTGACTTGGAAAGAGGGTTGTCTCATTGGCACTCATACCACATCTTCTTAATTATATGTACTTTTTTCGTTTCTATTTTCCCTCAGTTTTAATGGATCTCATGTCTGCCATCCCTCTCTGGACCCTGTTTTTGAGCTGCTATAAATAAATATGCAGTCCTTTACAGTTGATGGAAATAAAACGTGTAGTTAATTTTAGTAATAATCGTTTGGCGTTGATCGGTACTTATACATCCCGCCATTGTGATATTGTGCTATAGTCATTTTTATACGACCCCCAAAAAAATTGGGGTCGTATTATGTCCAAAGACATTTGGTTACCGAACAATAATTTTAGTTTATGTGTATGGATCTCTATGAAATTTAATCAAAAGGTTCCGTACCACAAAACCAAAAAGGTTGGAATTGTTTTTGGGGGTGATGGTCCCAACCGTTTAGGAATTAGGGGCCCAAAAGGGGCCAAAAACAAGCATTGTTATAGTTTCAGGACAATAACTTGTGTATAAGTATTGTGATTTCTCTGAAATTGTACCACAAGGTTCAATACCACAAGTAGAAGGTTGGGATTCATTTTGGGGGGAGTCGCCCAAACTATTCAGGAATTAGGGGGGCCAAAAAGGGTCTAAAACAAGCATTCTTTTAATTTTCAGGCAATAACTTGTGTTTAAGTGTAAAAATTTCTTCAAATGTTGTTTTTTTCGAATAAGGGGGGGGGGGGGGTGAAAAATAATTTTAGGGGGTCAATTGTTTGACCTTAAGATTTAAGAAATTGTCAATTTTCCAAAGAAAAATTGGGGGTCACAATTTATTTTGCTAATTCGTTGTATATAGTCTGAAAACAGATTTACTAAGTATTGTTCAACAGCACAGTCATGACAGTGTATTGCACAAAGCAAGAAATCTTCAAGTGAATATAAATTCAAATCATATAACCAATTTCAAGTTCTTTGATTGATATTTCAACAGACAGTCGGTATTCAAATGGGTACTTATTGTGCACCCCTTCTGGACGATTTGTTTTTCTACTCGTATGAAGCAGAATTCATCCAGAACCTTCTAAAAAAGAAAAAGAAAACGCACCTTGCGAATATTTTTTAATTTTACATTCAGATATAGTAATGCTTTCCTAACTCATATTTCAGTCAGAACTTGCATCTCATATATGTCAATGAACTTGAAATTGAGGATACTATTGATACTAGAAGGACTGCTTCATACCTTGATCTTTTCCTCAATATTGACACAGATGGACGACTTCTGACTAAAGTCTATGACAAACTATAAATATATTGTGTTGTTAATGCTGTAAAATGATATTATGTTTGCGTATAATTAATCACGACATCAGTATCATATACTTGTCTTTGGTAAATGTACATCGCAGTATGTGTTTCAAAATTTAGAACGTTTGCACAGCTGACATATTTTCACATTCAATTTAAAATGGAAATCCGGAGTTCTATTATGTTGCAATTTTGTTAAATGTTTCTCAGATTCAGAATAGTAAGGGGTATAACAAAATCCCAATTATTTGCCATTCATGCTTTGTATAAGCATGATATCTCCCCTCCCCCTACACACATACACAAAACACAATCAAACACAAACAAAACAAACCAAAAAATTGCAGTCTTAAAAATTCATTTATCCAAAATGTATAGTAAGAGATGAGGTACGATTGCCGATGAGACAACTATCCAAGTGTGTTTAATCTCGCAGTTGAAACTTTCCAATACTATCTCTTTAACATGCATGAGGTACATTGTCCGAGAAACACGTTCTTTTATAAAAACATAGTTTGGGTAAATTTTAAGATTACATGCCAATCATCTTTAAAACATTTGTTTATAATATATTGAGTGAAGTTTTCTGAGGTGCTATAGATAATCAGGAGCATGTTGTTCAGTGGTTGTCGTGCGTTGGTGTGGTTCATAGGTATTTTTCGTTTCTCGTTTATTTATATAGATTAAACCGTAGGTTTTCCTGTTTGAATTGTTTTACACTAGTCATTTTGGGGCCCTTTTATTTGCTGTTCGTTGGAGCCAAGGCTACTTGTTGAAGACCGTACTCTGACCTATAATTGTTAACTTTTTATACATTGTGACTTGGAAAGAGGGTTGTCTCATTGGCACTCATACCACATCTTCTTAATTATATGTACTTTTTTCGTTTCTATTTTCCCTCAGTTTTAATGGATCTCATGTCTGCCATCCCTCTCTGGACCCTGTTTTTGAGCTAGTATAAATAAATATGCAGTCCTTTACAGTTGATGGAAATAAAACGTGTAGTTAATTTTAGTAATAATCGTTTGGCGTTGATCGATATTTATACATCCCGCCATTGTGATATTGTGCTATAGTCATTTTTATACGACCCCCCAAAAAAATTGGAGTCGTATTGTGTCCGAAGACATTTGGTTTCCGAACAATAATTTTAGTTTTTGTTTATGGATCTTTATGACATTTAATCAAAAGGTTCCATACCACAAAAACAAAAAGGTTGGAATTGTTTTTGGGGGTGATGGTCCCAACTGTTTAGGAATTAGGGGCCCAAATGGGGCCAAAAACAAGCATTTTTATAGTTTCAGGACAATAACTTGTGTATACGTATTGTGATTGCTCTGAAATTGTACCACAAGGTTCAATACCACAAGTAGAAGGTTGGGATTCATTTTGGGGAGAGTTGCCCAAACTGTTCAGGAATTAGGGTGGCCAAAAAGGGTCTAAAACTTGTGTTTAAGTGTAAAAATTTCTTCAAATGTTGTTTTTTTCGAATAAGGGGGGGGGGGGGGGGTGAAAAATAATTTTAGGGGGTCAATTGTTTGAACTTAAGATTTAAGAAATTGTCAATTTTCCAAAGAAAAATTTGGGGTCACAATTTATTTTGCTAATTCTTTGTATATAGTCTGAAAACAGATTTACTAAGTATTGTGCAACAGCACAGTCATGACAGTGTATTGCACAAAGTAAGAAATCTTCAAGTGAATATAAAATCAAATCATATAACCAATTTCAAGTTCTTTGATTGATATTTCAACAGACAGTCGGTATTCAAATGGGTACTTATTGTGCACCCCTTCTGGACGATTTGTTTTTCTACTCGTATGAAGCAGAATTCATCCAGAACCTTCTAAAAAAGAAAAAGAAAAAGCACCTTGCGAATATTTTTTAATTTTACATTCAGATATAGTAATGCTGTCCTAACTCATATTTCAGTCAGAACTTGCATCTCATATATGTCAATGAACTTGAAATTGAGGATACTATTGATACTAGAAGGACTGCTTCATACATTGATCTTTTCCTCAATATTGACACAGATGGACGACTTCTCACTAAAGTCTATGACAAACGGGATGATTTCAACTTCCCAATTATTAATTTTCCATTTCTCAGCAGTAACATACCCTCTGCTCCGTCGTATGGTGTTTACATATCTCAATTGATACGTTATGCTCGTGCATGTTCACACTATACGGACTTCATATACAGGAGTGTGCACCTTACGCAGAAACTGCTCCAACACAGTTATGAAGAGGAAAGATTAAAAATGACACTCCGTAAATTATATGGACACCATCACAAATTGGTTGATCTATACGATGTGTCTGTGTCTAAACTAACTAACGACGTTTTTACCACGTCTTAGATTGTGGTTAACCATGTACATCGTCTGTCTGCTAAGTAACGAACGTGATCTATTTCCGAATATGATTGTTTTACCGATTGAAAATTCGCATGCTATACAACGTGTTTCGGTATTTATAGATCCAACATTCATGTATTTAGTTATTATGTTTCTTTTCTAAGAACGGTTAGATATTGTGTTTTATTATACTTCATGTCAAAATTCCAGATTTTGATTGGTTGATAGCAAGAAGACAATTAACTCTATCCCATGGCAAAAACTCTATTACCCTTCACGGAGACGCTTGATCGAGTGTGCGCTTTAATGAATACGGATGATTGGTATTGATTTTTCACAAGACGTCACAGCTATTTCTTTGAATTTGAAATTTAATAGACAGCAATAACAGAACATTCAGTATAATAAATTAAATAACACATATCTGAGAGAGTGATAGAGCAGATTATTACCCCTGGAAAAGACATTGTCAATCTAAAGACTGCGATTTTTTTTTTTTTTGGGGGGGGGGAGGGGGGTGTATAATGCATAAACAGAGCATGACTTGCAAATAAGTGTGATTTTGTTATACCCCGCAAAATTCTGAATTTGAGAAGGTTGTATTAGCTAACTATTTCATTTAACAAAGATGTAACTTAATAGGATTTACATTTTAAACCGAATGTGAAAATATGTCAGCTGTGCTAAGGTTCTAAATTTTGATCGAAACATTTATCAAGTGCGTCATTAAATAAAAAAAACTCGTTGCACATTTAACAAGGACGGGTATATGATACTGATGGCGTGATCATATAAGAAAACAAATTATCACTTTACAGCATTAACAATACAATATATTTATAATTCTCTTTAAATGGACAAAAATATATAAATCACCATAAAACTTAAAAATGTCAAATCATAACGTTCATAAGATTAACAAAGTACAATACTGAGAATCGTCTTTCTGCTGTATTTTTTCTTATTTCAAGTATTCATAGAGAACGTCTGTTCTTATTATGTTAAATTTGTAAGTGCATTGTTGGGTTAATACAAATTATTATCCATAAAACACTTAACATCTCATATACCGATTAAGAAGACACGAAAGCAGGGAACAAGCAAAGACTGATAGAATCGCATGACTTCCAAAAAGAACGATACCGGGTGAGGCGACACGGTAAGAGTCTCCTGCTATGTAAGTATCACCGCCCATGCAAATCAATACTTGCTCAAAATGTCACAATCGGGCATTGAACACCATCGGTAAAATTACAGATCACACCACATTTCTGGTACAATATGAATCTGAAGATATGAGAACGTAAAAAAAAGTCGCTTGCGAGTTAAGACACCGACATATGCATCGGTCGATCAATTGATGATGGTGATCGTGAAATCTATGTAGTGTGTCAATTATAATCAATATTCCTCAAAACTCTGTTCGCGCAGTTTTTATGAAAGAAGTTCAACCCCTTTAATATGGTAAAGTGTTAAAATGGACGAGATTAACCTATTAACTGATATGTGCAAACGCCAAACGATGAAGCAGAGGGTGTGTTAGTGCTGCGAAATTGGAAATTTTGTCATGAAGTTGAAAGTTTTGTTTGTAGTTGTCTTCTACTTCGTTAATGACTTGGTTTTAATGTCATTAATGATTTTGTCTTCAAACTAATTTGATTTGAGCGCTACTAAGGAGGTCTATGTAGACGAAACGCACATCTGGAGTATTAAATATAAGCTTGGTTTCGTTGATGAGTTCTGATAACTTGTAATGAGCACCATAAAGGCAATTTAATGACATAATAAAAACGACGAGGCAGAAGGTTTTCCTTAATACTCTTTTTACTGTCACTTAAAAAAATACAAGCATACATATTGTAACATGTAGAAAATAACAAATATCATCGATAATGTGCAAACAAAGATTTCAATAAGTATTTAACTCTTTATTTGTAATTTCTTTCTTGTGACATTTGTCTGTAATTGATATAAAGTGAAATTACATTGACGAACATGAAATGCGATCAGTCTTTTTCCTCGTGATCATAAGTATTTTCAAAACGTCTCTTAATTCGGTCATTTACAATTTGCCTAGTAATGCTACCGATTGAAGTGTCAGGCTGTAAATATATTAGTTTATAACGTTAACATTTTTCAGTGTATATGGAATATCACACGGCCACATCTAAATCAAGTAGAAATTATAACCAGTGAAATAATCGTTAGAGCTGAAATAATCCTTTATGTTTATACTGTGCAAACACAGTGTGCATTTGTGCAAGAAGAGATATGGCAGGTCATGCATGCTTTAAATACAGCAATCACAATATGCAAATGAAACGCATTTGTTTTTATTTACCAAATACAGTTCCTTTTTGAATGTAAAATGGTAAAAATGTACCATTGTTCTTCACTCAACAGTCGTCTAATTGAGATTGATCTGATTGCTACAAAAATTTGCATTTGTCATAGTTGGTTACATAACTAGATTAGTCAATAGAGCGCTGTGGTGGAGATGTTTACTCTGAAAAACACTAGCTAATCCAACTGTAAAATATGTATTGTATTGAAATGGTAGAACAGCATGGAGTGCAATTTTACATACCCCACACAATAATAATAGTAGACTATGAGATAAACATTCGAAGCTTAAATGTTAAATTAGAATCAAAAGCACACACAACAACCGCAAAATACATGGTTATTGGAATAGAACCTGTTAGATTCACGTCAATAAGACAGCAATCTAACGATATAGATAACCAATATTAATCTATAAGGCATTAGTTAATTTTAAAAACTAGACAGGTGTCCTTACAATTACAGTTCATGACCATTCATTTAACTCATTGAAAAACCGAATGTTCATAACTAAAAAAATATATATTTATAACATGTACGTATGAACTTAGAATCCGATAGACACAATGTAGTCGCAAGGGATTTCCCTTTTTAATGAGTTCAACATCCTTTGAAACAGGAATGGTGTTAATTTAAGATAATTTTGAGCATTTTAAAGACTCTTGCCTATTTCAATGTTGCCATTTCTTTTGTTGGAAGAACCTATAGTACAAAAAACGTATTTACGAATCGCCGTTAAACTGTTCTTATCCAATAATATGGTTCTCACTTTAATCTATCATAGATTGTCGATCGACATCAGTCTACTTTACGCCGTACATTTATAATGGTCGACCGATAATCTATCATTGTCGCCGATAATCTGTTATTATCGCATTAATGTGGTTCCCGCGTGCCATATCCATACATAAAATATCTGTTTTATCGAGAAGAAAAATTGTTCCCATAGGTTGACATATTTTCCCATGGGAAGAAAAATCGTTCCCATGGGAAGATAAACTGTTCCCAACGGAAAAGTTAAATTCCAATGGGAACACTCTGTATTCTTCTTTTCCCATGGGAACTGTAAAGTTCCGATGGGAATTTTTAAATTCTCATGGGAAAAGTACCTTTTCCCATGGGAACATTAACTTTTCCCATGGGAACTTCAAATATTCCCATGGGAATTTTTAAATTTCCCATGGGAAATGTACTTTTAACCAGCTGTGGTGACAACAGTGACAACGGTGACATGTTGGGACATATGGGTTGTTTTTTTTTTTTATTATCTATCACTTTGGCAAAACATATTTTTGATATCTTGTCAACCGACAAAGTCAGGTTTGCCAATTCTGGAATTGCAAAGTTGTCCCGTACAGTGTTTAGTGTTACTTATCCCGCTATAAAATAACTAGTGTAATCCTTCCTGGTACAAAATCAGTAGTGTGTGTAATCATTCCTGGTTCAAAAACAGTAGAGTGAACATTCATTGGATGAAAACTCTCCACTTTGTATATAAATCAGCTATGCAAGTTTCAAATACACTTAAAACTATTGAGCCACATTTTATATATACATGTATTTCCCCGTAAAAAAAACCTTTTAAGAACCTTATAATGACTGGTGCATGTTTTACACTGGACACGGATAGAAAAACCTAGTGAATTGTTGTTGGTTGATAAAATCACTGGGGATTTTCTTCCTCCGGATAAAGTACATGTACACTGCTGGAATCAAACCACTGTTATATGAAATGTATTGCCATGGTTCCCTGCTTTGTGATACTTTGGTGCATGTAGTTTCAAATTATGTCTGTACAAAGATGACTTCTCGCATTTCCCACATATATTTTATACCACACTGGTCACATTTGTATATATCATTAGTGTGGACTGTGCCTGTACAAACCAGATACCCCTTTGGTCCTAAATGTGGTCCATTTAAATAACTTGTCCCAAATCCAAAATTTAAATACGCGGTTAGATTTAGCATGCCAAAGAACCCCAATATACTTTTTTTGTTTAAATCCCAAAACATTAATTTCTGGACATTTTGGACCCCACAAAGAATGGGCCAAAAACAAAAATTTATCTTAATGGTCAGATTTAGAAAATTTAGACCCATTGGAATTGGTCAAGAAGCAATTTATAAAAAAATATTAGAAAAGTAGATGTTATTTTTATCCCATTTTTGTCCCATCCCATTTTGATCTGAGTCATAGACCTGTAATAAAGTTGATCAGGACATCGAAATTTATTATAAACCAAATTTAAAGAGCAGATTTGTTCTAACATAAAGTTTCAATTGTAGAAACATCCTTTGATATAGACAAAAAGATATGATTTTATATGCAAGTCGACCGAAGAGCAAATATACAGAAAATCCTTGGCATTCCAATAAATATAAAGATTTTATTTATTTGCATAGAAAAATAATTTAAATCTTGTACAGACTTATTCATTTATAAGCATTATTGTGTTATCGTGTGTTCATGAGTACCAATCACTTCATCAATGTATCGATCTAAAGCATTAGTGTTATAAATCCCGGTATAATTTACCTAGTGTAATCATTCTTGGTACAAAAAATCACTAGTTTTAATCACCCATGGTTCAAAAACACGAGAGTGAACATTCCTTGGATGAAAACTCTCCACTTTTGTTTTTTTTATAAATCAGCTATGCAAGTTTCAAATACACTTAAAACTATTAAGCCACATTTTATATATATGTCCCCGTCAGAATTTTTTTTGGAACCTTATAATGACTGTTGGATGTTTTACACTGGACACGGATAGAAAAACCTAGTGAATATTTGTTGTTTGATAAAATCACTGGGGATTTTCTTCCTCCGGATAAAGTACACTGCCGGAATCAAACCACTGTTAAATGAAAAGTATTACCACGGTTCCCTGCTTTGTGATACTCTGGTACATGTAGTTTCAAATTATGTTTGTACAAAGATGACTTCTCGCATTTCCCACATTTACATGGCTTGTTATTCAGGTGCTTGTTGACATGGCCATCACAGTGCTGTTTTTGTAGAAATGTTTTACTACAAAACGGGCAAGTGTGATTTTAAGCTCCTATTACTTTCTTCATATTGTAAGCCAGGCCAGTTCTGCTTTTGAAGTGTTTGGGAGAATGAGTACAGATCAGGCCCTTTTCATGCTTGCAGTTTGTATGCTTATTGAGAAGAGTATTGTTTTGAAATTCACACTGGTCACATGTGTGTATATCATTAATGTGGACCTTGTTATGCCTGTACAGACCAAATACACATTTGGTCCTCAATGTGGACCATTTCGATAACTTGTCCCAAAATCCAAAATTTAAATACACGATAAGATTTAGCATGCCAATGAACCCCAAATATTCTTTTTTTGTTGAAATCCAAAAGCATTAATTTCTGGACAGTTTGAACCCAACAAAGAATAGGCCAAAACAAAAATCTATCTTCATGGTCAGATTTAGAATATTAAGACCCATTGGGATTGGTCAAAAAGTAATTTATAAAAAAATATTAGAAAAGTAGTGTTTTGTTATCCCTTCTTGTCCCATTTCATTTCGATCTGAGCCGTAGACCTGTAATAAAATTGATAATGAAAAAGGGGAATATGTCAAAGAGACAACTACTCGACCAAAGAGCAGACAACAGCATAAGGCCACCAATGCATGGGTCTGCAATGCAGCGGGAAACTCCCGCACCTGGAGACATGCTTCAGCTAAGTGATAATGTACGTATTTAGTGATGGAGTATCATTGACCTGGATAAATATAACCACACATATAGATGCCGACAAATTATAAGAAATTTAATGGAATACATTTGAAAAAAATATTATTTCTATTGAATATATTGGAGTGTTAAGCTGGGTTCAAACATTCACGATTTTTACTGTCGTCTTTGACAAAATCATTCCTGATTAATATTTGTCAAAAGTCTGATCAAGATCCCGTGAATGTTGGATGGAAATTCAAACTTTAATTAAGATTTGTAATTTTTTTTAACCATGACAACAATCAGATTTTGTTCAGGAAGCGTCGATTTTCAACCGTTTCCAAGCGAATTTGTCCCGATAATCCCGTTCTCAATTCGCTTCTAATCCGCTTTGTATCTTTCGCATGGTAAAATTCGACCGAGTCTGTCACGACTGCGTCCCGATTCTACCAAATGTTATCCGACAGAGATCAGACAGTAATCAGACAGTGAACCGACGCTGACGGAAATTACCCGTTCGGAAACTGTCGGCATACTCGGGATGTTCACGAACTGTCATGACATAATCCTATCACGGTCCGCTCTATCGTATTGCAAAAGGCTTTATCGGGTCTCAGTCGTATTGTATTCTGTAATTGTCGGCACTCTGACGTGAGTATCATTGACTAATTTCGTATTAATAACGAGACTGTTACGGAACGGTTTCAGCAAAGACGGTTCGCAATCGACAAGATCTGGATGCAATCTGGACTCAATCGGCAGAAAACCAGCAATGGAAAATTTCTCCAGATCATTCTCGTTCCACCAGACACCGTCCAGAAAACACTGAACATTGTTAGGATTTTAATCCGATACATCAGAATATGTCACGACATAGTCACGTTTGTAATCCGACTAGACAAAATCGGCTGAGTTTCCCCCAATGTTATGGGACGTACCTAACTGTCGGAGTGCTTCGCCGAACTATCCGGACCGTTCCCGACCCGTAGGAATCTGTAAAAATGTACGAACTTAAAAGACTGCGTTTAGATTATGATAGGACATTCCAGATAATTAAGGATAGTAATCCGACTTTTTCACTTTTCGTGTCTTATTGCTGTCTGATCTCAAACGGGAGCAATAATCGGCAATGTGTGAGCCCCGCATTAAATCAAACTTTCCTTCACGGCAAAGTCGGCATTATCAAGTCCTTCACTTACTGTAACTATTGTTTGAGCAAGTCGGCTAAATTATGACTTTAACAGATAAAAATTAATAAAATTTATACAGTGAAAATGCACCACATATACAATACTAATGAATCGCCATACAGTGAAAATAAAAGTAAAGTATCATTATTCAACAGTAAACATGACTCGCTTAATTTTATATATATATTCTTTATTTGCAAAACAGACAAAAACCAATTTTGGTTATGGCAAATACATTGACAAAACAAACATGATCAAACATAATGAAAACTCGACAATATTATAAGAGATATGATAAAAACAGTTATTGTTCTCCTTTCCTCAGTTCTAATGACTCTTTAATAAAAGAAACAACTGTTTTTACATCATTTGGTGTTGATGGATTTAGTATAATCACGAGTTAATCAGTAAAATTAAGTGTATTGAAATTCACATATTTTTGTATATAATATTTTAGAAAGATTTCTCTTTTATTTTCATTTATTTTACAATTAAAGAAAAAATGAAATTCATCGTCTAAGATATTACATGAAAGCATCATAGTGGAATTTAGTTCAATATAAACAAACTGAATGACAAAACCTATTCTACGTTATACAACTTTAATAATTGTGTTGAAAGGAATATTTTTCTGCAATTACATCTCATACAAATCATATGCACGATCTGTTCGTGAAAATTCCAAAATATTCACCTATTTCGGTATAAATTTCACAACTGGATGGCTCTAGGTGTGATACAAACCCATCCGCTTCTCTTACAGTGTCTTATTTGTATTATGTATTTCTAAACATATATATTTGAACTATTTTTCTACATTTTCTTAAAAAATTATAACTCTTTCGTCTGTTTATTTATCATTCTACATCAGAAATTTATGGCATATACAGTTAAAATGATAGTTTAGGATCAGCACTTTACATACACTGGGCCAGGTTGAGCAAAAAATGCGAGTGACAAGTAATAATAATTTATTTGACACACAACTGTTCATGGATAAATATAGATACGTAGGTGCAGGGTAAAAACGCCTTCAATTAAAACCATTTCTAAAGAAACTCCCCTACAGTCTACACATTAAAAAATACATAGCTACCCCCGCCCCCTTTTTCCCCCTCTAAGTCCAGATACATGTAATCATGACGTTCTTTGATGCTATATCATTTTTTTTTTACTTTACTGGCAAACAAGAAAGAGAATAAAAAACCTTCCGAGACTTTATAGTTATTTTGACTAAGCCCCTCTTTGTTGCTACATTTAGAAAAAATCACCTAATTACGACAGCAGAACCAGACACACACAAGAAGAGACCTGATCTATGATATTCCGGAACTAATTCTTTAATAAAGACAATTCGAGATAAATTGGAACCAGTTACTAACCCATGTTACAACAATAGTCCTATTGCATAGGACGTACACTGTATAAGGCGAGAAATTCATATTTTAGACTATCTATAATACAAGTGTATGTGATTTCATGTCATAATTATTATGCCGCAAATTATTTTACATTTAAGATTCGTTGCTGAGCTTTTTTTACTGTTTCCATCTCCGAATCCCTTAAAAATACTTTTGTTCAAGCCTAACATTAGTTCAATAATTACAATATGTCGTTGCATAAATAATTATGCAGGACATATTTCAAAACAAAGGAGTCGGTTCAGTAAGACCCCTTTTTGGCCCTAAAATATAGCAGTTTTACTAAATTGTGAAAATGTAATCTTTTAGCTATTTACTGGAAAGTAGAAAGCTCCTGCTTCATAAATATTGGCTGTTTTTGACAACACAATGCAAATATATAGGGTACTACCATCATTAAGTCATACTAAATTACTGAAATATTCACAATTTTAGCATTTTAGTTAAATTTTAGACGGTTTCCGTCTTAAATGAAAGTGGCCGCATTCGTGTTCATTCATAATATTGAAATCTAAGTTGTATTTGATGATTATACATAACATATATAAGGGTTGAGGGTGTATTGAACACGTATGCGGCCTCTTTCATTTTTGACAAAAAACCATATGAAAAGGGACGTTTTTTGGCATGTTTGATAGATTTTTCATATGTAAGCTTGAATCGGAGCGTTTTAATGACTAAATCAGTCAAAATATTTCACATAAACGAATTGAATCAATTGAAATAGACACTTAAGTGTTTAAAAGGTGTCCAAAATCTTTCTTTAGATGCACCTGAAATGTGAGGCCAACATCGGCCCTCACCGGACCTTCTCATTTTTTCTTCAGGACTTTTAAATAATTTTCTTTTGAATACTGGATAGGGAAAAAGAGGGGGTATACAAATTTATTTTGTGGCACAGTTTATAATATAATTACATACAAATCTCTAATGATTGTTATCCAACAAATTATAGAATTGTGCGTTCAGCTATTATCTAGATCCGCACGAAATTTATATAATAAGATACATTTAACAGGGACGGATCCAGAACGTCTGTGTCTAAGGCGGAGGGGGTTCAGATTTATATATTTGTATAGAGATGTATATATGCAAGTTTTGGTAGTAATAGTTATGGTGTGTGTGTGAGGGGAGGGGGGTTCAGATCAAAGAATGTTTCTATAATTCTATATCTTTTAGCTTTTACCATTTCACGTTTTCTTTATCCTTTGAGTTCTATTATATTTGTCCTGAACATGCATGAACTATTTGCCACTGGAATCAGGCAACAAAAACACAATCAACGTTTTTTTATTATGTTTCATCATTTTTTTTAATTATGTTTGCTATAGGTTTGGTCCCGCTCCTTATCTTTGTTTTGTTTGTTATTCTCTCTATAAACCCAATTCCTGTTCTGATAAATGGTGACTCATACATAGCACATATATTTACTTTACTGTGTAAGGAGTATCTAATTAATATTACATGAAAATTGAAGTATTGTTGTTAATTAAATTAAAAGATAACTTGTAATTTCACAGAACAGCTGAAACTCACCTGAAACAGATAAGAGAAGTCAACATCACTACAGGCTGTGAAATCTATTTTAAAGATGAAATCTACATCAGAAAAGAGTTTGAATGGAAGAAAGTATGGATGTACAGTTTTAATCAATTAAGGTGAGATTTATATAGATGTATGTTTCATGCAAATATTCTTAAGTGCAAAATTTTCTTTGAAACTCTGTGCAGTAGACTATTAACACAGTAGCAACAAATTTTGTTTCATAGAATATTTACTAAAATACAAATTGAAGCCCCTCTAAATACAAATAAGCAGCAATGCCCTGTCAAGCATGAATCAGACATTATAGGAAAATAAACAAGTTTTAATAAAAAATAAAAAATAATATGGACACATAATATACAAAGTTACTCTTTGGCAAGATATTGTGCTGACCCTGTACTTCAATTGTCTTTGGGACAAGAAACATTATATACCATGATACGTATTTACAGCAACTTTCAAAAATTCAGTTTGAATTTGGCATAGTGTCAAAAAGTAGATATGTTAGCTCTGATTAACCTTCACTGTTACTTCTACAAATTTTATGGATAGAAAAATGGTTCTGCTAAATAAGTTTTTTGTCTGGATATTTTGTTAAATTTATGTGTAGTGCAATGCAATTAGCAAATGTACTCATTGACAGAATTATTATAAATATGTACATGTATAACATTTATTTTTAGCACATTGACAGATATGACCATATGAATTTGTCTGCTATCTGCATATAAAAACAAAAAGATGTGGTAGAATGGTGAATGAGACAACTCTCCACCAGACAAAAATTGACATAGAAATTATAATTTATTGTCTTTATTTCATCATATGCCCTTCAACAATGAGCAAAACCCATACCACATAGTCAGCTATAAAAGGCCAAATATGACAAATGTAAAATAATTAAAACATGAAAACTAACATCCTGATTTAAGTAAACAACAATGAATGAAACACACAAATGGTATACAGCAACATATTTTAGATACATGTATTTGTTTTTAACTACTGAGAGTAATGCACAAGATACAGTGTTGTTGAAGTCTGTTTCACTAACGATTTTAAATTTTTAAACTATATATTTGTTTAAAAGCAAACTTTTGTTTCTTTTTTGTGAAGTCACATTAGCCAACTCAGAGGAAAAGGAGTGATTTGACTTTACAGTTGAAGCTTGAACAATGAATACAAAAGACATTCAAATTATTGTTAAAAGTATATTTCATTCAAATTTTTTCAGATTTTGAAAATTTGACATACATAGTTTCTTTAACCAAGAAAAAACATTTCATTAACATCCATGCTTACAGTATAGTTAACAGTTACATGGGTGCAGTCCTAACCTGTACAGCAAGTTAACTTGATAACCAGTCATTTGGACTGGTCAAAGTTAACCTGTGACCGGATTTAGGACTGCTCTGACCAGTCCTAGGACCAAAATCTTGTTAACTTGAAAAGCGTACTTGGTCCTAGGACTGTTTTTATGTCTGCCAAAAAGTTAACTTCGAAACAGGTCTGCTATTGATATAAGTTAACTTCGAACCAGTCCTGCCGTAAAGTTAACATAAGTTAACTTCGAGACCAGTCCTGCCACAAAGTTAACATAAGTTAACTTTTGATTTGACAAATCCGATCGAAACCAGACCTGTTCCCAAGTTAACTTTAGACTGGTCTGCTCAACACTAAGTTAACTTGTAACCAGGACCGTTCTACATCGATTTTTTAATATCTTTGTTTCGTAGTATAAACATCGAAAATAAAGTGAAACTAATACTTCCGTTATATAAACAGGATTTAATACAACTATTTGAAAATAAAGTACGCATAAAACGTTGCTTGTTACACAAATTTATCTGTGATCTGCCAATCTATAAATTAAAAAACGATCTTGGTTATGTTCCAGACCGTATGAGTGTTTGGACCGTACGCGTACGGTCTGGACCGTATGCGTACTTTTTCAAAATACGCATACGGTCGGACCGTACGCGTACGGTCTGACTGATATTAAGAAGTTGGTCAATTTTATTAGATACAAATGTATATGACAGATCAACATGACTTTTATCTTTAATTAATATAAAAAGTTCAACAGCATTTGACATAAAAACTTATTATTTTAACTATTTAAAAAGATCACGCTTATTTAATCTGTTAATCTCCTGTATTTTGCAGGCCGGTAATTCATTAATTGCAGCTCAGTATGCTCATTGAAATTGAAGTTATCGGAAGTAAACATAATGTGGGAGGACAATTGTTTTAGAATATTTATGAACTTTACAAAAGAAATGCATACGCAAAGGAACACGCATTAACAAAACATGTAAATGTAAAAATACGACGTTCTTATTAGAAGCAAGTGTCACCTTCGGCCAGAGTAACAAAATAGAATTCACGGATATACAATTAAGCAAATATTTAATTTCAATTGTTCGCTTATTCACTTTATCATCGGCCATCTATTTTGTAATAATAACAATTTGTATAACTAAAAATAAAGATTTTGATAAATGTTTGTTTAAATTTAACCCATATGATCCCAAAACGTATGATCAGCTGGACCATACGCGTATACTCATACGGTCCGACCGTACGCGTATGGTCGGACCGTACGAGTATACGTATACGGTCCGGACCGTACGCGTACGGTCCAAATACTCATATGGTCTGGAACAGTTACAATGATAACGGGCACTGAATATATATTCCAATACCTATCAAATTCAACCATATTTGCACTATATTTATATCTATGAAAGGACGTATTTTAGAGGAAAGCATCATTTTAACACATGACCACATATTTTTGTTTGCATAAATATAGGGTGCCAGCATGTCCTCCTTTTATTCAAAATATTGATGCGTAAAAAAAATTAGTTAGGTTGTGATACCTCATGCTGACTTGTACAACAAAATTATTTGACCGCGTTGACCAAAACTGTGCACTTTTATTTATAAATCTATATACCTGCATAGTAAATCAGCCATATTTTTTCAAATTTTTGTTCGCATAAATTTAGGGTGCCAGCATGTCCTCCTTTTATTCAAAATATTGATACGTAACAAAATTTCAGTAGTTTTGATACCTTTTGCTGACTTGTGCAACAAAATTTTTTGACCGTGTTGACCAAAACTGACCATGTGTGCATTTTCTTTTATAAATCTATATACCCGCATAGTAAATCAGCCATATTTTTTCAAATTTTTGTTTGCATAAATTTAGGGTGCCAGCATGTCCTCCTTTTATTCAAAATTTTGATACGTAACAAAATTTCAGTAGTTTTGATACCTCATATTGACTTGTACAACAAAATTATTTGACTGCATCAACTAAAACTGACCATATGTGCACTTCAATTTGTAAATCTATATACCAGCATAGTAAATCAGCCATATTTGTTAAGTCAGGATTCAATGTATATTACAATGGACAGCAATATTGCTATACAATAACAACAATTTTTTGTTTGCATAAATTAGGGTGCCAGCATATGTCCTCCTTTTATTAAAAATATTGATATGTGACAAAATTTCAGTAGTTTGAATATCTCTTGCTGACTTGTGCAACAAAATTATCTGACCCTGTTGACCAAAACTGATCATGTGAGCACTTTTATTCATAAATCTATATACCAGCATACTAACATGTATGACTAAATCAGCAATTTTTTTCAAATTTTTGTTTGCATAAATTTAGGGTGTCTTCATGTTCTTCTTTTATTCAAAATTTTGATATGTAACAAAATTTCAGTAGTTTTGATACCTCATGCTGACTTGTACAACACAATTATTTGACTGCATTAACTAAAACTGACAATTTGTGCACTTTAATTTCTAAATCTATATACCAGCATAGTTATTCAGCCAGATTTTTTATGTCAGGATTCAATGTATAATACAATGGATTGCAATATTGTAATACAATAACAACAAATTTTTGTTCGCATAAATTAAGGGTGACAGCATGTCATCCTTTTATTCAAAATATAAATACTTTACAAAATTACAGTAGTTTTTATACCTCATGCTGACTTGTCCAACAAAATTATTAGACCGCATCAACTTAAACTGACCATATGTGCACTTTAATTTGTAAATCTATATACCCGCATAGTAAATCAGCCATATTTTTTATGTCAGGATTCAATGTATAATACAATGGACAGCAATATTGCAATACAATAACAACAAATTTTTGTTCGCATAAATTTAGGGTGCCAGCATGTCCTCCTTTAATTCAAAATATTGATACGTAACAAAATTTCAGTAGTTTTGATACCTAATGCTGACCATGTTGACATGTACAACAAAATTATTTGACCGCATCAACTAAAACTGACCATATGTAAACTTTAATTTGTAAAGTTATATACCTGTATAGTAAATCAGCCATATATTTTGTGTTAGGATTCAATGTACAATACAATGGACAGCAATATTGCAATACAATAACAACAAATTTGTGTTCACATACATTTAGGGTGCTAGAATGTCCTCCTTTTATTCAAAATATTGATACATATCAAAATTACAGTGTTTTGATACCTCATGCTGACTTGTACAACAAAATATTTTGAGTGCTTCCACCAAAACTGACCATATGTGCAATTAAATTTGTAAATCTATATACCATATATAACTGCATAGTAATTCAGCCATATTTTTTATGCCAGGATTCAATGTATAATACAATGGATTGCAATATTGCAATACAATAACAACAAATTTTTGTTACGCATAATTTTAGGGTGCCAGCATATCCTCCTTATATTCAAAATATTGATACGTAACAAAATTTCAACAGTTTTGATACCTCATGCTGACTTGTACAATGAAATAATTTGACCGCATTGACCAAGACCAAAACTGACCATATGTGTTCTCTAATTTGTAAATCTATGTACCAGCATAGTAATTCAGCCATATTTTTTATGTCTGGATTCAATGTATATTGGATTGCAATATTGCAATAACAACAAATTTTTGTTTTGCATAAATTTAGATTGCCAGCATGTCCTCCTTATATTCAAAATATTGATACGTAACAAAATTTCAATAGTTTTAATACCTCATGCTAACTTGTACAATAAAATAATTTGACCGCATTGACCAAGACCAAAACTGACCATATGTGTACTCTAATTTGTAAATCTATATACCAGCATAGTAAATCAACCATATTTTTTTATGTCAGGATTCAATGTATAATACAATGGACAGTAATATTAATATTGCAATATAATAACAACAAATTTTTGTTCGCATTAATTTTGGATGTCAGCATGTCCTCCTTTTATTCAAAATATTGATACGTAACAAAATTTCAGTAGATTTGATACCTCATCATGCTCATGCTGACTTTATACAACAAAATTATTTGACTGCATCGACCAAAAACTGACCTGCATATGTGCACTTTAATTTAAAAATCTATATATATCCGCACAGTAAATCAGCCATATTTTGATGTCTGGATTCAATGTATAAAATAAATGACCCCTGTTGGGATGGCGCCTAATTATGTCTTCTCCTGGCACTCCTGTGAACATGTTAGTAGGACGGCAAATGTAAGCAATAAGGAAAAAAAATAATGCAATTTTTTCCACGCATACATTGAGAATGTCAGCGTTTCATCTCTGTATTCATAATATTGAACAGTCACTAGGGTGTGTAAAACGAAACTATTAGGCCGCCTCATCCAAGTACATGTACAATGTACCAACACTGACATGTCTGAATTCATTTGTGCTTTTTAATAAAAAATGTATTTGAGGTTCTCTTCTGGTAATAGTATACTGTTAATCTATTATGTCGGTTGATTGATTTTGTTTGTGGTTAAACGTCAAGTGACAACTATTTCATTCATGTGCACAAATCTCTCGACAAATCTGACGGATTTGACGAGATTGTTGGTAGTTTTACCACATCGTACATATCCGGACACTGTACAATTTTCGTTAGAATATTCTGCGGAAAAAGAATAGTAAATCCAATCCAAACAAGAAGAATAACAATGAAATATCCATGCATGTATAAATGCGTAAAGTAAAAATTATGAAGGGACAGGTAAAAAAACGGGGAACGTAACGTCGACAAAGATGATGATATCCCATGATATACGAATGTTGTTCCGATGCGTTGGACAACCCTAATTTCTAATTAAAAAAATATGATAGCACTTTGTAATTGACTACTGTTTATAAGAATATATAAAATAAAAAAAAAAGAAAGAATTGTGTTGTTATGAATAATGTCTAACTAGTAAAGTATAGCGAGTAAAGAAATTTGCTATCAGAGGCCTTCTTGGGAAGAACAATGCGAATGTTGTATATACATATTTTAATAAAGCTCAAGTCTGATATGGAAGGTCGCAAAAACGATAACATTTCATAAGCAGACATGTCCCCAGGTCTGGTCAATAGCAGACTTGTCCACAGGTCTGGTCAGAAGCAGACCTGTCCACAGGTCTGGTCAGAAGCAGACCTGTCCTCAGGACTGGTCAAAAGCAGACTTGTCCACAGGTCTGGTATGGAACAGACCCGTCGATAGGTCTGCAGCAGTCATAAAAAAGCGGACCGTAGGTCTGGTCCACCGTAGACGAAGTTAACGTGCTGGTCTGCTTAAAAATTCTCAAGTTAACTTAAAAAGCAGTCAACAAGTTAACTCTAAGTTAACTTTTGTCAAGGTTAGGACCGCACCCATCTGTAAGTCTCTACTATGTATGGTTAAGAAGTTATATTACAATACATAATTTTTTAACATTAGAAGGGACAACAATCATAATAAATGGAACTGCACCGGGTCGAAAAAAAATGTCCTGCTACGACATATCGCAATTAACAATTTAATGAAAATAGTAGCATTCACAATCAAAAGCAAACAAATAAAACATGACCTTGTACTTTGGCCTTGACCTACTTTTTTGGTGGACCCAGGATAAAAGAAATCTTTGGTTAATTTCACCTCTAGTTTATAGGCTAATTTACATTTCCCTTATGTCAAATCTATAAAGGGAAACAATTCTCATATGGAATCTCTAGATACATTTGTATCTTTCGTCAAAATTATTCTAAAGATCCTGATGATGAATGGAGCAAATTGGAGAAGTAATTTTGTTTTTATCCCTTACGGTAGCAATGGACTAGAAAACAAAAGAAAATAGTTTTCGGGGAGATAACACTTACAAAGAAATGTGTTCCTTTGAGCGGTGTCAGTTTTAATTTTCTGCATATACTTAAAACGGAATTATTTAATTTTTGGCAATTTTGATAAGTGTTGATAGAAGTAACGAGGATTATTATTTTACTTGGTCGCCTAATCATTGTTATGGTATTATCATTTCAAACATGAATTGATATCCTTTATTCACAAGAAGGCTAATATAGATATTAAAAGATGTGGTATGAGTGCCATGAGACAATGAGACGACCCTCCATCCAAGTCACAATTAAAAAAGAAAGTCTGCCTTTTACCAAGAGCCTTGGCTCACACCTAACAGCAAGCTATACAATGCACCAACAATGACTAGTGACAATTCAGACAAGAAAACTAACAGTCTAGTCTATATAAAAAGAAACGAGAAACGAGGAACACTTATGGACAGGTCCAAACAAATGCAGCAGGTTTAAACGTGTAAACTGACTTTCACCTTTACCTGAAACAACATTGTAATATCAAAACATAGAAAGACACACTATAAATAAGTAATTGTATTGGCTTAAATCCATCAGAAGACTTATTAACAAAAACAAGCCAACATTTATACACTGAACGAATGAATCTAGTCTATGATGCAGTGTAAATGCAAAATAAGTAAAACGGACGGATTAGATGTAAAACAAATATGAGTTTGACTGTCCCTCTGGTATCTTTCGTCCCTCTTTTAACATGCAATTAAAGATGCTTATCCTGGTACATTTGATAACTATGTATACAATTCATTGATGGTGTACACTAATCATGAAGTAAGTTGTGTTGTATGGTAGAGCTGCACAAAGTTTTGCAATAGCTGCAATATCGTTCCGACAATGTTTATATATATAATCTTTTATTTAATAAATTTTCCTTTTATTACGGAATGTTCTACATTAACTCTTCTTGCACGAACCTTTTCATTGACAATTTTGCGTGATCGCGGATTACTGCATTTTGATCGCGTAGCAGCTTTCCAGTATATGATGTTGCAATAGGATGTTCAGATGGATATATATGGTATCGGCAAGTTAGTAACAATCACGATGACACAGTATTATCTCGTGTGGACTGATCGCATCCATATTAAAATGAATTGGGCTGGAAAGTTCTTTCTACATTAAATGAAAGTGTTCAAAATAACAACATCAGTCTCTGCATTTCCATTTGTCTTTTTTTAACGAAATTAATGAAAGACCTTAATTTTTTAGAATGTGTTGTTGTTATCGTTGGTGGGACTAACCGCTCAGAAACAAACATTAGTTTTCTCTGAAACCCAAATATATATAGTTTTCCTTGTATCAATACTATTTTGAAAAGCAAATATATTATATAGAATAAATATAAGCATTACTGCACATCATATTTCAGATATTTTCGATATAGCTTTAACAACATTTAGCATGCCACAAAACAAGGTTCAACCAACCATTGTTTTCTTAAAATGTCCTGTACCAAATCAGGAAATAGCCATTGTTATCTTATAGTTCGTTTCTGTGTGTGTTACATTTTAATGTTGTGTTTCTTTTGTGTCGATGTTCTCCTCTTATATTTGATACGTTTCCCTCAGTTTTAGTTTGTAACCCGGATCTGCCTTTTACTCAATTGATTTATGAGTTTCGAACAATGGTATACTACTGTTGCCTTTATTTAATGGAATATATCAGACACTTGTTACGGAATCAAACAGTCCTTGCTTGGATGCGATCAGTGAAGCAGACCTTTCATCAAAGCTATATATCGAGAGCACAGGTTATACTTATATTTCAACACGAATTTGATAACGGGAACAAAGCGATCTATGTGACTTCGACATATTAAGTATTATAGGATTAAACACATTTTTTCTAGAGGTTATTGATGTGTAAACCGGGGCGGTTAACTCACAAACTGAATAAAAGTCCGAAGGACTTTTATGTCAAGTTTGTGAGTTAGAGACCTCTAGAAAAAATGTGTTTAATCCTTATAATTCTTCAACCAAACATACGCGATTATTAATTTACATTATTACTTTGATGGCTACTATATGTACCATCAAAAGCACAACGGCATGTTGTAACTAAGGAGTACGCCGCCATCTTGACTTTCTAAAATAAACTCAAATGTTCGATAAATGCAACAGAATCTAAAATGAACTAGCACCTACCTCAAAAAGTTAATTTTAATTAGATACTATGCGTATTGGAAGCGCACAAGTAACGAAATAATCTTCCGTCTGAAAGTTTTCAATCGTATGACGTCGTGTTTTGCCATGACGTAAATTCGCAAAATCATTCGTGAAATTTCCAGGAAATTTATTTAAATTATATTTTTTATACATTTTCGAAGCTTTAGTGCATTTATTTTATTTCTTTTTTTTTGGTTATATATGCATTAGAATAGAAACAACTGTTATGCAATTGTTTTAAAATCTCAACTTGCTGAAAATCTCAGTATCCCTGCCAAAATGTGTATCGCGCATGAATAGATTACAAAAGTAGTTTCGGAAACATGGTTTATCGAAGTGTAAACCAATAGAAAAAGTCTACTTGACCAATCCAATTCAAGTATTTATAGATATGCAAATGATATAAGAATTATTAGCTTATAAAGGTAACGTTCGTCTAAATGTGGCATTTGATTATTAATTATTTATTAGTTCATACTAAAAATAATCTTATTTTTTTCATAATATTGATGATTTTATTTAAATAGTCGATCTTTCTAACCTCATACCTGTCATATTTGTTTAGTTTTTTTTTATTTCTCATTCTGGATATACAGTGACAATAGTAAATAGTTATCAAAGGTACCAGGATTATAAAAATCACAACAGTAATTATAATCGGAACGATATTGAACGTATTGTAGAACTATGTACAGTTATTTCCCTTTGACGAAATTTATTTCAGGATTAATGTTAATCATAAATAAAATTGAATCCACATCTTCATTGATATTACTTGCATTAATATTTTAAATACTAGTTGAATTTAACTTCACCTTTTTTATTATAGATTATATAAATTGTTGAATTGAAGTAAAACTCCATCTAGTGTATTCAAAATTCATACAATACAATCGAGTAAAAGGGTAGAGTTAATTAAACATAACAAACATTTACAATTTACCTCACTACTTATATTTGGTTTCGGTATCGGTTGCGGTTTCGGTATCGGCTTACGGTGAACATGTCTAATAAAGCAGTAAATTCCCTCTCAAAGTCCAACTGAAAATATGAGTTCGGCGTTATGACGTCAATGCAAGGCGTCAAAGAAAAAAAATATAATAGCCTTTCAAGACGTCATGATTATGTGGACTAATAGTATCTATGAAAAATAAAATTGTATTTCAACACAAAACTATTAATACACAATTAAAATTCCGATAGACTTATTTACTGATAAAAAAGAAGATGTGGTATGATTGCCAATGACACAACACTCCACAAGAAACCAAATGACACAGAATCGAAGTTAACAACTATGGGTCACAGTACGGCCTTCAACAATGAACAAATTCCATACAGGATAGTCAGCTATACAAGGCCCCGAAATGACAATATAAAACTATTCAACCGCAAAAACTAATGGCCTTTTTAATATACAAAAATTGAACGGAAAAACAAATATATAATACAGAAACAAACGACTGCCACTGAATTACAGGCTCTTGACTTGGGACAGGTACATACATACAGAATATGGCGGGGTTGAACATGTTAGTGGGATCCTAACCTTCGCCCTAACCTTGGACAGTGGTGTAGCAGTACAACATTAGAACGAACTAAAAAAATCAGTTGAAAAGGCTTAACGCATCAGATGGTTAAAAATACAAATACTACAAATACATGTAGACGTGATCGGGTACTTATTCATTACATCAATCATAAGACACTAAGTACAGAGTACTCGCAGTTTGTGACAGCTAGTCCAAAGACACTAGCAACTAAAAAAAAAGATCAGGCATCTAGGACTAGTAGTTTACTTTCAAATTCTAAAGTAATATGATACACTGAATGACATTTGAATAATTATTGTTTTCTTTGTAATAAGACACACCAATAACCAATCACGGCATGATGTGACAGTTTGCGATTTGACTAATTTTTTTTTCTCATTGTTTTATATTTTCGCAAAGGGCGAAGAAGGTTTACTCTAATTACACGTTAAATTAATGTATGTGAAATACATTTGACGCCATCTTTTTTATTTGTATCTGATCAAAACAGATTTAATGATAGCATACTTCAAAGTTTATAATTCAATTTGTCTATATTAAACCAATAAAAAAGTACCACCCTTGACACGCAAAATATGTTTGAACCAAGAAAAAACACGTGAACATCTGCCCCCTCCCCACAATCGACATAGTAATATCCATGTTTAATCTCATTTATATATACATACATTACACTATTTTCGACCCGTATTTCTGAAAGATCTGCGAGTGTGTTAAATAATTATTCTGTGTTAGTGTGTTGTCTTCCTATTGACATATTCAACAATAGTGTTTTGAAGAATTATCACCGCCGTCTACGTTTGACATACCAGTTTTAATTAAATGACTATATTGACCTGAACGATTTACATATCTAATAATTGTACGTGCATCCAGTCACTGGATTTCCCGAAAAGACTTTAACATGAACGGAGGCATCTTTACATTGTTCTTATAAACTTGATATAATTATTTCCTTATTGTGTATTTTCTAATTTTCTCGTACCCAAAATAACATCTGAATTGATTGTTTTCTTTGTAGTCAGGAATAACTTCCATTTTTTTAGATAGCAACAACTTATATACCATGAAGTTTAAACATGTGATTTGTGTATTTTGCTTTGTTCTAATTGTTCTCTGTTTCTAAGAAAGGCAAACAAGGTAATGCGTACTCACAAGTTCATAGTGAAATATTTTGTTATTAGTACAACAAGCGTACTGTCGTAGGAATATGAGATTTGTTTTTTCTTTCGGCGAAATATTAAGATTAAAGATTTACACTTAAATTACCAAAAGCACCAATTAAAATGTTATAAAACAAATTTATCAAATCATCATACATATTCTACACATAACACAGATGAAAGTGGAATTAGAGATAATCAATACGTGAATACAGTCATATGCTGATATGGTTGATGAGGTTGTTTTCGCCGATCAAAAAACACACACTCTTATGAGAAGATTAAGAGTATCGAGCATCTTTGACATGGTTCTCTCTTTTAGTCACTCACTCTTATTGCAGGAAAAATTCAAAGGAACAGTAATCATTTGATTCAGCAAGTCGAAATTATCGTAACATAAACGAAAGGGATACATCTAACGACACAATAATTTCTGATTACAAACAGTTAGATGATATAAGTGATGAAGAGAGAAAAATGAAAGCTTATGATCAGTTGCACGTTACACGTATTGTAGAACCTGACCCGAGTAATGACCAGCCCAAAACTTCTTTTTCCAGAGAAGTATATAGCAACTATGAACTTATCGAAGACTCGATAAATGTAAATAAAAATACAGTTACTTCGGAATACGAACAATTAGATAAAGCCAACAAAGATACAAAGATGACAGCACATGATCAATTACATGTTGTTAAACCTGATCTAACTAACTGCTCCTCTAAGACAATGGTTTCAAAAGAAGAATATCTTAAACATGAACCAATCGAAGAAAATACTGCAATGAAGAAGAATAAAGATACTTTGGAATACGAACAATAAAAAATAACGACACAGATAAAAGCGTGAACGTTTATGATCAGTTGAACATATAAAAACCCTTGACCAGACGAACAAGCACTCTTAAGAAGTTCATTAAAAGAAGATCATAGCAATGTGACATTTGATTCATTACTAATACTAATGGATAAATAAACATGCAATGCGTAATCATGTTTCATGTCATCGTCAATTAAACAATATTCACACATTATTTAATCCTAATTTCAATATTAGTTAAAAAGACAAAGAGATCAGTTAATTTGAGCAATGCATTAAAAAAGAATTAAATGAATTAAAAGGTAAATGTATAAAATTGCTGGAAGCTCTCGTCATTGCTTTTTTTCATTTTCCTTCATATTTCCAGACATTTTACCGACAATTTTTAAGTACCAACAATACTTCTCGACTGCTGTCTTTAACATTTGACTTGAAATCTTGTCCTGCAAATTGTCTGAAAAGTAATAAAATATTGCCGTTTAAATGTATGTGTGTAATAAAGTGAACAATTAACGACAACACCGCGGTATGACTTTGTTTTTTTCAAAATATCAGGATAATACAGGTATTCGGTTCGACACAATAAACGTCTTAGACCCTAAAAATATCACAAGGACTCCATTTAACAGATGTATTTGTTATAATGTTGTGAAATACAACAGTAACACACTCGAATTAAAGATGTAGGGTATATCGCCGTTATCATTTTGTATAAAAGATATCGACAAATTTTAATAACTGTTTTAATCTTTTTACAAAAACACGACATTTTGCCAAAAGGGAACAATTAACAACATGAACACGCACTGGATTAAATGAACAGACCCCTAGTTGGAAACAGGAACATGCAGAATGTGATCAGGTTAAACATAGTTGTGGTTTTTTTAACACTACCCCTAATCTTGGCCAGCATTTAACGAAACGGTAAAACACATTGAAAAAGAACGGACATAATTGATCTACAAGATACACACAAAGATAACTTAATCTGTCACTTTGTTTAGGGATCTATGAGTAAATCCAATTGATGAGAGCTAGTTTGAATCATATTTTCAAATAACAAATATACCATTTGTTTTTTCCAAATATTATTAAAAAACTACACTTCAAATGGATAGTGTAAGCATTTGCTAAGATGTTGGAGTTATAAAATGTTAAACAATTTCCACAAATATGTTTTTGTTTACTGCATAATCACATGATGCAACAAAAGATATGTGTCTTTACCCTATTTGCCTTTAACCTTTTAAAATATTTACATTCCACGTTTGCTACCTATGTGATAATAAACTGACTGTCAATACATACGTAACGTTTCCGATATAATTATTTCCTGATGGTTTACTTTAAGATGATATGGTACACTGACTGACATTTGGTTATTGATTGTGTTCTTAAGTAAAAAAATTCTTATTTTAGATACTTGACAATGAAAATAATAGCAGACAGAACTTTGTTGATTGCAAAACTGTCTTCTTTTGTTTTTCCCATTGTTTTGTACGTTTCCATTCGACATAACAGTTGTGAAGTGTCCATCTGCATCTTACTGACAACCCGATAAAACTGAAAAAGGAACAAACTGAAGTTAGAAATTTACATAAGAAATTGTATACCTTAATTTAAAATAATTTCCTAAATGTCTTAGCAACCAAATGCAGTAAATTAAAATCAGTATTGTTTGTACAATAATCCAGTTATTCTTTACCACTCAATCAACCGACACTTCTCTAGAACAACTTCATCTAAACGAAAATAAACGGACTAACATGGATATTCCGAATGAGGATTTCGACTATATCTGATAACGGGATGCATTAAATGAAATGTATATTTACTATTTAGTATTTAAACTTTATGATACCAAAAACTGCACAAATAAGTTAAACAAAATCTTCCTTTACGAAACTAAATCAAATCACGTATTGTTTACTTCACGTAAAATATGACATTTATTATGTTTAAAAGTTTTTGTTTGTAATCATTCATCCTTTAAAAACTTCCTCTTCAATTTTTAACGGGGCTTTGAATGAAGTTACTGTTTTCAATTTATTTTCTTTCCTTGTCGTTTACTGTTTCTAACATACATGTATCTAATATGTGAATGATAGGAGGAAATAAGTGTTTCAGTGCTTTCAGAGTTAAAGTAATTCCCGATTGATATACATCTTCGATCTGTAAATAAGCTGATAAAACGATTTATTTAAATGGAATTGAACACTATTATCTAAGGTAAACTTATATTTGTATAAAATATTATGAGTCTTCATTTATTTTTGTACTTGATTTTCATATGATGAAAACGTAATATTTCAATCAGTTTTATTAAAGTCTGGATCTCGGATGTCATTGTTACTGTGCGTATTGCATTGGCTAGAGGTATAGGGGAGAGTTGAGATCTCACAAAATATGTTTTAACACACCCCCCCCCCCTCGCATTTTTGCTTCTGTCCTAAGTCAGGAGCCCCTGATCTTCGTTTGTCTTAATTATGACGTCCATTGTCACTAAACTGTTAAATATTATTGTTAGGAACAGAAAATGCACACCTTCATGTGTAGGATTTTCTCCCTGTGTTGAGGACCATTTGGCTGCCATCGGCTGTTTTCTGCTCTTAAGTCGAGTTGTTGTCTCTTGAACATATTCCCCATTTCCACTCTTAATTTTATTGACTATTTTTACAGTCAGAACAGACAAATCAACGTCCGTACATAAACAATGTTATATTTTTCCCTGTAAAAGTCTGAATTGTTTAGTTGCAATGTTGTGTATTCAGTTTATGCAGATTCTTTCCGTCATTAGTTTTAAGTACACAACGTTATAGTTTTTAAAAAAAAAACAGGTCTTTTTGATGTGCTTATTTCTTGACAGTTGGCTACAATGTTAGACATATTTTGATAAATAATAACAGAAAGAATAGTTAACTGACAGTTAGTCATAAAGCAATACCTGAATGAAACAGTGACCCTTACATGCCTTAGTGACACAAAAGTGGTTGTTTGGTATCTAGTATTGAATAGCTGCTGACAAGATTTTTTTTATTGCAATGTGATACGAATTTGTTTAGGCAATACGTATGTAACGTTGGTACATTCAAGCAACACATACCGTTCAATACCAATATACAAATTTTAGAAATAAAAATACACATATGCTATCCTCATGTTCATGATTTTTGTTTTGTTTATCTTGAAAGATTTTACCTTCCCAATGTTATTTTCTGGGAGTTTTAGACTTTCTCAGTAAAAATTTATCAAATTGGTTCTCTGACACGGCTTAATTACGCTGTCTACGAAAAAATGTATAATGTACAAAGGTTATACCAATCCATAATATCTAGTCATCATATCTAAAGGGGTATATAGGGGCAGATCGAGGCAGGTGAGCCCCTTATGGAGTTTCATTGATGGTCAATTTTTAAGTCCTCAGATAACTCCTACATGGTCTTGAAAGGGCCCTCTCCTTTTTCAAAATTCTGGATCTGCACCAGATATCTATGATTTTGCAGCCACAGTGCACATAATTTATCAATTTGAAAACAATATCAGATAGAGTTGTAAAAAAGATGGGAGAGTTCAATCAGCATTGTGCCTTATAATATTCCAGACAACCAGACTACCATGATGTACAGAAGTGTTTAATATATTTATAGATGATTAGGTGATATACTATGTATTAATGCAATTAGCATAGATTGCTCTGATAACTCACTGTAATGTTTTTATTGCTCCACAGATATTACACAGTTGTGCAAGAACATAGATAACAAGTATGTTAAAATAAAAAATATAGTTTAAGAAAGGTAATATGATATCAAAAGAATTGTACAAGTTATGAAAGTGTAGAAAAATATTGAAACAATATTAGCGGAGAGCAGCACCTGCATACGGGGTATATATCTCCCAATTGATACGATATTCCCGTGCTTGCATTTCCTATCATGATTTTCTTGATAGAGGTTTGCTGCTCACACGGAATCCATTATTAATCCAAGAGTTCCAAATGGTGAAGTTGAAATCATCCCTTCGTAAATTTTACGGACGCCATCACGAGTTGGTTGACCGTTATGGAATAACCGTTTCACAAATGATATCGGATATGTTCCTTACGTCGTAACTACAATCCCCTTCCCTTTCATGAATATGACCTACCGAATTAGAATATTTACCGGATTTGTAATCACATAAGCAACACGACGGGTACCACATGTGGAGCAGGATCTGCTTACCCTTCCGGAGCACATGAGATCACCCCTAGTTTTTGGTGGGGTTCGTGTTGTTTTTTCTTTAGTTTTCTATGTTGTGTCGTGTGTACTATTGTTTTTACGTTTGTCTTTTTCGTTTTTAGCCATGGCGTTGTCAGTTTGTTTTGGATTTATGAGTTTGACTGTCCCTTTCGTATCTTTCGTCCCTCTTTTATTACCACTGGGTCGATGTTTCTGCTGGTGGACATTTTATCCCCGAGGACATCATCCGCCCAGTAGCAAAACCACTATTGCATGAACTTACGAAGATCAAACAGCAAACTGGCGCGGACGTCGCTCAGTATAAAAAAGGTCCGAAACAGACGTCACCATGGACACGGTGTCGTCTGATACGGCAGGTGTCCCCTCATCACCAGACATGACAAATATCTCAAACACGACTCATTCAGATCATCGTCCTAGTGACAATAGCAATATTACACATATACAGCCATGTTCAGTTCTCCTTAAAGACATTTTGGTGTTTGATGACACAGTACAACACTGTCGCATTTCAAAATGTGAGACCAAAGGCTGCATTTTTTGTGCTATTTTAATTACAGATGCTGAATTCACTAGCAATTTGACCAAGAAGTCATACTTTACCAGAAGTTACGATGATCTGAATTGTAAATCGATAAATGTCGTCTACGAATTAGAGTGCAACCTTTGCGGATTGGTATACGTCGGTGAAACGAAAGGAAGGCTTAACAAACGTATGTGCGGTCATAGATCAGACATTAACCTTAATGCTAACGACATTCTATACCAGCATTTCAATCAGCCCGATCATTCCATCGTTTCTATGACAGTTCGCATTATCGAAAATATATACCATAGCTCTAATAATCCTAATCTTTCAACGACTCTCCGTAGACAAAAAGAAAACTACTGGATTAGACAATTGGGAACTGCAACACCTTATAGCTGCAATGACAAAATTGATGGTATGATATTCTATCTAGTCCTTCGTGTAACTCGGTGAATGTGATGAATATTTTCAACTCGACTCCTCGACGTAGACGCAGTCATGGTCATCGTCATTATACATCACCTTCTCTGCATGATGTCTCTATTAATGACTTGCTGCAATTCATACAAAAGCCGTTAGGTATTCATCACATTCGCACGAAACTTTATTCATTACCCCTTTCAAAACTTCATTCTCTGTTCAATTTATGTTTGGAATCCACTGTTACAAACCCTCATTCAAACCAATACAAACTTGAAGCTATAATTTCGGATATTGCAAGTCACAGACTTTTCAAGCCAGTTCGCATTGGAAAAGATGAAAAAGAGAAAAAGTCTTTTCTTAATCTTTCCTTTGCCAACAAAGGTCTCGATGGCGTCAACCTAGGCAATATCCTTCATTATAAATTAGTGCAATCGAAAATACCTCCTTATTTCAAAGACCAGTCTGTACCAATAATTTCTTATACCTATACCAAACCTATTGCAACTAAAATTTTCAATTACAAACGCGTTTTGCAGGATCTCGATATTGACGACTTCAAGTCTAAACCTCCTGATTGCACTTGTGCTAGTTCCAAATTCACATATAATCCTGCTGGCCACGTTATTACCGGTGACCTTAACATTGTTAATAACACTTCTCTACGAAATGTGTTATCGAAAGGTCCCAAATATCGTGAGCCTAAATCCATCAATTGGGAGTTGCAAGAATTTTATTATAATCACTTGAATAAAACGGAACCATACAATTGAATTTAACATTGATGTGAATTATAGATATTTACCTGGAGGCTTTAAATACTACCTGTCATTTGTTTCAGGTAACCATCACAGGCTCGATCACAGGTGGACAATATAACACAACAATGGATTTATGATATTTGTTTGTTAGTTGACCTACAAGTGTATTCTGTTGGCCCTAAGTAAACAGATTTCAATGTATGACGGAGTACTAGTTTAATATCTTATAGAACAGAGGAATATTGTCCCATGCAGGTAAGTTTTAAATATTGATCAGGAAATTTAGTGGTACCGATTTTCTTATTTTACCCTGCTAGAAATGTAGTTTGTAAGCAAAGAAAGAGTTAGCTGTGGTACCAAAGTGCATATGAAGTTGAGTCACGATCCTTTTTTTCAGCCCGTTTTGGGAAATGGCTGAAAGCACTTGTAACAGCCTCTACTTAAACGTTGTTTAAATGGATGTCAACTTAAAAGCTGTAAAATGTTTTAAGTTTTTGTCAAAGGAGAAAGATGGGATAGGATCCATATAATTGCAGCTGACTTTATAAACATGTACTTATAGTGTTTTGGAAATGATTTAAAAAAGAAAATAGTTTGTTAGTAGAATGAGATGAATTGGAAATAAAGGATAAAATAATATATGTATTCCTAACAGAAAATCAATAGATAACTTGTAGCATTTTCCTCTATAATACGTTGACCCTTTAATACAGATTTCTAAAGGTTTGATGCAAATATATAGCGATTGGCGAACCTTCCTTTAAATGGTCAAAAGGAAGACATTCAAATGTACGAGATTTAAATCAAATTAAAATCTTATGTTAACCATTGAGGTATGAACAAGTCTAAATACCAACAAACTGATAACTTCATTAATTCAAACAAGTAACGCACTGGCACATGTAGTACCGTATAGTCCGGCCGATCGGTGAAAAAAATGCTCAAATAATGAGGAAAGCACCAATTTTTGCATGATGGTACATTTTTGTGTACTGAGTAATATTAGCTATGGACCCACCCTCAAAATTCAATATGGCGGTTTATATCAAAATGGCTGCCGTACGTTCTAAAATATTTTCCAGTATTGCACACAACACAGTGGACTTGATGATGGGTGCACAAAAATCAACATATTTGAATGACTTGGTGTACTTAGCAAAATTTTGTTTTGATCTATTTTTGAAATACAAAAAGGCGGCTATTTTCAATATGGCCGCCATGAAAAATAAGCAAATATTCATTATTGAGAATTGACCGGAATATAAGCATTTTATTGATGTATAGTGTCATTTGGTATATGTCCCCGTTCTGTCCTTTCTGATTTTGCCATGCTTGTCATTTCATACACAAAGTAGTAGCTTTCATAAAAAGCTGCGGTAGTAGCTTTCATAAAAAGCTGCAGTAGTACTTTTCATTAAAAGCTGCACTATTTGTTGTCTTAGGTCACACATAAAAGCTGTGATTTGGGATTTATCTGCCTAAAGATAATATTCAGTGCCTATCTTATCTCTTGGGTCGCAATATTTTCCAATTTGATACATCAAACTGTGAATTGAGAATCAGTTAAACACATATCAGTGAAAATGGCAGGAATTGAGGACAAAAAGGACAAGAACGTACAATGAAATGGCCGAAACTGAATCACTTGGGGATATGGAGAAACCCACAGCTGAAGACGCTTTAACAGAGGACAGCTCAGAAATGACTATTAAACAATTGTACCAAGAATATTTAGCAGATAGAAAATCAAATGCTCAAAGAACAGCTGAGATTAACCGCAATATAAAACAGAGCGAAGCGCGAATATATTACGTTTCAAGCTGAACAAAAAAGGGCAACGAATATATTAATAAAAAACAGATGAAAGCAATATCTCAGAAACTTCAGCAGTCTGAAGACAGGATAGACCACAAGTCTAGTAATAATTGCTTGGCGGAATTGATGGTCAGACCAATAAGATATTCAATGTTGTGGTGAGACGAATGGACACGCTGACAACAACTGAGGAAGAGATACAGTTCTATCTAAAAGTGAATTTGAACAGCAGGGTACCTTCCAACAACTGGCATTTGTTGTAAATGAATCAGTGGACAATTGAAATAAAGTAGTTAATATTTCTGCAATGGAAACATCATCTAAGCCAAAATTTGACCTTAGCCAGTACAACGCAAATTTACCAAAAGTACACAACAAAATCCATGCCGTGGGTCTTTCCCCAATTGTAGTGATCGCATGAACCATTAACCGCGCCAACTCTGTTGAAGGTGTCTTCACCTTAAGACAAAATTCCTATGTCAGGGCCCTTGGCTCGCGTGAGACAGTTCAAATTATTCAACAACAGTCTCCATTTAAGAACATACTATAAACCTCTAGTACTAATCAAGGATACCAGTCAAAGGCTTATGTGTCTTCTTACGCACACTAACCATCTACTATGAGTCAATAATGTTTGGTTCAGATCAGCACACCATTACAGAAACAATTTTCTGCAAGTGGATTCTATTAAGTTTCTCGAATGCTAAATGCAGTGCCTACTTACGATATCATCTCCGTCGAGTCAATGGCAAATCCCACATTTACCACCTCGTCCGCTTCTGGGGCTCTTATATGCTTCCCATAACAGCAAGTTGACTCCATTGACCGATCCAGGAAAGGGCAGAAGAAACAAAAAGAGTGTGGCATCACCTCTTTTTCAGACTCCTCACTGGAGAGAGAATATATCCGATGGCAAGAAAATATTTGTGCAAGGGACCGGAGCCGAAGCCCACAGCTGCCAAAAATGCAAAAACTCAATTGAAGAGGATCCATCACTTGGGAGGCGTTCATTTACCAATTTGAACGAACTGCCGGTAAATGACAATGGGAAATCAAGAAAAATGTGTGTAGGCCCCAGATTGCCAGGCCGATGTTGGCTTTGAGTACGCTCGCATGGTAAACACAGATGATGATTCCAAGGCCTTAAAAAAGCATTCATTTAGAGCATCGCTTCAACAAGAAAGACGATCAAACCAGATTGGAACCAATAGTTATCAAAGGTACCAGGATTATAATTTAATACGCCAGACGCGCGTTTCGTCTACACAAGACTCATCAGTGACGCTCTTATCAAAATATTTATCAAGCCAAACAAGTAAAAAGTTGAAAAGCATTGAGGATCAAAAATTCCAAAAAATTGTGCCAAATATGGCTAAGATAAACTATGCCTGGGATAAGAAAATCCTTAGTTTTTCGAAAATTCAAAGTTTTGTAAACAGTAAATTTATAAAAATGACAACATTATTGATATTCATGTCAACACCGAAGTGTTGACTACTGGACTGGTGATACCCTTGGGGACGAAACGTCCACCAGCAGTGGCATCGACCCAGTGGTGTAAATAGTTATCAAAGGTACCAGGATTATAATTTAATACGCAAGACGCGCGTTTCGTCTACACAAGACTCATCAGTGACGCTCTTATCAAAATATTTATAAAGCCAAACAAGTAAAAAGTTGAAGAGCATTGAGGATAAAAAATTCCAAACAACTGTGCCAAATACGGCTAAGGTAATCTATGCCTGGGATAAGAAAATCCTTAGTTTTTCGAAAATTCAAAGTTTTGTAAACAGGAAATTTATAAAAATGACAACATTATTGATATTCATGTCAACATCGAAGTGTTGACTACTGGGCTGGTGATACCCTCGTGGACGAAACGTCCACCAGCAGTGGCATCGACCCAGTGGTGTAAATAGTTATCAAAGGTACCAGGATTATAATTTAATACGCCAGAAAAGAGCCATTAACAGACGATATTATACTTAGGCTAGTTATTTTGGACACACTGATCGCAGTGATAAACCTGAGTACTCCCACAATTACCATCAACAATAAAGAGATAAATGCCAAATGATAAATGCGCCATTTGGTAATAGTGGAAACGAGATTTTAACTCAGCTAGTTTGCATGAAACGAACCATTACAGTTCCGCCAAATTCAAACATGGCTGTTACCATTGAATCTAATAAAAGTGCTGACCAGGAGTGCATTTTAGGACCATGCTCGCTGAAATGTTGCAAATCAGGTTACGCACGTAGTTGGAAAGGGAAATAGTTGCCCCTTAACCATTTTAAATGATGTCAATCGTCTAATCCGCTTGAAGAAAGGAAAGGTACACCTATTGTTTACATAGAATAATTTGACGATGTAGTGGGTACGGCAGATAAAAACGCGATAAGTGACGTAAAACGTGGCATTGAAGAGATGCGAGACAAGGTGCCCTCGGCACTGCCTCCAAGTTCAGATGAGTTACCTACTATTTCACCACATTTAACCGACCTATATTTACGTCAATCGACTCGTTTCAACCTATTTCATTCCAACCATTAAAACTGAAAGCGTTTAAAGAACAATTACAATAACATGTAACATATTGATTAACATTTTGAATTTCACTATTTGTTTTTGTATATGCAGCCATATTTGCAACTTATGTCTTATAGAAATACCCACATTGTTTGTTTTATACTTTAGAATTAATTGATAACAAATTCAAGAACATGAAGTCCATTTTTAAAGAATCATTACTTTAATTTCCGAAATTATATAGAATACCTTTAGGACAATCTTTATACCGTTTTTCTGCCATCTTGAAAATGGCAGCCATATTGGATTTTTCAGAGTGGGTCCATAGCTAAAATCAAAGGGTATATAACCAAGAACTACTATGCAAAGTTTCATGCTTTCCTCATCAAGTGAGCAATTCTGCTCTATATCTGCACTAATCAGCCGGACTAGTATACAAATAAACAGATAGAAGATACAGTATAAGTATACAGAAAACATAATCCAACACAAAAATATATATGTAGAGGAGTAAAATTATGGAATATTTTCTTTATCCGTTATTATATAAAATGTTTTCAATGTCTAAAACCTGATTTTCATTATCTAAAATTATACAACCTAAACATTGCTTGTATTGTACATTATGTAATTGCAAAGTTTATATTTGTTGAAGGCTATATATGGGCCTTTAGTTGCTGACTAAAATTTCTGGTCATTTTGTCACCGTTTGATAATTGTCTCATCGGCAATCATACCACTTCTGCTTATTTTCATATTCTCAAAATATCAGCAATCTTTAGCCTTGTTTACTTTTACATATATCATGTTCCCTTCACCATGTTCACCATCAAAGGAGTTTTATTTAGGAATCTTTTGAATAAACTAAAATGGTGACAGAATAAAGTAACATGTGCTATGACCCACAGAGTTAATGATTTTATAGGTCATATTTGGAATGTGCTGCACTACGATCATTTGTATGCAGAAATGTGCAGTTATCAGATAGAACTAAAGTGTAAAAGTCTTTACATAAAGTATAAAGACAAAAAGACACATCTGTTTTTCATCACTATAGATAAAGACTGATATGAATTTCAAACAATGTCTACAATAAAATTAGATATGAAATTTCAGTCCCTATTTGAAATATGAATACTACATTGTAGCTGTGCATTTTGAATTTATTGTTGCAATTGACATTCAGGAAGTTTCAAGTCCCTACCATACAGTTGATAAGCCTGTACATTGCTCTAGATTATATGGTCAGGCTCCTACCACCTTAACATTTCTTTAGCAAGTCAGGCTCCTACTGTCTTTACAGTCTTTAATAAACATCTAGAGGTCACTTTTTGACCTTTAAACAATGTGAAGGTCTTTTGATTATCCTGTAGATCTACCATTGGTCCCAGGATTTAAATTACAAAAGTATTGTAAAAAATTGTCTGCACAATTGCATGTGAAAACCATATGTTTATATAAATAGTATATCTTGGAGAATTCTTAGAGCTGTTATAAGCATGCATTAGTAGTAATTAGTTATCAAAGGTACCAGGATTATAATTTAGTACGCCAGACGCGCGTTTCGTCTACATAAGACTCATCAGGATATGAGCGTCACCCCCCCCCCCCGCACCACCCCCGCCCCCTTTTTCCCCTCTAAGTCCAGATACATCTAATCATGACGTTCTTTGATGCTATATCATTTTTTTTTACTTTACTGGCAAACAAGAAAGAGGATAAAAAACCTTCCGAGACTTTATAGTTATTTTGACTAAGCCCCTCTTTGTTGCTACATTTAGAAAAAAATCACCTAATTACGACAGCAGAACCAGACACACACAAGAAGAGACCTGATCTATGATATTCCGGAAATAATTCTTTGAAAAAAAGACAATTCGAGATAAATTGGAACCAGTTACTAACCCATGTTACAACAATAGTCCTTTTGCATAGGACGTACACTGTATAAGGCGAGAAATTCATATTTTAGACTATCTATAATACAAATGTATGTGATTTCATGTCATAATTATTATGCCGCAAATCATTTTACATTTAAGATTCGTTGCTGAGCTTTTTTTACTGTTTCCATCTCCGAATCCCTTAAAAATACTTTTGTTCAAGCCTAACATTAGTTCAATAATTACAATATGTTGTTGCATAAATAATTATGCAGTACATATTTCAAAACAAAGGAGTCGGTTCAGTAAGACCCCTTTTTGGCCCTAAAATATAGCAGTTTTATTAAATTGTGAAAATGTAATCTTTTAGCTATTTACTGGAAAGAAGAAAGCTCGTGCTATCAATGCCTGGAATAAGAAAATCCTTAGTTTTATAATTATAATTTAGTACGCCAGACGCGCGTTTCGTCTACATAAGACTCATCAGTGACGCTCATATCAAAATATTTATAAAGCCAAACAATTACAAAGTTGAAGAGCATTGAGGATCCAAATTCCAAAAAGTTGGGCCAAATACGGCTAAGGAAATCTATGCCTGGAATAAGAAAATCCTTAGTTTTTCGAAAAATTTAAACTTTTGTTAACAGGAAATTTATAAAAAAAAATGACCACATTATTGATATTCATGTCAACACCGAAGTGTTGACTACTGGGCTGGTGATACCCTCGGGGACGAAACGTCCACCAGCAGTGGCATCGACCCAGTGGTGTAAATAGTTATCAAAGGTACCAGGATTATAATTTAGTACGCCAGACGCGCGTTTCGTCTACATAAGACTCATCAGTGACGCTCATATTAAAATATTTATAAAGCCAAACAATTACAAAGTTAAAGAGCATTGAGGATCCAAAATTCCAAAAAGTTGTGCCAAATACGGCTAAGGAAATCTATGCCTGGAATAAGAAAATCCTTAGTTTTTCGAAAAATTTAAACTTTTGTTAACAGGAAATTTATAAAAAAAATGACCACATTATTGATATTCATGTCAACACCGAAGTGTTGACTACTGGGCTGGTGATACCCTCGGGGACGAAACGTCCACCAGCAGTGGCATCGACCCAGTGGTGTAAATAGTTATCAAAGGTTCCAGGATTATAATTTAGTATGCCAGACGCGCATTTCGTCTACATAAACCTCATCAGTGACGCTCATATCAAAATATTTATAAAGCCAAACAATTACAAAGTTGAAGAGCATTGAGGATCCGAAATTCCAAAAAGTTGTGCCAAATACGGCTAAGGAAATCTATGCCTGGAATAAGAAAATCCTTAGTTTTTCGAAAAATTTAAACTTTTGTTAACAGGAAATTTATAAAAAAAATGACCACATTATTGATATTCATGTCAACACCGAAGTGTTGACTACTGGGCTGGTGATACCCTCGGGGACGAAACGTCCACCAGCAGTGGCATCGACCCAGTGGTGTAAATAGTTATCAAAGGTTCCAGGATTATAATTTAGTATGCCAGACGCGCATTTCGTCTACATAAGACTCATCAGTGACGCTCATATCAAAATATTTATAAAGCCAAACAATTACAAAGTTGAAGAGCATTGAGGATCCGAAATTCCAAAAAGTTGTGCCAAATACGGCTAAGGAAATCTATGCCTGGAATAAGAAAATCCTTAGTTTTTCGAAAAATTTAAACTTTTGTTAACAGGAAATTTATAAAAAAAAAATGACCACATTATTGATATTCATGTCAACACCGAAGTGTTGACTACTGGGCTGGTGATACCCTCGAGGACGAAACGTCCACCATCAGTGGCATCGACCCAGTGGTGTAAACAGTTATCAAAGGTACTAGGATTATAATTTAGTAACTTATTTAAGAGGTAGGATATTCTTTTCTAAGGGTTGGGTTTAGGTATGGAGTTAAGTAAGCGTTTAGTTATAAGAATTCCCGTCCGTTTTCGATGGTATACCGTTCTCTTTTAATTGTGTGACATCACTCATAGTGCCCATCTTGGAGGATAGCCTGGTCCAACATTAAGGTATAGCGTCCAGGGTTTAAGTTAAAAAATATGGTGTCGGCGTCCGAGTCACATGGTACAACCCTTTGGTTTGCGTCCCGATTTCACAGTCAAATATGGTGTTCGCGTTAAGGCCAAAGTATGGCGTCGGTGTCCGCGTTAAGGGCCAGATAAGGTGTCGGCGTCAGCGTTAATGCCCAAATATGGCGTCGGCGTCCGCGCCCGAGTTTTAGGGCTCATATTGTCCGACGGACACTATTTAGGGCGTTCCATATGATTGTGCTAAATATTTATTTTGATGTTGCTATTAAGAACTTCTACATTTAAATTTCTCACCTAAACATGACATCGATTATAAACACTTTATTTATTTTTATCACTTTAGTTTATATGATTACAATCGCTTTATCTATTTTTCAAATGACATTTTAATCCTATTATTTTTACATGTGCATCTATCTATGATACCGCCCACTGGATTGAGTTACAGATATATCTGATAAACTGATTAATATAAATAGTTTATCTTGGATAATTCTTACAGTAGTTATACGCATGTCTTAGTAGTGACATATTAAAGAGGTAGAATATATCTTTCAGAATTATCATAGACTGATAATCTAAGGATTGGGTTTAGGTTAGATTTAGCTTTAGTAGGGTGTGACATCACTAGTGTCAACCTTTTATAATATGGCGTCGGCGTCTGAGTCACATGGTACAACCCTTAGATTCGTGTCCCGTTTTCATGGTCAAAAATGGCGTCCGCGTTAAGGCCCACATATGGCATCAGCGTCCGTACCCAGTTCAAATGTGACGTCAGCGTCCGCGTCCGAAGTTCAGGGCTTAGACTGAGCGACAAACACTACTACAGTAACTGCCTTATGGTACTTCCTTCTTTATTATGATGAGGTTTTTCTTTATTATAATGAGATTTCTATTATCATGATGAGCTTTTTCTCTATTATGATGAGGTCTTTCTCCATTATGATTGGGTTTTTCTCTATTAAGATGAGGTTTTCTTTATTATGATTAGGGTTTCCTTTATCATGATGAGGTTTTTCTCTATGATGGTGAGTTTTTTTTAGTATGATGCGCCTAATACCCAAACAGTTCCCATGTCGTTGCACTCCCAGATACTATATTTGATGATGTGCCAGAGCTTGTCCAGTCACAACTATCTCACCAACGAGTAAGTTTTACCCATTATATGATAGCTCGTGCCACAGCTAGTCTTGTTACAACTATCTCGCCTACGAGTAATGTTTACCCATTATATGATAGCTTGTGCCACAGCAAGTCCAGTTACAATTGGCTCACTTAGGGCATTTTGCAAGGGATAAGTTTGACCCATTATGTTAACTTGTGATACAACCAGTCCAGACATAACTATTTCACAAATCGGTAAATATTCCTCATTAAATGTCATCTTCTGCAACAGCTAGTCCAATCAAACATATTTCACAAACGGGTGAGTATTTCTTATTAATTGTCAGTTCTGCTTTAGCAAGTCAAGTAACAACTATCTGACCAACAGGTAAGTTTGCCAATACGTATTCCTCATTTAATATCAGCGCGTGCTAAGCTAGTCCAGTCACAGAGGAAGAAGTATACTTAACAACAAAATTATTTTCATTTAACTGTGTATATTATGACGTATTTTTTTCAAGGTTGATGTTATTCTAAAATTGTTTTACATTTCACAGCGATTTTATCAGTGTTTAATACTTTCACTTTAATTATTTATCCTTTATTTTTATTAACTATGTGTTTACATTGTATCATATATTAAATGTATTCGTTCTTTGTGTGTTAATTTGTATTACTACGTTTTTTTATTGAGTTCAGCCATTCAAATTGACATTTTATAGTATGTATTTTTATGTTTTGAAGTTATACTTTTGTTTCAGAAAAGGGAGAAGGTTTGGTACCATTAAAACGTTTAATCCCGCTGCAATTGTTTGCACCTGTCCTAAGTCAGGAATCTTTTGTTTTATACAGATAAGTTTTCCCGTTTGAATGGTTTTACACTAGTAATTGTATGGATCCTGTTTAACTTGCTATTCCGTGTGAGCCTAAGCTCCGTGTTCAAGGCCGTAAATTGACCTATAATGGTTTACTTTTATAAATTGTTATTTGGATGGAGAGTTGTCTCATTGGCACTCATACCACATCTTCATGTATTTAAACTAACAGATAAGTTTGCAATTGGCACATCATGTGGGACAAACTTACCCGTTGTCGAGATAGTTTTGACAAGACTGGCTGTGGCACAAGCAATCATATAATGAATAATCATTTCTCGTCTGTGAGATAATAAAGAAAAACCTGATCATAATAAAGAAAACCCTCATATAATAGAGAAACCCTCATCATAATAGAGAAAACCCTTATCATAATAGAGAAAAACCTTATCAAAATGGAGAAAAAGATTATCATAATAAAGAAAAAGATCATCATAATAAAGAAAAAGCTCATCATAATAATGAAAAACCTCATCATAATAAAGAAAAAAAGACATAATGATAAAGAAAAACCTCATCATGATAAAGAAGAAAGTATCATAAGGCAGTTACGGCGTTCCATACAATAAATCTTTCGAAAATGTTCATTATTATGAAATGATGTTAAACGTAGTCAATGGTGATTTCGTTACTGTTTACAATTATTTGTAGGTGTGTTGTCCTTCGTTACTGCATGCATAGCATACCCAACTATATCAGTCATATTCAGGACCGATAACTCTGTCGATAAATATTGTCGGGTATACAATGTTGTTGAAATCAGAGCAATTTAGTTATATGTCTCTGTTAAAGTGTATGCAATAACATTTTTTTAATTAAACAAGTTTAACTTTATATCGATTTATTGAATGCCTGTTTTTGCTTAAAATAGTGAATTAAAAAAATAAATAATAAAATCGTATTCAATGAAATCTCGTTTAATGTTCTACGAAATAAAACAAACTCCATTTAAATTAAAATTTGAATCAAAATATTTCTTTAAAATAATTATAGAAACATAAATATTAATTTGATTATCTTTTAAAGCAAAATATATTTTTTTTAAATATTTTTTTTATAATATTCATATATTCTTAAATTTATTATGATACACAGGATGTTTAATGTGGTATCAGGTCCGTTCGCGCCTAATATACTTTCGCACCCTACATGTTCGCACCTCGCACATTCGCACCCAAGGTCCGTTCGCACTCTACACGTTCGCGCCCAATTTTAATTCAAATTCGAGTTGAATAATTGGAAAATCATGATTGTTGTTTTTAATTGCTTTCGTGTAAATACTGAATGTATTTATAGCTTGGTATGAGTAAAAGATGGAAGATTTTAAATGAAAAACACAAAAGATAATTGTTTTTAACAGCTTGGTCCCTTTGATCTGAAATAATGAAACAATACACTATTATATATTACTATACATGATAACATTTAATCAACACACAAAAAAAAAAAGAAACGTAGTCAGAATCTCACTTCATTTTGAAACAAGTCAATGAAACAAAAGTTATAGCAATACACTAACCAAAACATGATAAACAGTTATTCAACACAAAATAAAACGTTGACAGAATCCCACTTTATTTAGAAAGGAATATAAAAAAATTTAACCATACACTATCAAAAACATGATTAAGATTTATTCAACACAAAAAAAAAATGCTGTCTCACTTTATTTTGAGACCATGAAAACAATTATACTTATAAGAATACTACTTGCCAAAACTTGATTACAAAGTTATTAAACACAAAACCAATTAAAATTGGGCGCGAACATGTAGGGTGCGAAAATGAAAGGGGGCGAACATGAGTGGGTGCGAACGTGAATGGGCGCGAACGGACTCGGATTCGTTTAATGTCACCTGGTTGCTTTTGGTTTGCACGTCTACCTCACAATATATTGTTATGTAACATTACATACCAAGTCAGAGTTCACCTGTTCGTCAAGTGATGGGATAGAATATTTATCTATAATAATTGTTGGGATTTCTTTTATCTCTTGAGACGTAAATATTTTTTTGTTCTAAAAGGAACGTATAAATATATTTCTAAAGAAAGATAAATTACACAGAAAACAGGAAAAACCCCTTTAAAAAAAAAGAAGAGAAAAAAAAATTATTATCAATTTTATTGTTAACTATTTTCTGGTAACAGTATATCCTGGATATCTGTCAAAATAAAATGTTCCTATATCACACTTAAAATAATATTTTTTTCATCAAGAAATTTTTAAATCAATCATATCGAAATTATCACCAAAGTAAATAACAGAAACATCAGATATTCTACATTGAAAATAAAATTTAATCAAGGAAAGTCTTACTATACAAATCCTTGATTTGATGCAACATTTCCATATGGTAAACGGACAGAAAGTCACCAGTCATTTTTTTCTGACATTTTTTTTTTAACAAAAAACGATTATTTCTACAAAAATATTTTTGTATTTCTCTTGAACTATTGTATAAAATCTAACTTTATAAACAAAATTTTTCAAAAAATATCGAAGTATTTCAAATAATTGTTAACAAATAAAATGTCAAAGTGGGTTGGCACTTAAATGGCTTCATGGTGTTAAGAAATCTTTCTTTTGCATGATATACTTAATTGATTTGCAAAGTTTATTTTTATTAACGGAATGTCTGTATTTGTTGTACACGTAGACATGGGTATAGGTACATTTAGCATTGAGTCAATGGAGAAATAACACGAAAAAGTACATGTTTTTACGATTCTCCAGTTACAGAATTTAATCAAAAACATCAAAAAACATATTTTGATAGAAATATATTTAAATATCAAGGATTGATTTGCAAAAGTTAGAAAATGGGTCAGGTTATATAAGAAAATTTAACTTTATTGAAGCACCTATCTATTTTATATGGGGCAATATAATACAAAATTCCGGCTAGTATACGTCACAAAATTCACGTGATGTCTGACTTATGTGGATATGGTTAACAATCATAAATGTTTTGTATGGATAATTTCTAAAAAATAAAGTTATTTTTATTAACAGGTCAAGGAAATCTTTTGTCTAAACTTTATGAAAATTAAACGAGCCAAATCTATTTTAGTCGAAATGTTGAGTACCCACTTAAGTTATAAATTCGTCCCAATCTAAATAGCGTGCCAATATTTTCCAGTTTTCCTTAACGTTGTATGGTGGCATTATAATTCATTTTTTAGTACCTAATGATGAATGCTTTATACAAACTATGAGCGATATAAGTCTACGGTTACTTGACCATGTTAACCGTATGTCGACAACAATAATAAACGCCAATAATTCTTGTTACTTTAAAATATGAAATCAAAATAAAATTGGGACTGGAAGTGGGGAATGTATCAAATAGACAACAATGGGACATTTTACACATAGTGATTGACGAAATAGATAAAAGCCAAAGTTTACTCGTGAATTGTTTAAAACCTTTTGCATATACTTCATATAGCCAAAAATATTTTTACAAAGATTTTCTGAAAGAGGTAGTGTTCCCCTGATTTTTTTTTCCATACCAGTATAATTTCAATATTTTCTAAATTTCAAAGTATCATAAAGTGAAATATGTTTTTCAAGGTTATGAAAATTGATCTGTTTATTTTCGTGTGATTCAATCATAAATGCATAAAGATGGCTAAAACATTTAATATTATTGATTTTGAACATTATAGAGTATCTTTAAAAAATCTTTTTTGCTGTTGTTGATGTATAATGTTAACTGCTTATTCCGTATTCCTAAGACACAAGTATTCAGACGGTAAATAACGTGTTGTTAAACCTATACTAACATATTTGTACATTGGTGTGAAAATGTTAAGGTTTTATGACCGACAAATGATATAAGTCTGTTAGGGTGAACAGAACAACTTTAATTCCATGTTCCCAAAAAACGAATTTAAGTATTATTTTTTTCTACAGGAACAATGAACTCGTCAAGCAATAGAAATCGTAAAAACTGCAATGGAACCATCGATGGTAAAGCATGTACCAAATCCTTAAGTTGTAGCATACGGTTTTGCTCCGATTGTGGAAAAGAAAATCCCTTATACTCAACAGGTTATATTTGTTTTATTCTTCATAATTTATAAAACTTTTCTTTACGTTTCAATATCAAGTGTTAAAAAATTTGCATGTTGCAGATATTGATTTTTATTAATTATCTAATTACTACCACAACTTTATATAAATAAGTATTATAGGGTTATTGCATGACTATTGGGGAATATTGTCCCGAGTAGAATTTTATATTGCACGAGCTTGTGAGTGCAATATATGTTCTACGAGGGACAATATATATTCCCCAATATTCATGCAATAACCCTATAATACTTATTTATATAAAGTTGTGGTAGTAATTAGATTTAGATTTATTTCAAACAATAGACTAGCATGACTATTTAATGATAATTTTTAACATTCAAATAGCTTCTGCAATATCAGCTTCGGAAACTGATTCCAACAGCAAAACTGGTCACAACACAGACACCAGTGTATCAGACGATGATGAATTTGAGGATGCCGTTGATAGCCAGAATATTGGTAAATTACAGTTGCATTACTCTACCATTGTATCTTTTTATTTTATATTTTTAATTTTATTTTGATTTATATTATTTCATATTTTGTCATCAAGATCCCACTTACATACCTGCATCTCTATCCAAGACCTACCTTGATGTCTACGTATTTGGGTTTTTATACACCCTCATTGCATACCTTAAAATCGGATCAAAATCTTTGAAAGCAATTTAAACAGAACAATACGTATTAAAGATATTTTGAAGAGGGGTATTGTGTTGTGTATTCCACCAATGATGATTATTCGTTGTAATATAATTACAAGTACTCATTTATGTTTGGAAAAAAAAATCACTTACATGTACATTTCTACAAATTATCGAACTTTCGTACTTATTTTGACTTCTTCTAATTCAAACTTAAGAAATAATCATGTTTCATATACTACTTGCAATTTATTAAGTAAAGGATTTCGCGACCACAAATGGCTTTAAACCTTTTAGCCCCAGTCACACAATCACGTTTTACTTTGTTTAAAATGCTACGTTTCAACTACGTTTTGAATAAAAATGTCCCGTTGTTTTGAAAGCTAGGTTTTATTAGGTTTGTGCTCCGTTCTTATCACGGTTTGCGAGGTATGAGTATGTGTAGACCCACGTTTCAACTGCACATTGATGTCCAAACTAAATATGGACATTTTTACCACGTGTTAGATTGTGGTTTGTCATTACGTCGTTGTCATTACCGAACGTGACTTATTCCCGAATCTGACTGTTTTGATGAGTGTGAATTCGTATTGCTTTAAGACGTAGCACGGTACTTTTCCATCACAAATTATTTTGTTGGGTTTTGATGTTGTGTGTGCTGTTGTCATCGGATTTTGTGAAATGTCTTAACGTTTGTAGTTGTAAATCGTATTTTTTTCTGTTGTATTCGTGTGTTGTGTTGGGGATAACTATTCATCCAGTTCATTTGGTAGATTTAATTTTGGATCAACGAAATTTACACAATATATTTGGTTTGCAGTTTGATCAGAAGAAACACCAACAAAGCTAGATATAACAATTAATTATCTAATAACTACTACAATTAAATATTAATTAGTATTATAACTGTCACTGTTATTAATATAAGTTAGATAAGTCATACAAATCTAATCTTGAATTTCGTTCTTTTCGGAACACGTTTTAGAAATTTAAAAGGGGCGTGTCTTTGTGCGTTGCATTGCCTATGGCTAACAGGGCTATAATTTTGTAATGTATTCGTTTTTATTCTATAGCTAGTCACCACTTCAGTTTAATCATATATATCTATTATATAGTCATTTTATAAAATTACTGTTTGCAAAACTATGTATTATTCTTGATAATAATGAAGTTTTTGTCCTAGGGGTATAAATCTGCCTTCACAACTTTTTTGGAACTTTTGGTCCTTGGAGATCTTCAACTTTATAGTTGCTATGGCTTTCAAACTTTTCACATCTGATCATAGTTTTGTGTTGACGTAGCGCGCGTCTGGCGTATAATTTTTTTTTAACCTGTTACCTTTTGACGGCGATTATTCGTTTGTCCTACATTTTCTCCCATCTATCTGTTTATTTATTGTAACCCTGTCGTGTAATGTTGTCATTTTAATGTTATAAATAACACATCCATTAAAGCGGGGGGTTTTGCATGCCACAAAACCAGGTTCAACCCACCATTTGTTCATAAAATGCCCTGTACAAATCAGGAAAATGGCCATTGTTACATTATAGTTCGTTTCTGTGCGTGTAACATTTCGGTGTAATGTCTCTGTTGTGTCGTAGTTCGCTTATATTTGATACGTTTCCCTCAGTTTTAGTTTGAAACCCGTATATGTTTTTTTCTCTATCGATTTATGAATTTTGAACAGCAGTATACTATTGTTGCCTTTATTCGATACGTATAAAACACGTTGTGTTACGTTTCGCTAAGCTTTGATACGTATTTACTAGGTTTCTACTTCGTTTCAATTTTCGCTACGTTTGTTGTTGAATTTTCAAAACATACGGGGCAGGTCTCGTTTTGAACAAGGGATCACTACGTTTCGATACGCTTCGTTACGTATATTCCTGTTTCGCTACGCTTTCAAAACGTTGTAAAACGTAGCTCTTGAAACGTGACAGTGTGACTGGGGCTCAACCAGTAAACTAAATTCTGTCATATATACAAACCTTTGGTTTAGTAGTTTGGGTTTACCTGTTTCGAACGGGATAGAACGTACTCATTTCTACGGGGATGCCGTTTACCTAGCCTGACAATTTAGAAACTTCTACGATCCGTGTAAACTTGTCAATCCTTTTAATAAACTAATTCTAAAAGGTAACGAATTCAATACTGCAATAAGATCTTTCAATATTGTTTATTGGTATACATACTGATTCATTATCAATAAATTAAACTATACTTACTTGTACATGAACTATAATTTTCACACACATATGTACTTCCACAGTTCTAAATCTGTCTATACTTATATATTGGCAATGCACGATGTCTTGTTTTAGCTCAAAGGGGCCAGAGGGACACATGTGAGTTTATATCATCACTTGGCGTCCATCGTCTGTCGTCGTAAACTGTCTTAAAAAATCTTCTCCTCTAAACCTTCAAACTTTTACTAAATGTTCCTTAGAGTATCTAGTTTATAAATTGTATCTCAAGTTACGATTAATTGACAAACATGGCCATCATAATTAAAAATAGAACAAAGAAGTGAGATGCATTTTTTTTGCTTACATCTAAAAAACTATAGCTTTTGAGGCAAATCTGACATGGGGGGTGGGGGGGGGGGGGGTAAAAATGTGCACCTGGTGAAGATCTACCAGCCCTGAATTTTTCAGTAGGATCGAACAACCCATTGTTGTGTTCCTGTCACTAAATTGGAGGTTTTAAGGAAATTTTGCAGTTTTTTGTTATTATCTTGAATATTTTCATAGATAAATTAAACTGTGAACATCCATTATGTTCAGCAAAGTTAGATCTAAGAAAAAGGTCATATGCCCAAAAATATCAATTGACCCCTTACGGAGTAATTGCCCTTTAAAGACAATTTTTTACAACTTGTTCATCAAGCTTAAGTTTGCTAACATTTAAAAATCTTCTCTGAAGCTATTGTGCCTTCTACTTCTTAATTTTAAATGAATTTTCGTTCAGGAATCTTGTTTTTTTTTAATTGTATCCGAATTTGTTTTGATCCATCAACAAACATGGCCGCCATGGGTAAAAGTAGGACATAGGGGTCAAATGCAGTTCTTGGTTATATATCAGAAGCTTCAGCATTTAGAGCAAATCTGACATGGGGTAAACAAATTTCAAAAGATCAACATCTATCAGCCCTGAAATGTTCAGCCAAACCGAACAACCTATTTCTTGGTTGCTGCCACTAAATTGGTTATTTTAAGTAAATATCATTGAAGATAAAGATAAACTAGTACTGTATACAGCAAAGATGTTTAGCAAACTTTTAGTTAGATCTACAAAAAAATTATATGACCAAAATTGTCAATTGACCCCTTAAGGGCATACGATACAGTTTTGATCCCGTATTTACATTTTGAAAAACAATCCATATAAACTATTTTTTACCTGATTAAATCAAATATGTTATAAAAAATATACCTTCATGAGCTACTTTTTGAGTAAAAGGAGGTTGACATTTTGTATATTTGCTCAAAATTCGGATTTGTGGCCGTATTTTCTTTTTCAAAAATAAGACATAACTTTTTTTATAAAAAGGTAAACACAATTGTTTTTTTTTTGTTAAATAATTTGTATTTTCTGTATTTTATAAGTGTCCTTAAAAAAATATACATTTTTCATTCAGAAATATCTCATATTTCACAAATGTTCATGAATGTAGAAAAAATCATCATTTTTTGCTGTATATTTATCAAAGTTGAAAAAAATTGCGCTATTTACGTTTTCATGAAAGTTGTCACATATAATCTTCTCGCGTAATCAAACCAAATGGCATTGGAAAAAAAAGGGGGATCCATGAACTTGTTTTCATGTTAAATAAGTTTTAATGATAAAAATCAGTCGAAAACTGAATCTTTTCCCGATAATTCATAGTTTGACGTCGCGAAAATAACAATTTACGTTAGCAACGCCATTACTTCTCCTGTAACTGTATCGTATGCCCTTAGGGACATCCGATACAGTTTCAAGGGAGTTAACTCTTGGCGCGACGTTATGCGTTTGAATTCCCGCAAACGTCACTTTTTGCGGGACGTAATGCGTGTAATTTTCCGTAATAAGAAACAAAATGTGAATTTTCGATGCTTCAATTTCTGTTTTTTTTCGCTTGCTAAGTTCAAAATCATTAGTATTAGTGAATTTGATTCTAACAGGATATAATAACAGTCAAATAAAAATCTTTACTTTTTCTGTGAGATCTTCAACAAAGTATCGTATAGTGAGCAATCTCAAGACGACTGACCCTTTTGGTGTTACTAATATAATGCATGTCAATGCATGTCAATTTTCATTTTTGTTATCATTCATCATCCATGATTTGGTCCGGATCCGATTTTCTGACATTTCATTACATCACAGAAAACCAATGATGATTTCAAACTAATACCGAAAACTAAGGTACACGAAGTAATTAATTTCCTAATTGAACAATTTATTCAATTTATTTATGTTAAATGAATGAGTTTATGCCGCTAATATTAACAATGATACAACTTTGATAAAGTTCCTATTTCCTCCACGTTGCAACGTATTTTATCTAATACAAGGCAATAGCTAATAATATTTTCATACGCCCGTAAAAATTTTGATGGAACGTAATTATGGTATACAAATGTCCGAAAAACTGTCCGTCGTAAACATGTTGCAGCATAAATATCAGAAGGAGTAGGCCCAGTAAGACCCCTTTTTGGTCCTAAAATAACGCAGTTTTACAAAATTGTTAAAATGTAAATTTTTAGTTATTTATTGGGAAGTAGAATGCTTCTGATACATAGATGTGGGCTGTTTTGATAATATAATACACATATATCGGATATCAGCATCATTAAGGTATCACAATACAAAGATTTTATAACTCCAACTCCCAAGTTTTAAAATGCTTTAACTTTCTTAATAATGCTTGAAAATTTATAAAAAGGGTAGTTATGGATAGCTAACAGATTACTCTTTCAAATAAATGCAATGTTAGTATGATGCAACAATTATGTAACCAATTATAATGTTAACTGTGTCTAAAATATTTTTCCTCAAATTTCCACTTTCAATTGAAATTAGTTTCCTCATAGGTACTCCTAGAGGATTGATTTTATTGTATGTTGTTCCTATGGCCATTATCTACAAAAGGGTATCTCAGATTTCAGATAGAATGTATAGAACAAGTTTTACACCTAATTAAACATTATCTTCTTTTATGTGGTTAGGGTGTTTACACTAATTAAAGATTTATGAATGATATACCATATGGACAATTTGAGACACCCTTTTGAAGCCCATGATGTGTTGATTAAGATTTCATTAAAATGTTCTGTATAGCTAAAGAAATGAAAGAGCAAAATTCATTCAAGTGAACTGACCGAGATTTTGCCACTAAATACATAATAATTGATTACGTAATTATTGCATAATAAAAATATTGCATTTATTTAAAAGTTTAATCTTTTATCTCTCTATATATACCTCATTTTATTATTTTGTATGCATTCACAAGAAAGTTACAGCATTTTAAAGGTTAGTGATTGGAAGTAAAACAATCTTTGTATTGTGCTACCTTAAGTCATGCTAAATTACGGAAATCTTGACAATTGTAGCATTTTAGTTAAATTTTAGACAGTTTCCGTCTTAAATGAAAGTGGCCGTATTTGTGTTCATTTTTAATATTAAAATGTGAGTTGTATTATTCTGAAGATCTGTATGCTTTTTAGGGATGACTGAAAAATGATGTAGAGTTAATGAGTTTATGAAAAAAGAGGGGGTTTTCACATGTCGCACCATTTCTCAGAAACGTATTATAATTACTGTATGAAGCTTCACATACTTGTTACTTAAATTAATATGAAGATATAATTTTTCGTGATGATTCTTTAATTCATTTTTCAGTTCTTGAATTTATATTGAGCTTCAATTTGATATCATATAAAACATGATGTGATATATAAACTTCCTATTGAGCAAAAATAAGAGTCAGGATATACTTAGCATGACTTCCTGCACAACCCCCGTGTTATTTTAAAAAAGATTAATTATGTTTTTGTTTTTCATAAGACGACGGGAGTATTATGCGCTCGTTGCGCTGCTGTTTATGTTGTACTTTTTTTTTACAAATTTATTATATACATGACGGATTGACATCAAATACAAATGCAATTTCCAATATAATTAATATTTCCAAATGGCATAACTCTTTTAAGGAACTGTTGATGGCACTAATTTTCGAACATACTAGTTTTTTATAAAAATTTAGCAAGAATTGTATACTTGAAAAATCTAGTTAACCAGGGGGTCCGGAAGGACAGACAGAGGAATAGACGTGTGATATTTGATGTACCCCGGAATGCGTCGTGCTGTGGTGAAAAAATATATATAGCTATTTACCAATAAAATTACGCTATGAGAGAAGTATTTGGATTTTTATCGCCCCTTCCCCCTCTCTCCCTTCTACTCCCCTAAAAAACAGCATTAAAACTGAAGAGAAAGTATACAATAGAACAAGATTATAAAATTGCCTTCCTTTGAAATCGTAATTTAGGTGGATATAGTGTGGAATGTTGGGAGAGGAACAGAAGCAAACTCAAAGCTGGGGGGAGGTGGTATAAGTAATATGTCCAGTCCTTTTGTTATAAATTCGATCGTTTTACCAAATCAAAAATTTCAAAATTATAGTACAGTTTCTATAAAAAAAAGGCAACAGTAGAATACCGCAGTTCAAAATTCATAAATCGATAGAGGAAAAACAAACGGGTTACAAACTAAAACTGGGTTAAACGTGTCAAATATAAGAGAACTACGACACAACAGAAACACAACACCGAAACGTAACACATAGAGAAACTAACTATAATGTAACAATGGGCATTTTCCTGACTTGGTGCAGGGCATTTTATGAAAAAATGGTGGGTTGAACCTGGTTTTGTGGCATGCCAAACCTCCCGTTTCAATGGCAGTGTTAATTATAACATTAAAATTACAACATTACATGACAGGGTTACAATAAATAAACTATGTCTGGACAAAGCATCCTTTAGCAAATTGAAGATTCTACTTTATAAGATTTTGTTTTTGTTTTCTGACAACATAAAAAAAAGTTGTGGTTTAATTGCCGATGAGACAACTCTCCACAACAGACAAACATGACACAGAAATTAACAACTATAGGTCATCGAACGGTCTTCTCAACAATGAGCAAAGCCCATACCGCATGGTCAGCTATAGAAGGCCCCTAAATGACAATGTAAATCAATTTCAACAAGAAAGCTATCGGCCTAATTTATGTACAAATAAGAAGTTAGTTGATCTTTGAACGATTTTTTTTTTATTATTATTTTTTATCTTCTTCCGCCACATTTTTTTTATAGTGGTTTCGCAGTATGTAACAGAAAAGTTTTTCGCATATGATATCGAACTGGATCCCAAAAAACACTGTTTTTCTTGTGTGCGTATCTTCTTCGCAACCGTAAATGATTACGACAAAATTAATTCACTAATTTGTGAAATAAACTGATCGTCAGATTGAGACCTAGGGTCATTAAAATTTAGGTCCTTGGTCCACCAAGAAAAAAAAAATGGGATGAAGGTTAAACATCAAGGTAAGGTTTCTTAATTTTGAATTTGGCTACTGTTATTTGCGACATGCCGTTACATACGTATTTTGGTTGAAAAGGGTCGTTGACATATGATAGGAATTTTTTTCCCCAATAAAAAAAAATGAGCTGTATTGGTTAGGTATACAACTCATTTCCCGTACGTAATGGAGACTTAGGATCATCTGATTTGAGGTCCTTGCTGCGTGACATTGGAATTAAGTTCAAGGTCAAAAGTACATTTGTTCAAGATTTTGACCTTTGCTGCAGATACATATTGAAACATGATTACGACATGGGATCTTTTGCATTAGAATAATAGACATATGACCTTAAAATGGTCATTTTTTTTATTTTTTAAGCCGGAAGTAGGATCTTATCTCCTTATTTCAAGCAAACGTATATGAATTTGTTTTTAAATCAGCGTAAAGTAAGCTTTTAATTGACACAGGAAGTGAAGTTGATTGAACCGGAAGTATCTTATCATTTCCCTTAATTAATATAAAAAAAAACCTTTAACATTGTATTTTCAAAATCTGTGTGTGATAAGCTATCATTTAATATCGGACACATTGTTTTTATCCACATTTTCTTCTCTTAAGTGAAATTGGTAGGAAAGACCTTTTTAATTTCTTTATTATTTTTTTCATTTTTTATGATAGAGTTTACAGTTCGAAAGATAAATTAATGACGTCACTATAACTGTTTAAATCTTTGGGTTGGCATTGAAACCCTAGTTTTTCTCTTATCTATATATGGATTTGTCATTGTCAAAGATAATAATGCTTAAAACCAATAGCTTCATGAATGACAAAAACCAGTTAATTTTGTTGGGCATGTTTTTGAGTTCTATATTTTTTTCTTTCTTCTCATTTGGCCACTGTCTCATTCATTATAGTCTTTTTTTGGAAACCATACGGTTTAAACTGCATGCCTTACAAGCGAAATATGTTTGTAGTTGATTCAGTGGCACATGTGGCATTTCAGTACATAGGAAACATTTGACATTGTACTCATAAAAATGGCGTTGTTAAATTACATTTTATTGATGTGGTGTTACCACAACATTTTGATTAGGTGATGGGTAGTCATTAACAATTTATGTAACGTTGTTGTGAGAGAAATGTTTGGTCTGAAACCGCCTGGTATTAACACTTGAATGTCTTCGTGCCTGCAACTGTCTTATGACCTGATTTCGGTTTTAATTTTGCATTCTCGGCAAAATGAAATGCAACATATTGTAATGATTCAAGAGTTCGGAAACCAAGTCATACATTAATATCTTATTTCACTTCCGACATTCGTGTGACGTCAATAATCTGGAATATTCTATTACCGCAGGTAAGTCAGTTATTGATTTTTTTCTAAAGTATAGTAAGAATTAATAGCAATTATACAAAGGATAATCATGACTTTGTAAAACAAATCACCAAAATGTGTGTTGCATCAGTATAAATAATAATTTTAGCACAGGCACCTGTACTTTTAGAAAGACATCCATTATTGAGGTTGAACGTGAACAAACCAAAAGAAGATTACGATGTATTTGACAGTTCAGGTGATAATGAGGAGTCAGACTCTGGAATCAACAGAGAAGCTTATCCTGATGGTAAATAACATAATATCTAATTTGCGCAATTAAAACATCTGACAATATTTTGCTTTATAAGCATGCTAGGCATATCAAGCGAACATTTTATGTTGATTTTTGTTTGGATTTCAGTTTTCTTTGCTTTGGTTTCACATGTTCATCAGCTCATCCATTTTTGAACACGTTTTGGATTTTCAAATATTCTGGTCTCGTGCATCACTGAAGAGACATAAACTATAGAAAGGCACATCTTGTGCTGTAAAATTGATATCCTTAATGTCATTGTTACAAATAAGCATGACCGTTATTTAAGGAATAGAATAAGCACAGTTTATGAATTAGAATGATTTATATTACGAGGTATAACCGTCATATATAGTAGATATTGGGCACTGCGTAGTGATAAAAAGTTGGTATACAAAACATGCAAATGTATTTCTCTGATGAACGATGGTTTATGATAAAAGAGGGACGAAAGATACCAAAGGGACAGACAAGCTCATAAATTGAAAATAAACTGACAACGCCATGGCTAAAAATGAAAAAGACAAACAGACAAACAATAGTACACATGATACAACATAGAAAACTAAAGAATAAACAACACGAACCCCACCAAAAACTAGGGGTGATCTCAGGTGCTCTGGAAGGGTAAGCAGATCCTGCTCCACATGTGGAACCTGTCGTGTTGCTCAGTGATAACAAATCCGGTAAATAGTATAATTCGGTAGGTCAGATTCATTAAAGGGAAGGGGATTGTAGTTACGACGTAAGGAACATATCCGATATCATTTGTAAAACAATTATTCCATAACGGTCAACCAACTCGTGATGGCGTCCGTAAAATTTACGAAGGGATGATTTCAACTTCACCATTCGGAACTCTTGGTTAAATAGCTTCCTTGTGAGCAGCAACCCTCTATCAAGAAAATCATGATGGGAAATGCAAGCACGGGAATACCATATCAATTGGGAGATATATATCCCGTATGCAGGTGCTGCTGAAATGTTGCTACTTAGAAATGGAAAGTTCACAATTGGATGATAATTTTCACCATACATACAATGTAGTTAGGTACCAGGCTAAAAATTTGATACGCCAGAAGCGCGTTTCGTCTACATAAAACTAATCAGTGACGCTCAGATAAAAAAGTTAGAACACAGGCATTGCGAACCCCAAATTTCTAAAAAATTGTGTCAAAAACGCCTAAGGTAATCTAAGCCTGGATAAGAAAATTCTGTTTTTCGACAAGTTCGAACAATTCATAATTTTGTAAACATGGAATGAAAATGACTGTAAGTGCACAGTTTGTGCAGACTTTTAGTTTATATATTATGCAAATTTATTTACCATCTAGATCATACCCCATTTTTCAAATTTTTTATGCTATGCATTTTGCCATCTTTTATGCCTAGTTTACACTTATATGCTTTTAGCTTTAATAACTAGCTTATGCTTATATTCTTCTTTTAGTGCTTCATTTTTGTGCTGTGAAATTTATTGCATGTGTATTATATTATGTGTTGTATTGTTATAAATGTTGTATTGTTAAAAATGTCTGTTATGTCGGTTTGACTATGTTTATATACCTTGCCGACTCTAAATAAAGCTTATTTATTTATTTATTCTTTACAAGATTGATCGTTTATATAAATATACAGTGTTAATTTCCATTGTTTAACGCGAGCGTACATTTTAAATGAATACATTGAATGAAAACTACGGTTCCTAATTTGTTCATTGTGATTAAAAATTCGTATGACTGTATAATTACTTTCATTTGTTTCCAACTCTGGCTTGTATTGTTCTTGTCGTACTATTGCAAATATTCAATTTCATGACTGCATCATGTGTTTCTATCAGTTTACCATAGTGCTATCACATGGTGAGGTTAGACATTAATGGTTATAAACCCTAGTTTTAAGTGTTTAATGTCTTATCTTACCGTTTTAATTTATTGACATAACTGCACGATCCGATTTTCAATTAACAGTGGTAAGATCATCGTTGCAAAGAATCCTGCTCAAACTTTTTTGAAAGACGGTTTTAACTTTGAATTGTTGCGAGACTTTATGTTCTATGTTAAAGGCACTTGCATATAGTGTCGACCTGCAATACAAGTACTGTTCCATTGAGTTTAGATATATGTCTTCTGTTTCTGTCCCTGGCCAATGTTTTCTGTATTTGGCATGTGTAGTGCATCATGACATGAGACATTGTTACGTGTACCGTGATGAACTTTCGTGCAGGACTGCTTTGTGTTTTTTTGACATGGAACTCTTTACCAGACTTTTTGACTCTTGACCTATGCACTTTGGGTGTGTCATCATGATACAGTGTGTTACTTTGTATATTAACCTGACCTAGAAGTATAATTCTAAATTGACCTTGCTTCTGAATATGTAGCATGAAGATGTATTGTCATAAGATGGTGAGTCTTGTGGCACGAGAAACTTTATGTGATCTTGACCTTTGCCCTCATTGTACAACTTGTATATTTTGTTTGAAGTATATGGAGAATTGTCTGATTGCACTCATATCTTTGTTAGATATGTTTTTAATTGTAAGTTCGGTTTTTTGTATTGGAGTTTGAACTAGTACACATTTTGTTTAGGGGCCATCTGAAGTCCGCCGCCGGGCGAGGGATTTTCTCACTTTGTTAAAAAACCCATTGGTGACCTTTGACTGCTTTTTGCTCTTTTGTCATGTTACTGTCTCTTTAACACATTTCACATTTCCATTCTCAATTTTTGAATTGAAGAATGTTTTGATCAAATGAAAACTAAATCTTTTAATTGCCGTGAAAAATTAGAGAAAATATTTACTGCTTCAGTAGCACCATGTGCTGCCAGTTGTGATAGATAATTCAAAATGTTTCAATCATTTTACCTTGGAATTTATTTCATGGACATGTAGATATGGATAGTCTGTTTAAGCATCTTAAAAATCACACAGAAGGTATACGCATATCAATAAACTGAACTCAGTGTGAAGAACCTTTAATGTACACTTAGACAAAGAGCTTAATCTAGTGAAACACTTTTTTATGCTGGTGACTGTCTATTATCAAACTGCACCGCAATCTAATAAAAATATGCAAGTTAATTTTAATAGAAGTAGAATCCAAAGGAAGTAAATAAACTGTGTACTGAAATAAATGTACAATATGTCTATGGGCCTGCTTGTGAAAAAACCACAAGTAAACTTCCACATATAGATACAGCATTTATGTAATTTTGACTGTTTTGTGACCATAAGCATTGTGTATAAATTTCAAAACATTTGGTTGAGGCAAACTAAAGTTAAAGAACAGAAACTACAGATTTAGCATTTTTCCTATATTAAGGCTACGTGTTGATATTTGTATCATTAGTACTCGTACCAACTTCTCATATCTAATAACTCATGAACAGTAACACCACCCAATATCGAACTTAAAAGATCTGTATTATGGGGTAATAATCATTACGTATAAGGTTCATAACATTTGATTGAGTCAAACTTATAAAAAAGAACGAAAACGAAAAATTCCAGCATTTTCTATGTTTTTAAAGGAACATGATAACTCATGAACGGTAAAAGTGACGCTACCAAATTTCAATATTTTTTTTTATGTGGAAATAAGCATTGTCGCAGGTAAAGGAGATGATGGAGACCCCGCTAACATGTTCAATCCCGCCTTATTCAGTATGCATGTGCCTGTCGCAAGTCAGGAGCCTATACATTTATCCGTTTCTTCTCTCGTTTCAATTTCGTTTTATCGTGTGTTTTTCTATGTTGTGATGTTATAATATTGTTTCATCCCGCTGCAAATGTTTGCACCTGTCCTAAGTCAGGAATCTGATGTACATTAGTTGTCGTTTGTTTATGTAATTTATACGTGTTTCAAATATCACGTTTTTTATATAGATTGGACCGTTGGTTTTCCCGTTTGAATGGCTTTACACTAGTAATTTTGGGTCCCTTTATAGCTTGTAGGTCGGTGTGAGCGAAGGTTCCGTGTTGAAGGCCGTACATTGACCTATAATGGTTTACTTTTATAAATTGTTATTTGGATGGAGAGTTGTCTCATTGGAACTCATACCACATCTTCCTATATCTATTTGCTCATTCTTGAAGGCCGTTTGGTGACATGCATATAGTTGTTAATTTCTGTGTTATCTGGTCTCTTGCAGAGAGTTCTTCTTTGGCACTCATGCCACATAAGTTGAAGGTTGGCGATCCCGCTAGCATGTTTAATCCGCCTCATTCTGTTTGTATGTGCCTGTCCTAAGTCAGGAGAGTGTAATTCATGAATTGTCGTTTGTTTATGTGTTACATATTTGTTTTTGTTACAAAAAAGTCCCCTACGAAACAGTACACAAATTATAAAAAAAATATAATTTTAAAGAGTATTTAAGATTGCACTTTTTGTTTACAAACAGGTCTATAATAGAGGTATCCAAAATAATTCTTGAAATTAAATTTTAGACAAGTTGAATTTCCATTTTTTTAGGTCTGAAAGTTATGCTTTTATTGAAAAACGCCCCTAAACGATGCTTTATTTTTATCTAGTTTCCTAATCAAAATTATTATAATGAGAAAATAAATACCTTACAGCTTCTTTTACCGTCGATCCTGAAATGTTTAACATGTTTAATGTTATATAACAATTTTAGCGTCTTTGACCTACTTTATCTTTTTATTCGGATACTTGTGGTTATCTTCTCCAAGTGCAACGGGAACATTAGAATAATCTAGAATAGAACCCAGATGGAACCAAGAAGTCGGGTTGCTATAACCAAACAACCCGGGTGTTGAACCAGTTATCATGGTTTCGAACCAAAGAACCCGGATAGAACCAAGGTTCAGAACCAAACAACCCAGATGGAACCAAGGTTTAGAATCAGAGTGCCCGGATAGAACCTTATTACATTCGGAATTCTCATGACTTTTTATACCTTTAACGTATTTTCCAAATCATTTATTCATTTAGTATATTTATATATAATTTGTCGATTCGTAAATTGTCGATTCGTAAATTGTCAAGTTTTGTAACTTTTCGATTCGTTAAATGTCGATTTGTAAATTGTAAACTTGTATATTGATGGATTGTAACTTGCCGATTGGTAAATTGTCAATTTTGTATATTGATGTTTTGTAACTTGTCGATTCGTAAATTGTCAATGTGTGATTTGTCAATGTGTGAAATGTTATCGTTGTGTTATGCTAACGATCATTATGACGACAGATGGCGCTCGATTTCTTCTTCGGTGTATAAGCCTCTTGTAAGTAGGAACACCTCCATATGGAATATATACCTAAGTAATTCTAATCAATTAATTACAGCAAATGCGTCTAAAAAAAGGCAAAACCAAAATTGCATGTTTATAGGATCCAAGTTTTATTTTATTTACTGACTTGGACTTTCGTTCGAGAACGGAAACTATATAAAAATACATCCCGACTAGCCCAGTCCCTGGACTTTATCGATCTGTCCTAATTGCGAGGTTAATGAAATAGTGGAATATAATGACTGGATTATTCAGTCAAATACAATAAGGAGATTTGGTAATAAACCAATGAGACAACTATCCACTAAAGCGAAGTTCAAATAAAGTCGATGTAAGCAAGTATATATAGGCAACCTACGGCCTTTAACAATGAGAAAACCTAATACCATACAGTCGGCTATAAATGACACATCGCTACTAGAAAAACCCAGGTACTAGTAAGAAACGATTTCTATTAATCCTATTATCTGACCATTTTATTCTGACAGGAGAGGAAAGGGCTGACATATATATATTATTATACATGGCTACTGAATTTTTCTGGTCAAGAAGCTTAAAAATTGCCGCTACCAGATTTCCGTTCTGTAAATAAATACAACCAAAAAGACCAAAATATTCACGAGTCCCTCGATCTCAACAGCTGCTTAACGCCCAGTATTCCCGATATGAACCCCACCCGGTGCCACACCTCCTTATAGCCCGGCAACCTTACCAAATATAATAGTTTGTCGATCGGATCGGTAATTAACCGAAATGATTCACAATGTTTATGAATAAAGCTAGATTTTTAAAATTTACATGTCATATAAAATAAAAAAAATCCTTTGCATTTGAATCGTAACAATACAATCCTAACTCAATTGACAAACCATGCTGTATTCAGCCTGGCTCTTCTCCCGAGCAGTCAGCCAGAATCCCAGGCTACCATTTTACCATTTTTTCATGGAGAAATAAAATTAGTGTAAGCATATTGGAGATATTTGCCTCTGACATGGAAATGGAGAGATGGTGAGATCTTTTATCGGATAAGTCAAAGGGATAGGGCGTTAAAGTGGGTGTATTAGGGGAGGGTTGAGATTTCAGAAAAAAATGTTTATAACCCCGCCGCATTTTTGCTCCTGTCCCAAGTCAGGAGCCACTGGCCTTTCTTAGTTTTGAATGATTTTTTAATTTTAGTGTCTTGTGTATAATTCGTAACTGTAGTCGCCCTATATCCCCCTTTGGGACGAAGTGGATTAAGTAAGTAAGTAAGTAAGTAAGTAAGTAAGTGTATAATTCTGAGATTAGTATGACGTCCATTATCACTTAACTAGTATACATGTTTGTTATGGGGCCAGCTGAACGACTCCTCCGAATGCGGGAGTTTCTCGCTGCATTGAAGAACCATTGCTGGCCTTCCTTCGGCTGTTGTCTGCTCTATGGTCGGGTTATTTTCTTTTTGACACATTCCCAATTTTCATTGTTAATTTTATGTAGGTGACTCGTGTAGTAAAAAATAAACAGTTTCATAGTTTTACGATCATGGTCATTAACAAAATATCCAGAGGGGACACTTCTTAACATATTTCGATCTAGTACCATGATCATTCTAGATCTGTATCTGTTTCTGTAGGAAACGTTGTTATTATAAATACCGGCATTAATACAACGATAGAGAGAGCGCCGTCGATGTATTGACGATGCACGAGGGCAGTTTCTAAAGCTAGGTTCACACTGCCGATTAGATCAACTCGATGATCCCGATAGTCCAAATTTCCACGACCAAGCGTGACCAAATTTTTGATCGGGCCTTTTTACGACTCCTACCCGACTGCTATCCGACTGTACTCAACCTTAACCCGATCATTCACGACTCCTTAACGACTCTATCACAACTCAAACCAGACCACTAATTGAATACATATTCGATGATTCCGACGAATTCACGATCTCTACACGATCTTTACACGACTAGCTAGACCAAATCAACTATACTCGATCTCAGTAAGATCTCGACCAGACCAGATCAACTTGATCGTATAGGGGTCGTAGAGATAGTCGGTTATTGGTCGGGTTTGTACAATTTCAGTATAAAAACATGTTTTTTTTTATATCACCCGCTGCAGCGGAAGGAGGCATAAAAGTGTTACCCTTGTCCGTCCTTAAATACGTATTCGTACGTCCCATCAATTAGTTTCCGCTCTCAAACACAGATCAAGTGCGAATTTTCGTGGTGTCACTTTTACCGTTCTTGAGTAATGACTCTTTATAACTTTATATGTAAGCTGGGTCATTAGCTGTGTCAAATGGACACGTTCCCTGTTTATTTGGTTAGATTCAGTAGTTTACAGAAGGTCTGAGTAAAATTATACATGTAAAATATCTACATGGGAATAAAGCAGTTGGATTGTTTAGCAAGATGGTTAGAGCTCAGATAGACAGATTAATAGCTGTGGTGGAGCTTGAAGAGAGCGTAGAAAACGAAGAAAATCGAGTGGACAGCAAAGGGTGCAGAAAAATCAAGATGATGCAGTGATGACAAGGCGACCACTGTGTGGGAGTAGAAATTGTTATAAACTACGAGGAAAATTTAAAACGGAAATTCCCTAATCAAATGGCACAATCAAAAGTATGAGAGACTTGCAGGAGCTGAACGAAGAGGACCCAATGGTTATAAAAACTTCCTGAAAGTAAAGTAAGACGCTGATTTGTTATGGGAGTTTTACGGCTCTTTTCTTCAAAATGAGTTAGTCACTGGATTAGAACTGATGTAAGATAGCAATATACATAAATATTACCACCCCCTTTCCCTTGCGTTCTCACAAATTAAGCCTACTGTTTGTGTCATATGTGCATATGTATGTAATCAGTATTTTTTTCTATAGATCTGATACCAGTAGTTGAATGGTTCAAGATGTGTTTTTTTGGTGTATCCGTGGCAACAACCTGCCTTTTTTACTAGTTATATTGCAAAATGGGGGTAAAGATGTCACATAGTTTCCCAAAATTTGACCAAAAATCAAATTTCAATCCCCTGGAGGACACCTTTTCTGAAACTGTTTACATATACATGTATCTATCACGAATTCAAATAAAAAGTAATTGTCTTTCGTCTCATTTTTTTAAATGAAATTGTGTCAAAAATTGTATGAAACATTCGACCGTACGGTGACATATAGTTGTTAATTTCTGTGTAATTTGGTGTCCTTCGGAGAGTTGTCTCATTGACAATTATACCACATCTTCTTATTTCTATACTGCAAAAAATTCTGGACATACGGGAAATACGGACAGTCAAACAAAAATAGCCCATTAAACAGCTTAAATACATTATTGATGTTCTTAAAAACTAACTTTGAAGGCTAAATTAGTCATCAGCTGTCTAATAATAAATTTTAATGCACAATTATTCTCAAATTTGAAAAATTCTGTGGGGCTAAAATGCAGAATCTACTTCCCTTCCGAAACACCTGCATGAGATCATCCCAGGTTTTATTTGGTTTCGTGTTGATAAGTTTTTAGTTTTCTATGTTGTGTTACATGTATGTAGAATTCTGCTTGTCTTCTCGTCGGCTTTCGTGTTTTCGCTATGGCTGTGTCGGTTTGACCTTTGAGTTTGATTGTTCCTTTGGTCTCTGTGTTTTCTCTTTTAAATTTTACACCTCTATGGAAACGTACAGACGCGTACTGTACATGGAGAAATTTGTGTACAGTTAATAAATAAGTAATGACAATATATTTTTGCAGAAACAAAGTTATGAGAGTAAATTAGAGCTGCACACATTTTTAGAGAATTGTGTAGTAGTCATGTAAACTCGTGTATGGCCGAATAGAGATCGAAGGGTGGTCGACTGTGGTCGCATAGCAATCGGGTACTGGTCGAGTCAGTCTGGGATGAAAAAAAATATAGAAGTCGCAGTGATCATGAAGCGATCGGGCATTAGTCGAGTTAATCTTGACCTCATATCGTAAAGGTTGGCGTTGATCGGGAAATCATCGGATATCAGTCGAGCAAAGATCGAAATGATCGAGTACTGATCGGTAAACTATTTGTATTCCGACCAAGCTCGATCGTTACACGATCCTTTTCCGATCAATTCGACCGATACTCGTCGAATTCTCGATCTCTTCTCGAGTGACTGGTTTTTCGATCCTTACTCGAATGTTTTTGACATGTCAACAACTCTCGGGTAGAAAGTCAGATCGATGACGACCAAGGTAGACCACCCCGAACATTCATGTCGATTGAGACAGACCAGTGTCCCGATCGCTTAATTTGTCTTGATCGAGGTTGATCGAGTTGGTCTGATCGGCAGTGTGAACCTAGCTTAAACGACTGTCAACGCTCGGTGTACGCACTATAGTTTCTTCAAGGTTGTTCCATTCGAATACTGTTTTTACGAAAAATGAGTTGGGATATTGTGGTATTTTGCTCGTTGAGATCTCAAAACACTTTGTGTAGTTTTTGATATGCATTTTTTTCACAACATTTCTTGACTGAGCATGAATTGTTAAATCGGGCACTTGGCAGCAATTCAGTGTTCTTTTTGGACGAGCTTTTTTTTTAATTGTCTGGTTCTATAGCACTGAGAAACCAGCCCTTCGACCACTGCGTACAGAAATATTAGCTTCTTGCTTGAGCGTCAGACTCTTCTCTGTATGTCTTGTGGTTCCTTTAGATTTTATTACAAAATAGTGCATATTCAATGCAGTTTTAATATATAGTATGCATTAATTAAGTGACTCGTTTAAAATAATTTCCATTCAGTTTGTTTTGCAAAGTACAAATATGATATAATAAAACATTTTTTATCTTCATTACTCAGAAGCCAAATAAACGGTATCTAGAAACTCCGCAAAGGACCTCCTTTGTGCACAAAGCAGCACAAAGGAGCACTAAGGACCTCAAAGAAGTTTGATAAGAGCACAAAGGACCTTAATTTCCCTTTAAAGCATAAACATATTATAATTTCTGAAGAAAAATGTAAAAAAAATAAAATAATTTCAATAAAAATTGCTATTTTACGATGTACGATTTGGTGTTATGACCGGTAACGGTTTGGAACCGACTTTATATCCGGGCTATGTGATAGCTCATGTATTTGAATGTGTAACGTGTTTGGCTTATGAACTATATGTTCGTATCCGTTTTCACAGAATCTGAGATACTCCAATATCAATCTTTTAATTAACTCAAAAACCTAACTACAACTTGGAGGCTTTACTTAAAACTACAAGACCAACTTTGAAACTTAATAAAGAAATAACACTATTTACACAAATAACTTTGTATCAAAAAGTAGTCTGAAAACTAGAACCTCAATTTATCCTTGATCCTTTCACTGACTCCGAGGTCCCAACTGATTTGACAAACAATTATATTATAATTAACGCCCAATCTCGAAGACACCTAGTGCTGAAAAGACTAGTCTCTGATGCACTTAGTTCCTGAGACAACTAGTTTTGAAGCACCAAGTCTCCGGAGCACCTAAGTCACCAGACTATTACAAACTATATATAGCTACCTGTTCGAGGGACTGCGACCATTCCCGAGGGAAATTACAGTGTGGGAACAACCCGGTAGCTTCTAACAATTGTAATACTTAAGTCTCCGAAGCACCAAAGTCACCAGACTCTTACAAACCACCTGGTCGAGGGACTGCGACCATTCCCGAGGGAAATTACAGTATCGGAACAACCCGGTAGCTTGCAACAATAGTAAAGACTTTAAAAACCGCGTGCTTCAAAACCATAAGCCTTCAGCTCAAACTAGGTTTACAAACTTTCCTTTTAAACTTCTTTTTTTGCTTGTATTCACTTTCCGATGTTCATCCGTCGACGGCCAATTAATAAATGAGCGAACTCGCACTATAAATCAGTGTCTTTATTTACCAAGAGCGCGGACCTCGAAGAGAGCACCCTAGCAACAATTAACGGGTCTCGTAACAACCGAGGATAAAAGGATGATTTTATATGTAGTTTTCGTTAACGTATTGTTCAAATGGGTAATTAATCATGGATTACAATTCAACGAAAAATTACAAATATTGTCTTATGCCTAAACTGCATTTTTGTCACCTTACCCATGCCTTCTATTTCATGCGTCCTCGCATGACTAACATACATTTTTTTCCTAGTTGTATAAACACAAAGCAACTGCCAAAGAATACGTTTAAAAGGTCTCTAACAAATTTTGCCTCTGCAGCGGCCCCAAGGAGCCTACTCTTAACGAAATCTGTAGAAGGGGTCTTTTACATGCACAGGGTGTGACATGTCCCTGTACATGGGGCCCCGGATTTAACGTCCCCATCCGACGGACTCACATTGATATATTTTTTTTTGTGTTGAGTGTATTTCAATAGTTATCAAAGGTACCAGGATTATAATTTAGTACGCCAGACGCGCGTTTCGTCTACATAAGACTCATCAGTGACGCTCATATCAAAATATTTATTAAGCCAAACAAGTAAAAAGTTGAAGAGCATTGAGGATCCAAAATTCCAAAAAGTTGTGCCATATACGGCTAAGGTAATCTATGCCTGGGATAAGAAAATCCTTAGTTTTCGAAAAATTCAAAGTTTTGTTAACAGGAAATTTGTAAAAATGACCACATTATTGGTATTCATGTCAACACCGAAGTGTTGACTACTGGGCTGGTGATACCCTCGGGGACGAAACGTCCACCAGCAGTGGCATCGACCCAGTGGTGTAAATAGTTATCAAAGGTACCAGGATTATAATTTAGTACGCCAGACGCGCGTTTCATCTACATAAGACTCATCAGTGACGCTCATATCAAAATATTTATTAAGCCAAACAAGTAAAAAGTTGAAGAGCATTGAGGATCAAAAATTCTAAAAAGTTGTGCCAAATACGGCTAAGGTAATCTATGCCTGGGATAAGAAAATCCTTAGTTGTCGAAAAATTCAAAGTTTTGTTAACAGGAAATTTGTAAAAATGACCACATTATTGATATTCATGTCAACACCTAAGTGTTGACTACTGGGCTGGTGATACCCTCGGGGACGAAACGTCCACCAGCAGTGGCATCGACCCAGTGGTGTAAATAGTTATCAAAGGTACCAGGATTATAATTTAGTACGCCAGACGCGCGTTTCGTCTACATAAGACTCATCAGTGACGCTCATATCAAAATATTTATTAAGCCAAACAAGTAAAAAGTTGAAGAGCATGAGGATCCAAAATTCCCAAAAGTTGTGCCAAATACGTCTAAGGTAATCTATGCCTGGGATAAGCAAATCCTTAGTTTTCGAAAAATTCAAAGTTTTGTAAAAAGGAAATTTGTAAAAATGACCACATTATTGATATTCATGTCAACACCGAAGTGTTGACTACTGGGCTGGTGATACCCTCGGGGACGAAACGTCCACCAGCAGTGGCATCGACCCAGTGGTGTAAATAGTTATCAAAGGTACCAGGATTATAATTTAGTACGCCAGACGCGCGTTTCGTCTACATAAGACTCATCAGTGACGCTCATATCAAAATATTTATAAAGCCAAACAAGTAAAAAGTTGAAGAGCATGAGGATCCAAAATTCCCAAAAGTTGTGCCAAATACGTCTAAGGTAATCTATGCCTGGGATAAGCAAATCCTTAGTTTTCGAAAAATTCAAAGTTTTGTTAAAAGGAAATTTGTAAAAATGACCACATTATTGATATTCATGTCAACACCGAAGTGTTAACTACTGGGCTGGTGATACCCTCGGGGACGAAACGTCCACCAGCAGTGGCATCGACCCAGTGGTGAAAATAGTTATCAAAGGTACCAGGATTATAATTTAGTACGCCAGACGCGCGTTTCATCTACATAAGACTCATCAGTGACGCTCATATCAAAATATTTATTAAGCCAAACAAGTAAAAAGTTGAAGAGCATTGAGGCTCCAAAATTCCAAAAAGTTGTGCCAAATACGGCTAAGGTAATCTATGCCTGGGATAAGAAAATCCTTAGTTTTCGAAAAATTCAAAGTTTTGTTAACAGGAAATTTGTAAAAATGACCACATTATTGATATTCATGCCAACACCGAAGTGTTGACTACTGGGCTGGTGATACCCTCGGGGACGAAACGTCCACCAGCAGTGGCATCGACCCAGTGGTGTAAATAGTTATCAAAGGTACCAGGATTATAATTTAGTACGCCAGACGCGCGTTTCGTCTACATAAGACTCATCAGTGACGCTCATATCAAAATATTTATTAAGCCAAACAAGTAAAAAGTTGAAGAGCATTGAGGATCCAAAATTCCAAAAAGTTGTGCCAAATACGTCTAAGGTAATCTATGCCTGGGATAAGACAATCCTTAGTTTTCGAAAAATTCAAAGTTTTGTTAACAGGAAATTTGTAAAAATGACCACATTATTGATATTCATGTCAACACCGAAGTGTTGACTACTGGGCTGGTGATACCCTCGGGGACGAAACGTCCACCAGCAGTGGCATCGACCCAGTGGTGTAAATAGTTATCAAAGGTACCAGGATTATAATTTAGTACGCCAGACGCGCGTTTCGTCTACACAAGACTCATCAGTGACGCTCATATCAAAATATTTATTAAGCCAAACAAGTAAAAAGTTGAAGAGCATGAGGATCCAAAATTCCCAAAAGTTGTGCCAAATACGTCTAAGGTAATCTATGCCTGGGATAAGAAAATCCTTAGTTTTCGAAAAATTCAAAGTTTTGTTAACAGGAAATTTGTAAAAATGACCACATTATTGATATTCATGTCAACACCGAAGTGTTGACTACTGGGCTGGTGATACCCTCGGGGACGAAACGTCCACCAGCAGTGGCATCGACCCAGTGGTGTAAATAGTTATCAAAGGTACCAGGATTATAATTTAGTACGCCAGACGCGCGTTTCGTCTACATAAGACTCATCAGTGACGCTCATATCAAAATATTTATTAAGCCAAACAAGTAAAAAGTTGAAGAGCATTGAGGATCCAAAATTCCAAAAAGTTGTGCCAAATACGTCTAAGGTAATCTATGCCTGGGATAAGACAATCCTTAGTTTTCGAAAAATTCAAAGTTTTGTTAACAGGAAATTTGTAAAAATGACCACATTATTGATATTCATGTCAACACCGAAGTGTTGACTACTGGGCTGGTGATACCCTCGGGGACGAAACGTCCACCAGCAGTGGCATCGACCCAGTGGTGTAAATAGTTATCAAAGGTACCAGGATTATAATTTAGTACGCCAGACGCTCGTTTCATCTACATAAGACTCATCAGTGACGCTCATATCAAAATATTTATTAAGCCAAACAAGTAAAAAGTTGAAGAGCATTGAGGCTCCAAAATTCCAAAAAGTTGTGCCAAATACGCTAAGGTAATCTATGCCTGGGATAAGAAAATCCTTAGTTTTCGAAAAATTCAAAGTTTTGTTAACAGGAAATTTGTAAAAATGACCACATTATTGATATTCATGTCAACACCGAAGTGTTGACTACTGGGCTGGTGATACCCTCGGGGACGAAACGTCCACCAGCAGTGGCATCGACCCAGTGGTGTAAATAGTTATCAAATGTACCAGGATTATAATTTAGTACGCCAGACGCGCGTTTCGTCTACATAAGACTCATCAGTGACGCTCATATCAAAATATTTATTAAGCCAAACAAGTAAAAAGTTGAAGAGCATTGAGGATCCAAAATTCCCAAAAGTTGTGCCAAATACGTCTAAGGTAATCTATGCCTGGGATAAGAAAATCCTTAGTTTTCGAAAAATTTAAAGTTTTGTTAACAGGAAATTTGTAAAAATGACCACATTATTGATATTCATGTCAACACCGAAGTGTTGACTACTGGGCTGGTGATACTCTCGGGGACGAAACGTCCACCAGCAGTGGCATCGACCCAGTGGTGTAAATAGTTATCAAAGGTACCAGGATTATAATTTAGTACGCCAGACGCGCGTTTCATCTACATAAGACTCATCAGTGACGCTCACATCAAAATATTTATTAAGCCAAACAAGTAAAAAGTTGAAGAGCATTGAGGATCCAAAATTCCAAAAAGTTGTGCCAAATACGGCTAAGGTAATCTATGCCTGGAATAAGAAAATCCTTAATTTTCGTAAAATTCAAAGTTTTGTTAACAGGAAATTTGTAAAAATGACCACATTATTGATATTCATGTCAACACCGAAGTGTTCACTACTGGGCTGGTGATACCCTCAGGGACGAAACGTCCACCAGCAGTGGCATCGACCCAGTGGTGAAAATAGTTATCAAAGGTACCAGGATTATAATTTAGTACGCCAGACGCGCGTTTCGTCTACATAAGACTCATCAGTGACGCTCATATCAAAATATTTATTAAGCCAAACAAGTAAAAAGTTGAAGAGCATTGAGGATCCAAAATTCCAAAAAGTTGTGCCAAATACGGCTAAGGTAATCTATGCCTGGGATAAGAAAATCCTTAGTTTTCGAAAAATTCAAAGTTTTGTTAACAGGAAATTTGTAAAAATGACCACATTATTGATATTCATGTCAACACCGAAGTGTTGACTACTGGGCTGGTGATACCCTCGGGGACGAAACGTCCACCAGCAGTGGCATCGACCCAGTGGTGTAAATAGTTATCAAAGGTACCAGGATTATAATTTAGTACGCCAGACGCGCGTTTCGTCTACATAAGACTCATCAGTGACGCTCAATACACCTCAACACTTACAATAAAAATTACATTAATATTTTATAAAAAAAAAATTAAACAATTGCTATCCACAATAACCGATTTAATTTCAACCAGAGATTGAAATTCTTTCCGAATTTTCTTTTCAACCTCATTTCTATTTAACATACTTCTAACAGACTTTATGTATTTTCTGTACTTCAATAACTCTTTCTGCTTTGGAGACACAGTTTTCTCTTGTCGTGTTGTCTTTCTTTTGCTAAGACACACTTGATCGGAAGTCTTAATATTTGTGTCAGGCTCTTTTGATAACATTATCTTCGTTTTCGGAGCTGTTATTTTCTGAGACTTTTTCTCGGTTCACATCTCCGTCTTTAGAGTAAACGTCATGTTCCCTTGGTAGCTCAATAATTTTAACGTCATTATTCCTGTGTAACCTTCTCATATGACGTCTGCGATAAACCGACTTCTTAAAGACTTTGCTACACTGGTAGCAATGTGATAAGTTCTTCTCCTGATTCGTAACCAATATTCCTTTATGTTTATCTACCGTTCTAACTTTTTCTTTGAATTGTAGAACAGGCTCTGTGATGGTTTTAGACACCAGTACTTCACACCGAGGAGGCAGTTGTACAGCCGATGCTACATATGCCCCGTAGCAGCCTATCTGACCTTCAAAATGTAAACGGGTCTCCTTTCCATTTACCCAAATATTATCTTTAGTAATATTAATTACACAACTTTGGCTCATCTGGAAGTCTATTCCCAGTATACCATCTACGTTCAGATCTACTATCACAGCTATGTTGGAACAGACATCACCATTTATTTCAATATCAATGATGGTTTTCCCAAATACAATTAATGGAGAACCGTTGGTAGTCAATATCTCTCTGTCCATTGGTGACAGAACATGGGAACCCATACGGTCAAATAATTTCTTTGAAATTAGAGATACTGTCGCTCCTGTGTCTATAAGCATCTTGGCTTTACAACCATTAACTTTAGCTTCTATAAACATACCGGCCTCATTTGCTAATTTGTTAACTCCTATCACACCGTTCTGTTTTTCCCGTGAAATTCGGGTAGGTTTTGGGAGTTTGAATGTCCTCCTTTCACACTACTATCGGGACAATCTTTCTTGAAGTGTCCAAATTTTCCACAATTGAAACATCCTCGATTCTTGTGATTCTGATATTGCGACCGAGTCTGCTTTAAAGCTCTAACTTCTTGTTGCAGATCAGTCAAACCTGTCTGCATGTTTTTAAGTAGCTCTACTGTTTTGTCGCTAGCGTCACTGTTGGTCCCGTCTCTAGTTATAGCCCTTGAATAGCCCTTCCCATTATCTTGCTTAATTTCGGCCTTATTAAAAGCTTCAAGTTCAACAGCGTGTCGAATCGCGTCGTTCAAGTCAGCAGGTCTAGCTTGTTTTATCTTTAGCCTCATGTCTACACTCATGAGTCCGTCTATAAACTGCTCTTTAGCAAGTGTTTCTCTAACGTCATTTGGGGCTGTTGGATATGAAAGGTTCGCTAAGCGTCTTATGTCCTGACCTAATTCCAGAAGGCTTTCTGAAGCCTTTTGACAACGCTCCCGTAATTGTGTTCGGTACAATTCCGTTTGATTGGCAGGCGAAAATCTCTCTTCAAGAGACCTGACAAGCTTTTTAAAATATTGTCTTTTATCTGTGGGTAGATTTCCTAGTACCCCCTGGGCCTGTCCTCTCAATGAGACTGCCAAATATAAACCCTTTTCTTACTCTGTCCAGCCATTTATACGCGAACAGGCATCAACATGAGACTTGTAATCTATCAATGATCCTTGGCCGTCAAACGTAGCGGGCTTTATGATATTTTTGCTATCTCTGGAGCTAACTTTATCGAAGCTGGGATATGTTTATCAGGTATTGCAGGCCGTGGCATAACTTTTGACTTAGCCGCCCCTTTCCCAACATTTGAACTTTGGAGTATATTGCTGCCTGTACCAAAGTCGGGGTCTGGAATTCTGGAAGTATCAAATCCAGTGTCAGATTTTCTTGGCCATGTTTCTTGATTGATAGGAATTGACTGAGAAAAGTCTGGGACATTTTCAAAACTCTTAGATCTTAAGTACTCTATTTCCTCGTTAATCTATCTAACTACCTGGTCAAATTTCGGGTTTCGTCACTGTAAGGGTCATACAACGTTTCATCTTCTCTATAAGTTCGCGACATATTTTGAAGAATAAATCAAACAGTTTTTTTAAAGATATTATATTGAACAACTGAACAATCAATGTATTCACAAAATAATGTGTTGCTTCTTGCAAGAACAAAAAGGAAATAATGACAATAAAACAATGTGAGTATTTACATACAATACTGAAGTTTCTCAGATCCCATCGTTGCCACCAATTTTGTAACGTGTTTGGCTTATGAACTTTATGTTCGTATCCGTTTTCACAGAATCTGAGATACTCCAATATCAATCTTTTAATTAACTCAAAAACCTAACTACAACTTGGAGGCTTTACTTAAAACTACAAGACCAACTTTGAAACTTAATAAAGAAATAATACTATTTACACAAAAAACTTTGTATCAAAAAGTTGTGTGAAAACTAGAACCTCAATTTATCCTTGATCCTTTCACTGACTCCGAGGTCCCAACTGATTTGCAAACAATTATATTATAACCGTTCAACCACTATTAATTAGAACAAGCTTCAAAAATCCTAGGTTCCTGAAACACCTAGTTCTGAGACGCCCAGTCTCAGAGACACCTAGTGCTGAAAAGACTAGTCTCTGAAGCACTTAGTTCCTGAGACAACTAGTTTTGAAGCACCTAGTCTCCGGAGCACCTAAGTCACCAGACTATTACAAACTATATATAGCTACCTGTTCGAGGGACTGCGACCATTCCCGAGGGAAATTACAGTGTCGGAACAACCCGGTAGCTTCTAACAATTGTAATACTTAAGTCTCCGAAGCACCAAAGTCACCAGACTCTTACAAACCACCTGGTCGAGGGACTGCGATCATTCCCGAGGGAAATTACAGTATCGAAACAACCCGGTAGCTTGCAACAATCGTAAAGACTTTAAAAACCACATGCTTCAAAACCATAAGCTTTCAGCTCAAACTAGGTTTACAAAATTTCCTTTTAAACTTCTTTTTTTGCTTGTATTCACTTTTCGATGTTCATCCGTCGACGGCCAATTAATAAATGAGCGAACTCGCACTATAAATCAGTGTCTTTATATACCAAGAGCGCGGACCTCGAAGAAAGCACCCTAGCAACAATTAACGCGTCTCGTAACAACCGAGGATAAAAGGATGATTTTATATGTAGTTTTCGTTAACGTATTGTTCAAAATTGGTAATTAATCATGGATTACAATTCAACGATAAATTACAAATATTGTCTTATGCCTAAACTGCATTTTTGTCACAAATGTTTAAATAGTTTTAATATGATATGAATGATAAAAACGTCATTAATTATTCATTTTTTAAGAAAAAAATATTGATTAAAAAAAAAATTGGTATTAAAGTTGAAGATTTACGAACTGCACAGTCATGTGTTCTGTAATGGGTACGAATATGCTTAATATTACGGGCCTTTTCTATAAGATTTTTCTTAGTAATAAATTCATGTATTAGAAAATATTGAGAAAACACAAACATATGATATAAATACAGACGGATTGACAAATGTTAAGTAATTTCCTACCTTCAGAATTATTGCCATAGTATTCTCACTTTAGAAACGTTTTCGTCATAGCAATACATATTACCATACATAAGAAAGCTAGCTGATGATAAAATATGAGAGCAAAACATCGGTATTCTTACATAATTTTCGTACTTTTGGAAAGTCCCTTATCTTTAAATATATTACAACAACAAAACATTAAGAATAATAATTGACGTTTTTATCATTTATATCATATTACAACTATTTAAAAATTCACATAAATGAGGTATCACATAGCCCGGATATAAAGTCGGTTCCAATCCGATACCAGTGATAACACCTAATCGTACATTATAAAAATCGCAATTTTTATTGAAATTATTTTATTTTTTTTACATTTTTCTTCAGGAATTATAATATTTCCGTGCTTTAAAGGGAATTTCAGGTCCTTTGTGCTCTTATCAAACCTTTTAGGATCCGTAGTTCTCCTTTGTGCACAAAGGAGGTCCTTTGCGGTGTTTTTAGAGACCCCCAAATAAATAAAGATTGTTCGTCCATTTCAAATTGTATCATTAGATAATTACATTCTTTCTGAAATTTTCATATTGAAATTATAATAGTGAAGGAATAATGAGTGTCAAACCATTTTTCCCATTAAACATTTGGCTAAATATTTGCGGCCCAGGACACTTAGTTAGTATAAATTTTCCAGCACCGTCTTATATTTCATGTATTTAGTCTTATTTTGACCCGGTTAAATATTAAGTAGAAATTTCCTGACAAGTGACAGTAATATATTTGCGAAGTTGATAAGGAAGCCCGTTCCAGCGACCGTGACATCTATGATACCTTAATACAGGAAGTGACACACCCCATCCCAATTGTGGTGACCAGTACAGTAAACACACATGTTTATTCGTGGTCACCTCTAAATAAAAAGCGAAACCCTGGTATACATGCCATATAAAACAAACAATATATTTATCTGTTTGTTTTCTTTTATATAGATGTGCTGTATATAATTTATTTGAATTACTTAGGTATATATTCCATTTGACAGTGCTCCTACTTACAGAAGTCTTATACACCGAAATTTACATTGAGTTTTCTTTCAGTCGATCTAGCTATCCCCCGGATGACCCGGTGCCTTTACTAGATTGTAAAAGTGAACACTTTTCATAGATTAAAAAGACCGACTCATAATTATTAAAATTAAAACTATTTCAATCCTTTTATTTATTGTTTTAATTCTAACATTTTTATTTTATAACGGCTTTTGTAATTTAAATCCGTTCCATTTTTATATAAATGAAATATGTTCAGCACACTGAAGTTCTGCTAGAAATATCAACACAGGTGTTAATTACCTGTCACCATAACCATGTTATTTTAAAGGGGTACTAACTACGAGATACATAAAAATATAAATTATGTTTTTTTTTGTTCAACCATAAATGGAAGTGAAATAGTTTGAAAATAATTGGCTATTTGCAGCCATTATGGTCCATCTTTTTCAAAATAAGCTAAGAAATATTGATAATGAATTATTCACTTGCAAGTGAATAACCCGACCTCATTGAATCCGCTTTCATGTGAAATTAAATTTAACCCCTTAGCTTGTATGGGTAACGCATGAATTGGATGTGTGTGTTTGAAAATTTAAAGGAAAAAACTGTCAACATTGAAAGTGAAAGGTAAATCATTTGCTTGACTGATTCGATCATAAAAATAATCATTCTTATACGGTTTTTTTTAATATACAAATGAAATTAGATGGACCTAGAAAAGTCAAATTCCACGAGTTCCGCTATCTATTTATATCTATAATCTATATTTAAGTTTATATCGCATCGGTGTAATTCGGGAGGTCAACTCGATATTTAATTAAATGACGTCAACTCTAATATACACACGATACCAAGCTACATATTATCATGCCCATGTCCTGTAAATTGTTTATTTGAGACTTTTATAATTTGGATAAATGTTTTACATTGTTATAAAACAAATATGAGAATTTGACTCAAATCGGTGGGCATGAATTTGACAGCTAGTGCCCCTTTAAACAGCATTAATGACTAACATGGTTACGTTCTTAGATTTTAACTACGCATGTAGGCATATCGGGACTAATCTCCTCACATATGCACATCATCAGTTTAAATTAAGTATCAAGTCAATTATAGTTTAAAAATATTCATTACCTCTATGTGAGGTCGAGTTATGGTAACTGTTTAGTAAATCTATCAGAACTTTACTTACCTGAAATCACAAATCTACATTAAAAAAAATTGGGATATACGGTCAAAGTCAAGGTCAAAAAGACATTATCATTGTATGTGACACATCTCGTTTCTGTAAATGTATCTTATACCAAGCTTGTCAACCTAAGTTTTACAGCACCATACATATTTACCCAGACACCAACCATTACTATATTTCTATCACGCGGGTCAAGGTCAAAATGATCTGACTTTGGTATGTGACCTATCGACCAACATATACACTCATGTCAAACAAAGTCATCTTGAATGATTGTTCTGTCTTAGACAAAAATCAGACAAGGTTTTCTATCAAAGAAGTCAAACGACAAGAGTATACTGACCTGATTTTTGCTTTTGACAGAACGTCTTGCCATGATCAACATCAGTTATACGATACAACAGCTATTCACGTACATAACAGGCGATAGACAGATAGACATACGGGTTAATTCTAAACTCTGTAATGTCTACGCAATGGTTTAACTAAAAAAGATATTTTGTCTTCGTTCTTTCAATATTGTTCGGAGGGAGTGGGGTTGGAAGAGGTTGACAACATAACCAGTGTTGATAAAAACAAAAAGATAAAAAGGCAAATGCACAACAAAATTAAAGATGATGCGACATTTATCAAAATTCTGATGCTAGTACGACATGATAAATTCCTATGCTAACACTATGGTACTTAATTCTATTAGAATGAAACTTGTTTTTAGTTCCCGATCAGGACCAAAACTTATCAAAGTAGCCAAGGCGTGATTTTGGTAAAAAAAAAAACTTAAATAGAAAAAAAGCAATATGGTCAAAATTGATTGATAAAAAAAACACTTACATATAATCCTCTTTTAATTTTCCAGACGATTGCCGATCTAACTCAACTCAGCTGTCGTCTGATCAAATTATGAAGAACCTCACACAAATGTTGATTAAAAATGGACCCGTAGAGACCAAGAGATATATCAATAGAATGCTATATAAATGGAAAAAAGCAAATGTCAAAATTGCAATTACCGGAGGCACAAATGTTGGAAAATCATCGTTCATTAATATGATACGGAATGTTAAACCTGGAAAACCCGGATTTGCAAAATCGGGATCAGGAAATACAACTATGGAAAAAACTGAATACGTTGATCCGAAAAATAGTCGGATTCTTTACTGTGACTGTCCTGGTATTAGTCTTCTTATGCCACGTGAGATGTTTTTAGACAAAGTTGAGTTGGCATCGTTTGACTATATCCTCATATTTTTCAAAGATGTTCCGTCGCAGGACGACGCGTGGTTAGCTGGAAAAATAATGGATCTTAACAAACCGTTCTGTTTTGTCCGGTCAATGCTTGATCAAGCTATTGATAACGAAAATTATGACAAACCTGTTGGTAAGAGGAAAAGCGATGTTGAAATTGTTACAGAAATCCGCGAAAAAGCAAAATCGTCGATGAATAAACATAAAAAAATTAAAAATGCGAAATTATTTGTGATTTCAAGCAGAAACAACCAGCTCGGCGAAATGTCTTCTTGTCTGAAGCATTTAACAGCCACACTTTCTGAAGGAAAATACCAAGCTATCATGTTTGCATTGCCTGTTTCTTCGAAGCAAGTAATAGAGGACAAGTATGACGAGTTAAAGAAAAGTATCCCATCTGTTGCTTTTAAAGCAGGGATGGCCTGTGCTGCTACTATATTTCCCGGGATAGGACGATTTATTGTTCAGAATCCTATTATAAAAAAGGAAGTTCAACATTATTTAAAGACTTTTTGCTTAACCGAAGAAGACATAAAGGAAATACCCGTTGTTCTAATGAATGCACACGAACCTGTCATGCCTGTTGAATATACAGAAGACATCATTATAAGGCATATCATGGCCATAACACCAATTATCGGTCCTGCAATTGAAGGTGGACTTAGAGTTAAAGATATTTTGAGCAGAACCCTTGATTCCTTGAAGTCACTCGCGTATACTGTGCATAAACATTGTTTAGAACCAAAGAGTGCTGGAGAGGCTGAGACAGTTTTATGAGTAAAATGCCGACAAATCGAAATATTTTTACTTTGGACTACAGCCTATAGAAATATAAAAGGAAACAAACATTATGACAAGAAAAATTCAAAGATATAGAACATGCTTTTCTTGAAGTAGTACTAACTTGTTGACCATATGCTACATGGAATTGTTTCGAATAAATTAATGCAATTTAAAAGTTCATCAGATTGAATATTTAACGTATGACATATATAGAAAATAAAAGGATATATAGTAAATGTACATTGTACAAAATTAAAGGCAATACATAGAAAAAAGAAAACAATTATCAATGAATAGGGCTTTCATGTCGGTTCGTCATCTTGAGAGTTGATAAGGGGTCTTCAACAATGAACGAATCATTTATATCTATATATTTATATTCGTTCACTTTTCTGTGACTTCATCTTACGATCCCTTAGAACAGAAAACTTAGGTAATCTGCAATTAATTCCTTCTTCGTGTATACTATATCATGTACTGTGTTACATCTGTAGATTCTACTGACGAGGAAAAGGTAACACTAGGCCATCGAAAGCTCAATGGCCGAGTGGTTAAGAGCGCTGGACACAGTGCAGACGGTGTTGTCTCATTATCCAAATTGCATGAGTTCAAATCCCGGAAGAATAAAAAAAAACTTGTTAAATTAGGTCTTAGGTTGATGATTAGATTCATTATATATATATATATATATATATATATATATATATATATATTAATGCGTGTATTGTTATTAAAGTCACATAATTTAAACAAATGAATGATCGATTCACGTAACATATAAGGAATAAAAACATTAAAATATTGATGCACGGTTTAAAAAATGCAAAACTTGTGAATCTGTTAAAAATAAAGTAGTTAGATGTTTAACATATTTTTAATTTTTCCAAATGCAGTAGATCTTTATCTCACATATTCGTTTCAAAACTTGCTGAGTGCTATAAAAACTCGTGACATGTACGTAACGTATGGTCCATGGCATTGACTTACGAAACTTTATGTATTCCTGTATATTTCTGTTTCTCTTTTTCTGTCTTACTATAATAGTGTACTCGTAAATTAAATATAGACACGGAAATTAAAGTAACTTACAAAAATTATTTATTTTTTACATAGTTTAAATCGATGTTTTTACATAGTTTAAATCGATGTTTTTACATAGTTTAAATCGATGTATCTTCTATTTTCGGTCAACAACAAATATTCCCTAGCTGTATATTGATATATGAAATAGCTTGTAATAAAAACAATGTTGTGTTAAATAATAAAATTAATGAAGATAATGCTGACATTTGTTGAATTAAATAAACAGTTAAGTCTTCAAGTTGCTCAAACTGTAAAAGAAGGAACAGCTCAATAAACTTTTAAAACTGTGCCAAATTTAAAGATTGGTCACTGACGCAAAACGGGCGTTAATTGTGGAAAAGCAGCACAATACGAAAACTGTGAATTGTAGTTCCGATTCTGTAACGTGATTATTGTGCTGTCATGCAACGTGACGTACAAAAAGTATTGCTATAAATGAACATGCATTCTGTTTATATGAGATAAATTTTAGTCTGCGATAACGATGGGTAGGTTGATTTAAGTTTAACAACCTTGACTTGCTCTAAGTCGACATTCTCTTACGTCTAATGCATTTAAAAAAAACACCGTATATTTACGTTACGGGCATTTAATATAGGTCTACCTACCAAATTAAAATCAACATAAACATTATTTAAAAAAAAACAAGAATGGAAAAGAAACAATTACGCATTGTTGCTCTGATATAATTTATATTAACTATATTTTAGCGGTAATTTCTAAACAAAAACTTATTGTCGTATAAATAAAATATTTCATCTAGAAGCTTTCGTTGAAGTTCGCGTTACATATCAAAACGAATTTCATTGGTCGGAACGTTTTCAAACTTTCAATCCAGGTGTTCTCATCGAGGTTCGCGTTCATGTTTCAATTCAATACACAATAAGTCCAGTACGGTAATAAAAAAAAATTAAACTCTACGATGTCCGATTAAACAAATAGAATTTAGAAAAATAACATAACAAAAGTATCAATCTTTTTCGCAGATGAAAATTATTACCATTTATATTAGAACAAGGATTTGTATACCATGCAATTCATTGAAACAGTTACATTAATATATCTGTTCGCACCCTTCAATTTAGGGTAATTGAATCCAAATAACTAAATAAAATTAATTGTATATTTTTCAAATTTGATAAGCTAAAAGAATTGCTTCGATATTTCTATTAATCAATCAATAAATTGCAGCCCTAAATGGAATACAACATAAATAAAAAAAAAAAAAAAAAAAAAAAAAAAAACACGGACAAATTAAAACATTTTTAGCACCATAATGCGGATGCGTGAAATTTATAAAGTGTCGTTTTGTGAGGGGATCAAAACGTAGGGTTGTGAATGATTTTTTTTTATATGTGCAATACTTCCCGTTCCAACCTTCTAATTTAAATGCAAATCTGCAGTTGTTTCATGTATTTGATATGCAAATTATAACAAAACTAAAAGGATAAGATGGCTGAATTAATAGTTGATCGATTAACGTCCAGTGGCATATATTATAGATTCATCAAGAGGGGTAGAACAATAGTTATGCTATAATTATGAAAATTGGCATTCATATCACAACTTCTTTTTAATAAGGATGTACAGGTGTAGATTGTTATCTTATACTGTTAACGTCAGTACCCAAGGAGACAAAGCCGAAATCAAACTTGTGTAAGTTTCTGAAACTTACATTTAATTGTTCAACCAATATAAAGAAAACAAATAATACCGTTTTGAGGTAAAAAAAACAAAAACAAAGGCAATCCTTTATACAAGTCAAAAGTTGCTTGTAGGGTGGTCCATTAAACTTGAAAAAGGTTGGATT